>NC_044575.1:34246344-35446344 GCF_901933205.1 Camarhynchus parvulus
TTTTTCTTATATTATAAAATGTATTTGCATAGCTTATTGTGTTGCTCTGTGTTTTCTGAACTCCCCATTCATACTGCTGAATAAAATAAGAATAAAATGTACTCTATTTTCTAACAGAAGGAGCTATAAACTTTTGTGAAGTCTTAACAGTTGTCAGCATGTCATTTATAAATACTGTTACAATCCTCTACCTTCCTAAAATTTAAATACAATTCAAAGAACTGGCTTCTATTGAAAGGCTGTTATTAGCATATAAATACAACAGAATTATTTTGGAGTAGTACACATATCCCAAGTATGACATGGTAAAGAGTTTACTCATAATTATAAAACCCATGAACTCTATTGAGTGTATAATACCGGTCTTTGTTGAAACCCTGTTACAATTGTGCGAGAAACACACTTTTGTGTTGATGAATATAAATTACTTTACATCATTCAGCTTTGTTTGTCAACTTAATTATTACACTGTTAAAATATTGCTTTGCATTAGTCAGAGCAGAACATTTTCCTTTTATATAGTTTCCTTTTCCCAGGGGTAAATTTTAATGCCCTGAAAGGTCATCAGAGGTCAGGACTTCTTGACTATATCTCAACAGTGCATTTCTGGTCATCAAAAGAAATAAGCCTCTGACCACTGGTAGCTGCTGTAGGGGTTTCTTTTATCCTGCACCTGTGACAATTACCCTGTGTTAGTGACGCTAACAGGAGTTAGGTTGTAGGTTAAGGGTCAGGGCATTGTCAAGAGGAAGTTAGTCTTCAGTCCACTAAATCTGTTATCATTTTCATCTAATGTGACATCCATCTGTCAATCAGGGAATTTAGGTGATTGTCTTATTCTAAGTGCTGCACTTTATGCCTCAACCAGCTCACATTTTACTGCTTTTCCAATAATTACATTTTTCTACCTCCGAAAACCCATCTGCAAAATAAACAGGGAGAATCTTACTCAATCATTTTTAAGATCCAGGTTCTTTATGCTAAAAGCTGTTTCACTTACAAAATTAAGTGATTCCTCTGCAAAGTTTTATATTCATTTAATTTTCATGGTTATGGCTTTTTATCACAGAAAAAGAATAAAGCCCCTCTAACTACATGGATATCAAAATAAGTTTGCATGTAAAATTGCCTAATGCATACCAATCAAAAGTCCATATGCCTTCATACCCTTCTCAGAAACATCTTACTTCTCAAACACCACAAAAACAACATGCTATAGGTGTAAATGACAAGGATAAGTTTTTACAATGGACTTCTGAGGAATTAGAAGATTGTATATAGCTAAATTGACTACAAATAAGAAAATATTTTGAATATCTCCCAATACAGAACCACAGAATGAAGTTTCAAACTCTGTAAATTCCAATTCTGTGCTGGTCAATTTCAAGTACGTAAACAATGCCAGACAGATACCGAAACACAGAGCTAAATAGAAAGGAATAAAAAACCTAGGTGTAAAGGTAAATGCTCTACTGACTATGAGTGAGATTGCTCCTACACCTCAATTGAGACACACTTTTAATTGCTCTGATGAACAAGAACCTAACCACTTTGCCAAGCATAAAAATCACGGTGTGGTTATATGATGCATTTGAGCCAATCTAACAGCTTGTTACCACTGAAAAGGATAGTAATGTTCCCCCTATTTCCTCCCCCTGCCTTCCCACCCCAGATTAGTTTTCTGCTGGGTTAGCAAATTTAATTGCCTCACCAAGTGGTTAGGCAAGCATGCAAGCCAGTGTAGGGACAGTGACAAGAGTATGTGGCTGGAGCAAGTGTTATTGGCACGCCATTACATAGATCCAGTCACATAATTAAACTGTAGTTTCTCCTTTCACTTCTGCAGAAATTTCCCTTATTAAAAATTACACCTAACCAATTAACAGTTATAATCAACAAACTCTCTAGGACCTATGCTGCTACAATTTCACAGACAGCAAAGGTGATACATATTAACAGATTCTAGAACAGAACCAGTCCCCATATAGCAGCAATATTAATATTGACATTAACTGCATTTCAGGATATTTTATTAGCAGTGCTTGGAGGAAGACTAGGTTTCTCTTTTGTGTATTAGGGATGGGAAAATCAAGGTATTGAAAGGCGGAAAAATGCCATATAGAAATATAAAAGTATTATACTATTACATCCATTACAAGACTATGCTCTAGGCTGTAACATTCTTCATGTCAAACTTATGGGCTTGTCTAAATATTAATAATGTCAGATGTTTAATTGCTCCAGAGTAGGCTGGGTTCCTCTCAGGACATATGCATTCTTGTGCTCTTCTACTCTTACCAGCATGATTTCCTGGTCCGTCCATGCTCTGTGAGCTCTGTCTTGAAGAGTTTGTCTCCAGCTACTCAAGGTTCTCCTTTTTTTGGTAGGATTTACTGTATTTTTTTCCACCTAACTTCTCCAGAGATGAGTTAGATATACTTCCCTTCCTGCCACAACCCCATCTTTAACTCTTCCTGACTTCTGTCTTTTACCATAGCCTTTTCCATTGACTCTGTAAGTGGTTTTTGATCAACTTATTTTTATAAAACCTTGCTTCACCCAGCCGTTTCATTCTTTTTCTTGACTGCAGAAACCAATGACTGCAGAAGTCAATGACTGCAGAATCCATTGCAGTGCCAGAATGGGGACATAAACAGAGTATTGAACTCTTTTCATGCAAGAGAGCAGTTGTGCAAAGCTGGGTGCAAAGAGGTGTAGTTAATTTTAATATCTTGTCCTGACCCTGTGGTCAGATTCTTGCTGGGTCATATACATAGATGTGGAAGTGGAGAAACATTTCCTCTTTTCTCATTATAGCTGTGATTGTGTAAATATTTTAAGGCAATTGATAGTTGTCAACTCACATGTCTGTGTGGCTTGAGGATGGTCTCCCACAGCCCAGTCATCTTCTCGCTTCAGAATACTATGCATGCTCATAACTCCTTGATAGGTTGAGTTAACCACATAGTAACAATACAGATTACCTTGATATTTGACATGCTGATATGGGATTTATGGATGAATCATGATGGAATTGTAGGTACCATTTAGAACATTAAAATATATGTTGTAAAACTGTGGTAGCATTTTTTAAAATAACTACAGGTGGCAGGTTCTGTATTCAAGGCAATAGGAGGAACTATCCAAGAAATGTGTTATTTCATAGTATGTTAACTTGTTTGTTGATAGTCAAATTCAATGGAATATATCAGAAGAAATAGGTTAAAATAAGGGAATTTCTTATGCAAAAAATATACCAGCAATAATATGAATCATCCCTATTGACACTGTATTCTGTTTGCAGAAAAGCATTTTACAGCTTTGGTACTAGCCTGATACGTCTTATATGCTACATGTACTACACATGTGCGAATAGAGTACCCATGTATGTTTGGATGTTACTAATTTTCCATTAAATTTCCAGAAAATCTCTTGATATCTCTGAAGTATCATTTTGACATCCTCTCTCACTACATCTCTTTAGTACTTATGAGTAAATTAAAACCACACCCATTTGTGTCTTGCTGCAGCTCTTTTGTAAATGAGTAAATTCCATAGAGAAACCATTAAGGCTGAGCAAATCCAATTAGGCAAAAATAATTGTTTCCCATGCTGAGACAGGAACACAGAGTATATCAAAGAGCGAAGCGTATGAATGATTTTGATTTTCTTGGTTTTGATTACCTGTAATTTAAGTTGAGTTAGAATACATTTGACCTTTCAAATAGCAAGGAGAAAGGGCAAGAATTACAAAGAAAGCTGTGTTGGTTTCCATGCTCAAGTTCTGCGTATTCACAGAAAAACCTTGAAATATTTTCAAGGTTTAAGCAAGGAAATGGTGCCTATTAAAGGAAATTATACAATTTACTTACTAGTAGAAACAATGCATTCTCCAAGGTGTCTTCTTCAATTTAGTCAACAACTGGAGTAGGACAGACTAAAACAAGTTTTCAGAAGTCATTTATAGAGTTGTAAAGTCCAGGCTGTTCATAATCTCTCAGAAGTTACATTATAGATTGTAAAGAAAAACAGAGGGAAATAAAGACGTCTTAAAATATGCAAAGGCATGTTAGTATTTTCTACTATTTATTTAAGCAACCTATGGAGGATGCAATTGTACAATTTTCTGGTTTAGTCTAAGGAATATAACAGAACAGAACATTTCTGTTGGAAGGGTCCTCCAGTGATCATTCAGTCCAACTGCCTGACCACCTCAGGGCTATTATTAAGGGGATTGTCCGCATGCCATTTCGGCTCTGACAGGGCCTCTTGAACACAGGGGCATTGATCACCTCTCTAGTAAGCCTTTTCCAGCGCTTGACCACTCTCTTAGTAAAGAAATGCTTCCTAATGTCTAATGTGAATTTCCCCTGGCGCAGCCTTGAACCATTTCCACACACCCTGTCCCTGGATACCAGAGAGTAGAACTCAGCTCCTGGTGTTCCCTTCCGCTCCACAAGAAGCTGTAGAGAGCAGTGAGGTCTCACCTCACAGCCTCCTTTTCTCCAAATCAGACAAGCCCAAATCCTTCAGCTGTTCCTCTAGGACACGGCTTCCAGACTTTTCACCAGCTCTGATGACTTCCTCTTCTGTTTTAAGACGTGAGAATTTATATACAAGAGAATAACCACAACAACCGTGGTAGAGTGATCCTGTCTGGACTCCAGATGCCCACCAAATGTGCTCTATCACTCCCCTCCTCAGCTGGACATGGAAAAGTACATATAAGGCTCCTTTGAGATGAGGGCTGGGAGAGGTTGCTCAACCATTACCACCACAGCAAAACAGGCTCAGATTGGGAAAATTATTTTAATTTCTTACCAACCAGAGTTGGTAATATCAGAGTAGGATAACCTACTCTGATTTTATTAAGAAATAAAATTCTTAAAACACTTTCTCCCTACCCTTCCTTTCTTCCTGGTCTCAACCTCACTCCCAATTTTCTCTACTTCCTCCTGCCCAGTGGTGCAGAGGAAGAGGGAATGAGGGTTTTGGTCACTTCATCAAGTGTTGTCTCTGCCACTCCTTTTTCTTCAGATTCCTCACACTCTGCCCCTGCTCCAGCATGGGATTCCTACCATGGAACACTGTCCTCCATGAACTTCTCCAATAAGAATTCTTTTTTAATGGATTTAAATTTCATAAAAGTGCCTGATGTTTGGTAGGCTGGTTCAAATGTGTGACTAGCTTTGAAAGAAAGGTTCACAAGAGCTCATTCAAATTATCTTAACTTTCTGAATATCATATTAATTGGCTGCTGAAGTATAATAGCCTATAAATTATTACTATATGAATAGCATGAATATTCTACTATATATAGATTGTAGAAAAGAGGGTCTGTGTTAGATCTTAGTGGCTGTGAAGACACAAAGATAAATTTTGTCAGTGATAGCTTAAGCCAAGAAAGTGAAAAAGCACCCAAATAATATGAGACCAGCTCAGCTTTGGTACTTTGAGACTGCATATAGATCTAATGATTCCTATGGCTTGACAGAAAGTTATACAATCTGGTTTTATGTCCAGAAGAAAAATTATTTAGAAATATTTATGCATTAAGTTTCATGTCCATAATTTCATTGTCATATAAGGAATAATTAAAATAGCATTGATTTGGCTTTTTGTTACGTCTTTACTACCACCTGACACAATTATATAGGAAGACATTAGGGTCTTCTGATATCTGTTGTATTTGTGCAATTAAATGAGGAATATCTGTCTGCATTTAGCTTCCAGAAACTTTGGGACTGCATTTCCAAGTGGCTGTTAGTTTAACACATTGGCTTTCAAAATTGTGACTACCTTGGATTCGCAGAACCTGCCATAGGTTCTGTATTAATAGGTTAAAAAAATAAGGTTTTAATGTAGGTTTTAATGTACAAATTCTTCATGGAAATGGTCTGTGACAATTCTACCCTTGCACAACAACTGCCCTCTGTTTCTTTGATTTTTTTACTGTTAGCCAGTATTTCAAAGTCTTCTAAGGTAGAGACGGTCTTATTTCTTTATTAATAGTGCACTACTTAGAGTAATTAATTAGGTATCAATAACAAGAAGGAAAAATTATAGTTTTCTCTGGCATAAAAAGATGCTATTTATTCTCATATGTTTGGTTGGGGAGAGTAAAATTTACATATGATAATATTAGTGTACACTTTAATGACTAACTTCACAACAAGTAGTAAGAGGTTAGATTTCTAAGAAGTAAGGCTAAGTAGTCAGAAAACAGTAGAAATTGCAACCAGGCTTTGAAATAGCTGAATCTTCAATGTTTTGTGATTAGGTTCCCATCAGCCCAGCAGAAAAGCATCAAATTAGATGGAAATAGGATATGCTATCAGCTGCAAGTTGTTATCTTTTTATTAGCTCTGCAACAACCAATCAGTCACATCACAGTGTGCAACCATAAAAAATATAAATCCCTTTTTTTGTTAGAAAGAAAACCCTTCTTAATGAATCCACATATGCCCTTCAGTAAGCCAAAGATGTTGTTGCCAGTAGCATGCCATTCTTTATTTTTTCAAGTTTCCTGAAAGTAGCAGTCTGTCAGGTATGTGAGGTGTGGAAACAGAAGTCCTCAATTTACTCACTGAATTGTTGCACTACATGTCTGATTTCCCTATCCAATTATGATTGCATGCTAGAGGCAAGTGAGGGTAAGACATATTTTTCCCATTAGAAATCTGTGTTGAGACTACAAGCAATTACAACAGTCATTATCTACTATAATGATATCTTTTTAATTTTGCAAACACCCAGCCATTAAAACAGGACTGAAACAAAAAGTACTTATTTTACATATGTCTGCTAATGGTTGTCCAGGGCTAAAAACCTTGAGGGAAAGATTTTAAAATAACATGAGAATTAAAGGGTTTCAATTACTTGAAATATTCATATCTAAGAAATTAACTCCCACTGCAAACAAGGAAGAATGTAGGCTGCTCCAACACAGCTTGGGCAGTTTAGAGCTTTGAGTCACAAGGTGGCTAAACTTACAAGAGAAGACCTGGACAATCATACTCTTATAAGTCATATTATGATAATTCCTTCTTATTTGAGTCCTAGTGGGAGGAAAACTACATCTCACTTCTGTGGCTGTCTCCTTGCCAGTATGACTTTTTACAGTGGGAGCAAGTTACAGTGACTAAAGATCGATCTTGTTAATTTGGAGTGGACATTAGTGTCCTAAAACTTCTCTGGTATCAAAGAGATAGATTTCTTTTCACTTCCATTTGACCATGTTCAATGCACATTTTATGCCAGCCATTTAGGTTTTTCTGTAATCAGTGGAGAATAAAATTATTCCAAAGAATAATTCATTCATCTGGCTTAGATCCTGCATGAGGAAAGAATGAATTGTACTCTAGAGATTTGTAGCCCTGCATTTCTGTAGAGGGAGTGCTGACAAATTGCTTAGACAGTTTAAAGTTAAGTGAGATGAATCCTGCCCATCACTCCTGACACATACCCTCGAAAGATAAATTTCAGCTCCTTGAAATCAGTAGGATTCAAGCCATCTAAATAATTTTTAGAATTTTTATCATTCATCTGAAAATCTACTAGCTCTTCATTTGTATGAACAATCACACTTTTCTACTTCACAAAACACTGGGAATTTAAATGCAGTAAACAGAGTAAAGCAGAATAATCATTGCAATTGAGGTCAGATACCTTGTGTAAATTCTTAATCAGTGTCACTTGCAAGAAATAGAAAGAACCCCTATAACTTTAGGCAATTAGTGAATAACAGAACTAAGTCGGTTTTTCTTGGGGTCTTCATAAATAAAACCTGTATGCATTTAAAATATTTGATCCCCTTCAGGTCTGAGCAACAGTTCTTTTCATCTGTGTTGAGGAGGATGTGTTAATGCAGCCTGTGAGCCTTTGTGATTATCCTCTAATGATGACTCTTCCTATGATTCATGAGTGAAGGCATTTGTGCATAGGTGATAGATATATATTAAACATTTACTTCTAGACAGTGTGCTACTTCTCATTATTAAATCAGTGCTGGAAAATTGACTTATGAGTGCACTGGCAGAAATAATTTCCACCTATAAAAAGATGTCACTGAGGAGGAAAAGTTCCTATTAAATCAAAATTTCCTCTGTTGTCCCAGTTACTTTTGCTGAGAAGTGAAAGTCAATGTCATCTTCATCCAGGGAAATTGGGGGTTTGACTGTAATATTGAAAAGAATACATCAAATATGCATGGTAGTCAGGAAAACTCATTTCTGAGGAACAGTGTCACTCTCCAGTCATATGGTCAATGCTTGGGTGCTAAGCTTTGCATCCATTTTCTTCTTTCCCTGCCGTCATTTACTCCTCCGTTAATTACCATGTTCAATGGAATCCTAGTACTTTTTTTTTAAGGGACACATAAAACTTCTATAGGCTGGCCAAGCACTGGAAGAAAAGTAGATCAGGAACTCCAGCCTGGGTCCTCTGTATAACAGTTGGATTGCCTGACATGAAGGTTATCAGCTATTCCCTCTCTTCCTTTTCATAAGGAAAGTTCTGATTTGTTCCTATGGCATGAGAAGTAAGGTAGCTGAAATCTTGTAAAATTTCATGGGACAGAGAAAATGTTGTGGCTAGTTTTAACACTGATTAATTCTCCCCATTAAATATTAAGTGGTTTATTTTTCATTCAATAACTTTCAAACCATTATCACAAACTTATCCTTATAAAAGGAAAAACCTTTGAAAGAAAATCCTGTACTTTCTGTAGCCATTTATGGCATGTTATTTTCATGTGTTGGATCAAGATTATTGTTCATTAGGGAAGAGAAATGGTAATTTGAAATCTGTCTGCTCCAGAGCAACAGTGTCTCTAGGAGACACCTGCAAAGTCCTTCAAACCTTATTCTATAACATGTCCCAGTTTTGTTCTGAATGTAGATATGAATATACCTTGGGTATTATTTACTGAATGAAGCTCTACTGTCATTACATGCCATTTGAACAATATTTATTCAAAAGAAGACCAGTAAATTTCCTACACAAAAGAATACACCTCCATATTTCAAGGTTTCATAAATTTAACTTTAGATATAAAGTAGAAAATATAGTTCCTATTTGAAATAAATGGACTATTGTTAGTTAAAAAAAATAAAACCAACATTTATCCTTTCATACTGTTCTTCTTTATCTTGGTTGATTTCTTTTTTTAAGTTCTGTACATCCTCTTCATAATCCTACTGGAATTCCACTGCTACTGCATTTATAGCCACAGCACACTTGCAGAATTCCAAAAGGTCTATTTTCTTCCATTTAATGTAGCAAAAAGAAATCTTGCCTGAATATAAAACATATCTGTTTTGATTATGCAAACTGTTGTGTGTAATTTTGCATCTTCTTTTTATATCATGTCCATTGAATCCATTTTAAAGGGAAATCATTTTCTAGACTAAAATGTTATCCTAAGAGCAGCTCCACTTTTGCTGACATGATTATGATTAGGAAATGTAGATCACTGCATATGAATACATTTGAAAAGAATTTTTCATATCTAAACTCTACAAGAGAACAAAATAGACCACAAATAAATAATCAAGCAGCTTTTATAAGTTTAAAAATAAGTCATGTATTTCAAAACTTACAAAAAAGTAACCAGTTTGATCTGAACAAAAACGTATCTAATTTATAGCAGAGAGAATCCAGCAACATCATTTTTAATTGGGTAGTAGAAATGTTGAGGTGACAGGGCTGAGAACAGGTAAATCATCTAGGAATAGAAATGCTCTAAGACAGAAAGCCAGCTGGTGTAGTGCTTCCTTTGTGTCAGTGATCCATGTTGCATTCTGTAATAGGAACTGTTCAGACAGTCTGTTGCACAGCTGTTCTTCCTTAGAAACAAACAGCCAGGTCTGTTAGTGGTATCACTCTGCAGGTATTATAATGATAGTAGGGTTTTTTAGTTTGGGTTATTTTATTTTATTTTATTTTATTTGAAAGTGGTATTCATCTTTTTGAGGAGTAGCTTTACAAGGACATAAAGTTTATGTCACCATTCAGGCTGGATTAAGTACTAATAATATGTCTGTAGAAGGAAAGGGTTGGAGGATGTCTATTTTTTAAGTGTTTTTAAATGTTGCTATGATTTGGGTATATAGGAGGATTTTTTTGGTGGTAGATATTATCTAATATTAGAAATAATGCTAACACACCTGCACTTTGATGACTTTATCTGGAGTTTCATTTGCAATGCCCAGATTTTGTTCCTTCTCCATCACTTACTGCTGCAGGGGTGTAAAGAGATAGAGAAATCCCAAGATATATTTTAACATTTTTCAAACTTACCAAGCATATCCAGAAGAAGAAGATATTCCTAGGGTAACTTTATTCTATGACTTCCTATGCCCAAGACTGATCTGGACCATGGACTGCCAGTTATTAAGGCAGGTTTAGTCCAGCAGTCCAAATATTTTTAAGAAAATTGGCAATGCTTTACACTTTCAAGACTGTGAAGTTATTTTCCTCCAAAGCATAGAATCAAATCATAAAGAATCATAAATATTTTTAAAGTCACAAATGAACTGTGTCACACCACTAATTAGCTGATTATTTTAAAAACAAACACAAAATTAATTATGCCTGCTAGTGAGAGGGGTTTTTTTCCCCCTGTGTAGTCCTTATGGAAGGAATCTGGAGAAGCAAATTGTGATGATATTCAACAATGGTATTCTGGGACTGGGTTGACGCAGTCATAGCTGTGTGTAAAATAAAGCTTAAAGTCATACTGAGATATTGGTCTATGCAGAGGATGAAATAGGAATGTGTTGAGTTGAAATACAAGGTGACAAGGGTGATACTTGAAATTCTCTGGTGAAAGAAATGACTGACATTATTAGGACTGAAAGTTATGGAGTAGGAGACATTAGAGATGCTATTACCAGCAGTGACTACCACTGTTAGTCCACAACTAGGCAAAGTTTCTCTTTGCTGTAACGTTCTTTTCTTGGCTTCCACACCATCAATGCAGACAGGATATCTTTTCTTCCAGTGATCGTGTGGTCTCCGTTCTAGACATGCCAGAGGCACCACTAAGTGGATGCCACTGCTCCTTTTATTTAGTGCTGCTCAGTAAAGTAGGAAATATAGCTGCCACAATCTCCTCCAGTTAAATTGCAGATGTTAGAACAAATGAGAAGAGTTGCTGCTACAAGCTGACACAGGATTGTCTGTCCTTGTCCCTTCTGTCTCAGGGGTAACTGGTTGAATATTCTTTCTTTAAGCACTAGAATTTGTACCCCAGTACAGACTGGTGTTCAGATCCAAATTTTGGGACTCAGTACTATACAGACAGGAGAGAATTTCTTAGGAGAAATTACAGAAGCAGCATATTTACAATTTAACTGCAAAGCTTTCAATCTCCAACTCCTGGTGGTATATATTCATGCTCCTGATTTTCACTAAGTTACACTATGTGGGTGCCCAAAGTAACTCAGCATCTAGACCTTGGAACACCCAATGGAATTCATGATCAAAAAATTCAAAATATGTGATTTAGCCGGACTCTTGGTTACTATTATAGCAAGTTTCTCTGCAAACATATTAATTAAAACTAGATTGCTGTTTGTGAAAAAGTTGGAGGCTTTGAAGAATCAGTTCTATGACCAAAATAGACAGCTGTTAGGTACGCCAACATAAAAAGAAGCCTCTTATTCTATTGCATTTATTATGATAAAATTTTTGGCAGAAACAGGACAACAAGGATACAATATCTCACATGGTGACAGTGCTAAATTGTCATTAGCCAGATAGGAGAAATCATTACTGTTACTTTTGGAAGTGAGAAATTAGGGATTTAATCCAAAACCAGTTTGAGCCTGAAAAACACTATTGAAATAAGCATGTAGAAAGAAACTTAAGGCAAAAAGTACCCGAGTGACGCTGCCGATTTTGCAAATTCAGTCCAAACAATCTATATGATTAGGGAAATTTTGAGGAGTCATGACGGAGGAGAAGAAGAGAAAGTGGTTATTGCTTTTTGTTTTAAGAATTGTTGTTTTAAGAAGAAAGTGTTGATAGATGGGTAGAATTAATTATTTTTCTTTCCCAAGTTGCCTGCAGAAGTACCATTGTTTTAAATCAACAAGCTGATCACCAGGCTAGTCAAAGGAGATAACTAAAAATGTGCACCTCTGATGGGATGTTGATATGTGAGGAAAATGTTTATCTCAAGAGGCTTCTGATAGTTTAGAATGTTTCATTTTAGCCATTACATGCCAGTGAATTTAGTAAAAATTGAGAGGGGAATGTATGAGGCATTATCTTTCCTCCATCCCTGGGTAAAAACCATGAAATTCTGTAAAAGGTACAAGGCTGTGTTCCCTGTGGGTTTGCTAATTTAGTCTGCTATGGAATACACTCTAAATTCAGTTTCTATGGCTTTTACATTGTTTAAATAAATAATAATGATCCCATATATGATAAACAAAACTGTATTGTTTTCTTCTCTATTTTTTACCCTTTCATACCTGTTTTGTACAATTATTAAGGACTTGATAGAATAGAATAGAATAGAATAGAATAACACAGGAATGATATGAACTGTTTTCTATCAGCCACAAGGTCATAGTAATGAATAATAAAATATATTTGGAACTAAAACTTCTGTGTTTATTAAATTAACTTCACAGTTGACTGGAGGTAGATAAAGAGTATTACTTTTCCCTCTCAATACTCTGGGAATTTTCTTATCATATTTATCAAGACTTAAATGATTCTGAGGGTAATTTTGATAGGTGCTGTCATTTTTCATTTATTGTGTATTTGATTTATCATATGCAATGCCAAATAGAAAGTAAAAAATCTACAAAAAATATAATCATCTAATAGGTGATTTAATTAGTGCATGTATGTAGAAAATGTAATCTGTGGTAATTATCTATAATTATGTTTTCCTTGCAATTTAAAATAACTTGTCTTTTTCAGTAGGGAACAACCCTCTTTTTCACTTTTCACCACCTTCCACAACATTGATTGCCTTTTTGTCAAGAAAGAATGCACCTCTTGAACTAGAAGAAATATCGAAGCATTAGTAACTGGTTACAGTTATTCAGGGACAGAAATACTTTATATGAAGGTCGAATGGGTTGTTTAATCAATGGCTATCAAATAAAATGACAATGTAGAATATTAAAGAAAATTTTCCAAACACTGAGATCTGTTGCATCATTCAGAAATCTACTGAAGAAAAGTGTCAGAATCTTTTGTGTTTCATTTGTGACATAAATCTGGTGCTCCTGTTCATGAATCTGCTCTCTGACAGAGATGACAGTGGAAATGGAATGAAGGAGAAGAATTAACTTGGACTAGTATTGAGGAGACTCATGAGGAGAATTTGCAAAGCTAGTAGGGCATGAAGGTAGAAAAATCTATGAGTAGAATCTACAGAGGGGAAGTAGAGCTACATTGAAACCTTGAAGACATCTGAGCATAATAACACACGGTAGCACAGATAGCAAAGAATTAAAATTCTGATAGAAATATGTGAGAAATTATCAAAATATTAAGGCCTGTTCAGCCATAAAATGCCTGCATAAAAATTTAGAAATATATACGCCAAATCCTATATTCACAGATATGTGGATCGTAGAACTTTTTATTGAATTCCTATAGTAATAGAAATGTAAAGAAATCAGTATTAGAATAAACAGATGGAAGATCAATATTTCAGTAGGTTTCAATTTGAAATTTTGTATTGAACAGTTTACTTATGCATTCCCATTTCAGCCTTAGACAATCAGAAATATTCCGCCTGAATTTTTGGATAATAAAAGATTTTTATTTTCTGTATAATATATCAATTCTCCGCCAAAGTCCTATATTTGAGCCTATACCTACAGTGGATCTCTAAGCTTTTGAGCAATTTAGCCAATCTGAAAGACATAAACATAAAATAGTTTCCGTAAGACAATCTGTTAATAGTAAAATTAAACAAATACAAAAAGTACTTTGAAAAAATAGTTACAAAAAATGAAATAATTTCAAACCAAATAATTTAACTATATGTTTCAGGATCAAAGACAAATATCTTGGGTTTGATTTTGTTTCATGATTTTCACTTTAAAATTTTGATTGGGGTGCAAATGTATGTTGTCTCTCTCTGACTGGATTGAACAGACATTCTGCTTCAATGACCGTGTGCTTGACTGTGCTCAATGTTCAATACAAAGAGAGGATTTGTTTGGCTTCTACTTCCAGTGGCATAGTATACATTTAAGGATGAAGAGATAAAGATAATGATGCAAATGTCAGAGAAGCAGCTTGAGTTTTTAATTTTGAATGTGCCAGAGATATTACCAAGATAATATATTTAAAAATAAAGGCAGGAAGTTTCTGTTAAATGCTGAATGCAGAAAGGTATAGCAATAATGAATAGCATATCGTTTACAAGTAGCTCAGATCAAAATTAATTAGGGATAGTATTAACTGACAGAGTAAAACCAGGGTGTTCATAGGTATAACGAGAAGCTGGGCTGGCTAACATCTGCATGATTTCATTTACCCCTGTCAGCCAATAAGACAGGCATGTCAAGACCAGATACTTTGCAAAGTGTTTCAAGGAGTACACTGAGAAAATATTCAGCAAATTTTCATAGCCATATGGTCAGTGGTCTATACTGGGGGTTCTCCTCCCTCTGTTTCTGATGACCCAAGAGAGAGGCCACGGCAGTGCTCATCTAACACCAATCCTTCACTCTGGTCTCTTTATTGACGTAGGTTTTAGATGGTGTTATTCAAACCAAGGCTTCCTTACTTTCCAGGACTTTTTGCAGCACAAAAGTGAGATTGAGACTCCTAAAAAATCTTTTTCTGAAGAGTCTTCAACTTTTTTAAAGATAAGACCTAAGGGGAAAGGGTTAGGTGGGTGAAATGTCCTTAGAATAGGCCTTTGCAATAACTAGTACTTAGGCAACAGGAATAGATGACTGCTATCACACATGACTAAATGCAGCTTGTAACTCAGTTGTTTATATTGTTTTGGGTGTCGTTCTTCCAATATTAAGTAGTAGAATATTTTATCTGATGCTAATTTATGATTAGTTAATATTTTATGCAGACAACAGATCTTATCTGTATTATTGCCAAAAAAGTGTTATATTCTAACAGTTGGCTTTTCAAGAAAATAGGAACCTGATTTTGGAAGCTGTAGGACAGATTAAAAAATTTGGAATAATGAAGGATTGTAAAAGCTGCAGAGGGATGTTTCAATTTAATGTCCAAAACTCTGCATAGGTGATTGTGAGCCATGTTAAATAACACTGCTCCTAAAAAGATGTCTTCAATCATTGTAGAAAAAGCTCGTGCATGAAATTCACACTGGAAGCATTTAAGATTTCTTTAAAATTATTAATTCTGTTTTTCCATGTCATTTTATCATGACATCCTGAGACGTCCAGATCATCAATTCAGTAAGTGGTAGTGGATTGACCCTATCTGAATGCCAGGCATCCACCAAAGCCACTCTACCATTCACCTTCTCAGCTGGATGGGGAAGAAAAAATATAACAATGATTCATAGCTTGAGATATGCGAGGGAGAGAGATCACTTACCAAATACTGACATGGACAAAACAGACTCAGCTTGGGGATATCAACTGAATTTTGTTACTGACAAAATCAGAGCAGGATAATGAGAATAAAATAAATCTTAAAATATATCTCTCCCTCACCCCTCCCTTCTTCCCTAGCTATTTCTCCCCCACCAGCAGTGAAGGGAGATGGGGAATGGGGGTTACAGTCAGTTCATCACTCATTGTTGCTGCTGCTGCTCAGGAAGAGGAGTCCTTCCTCTGCTCTAGCATGGGGCTCCTCTCATAGGTAACATTCCTCCAGGAACTTCTCCAACATGTCCATCCCATGGGCAGCAGTTCTCTACAAACTGCCATGTGGGTCACTCTTCCATGGGGTACAGTCCTTCAGCTTGCTTGAGCGTGAGTCCCCTGGGTTGACAGCCTTCTCTTGGGCATCCATCTGCTCCAGTTTGGGTCTCCTCCATGGGCTGCAGGTGGATCTCTGCATCCCTGTGGGTCTCCATGGGCTGCAGGGGCACAGCTGCTTCACCATTGTTTTCACCACAGGACCGCCTACTGCCCCTCCTTTTCCACTGACTTTGGTGTCTGCAGAGCTGTTCCTCTCACATATTGGCACTCTGCTCTTTGGCAGCAATTACAACTGCACAATAACTTTTTTCCTTTCCTTCTTAAATATGTTATCACAGAGGTGTTACCACCATTTTTACTTGGCCAAGCCTTGGTGAGCAGCAGGTCCATCCTGGAGCCACCTGGCATTGGCTCTGCAGGACATGGGGGAAACTTTGTCAGCTCACAGAAGCCACCCTTGTAGCTCCCTCTGCTACCAAAACCTGGCCATGCAAAACCAACACAGTCAAGTTTATAAATACTATTTATTTCTAGCCTGAATTTACTTAGGGCTAGTTTATATCTGATTGTTCTTTTGCCAACATCACTTAAATAGTTCATCTTTTCCCCTGATACCTGGCTGAAGAATTTACAGATAAAAATTATTTTCTTTTGAACTTTTTTTGCTTGGTTAGACAAAACAACAAGGTCTTTCAATGTTCTTTAGAAAAGATCAGCTCACCAATCACCCATTCATCTTACTAGTGTCTCCTTGCTCCTTTTCACTTTGACTTTACCTTTTCTGAATATTGGTGTCCAGAATTATGTATGTGTTTCAGATGAGATTTTGTATATATGTATATATTTATTTTTACCAATTGCATTGCCCAAATAAGTGGAAATTAAGTCAGCCTCATGTTTTGCATTGAGAGGCAGAGATTATGAAACTCAAATATCAACCTGAAATTGTTTCTTCCCTTCATATATTCTAGGCATTATATATGAGAACCAGAATCCCACCAAAGAAAACATATTAATTTACAGCAGTGTTATCCCTGTTCACTGAATTTCTCCCTAGCTACTTAGAGGTACTTTTTTTCCTTGCTTTTAGGCTATGAATATCCATGAATATTTCATGTTTTTATTTCTAAAATATCAGTTTAGTTCCCTGTAAATTTTCAATATTGTGTAGCTCATGTAATTGCATATAACAATAAATCATGCACCTTTATCATACCACTTATTCCTACTCATTGAATATATAACTGTCAAGAAACAACTATGCCATCATATTTCAGTTTCAGTAAAAAAATCTTATTTTATTGTGGCTTTCACTCATTTCCAGATGTCCTCCCTTCCTTGAAAGAGACAAGTCTGGGCAACGCCAGATTAAGATGAAATATCATCATCGCAACATATTAATTTTTCTTCAAAGATCTTAAAATAGCTTTCTTATGCTTTTGCTGGAACATTTTTCATCTTGCTTCAAGGGGAAAAACATGGATAAGAAAATCAACATCAAAACTTCAAATTGAGTGGTATATCCTCAAAATGTGGGCTGCAAATTTAACTGCAGTGGCACAAACACTGTGCAGAAATAAACAAATACATCCTGTTATACTGGAGAAACATGTCCTTTTGGAGTCTGCACCCTTTATACAGAAGTAACAAGATGAATGTAAATAAGTAATATTTTCTAGGCATACTTATGAGATATATGCAAATAAAAAGGCAAACTTCTCTTGTGCACATTTGAACACTATATAGTATTTTCTGAATCAGATGTATAATTTTTAAATTCTTAGAGATATATCAGCACAAATTTTGCTTGGAAAAACAGCTTATAGAAAACACTCAGCTCATAATCACTGAAGTTATTTTCACCAGTCTAGTATCTGACAGTATCTACTTGTCTTAGTTCAAATGAGAGAACAGTGTTAGACTAATAACACATATGGTATGAAGTTTTTACAAGGTAACTGTAGAGACATTTTCAAACAATCTAAAATGCAAATAGAGTATCAGTGCTACGTTGTACAGGCAGTTTTTAGGATATATGAATGCATCTGTAATTATATTTTGTTCTTGTGAAATACTTTATTAAAAAAAAAGCACTTCAGAGTGGGATTACAATGCAGTATAAGTGAAAAAGAAGGAATTGAAAAGTGTTTGTATTTTCTGGTGCTTTCATTATCAGTCAAGATAACAGTGAGTTAGTGAAACCCTACCAAGAGAACAATCAAGTGTGAGAAAGCAAACAGAAAAAAACTATGTAAATGCTCATTGGCAGAGAAATACCAAGTTCTGTCATTCTAGGCTTTTTATTTCAACACTGAAGAATGGAAATAGCTAATTTGGATTTTTATTTAGGATTTTTCTGTCAGATGCAGAACATATAACAATTATAGTTAAAGTCCCTTGATTCATTTCAACAATTCTGTGTTCTGCCCATATCTTTCCCTGAAGGATCATTCATTTTTTGTCGGCATGATAACCAACCTCAGACTTAATCTACAGACAGTTTGGATGATTCTAATTATTTTTGTTAGTAAGGAGACTTTTTCATCATTAGCATATTATAACTTGACACTACGATGTGTTTCTCAAGACATTCAAGACGTAAGTGTGCTTCCTTGATATCTCACTGCAGACCAGAAAGCTCATGTTCTTGTGGCAAACTTTGTCCCTCCTAGCCTCACTGGGGTCTTCACCTGGCCTGTGCAGTCAAAGAAAGAAGGCTGAGAAATTAATGTGGTCCAACTTCCCAGTTTAAACATTTGCCATTTTCAGGTGTGTAGAGCAATTCACAATTAAATTTTGTGGACAAGTGCTAATACAAGCGTTTACTCATGACAGGTGAAGCAGACAACATGATTGTGAATGTTTATAGAAGACAGAAATGCTGAAATGGAAGGAAGAAAGCATATGTCATTGCTTACACTAAGGATACATGAGGTGCATTGTTCTCTTTCACTTACCCAGCTGATTTTATGTCCTTCCTGAAAATGTGGCATTCAGGGCCATGGAGAGAGAAACTTCCGTGTGAGAAAGCTGCTGTCTGAGATTTCCAACAGAGAATGCTTTCAGGAGCACTCCCAAGGAGCCACCTTCAGAGGTATATTCATGTTCTTGGGCTCAATTTCTATGAGACATGATATTTAACTGCTCACAACCACTAAAAGTGGCAGAAAGAGGGAGAGAAGTATGAGAGGACAGGAAAATACTGCTTTTTTTCTTTTGGCAGCAGTAATCTGTTATGTCAAGATAACTGCCTTTGAGATGGAAATCTAATTCCTCAGCACCCTGAGATAGCCACATTTGGGAAGAGTATTCTTACTCATACAGTTTGTCTTTTTGAGCTTTTTGAAGTACTACTATGATTCCAAAAAGTTTAAATTCTTTTTCTAGAATACCACAACTATAATAAAATGAATAATTCAGTAAAATGTCATATGTAATAATAAAACCAAAGATGGCTAGAAAAGTTATTAGCAAGTTGTGAGTGCAGGGGATTTTACATGTCCTGAAATTTTACATTCAACTAAGGCATGCAGCGCTTACATGGTATCAAATAATTTTTTCCTTGATGGTCTAAAATTTTATCATGCAGACACGAGGATTCATTCACCTTGGGAGTTTGCTAGACTCAATCCAGATGTTGCATTACGGAGGCAAGGATGGGTGTAATTCTGAAATTACCGATCCCTGTATGCAAACAACTGGAATCTGTTACCTTCAGACGAGGTCCAGTGAAGAACCTCCCTTGCTATCAGTGAGTTTACCTTTCTGCCATGACTGTCCAGTGCCTTTCCCTTTCTGTGAATAATGCCCACCCACCCAGCCACATTCCTGGCCAGGAGATACACATTCCATCCACTGCTTTGGGCTACAGGGTTGGTTGAAAGCCCAGCCAGGATGCACACCCTGCTTTTTCTGACAGTACACATTGCTGCTGAATAGCTGGCAGGCTAGGAAAGATGCTCTGCAGGCTGCACCAAGTCCTTGAGCCGTATGTTATGCAGGTCTGTTCTCCAACTTGATTTTGTTTATTTCTCTGCGTGTCAGTGGTAGGATATGGAACTGTGATCTCTTTTATTATTTAAATATATTAATGTATTTCAAAGGCAGAGGGCTTTGAAAAATCATTATTTCATTGGTATGTTATCACTTATTTTTAATATGAATTTTTATATATGGTAGTTAGTCATCTCAGAGTAAACAACAGATGTATACACCTATATTATGGTTTAACACTGACATTACTATTAAACAATAATAAGAAAACATGTCAGAAACTTTAATGATTAATAAATGTGACAAGAAGAAGGAACACTCTAAGTTCAGTTCTGCTTTCAGAAAAATGACTGAAAAAGGCACATATTTCTTTTCAGGACATTCTAAAATGCCAAAATTCCTGATCAGACAAGTCTATATTTGCTGCTATATATGAAAACTAATTTAGCAGAGAATAGATTTTTATTGTTTTTTACCTCCAGACCATGAATTCCCCTATTTCTGGGATAAAGAAGAAATAAAAAGAAGAAAAAGTTATTCCTACAATGTAGCAGCTCCAGCTGCAATAAAAGTGTGTAGATTTAGTTCTGAATAAAAAGGAAGGTTTGTTAACTTGAAACCAGGTTTTCTTTGCGCTCTGGAAGTTTTACACCTCACTATTGCTTAAACCAATTTACAGCATTAACTGCAAGGTATCAAACATTACTTGCTATGTCTGTTAAGGAATTAAGTCAGTTCAGTCCTTGTCAGTAAAAACAGAACAGATCAGTGACTCCAATAAGGAGAAAGAGCAGTAACTTAGGAAACAAGTGAGAGAATAGGGTTGGTGTGGGTGACTGCAGCGCCTTTGAAGAAACTGATGCAGGGCCAGATGACAGCTCTTACCCTCTCAGGATATAAAGGGACAGGTATTGAAGCTTAACATAATAAAATTAATTCATTTCAAACATAGGCATGTTGCATGGCATAAGTTTTATAGGACATAATCAAGGCCATCATCTATCAGGATGGAAGTAATTTTTTATAGCTGGCTGGAGATGATGGAAAACATTCCATAAATTATTGTATGGTAGCTTACTGTCAACAAGATAGTCATGAGCACTTATGACCTGAATTGTTTAATTGTGTGTATCAATCCACTAAGCAGCATGATTTAATCCTTTCCAACATGCTCTCTTTTTTTTTCTCTGTTGTTTCTAACAGAACTGTGATTTGTAATTTTACTATCTGGGCAGGGGTAACTCAGCAAAGGAATAACTTTTTTATAATTGCACAGTATAGGGATAACACTGAATCAGTGTTTTAGAAAGTTCTCTCTATATACTATATATACATATACACAACATTGGATTTATTAATTGAGAAAGATCATTGCAAAGTATTTTAGGACTGTGGAGTTATAAAAACCCCAAGATAAAAAACCCCAAGTCCGGTTGATCAATTTGATAAAATTTTGTTTTCATTATGAGCAAGAAAAAAAGTTTACTTTTCATTTGGAGACCAGCAAACCACAACAGAGTAAGAGTAACTGGCCTTAAGACGGAGATAGCAGGAAACCTCAGCTTGGAAAGATGAAAAACACCTTATCAGCAATGTAAGGTGTTATGAACTGTTTTCCTGTCATCTACTCCATATTTGTATTCTTTCTGAGTGGTACAATGCAGCATAAAAGTGTGTTGCAGGCAACTCTTGCAGAGTATGAGAAACATAAGTTCAGAGGGTAACTCGTTCATCTGCACACACCCTTAGTGCCTCTCAAGTTGTCCGAGTGAGGGATGCTTACAGATAAGACAGAACAATTATGTAAAAGCAAACCCTATCACATCAGCAGCTGACTGCAGAAAACTTACAGCCTGGAGCAAGGAGCAGCATCCATTTAGAATGAGACTGCACCGCTGAGATATATATTTTCAGTAACTGAACTCCATCTATGTTTCATGTTCTAAAACACTCTGTATTTTGTGAATTTTTAATGTAACTGTGTTCCTCACTAATGGTGTTCCCCCATATGGCAGCTTCCACAGATTCCAGGTTCCTAAAGCACAAGAAAAGTTTTAGAATTTTATCCTACATCATGTATTGATACATTAAAACTATTCATTTGATGGATGAGGAAAAATGCTATTATAAAATACAATTTCTGATCTTGCTTAAGCCTGTTAAGAAGTAAAAATGATAATCCTTTGTTATTGTAAATGTAAGAACGGCACCAACCTCACTGCTTTGTTGTTGTTTTCATTTTTGGCATGCGCATTTATCTGCTTCCAATTTCTGTTTCAAATACACTCACAGAGTAAAGGATTATCCTTTTGTTCTGACTGTACACATTTGTACAGTTTGGTAACTAGCCTCTAAGGCACTTCAGCTTTGTGTCTTTACTCTTATGGTCACTTATCAACTCCCTGCTTCAGTCTGGTAATTTTTATGATGGAACAACGAAGAATGTCATTCTGCCTTAAACACCAGATACCATAGTACCACTAGTGAATGGATCTGATAGTTCTACCAGTGAGTAAATAACCAGTGTCAGAAAAGTTTCACCCTCTGCGCAGCTCTGACCCCTTATCTGGAGGATGTGCTAGAAATGCTATAGAAAGTGTCAAATCAATGTTCACTACTCAGCTCAGCATTGTTTACCTTATTCATCAATGCCTTGGATGAAGGTGCAGATCCCCCCTCAGCAAGTTCATTGGTCACACCAATATGGGAGGAGTGATCAATACCCCAGAGGGCTGTGCATCCCTGCAGAAGGACCTTGACAGATTGGAGAGATGGGCAAAGAACTTTCTGAAATTCAACAAAGGGAGGTGCAGGGTCCTGCACCTGGGGAAGAATAACTCCAGGTACCCCCAGTTCAGACTGGGGGCTGAGCTGCTAGAAAACAGCTCTGCAGAGAAAGAACTGGGAGTCCTGGAGCCAAAGTGTGCCTCTGGTGGGGCAAGAAAGTCAATGGTGTCTTAGGGTGCAGTGGAAAGAACACTGGCAGTTGGTCAAAAGACATGGTTCGGCCCCTCTATTCAGCCCTGTTGAGGCCATGTCTGGAGTGCTGTGTCCAGTTCTGGGCTCTTCAGTACAAGAGAGACATGCAGGTCCTGGAGTGGGTCCAGTGGAGGCTACAAAGATAATTGAAATACTGGAGCATCTCTCTTATGAGAATAGGATGAGGCAGCTGGGCCTGTTCAGCCTCAAGAAGAGACAGCTGAGAGGGGACCTTACAAATGTCTAGCAATATATGAAGGGAGGGTGTCAGGAGGATGGATCCAGGCTCTTCTTGGTGGTGCCAAACAATAGAACAAGAGGCAACAGGCAGAAACTGATGCACAGAAAATTCCACGTGAATGTGAGGAAGAACTTCTTTACTGTGAAAATGGCTGAACACTGGAAGAGATTTCCCGAGAGAGTTTGTGGAGTCTCCCACAGCGGAGATATTTGAGATGCATCTGGATGCAATCCTGTGCCATGTGCTCTAGGATGCCCCTGCTTGAGCAGATAGGTTAGACCAAATGACCCACTGTGGTCCCTTCCAACCCATACTCTGATTCTGTCATTTTGTGAAATCAAATGAACATTGTCAAAAGAGGGATGACTTCATGAAGTCATCCTTGCTCAGTTTTAATCTGTTGTTATAATGCTTTCCATTAGTTGTTGAAAAGCTTTCAATTCACCTTCACCTGAGTACTTGACAACTCATTGGCAAATTCACTGGATTTGAGCTGCAAGAGACTAAAGCACTTAGGAGACCTGCACTATACAAGTTTAGGTTGATTTAAAATTATGAAAGGAGTTTCTGAGATGATAAAGAATCTTTTAACTTTTGTATGCTGAGTGTGAACAACGACTACCAAAGGCCATAGAAAGTTAGAATCTTTTCTGGCAAGTTATTTTACGATAAATATGGGCAGCAGATCTCAAACTGAGACTGTAAAATTTGTTTTGCTACACTCTAAGCATTTCATACCATTTCTATATTTCTAAAAATGTCTATTTTCATGCAACTCTATATATAAAGACATATATGTAGCTAATTTACATGCATCTATGCAGGTAATCCCTAGAAATTTATGGGTTTTGCATGACAGTGTACATTATTAGAAAAGCTAATTGCAATCTAAAAGTTTATTTGGAACCAGGGAAATTACCAACATAGAGGAAGTTAAAGTAATAACTAATGGCAGTTATATACATATATATATGTGTGTGTGTGTGTGTGTGTGTGTGTATATATATATATATATGTATATGTATGTGATATTAATGAAATACTGACTTCTACTACTAAATGAACACCAGATACTATATAATATTTTTTCCAAAATGGATGGTAAGGGTGATGGCATTGGTAAAGATGATTGTCCCATTTAAGAATGTTTTTCCAGAAATTGCTGTGGTTATCAGGTCCACTTGGTGAGGTACGGATAGGATACAATTCAGTTCACCTGCCTTCATCAACCTAGAAGATGGCAACATATTCCAACCTAAGGGATGACTGTCCTCTGTGGTGAGCATCTTCAGAAGGCAGCTGACACCTCCTTTCTCAGACAGCTGGGGAATTGCCCTTCTGGAGCTAGTTCTTCCATTGACTGTAGGAAGAGCTTAGAAGATTTATGCAAACAAGGTGTTTAATTTTCATATATAAATATCATACTCTGTCATATGTTTTCCAAAAATAACATAATTGTCAGAGGTAATAGTTTAGTTTATTAGTAGCCCCATTTACAGCAGTAGGGCGATCCAGGTGTTTTAAGCATACAGGTGCCTAAATATTTTGCTGGACCTTGATTTAAATCTTGCATCTTTTCTCTTTCAGTTGCTGAAGTTCACCAGCCCAAGACTGCTTTTAGTATCTGCCATCCTTAGTTTCCTGGCTGAGCTGCTGTTGAGATTGCTTTCTAGGCTATTAAAATTAAAATGAGCCAGCATAAACCATTGAAATAATAGATCATTTCTGCTTGCCTGCTTTACTAACCAAGTCTCTTTGAAATAAATTAGGGAGTGATCACACAAGTAATTTAACCAGTGGATCTGGCAAGGCAGCGTTCTCTGGCAAGAGGATGGCAACAAACAGTCGGGGGTTGGCTGGGGTTGGTAATCTCTTCAGCTGGTCCTGTGGGAGCAGTAATGCAGAAACAATTACACAAAGCTTCCAACTGTATCTTCTTTGAGGGCCATCATTTGTTTTCATCCAGTAGTCTGCAGCCCCCTCATTTACCACCAGAAATAATGCTATGGTTTCCTGCTACTCATGTAAATATAGGCAAAAGAAAGAACTTCATATCCTAAGTAAATAAACCTCGCAGGATATGGCCTATTTAGACCCACTTGTATTAGAAGCATGCAACTCTGAATCATAAGGAAACAAGTTTGCAGTTTACAGATTGGACTTTTACTGATGTTTTTAATAGAAAAAGGATGCCTTGGAAATTCAAAATAGTGAGATACTACAGGAGAACTCCAGGAGTTGACATAAAGTCGGAAAAAGAAAATAAAAACAGAAGGAGAAACTGCTTTACCAATGGTGGTTTTTTTGGCAAAGTCATCTTGGAATCTGATTAAAAAAAAGATTATCTGTCTGTTTAATTCCTGAGATATTAAATGTTTAAATACTGACACTTATTCATTAGGTTGTGTGTTAATAAGTCTATTGCTGGGAAACTTGTTCAAAAAAGAACATCTCTGCAGTTCCTATGTTGGTAATGTAGCTACCTGACATTACTCTTATTCTTGCAGGAATTTAATTCTTAAACACAAGACAGATATTCTGCTGTTCAGCTCTCTTCTGCTCTTCCAAGTGTCATCCTGTCTTGCTGCTTTATGAACTTGATCTTTATGTAACTTGATAATCTATAGAGTTTGTGGCTTAAACATTTTTTCTGTAAAACATGTTTGCTCAGATTTTAAAGTTCAAAAGATATCATCTAAGTTTTGCATGTATAATTCTTTGCATTTTAGATAATTCACATTGTTTTATATAACTGCAGCATTGAATTTTTAAATAGCATTTCAATATGCAGTCGAGTTGTACATTTTCATAAGTATATTTGCCAGCGTACAAAATTTATTAATTATTACTGCATTAGAAATTTTTACAAAATTATTGACATTTTCTGATATTACATATAAATAATTTGGAAAATCTCTAAAAGGAATTCTACTTAACACAGCTGTGAAACTACTTTAGGGGGCTAAATAGCTTCCACACTTGCAAGGTCCTTACTTTTTTCTATCATATATTAAAATTATTCTCATAATTTTTTCTAATTGCACAGAAAATGAGAGCCATCAGTTTGTTCAAACTAATGCTAGTTACTTTTGGCTGAATGTTTTTAATTTGCTTTGTGAAGAGACTTCTTAAAATTTTTTACTCTCCTATGATATAAATTTTGCACCATTTCTAATTAATGTGAGCAATCAGAATGCCACACTCTTTTCTCACTGTGGTGACTAGTCTTTGCTAGTAATTGAATGGTAGCCTTAAACAAGGTGAGGTCATGAAGCTTATTTATCTGACACCATGAATTCTATGCCTGTGTAAGAGGGAAAAAGGATGTTTTTTTGCCCTCAGGGTATTAGTCATGGTCCATAGGTTCGTGGGAAAAATGTAGGAAGTCTCAAAAGTTTGTTCCTATTATTTCAAATTTTCTTAGACTCCATTTGAATCCCAAAGTGAATTTTCTATTATTCCTTTGAAGGGTGCATAGGAGGGTACCAACAGTCTTTGAGGAGCAACACCTGCAGTTGCATTCAAAGGCATGACTTTTCCAAGCAGCTTCTGAGCTGCCTGGTATTGTCCCAGGAAGGATAAAGGCCTAGGTTTTTACCTGACTGGCAGAACATTCCACCACCAATAGAACTCTAAACATTGTTTTAGAAGTAATGAGTCCTGCTGGTTTCATCCTGCAAGACCTTGAAATCCCACAGGGCAATGTGGTTAGAAATAAAACAGAAGGCTGAGGCTTTTAATGAGTTTCCTATCCACAGATGCCATCAAGCTTTTATACTATTCATTTTATTTCTACAGCTTCAACAAAGGAATCCAAAGTTGTGGGCAATACTCTGACAAGTGCAGTTCACAAACTCGGCAGAAATCTAGACTTTAGACAATAAAAGATCATTGAAAGAAGTAAGAGAAAAAGCAAAATAATAAAAAACATGAACTTAAATATGGGATACTTTACTTTCAAAAAGTGAACATAGTGCAATTCAGACAAGTTAAACTGCTTGGAGCATAGAATGGCTGCAGGTTTCCATGACGTTTGCAGAGGTTATGATGACAAAGAAAAGTGTACTGAATAGGGCCAACGAGAGGTCAGTGTACATTTTGGGGATATCCTTAAAGACACACTAAATTGACAATTCTCTTCATTTATCATTCATTCAAATCTGAATTTTTTGAAGTCTTCCATACAGTCAGAGAAAATGAAGAATTTTAATGAAGGAGTAGTGTATCTGTTATGAGGAGAAAAGTGTCTGTACCCATATAAAAGAATGTAGAATATGAATGTGTGGGTTTGGGAGACATTACATTTTATAATACTTTTTCCTCATTTTACCTGAGAAAATCATCACTTTCAGGCCCTTTGTTACAGGAAGATCACTGCCTGGAACAAATGTGGAATAAAGAAATACAAGGTCTATGGACCTCCAGTCCAAATTGAATAATATCATGCTGATTGCCCTTAATTCATCCCTAATAAAATATGGAAGATTTTGTGACTGCAAGATAAACAAACTCGACAAGTTGGAAAATGTGCCTTTCACTTTAACCTCTCAGCCTCTGTTCAGATACAAATGAAAATTCTTGTTGATAAGCGCATAAATATTTTGTTCTCAGTATTTTCTCCCTGCAGTTGTCATGAACAAATCTATGTTGAATGCTTTTATGAGGATAGTCCAAACCAGATCAAATACGACAAAATGCTTTCATTGTAACATGGAAAGGTTTATTGTTCTAAGATTGCCAGGACAATTTTGCGGTCTTTGGAATTTTCACGGAAAGATAGAAATCCACTATAGACCAAATATTCATCAAGAAGAGTTTTTCTTTTTGAGATGTGCACATCAGTGTTTTTTAGATGATGAAACTATTGATGACATATAAAAAATAGACATTTCTGAAAACAGTAACAGCATAGACTCCTTATATATGTGCAATGTGCTGTTATCTAAATTGCAAGATTTGTCTTTGTTTTAGTTTTCATTGATACAAGAAAACATGTAATAGGTAAAAAATCTCTACGAGTTGTGCAGAGCTATCAGAACAGATTATAAGCATCAGAATCTTTTCCTGTTCAGCATTAAATTCTGAAAATAGTATTTACTTCATATCTAGATTTATATGTCTGTAATTTCAGCTGTGGACGGCAAACATTGACTCAGCCGCAGCCTTTTGACTCATGACCAAGTAGGTTGAAATGAAGAGATGATCTTGAATGCCTCAAACTTCTGTGTGCATTCATTCTAAGAATTTTCCAGGGCTCTCAGAAGCACTTAGACAATCAGAATTTACAGCTCCACATTTTGGCACTTCTCTCTTCTGAACATCTCTCATTCCGTCTTCTGTTAGTCTCTTACACTAATTATCTGTACAATGTTTAAATTTTACTATTTATTATTGAAAGGAGACTGTCATTCTATCTTCACGTTCTCTTTGAAATGTCTCTCTTTTTTCTAATATCATGCGTTTAAATTTAAATAAATCATGTGTTATTCATGATGTTGTCATAAAGACAGCAATGGAAGAATTGGCTTTTGAAGAATATTTGTTGTATATATGCTGCATAATCATATATACATGCATAGACATACGTACATATATTATACATTACTATTACGAAACCTCATTTGTACAGAGCAAAATAGTGCAGTATTGTAGTGTTTTACCTTTTTCAGTAAAAAACTTCCAGCTGTTTATAAATGAAGCAGCACCTAACATATAATGCTGCCAGTAATGACTAACCAGATGTCTGCAGACAATTCCCAATATTCATTAGTTCATTACAGCTTTCAAAATAAATTGAAATTACTTAAAAAACAATGGGCATATTAAATGTATAACTTGCAGCTACACATTCTTACCACTTTCCATAAATTCTTACTCCCATATTTCTGTTTGCAAAGCTTAATTCAACACTTTTTGGAATCAATTGGTCCTTTTAAATGAAATTTTGGCATTTCTCAAATCTGAACATCTCTCTGTTAATATTTTACTAACAATGAGCAAATCATGCAAATCATTGATTGCAGCCTCTAGTTTTTACAGAAGTCTAAAATTAAATTCCAGACCTATAGCTGAATTTACAGCAGTTAAATTGTCTTCTCAGCACTACAGCTCCTTCAGGTAGGCTCTAGTTTGGTATAGGAGCCTTGAGCACAACATTTGGTTTTGACACTGGTATTTGGCACTCAGACCAATTTTCTAGAAATGTCCATACTGCCTACTATAATTTGATAATATCCTGGAAAAATTACTTGATATTTAGTAATGTGAATGAAGGAAAATTAGTATTAAAGCAATCATGGTTAAAAAATGTTATGATTTAAGCTTATGTGGCTGTTTGTGGTAATGCCATAAAATTCCTTCTTTGTCTTTCAGTGAACTTCACACTGAAAAAAACCAAAATAAAATATTAAAGAAGGTAGAATGAATGGTTTGAGAAAAATATATTGTAAATTATGGTTTTTTCTAGTTGAGTACAAGTTTAAGTGCTAACTAGTATTTCAAACACTTACCATGAGATATCAAACAGCATGTGCTTTCTATTTATATTGGTTACCAATCTCAATATTCAGAGGAAGAGTGTATAAAGTTAACAAGCAATTATTTGGCAAATTAGTACTCAACAACCCTGAGTAAATAGGAAGTTTGAAACCTATCTGTTATACAGCTACTTTAATTTGCATAGCACACTGGTGTGTTTGCTTTGCAAATACTTTGCAATGAATCATCATTTGTACTATACAGTCCAAAGAAAAGCAATCAAAATTCACAGCAAGACAATGAAATTAATTATAACTGTTGAATTCTGTGGTGGTAATTCCTCCTCATGCAGGAAGATTAATTGCATTGCACTTTCCTTGCACTCCACTAAATGATCTGATGAATGTATAATCATTTACAGATTTTTCAAATGCTGAAAATTGATTACCTTTGATTAGCTCTGATCTGCACAAAGAGCTCTGACAGAGTATCAGTGAAACATTACAACATTACAGACAAAGTAACAAATGATTTAATTACCAGTGTGCTTATTAATGTTAGATTCCCTGCAGTGATCCTGGCAAATCAGGGACCTGTAATAGACCTGTGGGTTTCGCTGAATTCCATTAGGGTTTAAATAATATTTCTCACTATTTCTCAAATCCTTCTTTTCATGGCTTCTTAATAACTCTAATTAATTCTAATTTGCACAAAAATCCATTGCATCTCCATAAACTTTTAATTAGATGTAAAGTAAAATAAGTCACTGCTTTCAGAGACTGGGGAAAATGCAAACTGTGGCTTTATGTGCTTCCAAATAAGTTTTTCATTAACAAAAGATATTTCTCTGCAAAGCTTTTTAATGAAAGTTCAGAACTAATTTTGAATTAGGCATGTGTTTCAGCTCTACACTTTCAGCAGCAAACATAATAATAGTTGCTTATAGATGAAGCGAGAGGAAAAAACAGGATGGTAAAATGTTTAGCTGACAAAATGGTAAACATAAATTTAATACTTTTTTTATGTATTGCCAATATATACATTCACTCATTTTGTTAATTGTGGTAGATAAAACACTCTGATTAAGCAGCTACACTGTATACTGAAAGACTATTTGAAAATTAAATAGCAAAGGAACACTAGCCCAGTTACAGACCACGCTGAATGTTGTTGGCACAAACAAATCAGGCTTTTCTATGCTTATACTAGTGAACACTTATATCAGTTCAGATTGGCAGCTTCTGTAGTTTTCTCTGGTTTTATGTTATTATATATGACATTAAATTATTATGAAGCAATGACAATGAAAACCCAGATGATCAGAGAAGTCAAACAGAGCTAAAATTAAGCTCTGTGTCTGCAAGTGTTTCTTAGAAAAAAAAAAAACCAAAACAAATGTAGGTAATTAAAAGCTTATTTAGCACTGAAGTATTAATACATAGACAACTTATAATAATATTTTTGTATTTCTATTTTTTAGGAAAGGAGGGACTGTAATAGTGCAGGTGTTACTTTGTCATTCGTAATGCACAAGACGGAAAACTTAAAAAATAGAAATATTCAGCCCCCAGTGTGGATGATTACATTTATTACATTCACTGCTGTCAGCAGCTGAAAAGCTATCCATCACACTGAAACAGCGACGAGAGTCAGAAGTCTCTTTTTGTGGAGAAATATTGAAGTCAGATTGTTGATGTCAAAAGTCAAACTCTAGTTCAGCTATCTGTTTTATGAATCTGACTGAGACACATTGTGCCTGTGTTCAAACTGATATCTAGCAGAGCTCATTTTAGCAAATGTGTGATATAGAAGTCAGAAAAACATTCGTACCAGCAAAATATTAAGAGGAAACTGATAGGGCACTCAACTGCTTTTATATTTAAATATCACATCATTCAATAATAATGCATTTATTTTTCAGTGGTGGTTATAAAACTTGCTGTATATGATACAATGATGTTATTGTACTTTCATACAGTAACCACAAAAATATTTTATGTGCACAAAAGCATTTGAATTGTGACTGCTTTTACCGCACCAACGTGGTTGACATGGGTACAATTTTTTTTCAGTTTATTTCGGATACACATATGCACACATACATACACATATGTGTATAAATATGAGGGATGATGCATTCAAGTAGTTTCCAAAGGCAAGCAGAAGACTCTCATGGAGATATACTGACAAAAGGATGAAGTAGTGCACATACAATAGCTGAGTGAGAAAATCCAGTGTAGTCATGATGAGGAAAAAAAAGAATGTATTAAGCCCTTAAAGGCTGATTACATGTTCACTGTTGGAATTATATGTATTTACTGACCGCAGCTACCATTCACTGTACTTTGCTAGAATAAGAGAGATTCTTAGAAAAGCAATACTGAATAAAAATGCCTAAATGTACTTCGAACTCTCTATTTCTTCAGGTCTGACTTCCGGAAAAGTGAATAAATCCACTGCTCTGTTTCATTTCATCAGAATTTTTAAAACAAAATTTTACAAATAATTGAGAGGCAAAGAGGTTCCAGATAATAAATTGTATTCCATTAAAAAACACTAAAAATAAAACAAGAAATGTACTCACAGCTTGGGGAGTACTACTTAATATGAGTATCTTCAGTAGTTTACATTGAATATTTTAAAAGCGTTTCTTAAGGAAGGTGCTTTCTAGCTGAGAGAAAAACGTATGCGCTACACGTTATTGAACTTGCTACCGTCACCGCAGATTTTGTTCTGTTTAACAAAAACAAGCACAGTTTGTGAATTCAAGTCAGGGAGTTCCTTTTATTTTTGCTAATTTCACCATCCTTTCTCTTTTTAAGCACAGCCCTCAGGGTACATGATGTAATGGTCACCATTATAGTACGGAACAGGAAAAAAGGGTATCATGAAATGCAGAATTGAATGGTATTCTTAGAAAAAAAAATGTATGCCAGATTTTTTCCAAGGGAGCTCTACTCAAAAACAAACAAATATGCAGATACTGTAGAAAGCTTCTTGAATCATCATTAGTGGTTAGAAAAAAATTGGCAGAAAGAAAGTGGACGGTTTAAAAAAAAAAGCAAGCCAAAATGGAAGGACTAATTCAATGATACCAGATGTAACACATGACTGTGGGGATTGAAGGGTCATGAGTTTGAGTCAAAACTCAACTTCGAGTTAATTGGCTGGCAGTGGGGCTGCACAAATTGCAGAGATAGAGTACTTGTTTCCTAGTGCAGGAGGTCAGCCTTCTTATGCATTTGCACTCTTTGCATGGCATCCAAGAACTAACACTTTTATTTGCTAGAAAAGAGTTTGCTTGCTTGTCATCTTTTTAAGGAGAAGAAAAAGAACTGGCTGAGCATAAAACAGAATGACACATTTAAAAAGATTCAAAAGCTGCTCTGTCTTGAACTACATGTATTTCCTTCTTCGTTTTTTTGTCTCTACAAACAATCCAGAAAACAAATGGTACACAATAGTTTCAGGGAATATTTTAACCCAGTGTTATGAATTCATTGATATGAAAACCATATATAAAATATGTAATCTTAACATATTTTCCCTTTGAAAAGACCAATATAGTTTTTTCCACCTTATCCAAGTTGAAATGTTATTATGCTTAAAAGAGAAAAATAATTGCCGCTACCGACTTTGCTGGGGGAAAGAAAATATAATGTTCCTTAAAACATTTAAATGGGCAAGTGGTAGAATTAAAAAAAAAAAAGCTTCTAGCTGTGTGCGTGGAAACTCTGGCTATGTGCCTGAGACATACAGCAAAAAACAACATATGGAACTCACCAGTTCCTAAAATCCCTTTCCACAAAATTCATGCCACTCCTCACCACAATAAAATGACTCACAGAGGGGTGTGTTTTATGCCTCCCAGGCAGAACTCTCTAGTCCACAATTAGTCTATCCATTGAAAGGCCAAAATACCTTATTGTTTTACTTGCTGTATAATTATCTGTTATGATGAACTGTGATTCTAAGGACTATTGTCCCTAGGCTTGGATCTGTGTGTGGAGCAGTTCCCTGGCTGAGACCCAGGAGTGGACCTTCCATTTAGAATCCATGCCTGAGTGATTTCTCCAGTCTCTCCCTGGCTGGCTGAAACAGGGACTGTTTCTGCATGATTTCTTGGGTTGATGAGAAGCAATTATGCCTTAAATGAAGTCATTCATGTCTGCCATTTTGTTTGCATATTTTTCAGCATTCACCTGTTATTAGACCTGTTTTTAAACTGTAAACTAGTTTCAAGTAGACTTTTGTGTCTAATGCGGTTTGGTAATCAGAAAAAAATATATATGTAATGTTTTCTTCACAGATCACTCAAGCAGGAAATCTAATAGAGTGATTTAGAAGTAAAATAGCATTTAAGAATGTCCCAGACATTTCATTTCTGAAGTGATAATGTACAAAGATAATAATCTCAAGATATTAAGTAGGATTTTTTATGTGCATTATTTAAATAACCTTATCTGGTAGAGAAGATTGCCAAAACAGCTACTTTACTCCATTTAAATTTGGTAATACTGGTAGTGTAAACAAAATACTACTTTAATATTTAAGAATATATTTATATGTACGACAAGAAGATATAGTGTGCCATTTTTCAGAATTCCTTTAATCTCTTTAAACAGCCAGATTTTCTTTTGCAAAGCATTTACTTCTGAATGCTTCTAAATTATTATAAAAATTCCTTCACTATGTGTAGAATCTTCTAAGTAGTTCACAAATAATTTTCTGCTTTCATTCTCAGTGTCTGGTAAAGCTTTTCCACAAAGCAGTTTCCAAGGTGATGTTAGGTACAACGCTGATAAAAGGTAGCCATGCCATGAAAACAAATACTGTAGAAAGAGCTTTGTCAATTTGTATTAAGCTGGATATATTTTATGCTAATTTACCAAATCTTTTGTTGATTTGTCAGGCTTCTGAATGCTTTTTTTTTTTAATGAAGATGAGTGAATTTTGATAGATGCAATTTATGTCTGAGTATCTCCTCCCAAGAAACAAATTACTTTGTCACATTTTTCCCCATGGTAAATATAAAAGACAAAAAAATATGTAGTCTTAACAGATCTTTATATAATTGTAAAGCTTAAAACACAAACCAATTTTCAGATATTTGAATGCATTGTATGTGTAGATGACTGATTAAAACTGTAAATGTGCTTAGAAAAAATTCCTCTTTTCATATTGAATAATCCCTATTGCAAAATATAATGAAATTAAACTGACAAAATAATCTTGTTTTTTTTAAAGTTTATATAAAACATTGGAAGGAAGTTGTAAGTACTTCTAAGTGCATAATTTATCAGGGTAGAAAAGGGTTTTTTATTGTTGTTGTGGGCTGTTTTTTAAGAAGAGGCTTGTACTAAGGTGACCTCTACTGTTTAAAAAAAAGGCTTGCAAAAGCAGCCCTCTCTTAAATCATCCAACAATCCTAAATTGCCAAGACAGACATTGATACTGCTGTGCTTAAATCTATTTATTTAATTCACTGCCATTTGGATTACTGCAAATGATTTTAAGGTTTCTTTCTCATACATTGGAAAGTTCCCCTGCCATTTACTTCCTAGCCATTTGCGTGCAAATTCTGCCTGTACTGGGATCTCTGCCATTAAATTTTCTTCACACTGAAGGGTTTTCTCTGCTCCTGGTGGGGCGAAGTCATGACCCAGAAAAAAATTGATTCATGAATTCTCAGGGTGCAACTAAAGAAGAGAGGAAATATGCCTTGGCTGAGCTCCTACTAGTGACAATTTAAAACCTGTAATTAGTTTGGATTCAAGCTGCAAAAGGAATCTGAATTTAAAATGCATTAATTCAAACTGATATATTAACTTTAACAAAGTAGATCAATTATTATGTAGAATCATTATTACAGTCTGTTTTGCTAACTGTTGGATTCCAGACTTTATTAACTTAGATTTTATTAGAAAATGCAAGTAATTGGTTGCGAACACTTTATCTAGGTGATGGTTTTCTTGGTGAAAAAGAACTTTTTATTGAGGTTAGTTAGCTTTAACACCTCAGTTATGGATTCTATTTTTGTAAATTCCCATCATCCACATGCTGCACAATGGTTGAGGCCACTTACCCCCCGCTGATATCAGGACCCCACATCCCCTTTAGCTAACTCCCTGACATTTCTATGAACTACACAGCTGAAATGTTATACAGTAATTAATGTTGATCCTAGCACACACACAGCCTCCAGTACAAATTAGGATAGAAAAGGTTATCATAATATTTTGCTAGACTGTTTGGTAGACTTGAATTGCTCCCTGTGGGGGACAAACAAGAAAAGGTATTTTTAAAATTTGCATGCTGGAGGAGCATCCAGGTATTTTTATTCAGATAAAGCAGAAACTGCTTTGAACATTTGGTCTGGGAAATGTTAGTCTTGCTATTGGCATGTTTTGATACCTGTGCAGTTGGAGTCCCTTAGGAGCAGTTTCCTTTAGGTATGTGTTCTCAAAGATGAAACAATGTATGGTGGCTAAAACTCTCAACCAAAGCTCTGTTATCTTCTGGAGTTCAAATCCAGGTACAACCAGCAGCTGGATCCTCTCGGACTGTCAGTGGTGTCTGAAAAACACTCAGAGACTAAATAATTTAGATTACACCATTCTGACCTGTATAATTGTTTAAATGAGTAATGCAGCCACTAACTGAAAGAGGTCAACCATCTGTAGAGGAAACATAGAATTTGGTTTCATTTCCAAACAAACTTTTGAAGCGCCATACTGTGGGAGGTAGGGAAAAGTCTGCTGACAGATCAATGGCTTATCTGCTACACCAAGGTTAAAACTTCTATCACTTGTAGAAAGCAATGTTAATAGAAAATGCTCCTGAGAGAGTAGGCTTAGCACAAATAAAACTTGATCCACTCAATATGCCATTAATTGTCTTTTTTAAATTTTTGTGCTTTACAATGAATGTGCTTTAAACAGTTGTGATTAGTATTGATGGATTCTCATTAATCACTAAGGAAGACCACAACCTTATTTAAATATTTTTGAAAAATTAGATTCAACATGGAATCATGGAATTGCTGGATAATATATGCCCTGCCAGTTTTCTTTTTTTTAGGAAAGGAAAAACCCTACAAAAACTGCTGTTACATTATAAATTACAATTTCACATCTCTTCTGAAAATGTGAAGAGAACAGGTTCCTCATCCAGGAGTAGGTATTTGTGTATTTGTGCCCTGAATCTTTTTATTTAGAACATATAAGTATATATATTTGCCTTTCCACTCATGCCTTGAAATGTCTGTTTTCATGAGTAAAAAAAGAATTTTGCATGTGAAAGGATTTTTTTTTTTTTTATTTAAACCCCAAGGTACAATTTGCCCTACCAGCAAGCACAAGGTAAAACAATATTCCGAATGACTAATGTCATCTTTGTAATTTTGATAGTGTCTGTAGTGGCATCAAAGTTTTTCCCTGTCATTTCCTGTCTTGTTTTGTTTGGTTTATTTTTTTAATTTTTTTTTTATTAGAGAATATATTTTATATGCAGGCTGAACCTCACTTAACACTGCACAAGATTGCAACTCGACAAACATATATTATTGAATGACGCCATTCATCACATTCAGAAACAGAAGTGAAGGCCAATTTCATTTAACAGACAGTGTGAGGATTGCTGCAGAATGAACAAATGGTACTTTGTAAATGTTGCCCCACTCATTTATTAAAGCTCTCTTAAAAGATAACTGTTCTTTGAAGATACTAGACAGAATATAAGATTTCATACTGAAATTAAAAGTATATTTTCCCCTGAAAACATGCTCAAAATCATATAAACTCACAGAAACCAATACAAATTGATGAGTTGGAGAAATCCATTATGATTTCTCACCCAGTGGTGAACTTCATGCTTTTATATGGGGAACAGAGTAAATTTGGAATTATCCCAAAACAATGGTTGCCAATCCTCCTGCAAAATTCTTACATAGTAGGAGGCTAGAACAATTTGAGAACAATGTTCTCAAAACCCAATACAATAATGATGAAAAAGGATCATGTCTGTGTCTGAAAAAATATTCAACCTTTTCAGGTTAGGACTGGGTTACCCAGACTATTCTAGTGGGAAAATATTCATGACAGGTCTGATAATTAATGTGTCCCTTTGTCTTTACCTCTGAATTCTTTGCAGCTCAGTGCCCAAACCTGAAGCAGTAAGGACTAAATTATGCCCCTCCTAAGACTGCTTTGTTGCCAGATGCAGGTTTGAATATAGGAACCCAGAACCTATATTCTCTAGCTGTTTATATATATTAGCCATTATAACATAATGTATCAGATATATTTTGGCCTCTAGAGATACAGTGAGACAAAACAGAAAGGGATGATTTGAGAGTCAGTCAAGGATGAGAGCATGAGCTGTAAATCTCAGTCTTCATAGGCAACTATGTCAAGACTTCAGAGAATCTTGACAGGTGTGTCACAAGGCATTTACTGGGAATAGGTAAATTCTAGAGATGGACATACAATCCTTGTTTTTGTAAAGGAAGGATGTCTTGTTAATCTTGACAATTTAAACTCTGAACCTGAAACATGTTGTGGGATTTCAGCAAGAGCTTCTATAAGGAAATTTCAAACAGATATCCTTTTATGCCCAGACATAGATCATATTTTTGGAGTTACAAGTTTGAATATAAAAATATAAAATATTGCTTTATTAGCACAATTATGATATAATTTTTGCTACCATAAATATTCTGTACTACAACACACATTGAAAACTATGTAAATAATCATATTCTGCTAATTGCATTATAAGTTAGAGTCAGTTGAGATAGTTGGATTCTAAATAATGTGACTGAAAAAAAAATCTCTTCTTGAATAGAAAGCTTTTGTAGGTAAGCAGGAATAGTCATCTGTATAAGAGATGAAATAGGGGCTAAGCGCTTCAGGGAATTTGCAAAATTGCTGCCACACACTCTGAGCACTTGACAGCTTGAACCACCCAAGCAAATGAGGTCTAAGGAATGGATATCCAGCAAGTATAAAAAGGCAGCATGATCTTCAAAATGGGCCATGTAAGTGAAGCAAGGAGTGACAGGTAATGACATTCAAGCAACAGATCTTTACTGCCTGTTCTTCATTCTTTCCTAAATTACCATGTTTCAATAGAGTAGACAGATAGATTCATAGAGGTACAAATTAGGATTGAAATTTACAGTCCTCATAATGACATCTGTGAACATGAAGTTCTTCAAGAGTTCCAAATATGGCATTTAAATATGGTGATCTGGCTTTGCCAAAAGTAGGTAGATAAATGGTAAATAAATGGTAGATTTTATGGTAAAGGGGCTTTTTATGGGGTTTTTCATCGTTTTTCTTGTTAATGGTGAACATAAAAATGATACTACTATTAATCTGGTAACTAGTAATCACAAATTCACCAAAATTCACTCTTAGAATACAAATATACTTTCTGATCTAGCTAAGGTGATCTGCTGTAACTTCCAAACAGATAGCAGATTATGTCAAAGAATATATGCATCTTTTAGTTCTAGTAGCAGAAGTACATGAGCTGGAAAAAAAGTTTATTCTATTTTGTGGTACATTAATCTCTGCTAGTTTACATAGTTTCCGCCAGTTCCTGAATATATGCATTCCTAAAGTAAGGTTTATGAACATCATGAAAAACACATGCAGTGCAGCTGATGTTTGTCATTATCTGTTCTATACATCATCAAAATCATGATGTAGGAGTGTCATGTTATGGTACTGTACTGCCACATTTAAAAGATGGATATTTTAAATGATGGATCTTTTAGGATCCTTTAAAATATTTTAATAGACTTCTTATCTGTTAATTGATAAGCCAATTCTCCACATCCTGTTTAGATGGAAAATTTCAGGATATTGATGTAACACGATACATTCAGTTTCATATCCCACCCAGTACAACTGCTTTTTTATTCCTATAAGCTTACCACTCAGGTCCCATCACATGAGATGCAGTTTGATAATTCAGGCTATTCACCAGCGTAGTACCCACTTCATGGTTAGTTAGGGCATTGGCTATCTATTTTGTATTTTGAAAAGATAACTTTCTTTTAAAATGATGTGCAGAAATGCAAATTAAAATAGACTCACATAGTTGTGATGACACTTTTTCCATTTGTTACAGTCTTCGCAATATTTTGTATTTTTCTTCAAGCATAATTTTGAAGACATTTAAATATAAGAGACACTAAACTGTCATTTAAAAAAAAGTGTTTTGGTGGAGTGCTGGAAGCCCTAAAAGACTCAGTCGAGAGTAGGCAAATGAAAGGAACCAAAACTTTCTAGTTTCACACAAAATATTTTTATATAATTTTAATTTAATGTAATCATAGTACTGGATTATTGACAGTGTGTACTAAGGGTACAAAGTCCTGGGAAATGAAGATTGCACAATCTGCTGCATAGCTCACATTAGTAAGACACCATTTATTTCTACAGTGTCTTGTGCTGCAAAGATAAAAATGAGTAAAGATCTGGAGATTCTGTGAGATACAATTTCTTTAAAATCAATACAACATGAAGAACAGAAATAATATTTTATTTCTAATGGGAAGAAATGCTGGTTTATAATTGCAGTATACATTTGTATTTACTGCAGACAACATGCCTTCTCCTTTAAAGTATTTTAAGAACTGTTTAAGCCTCTTTTAAGTTACCAAACCTGGGACCTCTTGTACAAATCTGTGCCATCACATCAGCATGTAAGTGCACTCTGCATAAAAAAGGATGGGGATTGATTTAGGCCACACTACGGAGCCAACCCCAGGCTGAGAGTAGCTTTATTCTCTGCTTGTTTTCTCAGCTTTTTATTCATTTGCAATGAGGGAGTGTGGTGCTTTTTTGAAAATGACTCTCTTGATGAGGCCTCTGATTGTAAAGTACTTTCAAACTGGGAACTTCACCACCTTTGTTGCTGAGTGGATAACTTTTCCATTAAAAAATATGAACCTGCTTTCCACCAGTCCCTTTCCTCCTTTTCATTATTGTTCCTGTGCATCGGAAGCAACTTTTCATAGCAGACCACTTACAGAAAGCTAGCAAAAAAAGATACCCACGTTCCAGTGCAATTGCATGATAGCAACCAATATTTTCATTGCCAGGTGGTACTAATAGCAGTTCTCTAAATGCAACTAGTATTTATCTAATCCACTTTATCTCTGCAGATCTCCTCTAGGCTTCCCATCCCAATTTCATCTCCTTACAGTACCTGCACACCCAGCAAGTAGATACAAAACAATTCAATGAATTTAAGTTGCAAAAGTAACTGATTTAATGACAGACTTTCAGTGAGAATTTGTCCCTGGAAATGCTATAGTTTCTGCAGACTACTGCTCACTACCCACCCTACTTCCGCTCCTCGGATGCTTCTGCCTAGACTGAGCCCACATTGCCTTACTCCCTTGCTCTCAGAAGTCTATGTTTCCTCATGAAAATTGGATGCTTTTTTCTCATCAATATTTGGAATTTACCTCTTCTATACACTAACTGTTCTTCCTACTATACTATGGCTGTAGCTGTCAGATCTTGAAATCAATGGTAATTTACCAGTGAAAAAAAAGATAGATACTTAACATTTTAGCAAAAGTTTGGGCAATATTTAGCACTTGAGTGTTAAAAGAAGTGAGAATTCAAATTGTCAGCACTTAGCACTTTCATTCATATTCACTAATCTCAGGAAATTATGTCCTGAGAAACCAGCACATACTTAAAATTAAAACAGGCTGTTTAAAAAGGAGTCTGTATGGCATCATATTTGTCAGTATTCAAAGTAGAGACGATTATTTTTCTTTTTCTTATTAGGTTGGTAGCTGCATCTCTTAATAATTTATTGCCTCTTTGTTTGTGGCATCCCAGGACAGAATCTCTCACAACCTGCTATTAGAAGACATTACCAAACTCTGTCAAATTTGGATGTCAGATTATGTTATACATTATAAATTACAGCAGCAGATGTTCTTTTAAAAAGTTGTGGTTTCTTTAAATGATCTAGCTGATGCAACTCTTTTGAGTCACTGTGGTGAGAGACAAAATTGATGACAGGTTGATTTAGTAGTGCACTTTTTAACCAACAGTTTGAAGAGATTAGGAGGTTGTCAGAAAGATATCAAGAGAGGTAAAGGGATTAATTTGAAAAGTAGTTTTAAATTAAAAAACAAAGAGTTTCTTTGAAAGCTCTTTTAGAGGTGGGACCACCTCAGTGGAAAATGGACCATGAAGAAAATATTTCATTTGGTACATTCTTTTCCTTAGGCAGATGATTTCTAGATGCCCAGTACCTTGGTAATTTTCCTGGAAAAATGTAAGGTGAACATTTCTTGGCAAACACATTAATCCGTTAATTTTCTTAAATATTTCTTCATCCCTGGAATGTTTAAGCCTTAAAAGCAATAAAAGATATCAATCAAGTCAATAGACAGGAAAGTGTTTGGTTTGACAGATAAATATTTTAAATAAAAAGAGTATTTGTCATTAAAGAAAAAGAAATTAAGATAGAAAATTACAATTAAAATACTTTATTTTTAAATCTGTTGCAAAGTAAACTAATGTGCAAGGAATTTTAATTAAAATGTGTTTATCATTTCAAAAATGCTGGCATTGAAGATGGCATATAGATAGATTGATAACATTTAATGCAAGACAGTGAAGTTTCCAATGTTATAAACAAGTCTTAAAAATAATATCTTAAAAATAATAAGTGCAGGTCCACTGTTATTTTTTGCAAAGAGAAGGCTACTCAAGCATACAAAGGCACTCTCAGAGAATTTTCCTCCTGAAATTTCCATGTAGTGGCTTAAATTGTATGATTCATTGTCCCAGGTACTGCTCCCAGAAATAAAGTTGTTCAATTCTTTTTCATTAAAAGAGCTACTTTGCCAAAGCTTAGCAAAATTACCTGAACCCTACCCAGATTTCTACCTTAAATTTGACATTTCAGTATTTTACTTCAAGCTAATTATATTTAATTATTTGTCTGTGCATACATGCACACATAGATACATTAAAAAACCATAGAACTGCTGTCTCTAAAACTAGTAGATGGAAAAAAACCACCACAAACCAAACACACCCCTAAAGAATTTGGTTCATATTATAAAATTACTGAATCACTGTAGTTCATTTGTTTAGATGCTCCAGTACATAGCACCTCATGTACATTTAAGGTACCTATTGAAATTTGTTTAAAATTCATACTGTTACAAGACCATGAAAAAAATCTGACTTCACACATAATCAGCATCCTTCTCTCCAGGCAATCCATCCCCAATCTCAGAAAAGAAGCTAGCCTTCCAGATCTCCACATATTGTCCCTTTTGCTTGGCATGCAATGTGGGCAGAGGTGGGTATGGCCTGACCAAAGCAAACATTTGCTCAAAATATGCAGAAATATAGCCAAAAAACAGAGGAAGTAGCAGAAGCTCGACCAACATATCTATGGATGGGAATGGGATCCGTAGGATAATGCCAGTTAATTGCAGAGGCAGGGCTGAAGGGGGAAATGGATTGGGCATGACCAGGAAAAGGCAAGGACATGGAAAGCAAAGGCAGAGTCAATTGATCTTTGTGTTCTACAATCAGGGTTAAAAACAGATGTGCAGAGAGCCTTGCTTTTCTCAGCTAAAAAGTAGTTATGATGTTAATAATACGTGGACCAAGGTTGGTTCACATAAAAAGTAGCTACTGTGTTGATGTTTGATACCAGAAATTCCACAGATTCGGATACCTTCTTTTTGACATAAAAGTCCTTTTTTTGAAGTTAGAAACTGTTCTAGACATGAGATGTTTGTTTCCTCAGTTAATGAATCAAAACAACTAAAGATGGTCTATTTCCTAAATGTTGCAATTAATACTTTGATATAAATGCATAATGATGCAGCCATTCACTAGATAATCCTATTCAATTTCTTCCAGAGAAGCCACATCTTTTTCAGTTAAACCAATAATTGTTTATACCCAGGTTGTCACTTACAGAGCAGGGATAACAACACCATCTATCTTCACAGAACTTTGTGAAGATAAATTAATTAGATTTTTTTATAGCATTCAGATGCTGCAGTAGGTGTATCAAGATAGAGAAGAACAAATCTGTGGTGCATACCAAAAAAAAAAAAATAAAGGCGATCACACTTTGAATAACTAGTCAAATATTTGAATCTTTTATCAAAAGAGTCAGAGACTGTACAAAAATAGATAGGCTAAAATAAAGAACCATGATAATGATACATGCATAAAGGGGCCAAAACAAAAGTGCTGCAACTATTACAGTTTTAGCATTGCAACATTTTGATTACCTTTTTATAACCTCTTTTTAAAACCTCAAGGCTATTATTCTGTATCTCAGTCTCTCTATGAAGAACAAATATGACCCACTGTAGTAGAAGAAATGTTTTGAAATCTTCCTTTTACATGTGTTTACATTGCATTCCTATGAGTTCAGAAGGACTGTTTCTTTGATTTTACTTGCTTAAAGTTTCATGTAAATATTCCATAAAGCACAAAAATTAGTCTCATCTTCCTTTTCCAGCTTTCATTTAATCCATCACATTACTCATTTTCTCCCTGTTTTAAAGGAGTGTAAACAAGTAACCTGTAAAAGAAAAACAGAGGGTTGAAAGGCAAAGTACTAATATCAAGCAAGGAATAGTCATTTAGGAATTGTAAAGTATTCCCTGTGCATTACCTAGGAAGCGAGGTAGTGCCTTGTGTTCCATCCATGCATGCAGGTAGCACATTTAACAGCAAAGAAAAAGGGAGAGGGAGAGGTAGCCTTATTTACATATATGCCATTGGCCTATGCTTAAACAAAGAGATAATAAAGTGCGCCATTAAGTATGTTTGAAGTGATGCAACTGTAAGCAGAGCAATGATCTTTCTAATAATATATCTCTATTCTTAAAATTATAATCTTCAGCCTACTGCTACTGCCATGCAACAGCTACAGCAACTCTTTGAAATTTTTGTTAACGCAGGATTTAACAATCTTATTTGCTATAAATTCTAGTGCTCTTTATTTTTGCTTGCATAATGTAACCTTTGCGTCCTGCCATAATTTCTCACAAATATAATGTAAATGACTGCAGTGTGAAAGCCATCTTATTCTTTTGGTTCACTAACCAATAGATTATTTGAATCTCAACCTTACTTAATTACATTCAAATTACCCCAGAGTGGACTTTCAAATATTTTGGCAGGACACGTGCTATCCCATGCATTATACCTTCCAGAGTGCTCCTGTATGGCTGTCCCCTGTCCTGTGTTGATAACCACACCAAAGCAGAGGTTGTGCTACCTCCAGAAACACACTGAGAACCATGAGTTGGCCCGGGGCCCCTAGGCCTGTGCTGTGCCGTCACCCTGCTGCCACCGACACTACTATCGTTGCTACTTACTGTTCTTGATGTTTCCCTACCACCTGACTTCACATACTGCTCAGTATTTTTTAGCACTCATCATCCAAATGCTGTAAAAACCACCATCCAAGTGCTTCAAAATATATGTGCAATATACATATATATACCCCCACGCTACCCACAGAGGAGTAGCAGAGCTGTAGACAAGCAAAACTGAGACAGCCAAGACACAGTGACTGAGCGGAAGGCTGGGATGCAGAGTAAGAATCCAGAACATTCTTTTTGAATGCAGAGATCCGACATAGCCATAGGTAAATCCTTGGCCAGAACAGTCTGTGCTAAGAGCATTCTTTCTCCTGTACTTGCTAGAAATCTGTCCAGTATTGCTGAATAGGGTTGAAACCTTCATTCCATGCCTGGTAATAAGATTTAGAAATCTATCTCCAACTGTTTGACTAAAGTTTCAAGTACTGTAGGTAGTCCTAAATCAACAGGCTTGTTATAAAATCCAGATATTTGAAATAATATCAGCAGTGACTCGGAAGACTATTTGAGGTATAATTTGGTCAGACTGTTCTGTTGAATATTTTTCATGGAAATTTGATGTACTGCAACCAGTACTTGAGTTGTCCAATCTAAGCTCTAATGGACATACATAAAATATAATGTGATAAATTTGTCCAGAATGGCTGGTATACAGCTACATTTTGAGGTTTAGAGGCACAAAGGGGTTGAGTGTGTATATTTTTGTAAGACCTAACACTTTAGACCAACCACAAAAACTCAGGACCCACAACTCAAGGAATCTGCATTTAAATTGAAACAACTTGCTTAGGGTTTTGGCTAAAACATCTATGGCAACTGGCAGTTTCTAGGGATATCACATTGCAGTTTCATAGGTGATACACCTTTATTTGATTAGGAATTTAGCAAATGTATCCCAGAATAGAAAGAAAATACTAATAAAAAAATATTTGCCTTAAAATTACAGTGCTGCTTAAAGGATAACATAAACTGCTTTTTTTTTTTAATGGTGTATAACTAGTATCTAGTGTTCTTTAAAACTTCCCCCAATTCAAGTATAGAGACCTTTTTCACTATTTTTAAAATTTAGTTGGGGATAGGAGTGTTGGGGGGGGGTTAATTTGTTTGTTATGTTCAAAATAAGTGCAAGAGAGAAAAAATAAACTTGTAGAGTTGTCTAATCATGTTCAGTACAAACTCTTTCTTAGAATTTTCAGTACTCTTAGATTAAGCTAAATTCTCATGTAGCTAACAAACATGACATGGTTTAAATCCTGAGAAGTCAGTAAGCATCATGGGTTAATTTTGAAATCTTAGTAGCTGCATTTCTATAATTCAAGTGAATCTTGTTGTCCCTGCTATACTTCTCTGCTGGGAATGTTATCCCATAATCAATATGCAAAGCAACAAGAGTAGATTATATTAGCTAGGAATCTCTTTCTGGGATCATAGAGTCACTTGTGGAAAACTGTTGTTGGAAAACCAAGAATATCAAGTACAAGAGGACAAGAAATAAGAATCTGATCAGATTCTGCATCCAAAGCAAGGACTTTGTCTTGACCACCTTTCTAGCTGAGAAATCAGTTTCCGGGAGTCAGCAACAGCAGTTTTGTCAGTCTACAGTAAAACAGGATGCTACATCATGTTTTCTGTTCAGAAACAGTAAGTCTGTTTCAATTGGGTTTTAAATGTCTTCCTAGTCCTGACATAATCCTAGCTGCAGGCTTTGTTGAACCAACTGGTGTTTATTTTGAAACTGACATCTTAATTCCCATAATCTGACTGCTCGTTGCAGGTCATTATCTCACCAGCAATGTGCTGACCACTATACAAAAAGGTGGAAAGAGTAAAGAACCTTTAAATGATATGTTAAAAGTCATGCAGTTTTGTTTGAATTACTGTGAAAGTTGTATTCATGTTTCTGTTTTCAGCTCCACTCATCAGTTGTTTGTAACTATGCTAGAAAAGATTCTTTCCTGGCTTGAGCCCAGCAGATTGGTGCTCAGCTTGAGAGGAACAGTATTATTTAACTTTGAAAATATTTATTGATTCATGTTTTAATTAGCAGTAAAAAGCAATTTGTTTATTTTCAGAACATTTTCCCCCTCACATTTAAGGGCAAATTCTACTCGTTTTGTGTTTCACTTGCATAAAGGTGACATTTTCATAGATGCTTGCTTGGCACAAGGCAGAATCATGTACTTGGTATCCTGCCCTTGCTTTTTGAAAGATCCAGAATTGGCAGCTTTGGTTATGCGTAGGGGGTTTTTGCTCTCTCTATAATTTGCTACCCAGATCAAATATGGAAATTTTTAACCCATATTTTGTGGCTTTTTTGCATTTTTGCATTTGTAGGTGTTTTTCCTGTAATATGCTTTGTTCTGACATTTAAACACAGAACAGATATGTTTAAAATGCTTATGCCTAAAATACTATTCATCATGTTTCTAAGTTTGTACAGTGCATTCCAATGAATAGTTAACATTTTGGGTCCCAAAATAATCTCGACAAAGCACCATTTAATGTAGAAGCCAGGAAAAATGGTGGCAAGTAAATCCAGGTTTAAATGATACTGCATTATTATCCAAAATCATGCATTTCATCAATCCCAGCAGCATTCAGATGAGGAACTTTTAACAATGTCACTAATGTTACTGGTACTTGCAATGAATATAAAGTACTGATAAAAAGTATTAATTATTATCATTGCAGGCTTGAAAGTTGAAGCAGTGTTATTTTATATGACAAATGCTTTGAGCATCCAACACTGCTTCTGAAACATTAGAACTGGGCAAAATACTCATGAGAAAGGTATTATTTGTTTTCAACAACATAAAAAAAAATCTATTTTCTATTCTGCAATTGATTGAGAAGGAAATAATGACATTTTCAAAATAGTGAAATTTCATTATTCGTTATTTAATACTTGAAAAATATGTCCTTCTATACCCATATTTGGACTCTTGAGTACTTTAAAATCCTAATGAATTATATGGAGAGTGGGATCTAGCAAGTTTTTACGCATTAGAGTCATTCTTACCAGACAAATATTTTTAACCATTCATTATGCACTGGAAAGCAGATGCTCAGACAGGAGAAGGCATATGCTTTGTATAGCATAAGTACAGGTGCTGTGATATTTTGTGTTGTGTTGTTGCAGTCCACAGCTATCTTGTTCCTGTGCTGATTGTTTCCAATGTGGAAGAGATGGAAGAGAAGCTAATATCTATGCCCACTGTCCAAACCACAGGGTGCTGCCTTAGCTCACTGGTGGCTATTGAAGTGCCTGGGCTGGGATGTGGAATGCAAAGCTCTGTTTCACTGAGCAGCTCCCCTGATGGGGTGGCAATCTCAAGCAGAGAAACACAGCAGCTAGCTGGGGGCAATAGCGTTTCTTCCTTTCTCCACTGCTATGAAAAATACAGATGACAGCACAAGGCTCACTGGACAGCTGTTTACAGAGCAGATGTTCGGTCAGTTGAATGCCACACTCAGTGTGACTGCAAAGTTCCAGCAACCATGGCAGAGTGAGAAAATGCTGTCCATAAAGGCCATTTTTACAAGAGAGGATCATCTCAACGGCAACAATGTCAGAATGTCTAGTTTTTCTTCTCAAACATCACAGCAAATTCTGCAAAAGAATACAGAACAAAAGCCTCAGTGCTTGATGACAATCTTCAGAGGCCCTGTACTCATAAACGGTGGTCTAACTGTCAATAATAGCTTTTAGATCATGCAATTAGTTACAGGTATTTAGTGCTTTGCTGAAAAAAGTTTGATTTTGAATTCATTCATGGATATATTGCTCTCATTTTGACCCACTGGGTGAGAATCCCTGTGAAACAAATCAGTGCACTCAAAATTCTTTAGATTCAATTTATATTCACTTTTCATAGACAGGAGAAAAAAAAGGAAAAAATACTGTTATTTTCCTTATCTGGAAGGACAATAAGTCCTCTTAAAGCTTTCAATTGCTCATCTCTCCACTTCAACCTCAGATATTTCTAGCATTCTGCTGCTACCTTTGTCTAGCAGAGAGGTTCCAAAGCTGCCATTCAAAGTGTTTCTCTCCCCACAGATGGGAACAGATCTATTATCCATAGCATCATCAGTCTTTGTCAGCCAATCTGTCAGCTATGAAGTCATAAATTACAGCATCCAAAAATTCTTTCTGTTCATGCTTCTCCAGTATTATTTAAAAAAATATTTTAAAAATATTTATTTCAATCAATATAAATAAAAATCTGCATTTAGCACTTCTTACAGTAAAATTCCTCTTATTCCACCATAAATCTCTAATGGTGGTGATGGAATGCCATAATCGTGGGGATTAGAGTGTCTGACTAGAAAAAAATGCCATGGCTTACAGTTTACAGTTTCCTCTAAGTGAAGAGTTTAGATGAGAAAAAGGGTTATTTTGCATCCGAACGCTGTATGTTTTAGCCATGCTGTGTAATTCCGTGCAGTTGTACATCTAGTAAACACAAAAAGAACAAACAATTTTCACCTACAGGCCTATACAGGCTCTGTGTCTATTTGTGCCAAAGTTTATATTCAGTTCTGCTGCTGTTCCTGGAAAGGAGCTTCAGAATCACTTTGTCCATCACAATGCCACCAGACAGACAAGCAACATATACATGCACATTTACCAAGCCCTTAAAGCTGGTTAAGCAGCTTGCCTGCACTGCAGGCAGGGTGTTCTTAGTATTCACACATGTTCCTGAACTCTTTGGGACATCTCTCTGTGCTTCATCTATCTATACTAACCAAGACAATCTCTAGTAATCCCTTCCTGTAAAATCCACCTCAAATTGTTCCACTAGCTCTCTTCACCAGCTTCAGTATGAGCTTATCTCCAGTGACTATGGATGACCACAGCTATATACAACAGTAAAATGATCCTACCAGTTTCTTGTGCCTTAGCAGGCACATGGCTTTTCTGGAAATACTTGATTAATCCAAAGTTGGTAAAGTAGAGGATTGTCTCTGCCTTTTTATCTATCCCTTGGCAATGAATATGAATCAGTTAAATATAAGAAGTGCTTCTCTTCATCTGATTTTTCCAGATGATTTATCATATACGTTTCCTCACATTTCTCTAATTTCACTCCTTAGTATCTTGGTGCTGTCCTGTGGAACACTTTGACTATGAATCTTTCTCTCGTGTCATTAGAAAATTTCAAAACAATTATTTTTTTGGTCAGTGCAATTAATGAAAATGCTAAGTAGCACCAGATCCTGCTCAAATCCCAGGGGAAATGGGTAATCTGTAAGTTTAACAGTTTGTTTTCAGTCCAAGTCATTCTTGTCCCTCTTCGTAATCCTACATCACTTTTATTAATTTTCCTCTTATATCTGTCCAGTTAGGTTAATGACTAGTTAAGAAAACCTTAGATTGTTTATATAATACGCAACATTTTCACATGAAAATTAGTGTAATGATTACTTTGTTGAAATGCAGTGGCTTGAAGAAATTCTGCACTGTCCTTGAGTCTCACTAACCTAGTTTTCTCAAGTCCTAGAGGCCATTGATTCTTTGTTTTCTTTCCTCTACATTCTCTTTTTCCACTGTCTTCCATATAATTCTTATTAGATCTCTCCCATTTTTCCAGAGTGTGAAATTCTGTCTTCTCAATCCCCTCCTCCTGATTGTAGTCACATTTCTTTTTCATGGCAAGCTCAGACTCTGACTTTTCTTTCTGAACACAGTAGCCTGGTTAAAAGCTTTTTTATACCACAGAGAAGCAAATTATCCAAATCACCAAGAAGCAAATCACCAAGTTTCTCCTCTGACATTGATGTTACCTGAATTTTGTTCATGAAGTGATATACCTGAAGACAGCATGTGTTTATGGTCCTTTAGGAGTGTGATTAGCTCCTTGTGGCACAAGTATTCTAGGACTATGATAAATTTATAAAAATTAAGTCATTTATATAGAATAAATGGTATTAAAATTCTGAAAAAATATTTTCCCAGTTATTTCTAAAGTCTGAAAATCTTTGGCCTCTTGGATATATACAATGAAGAAGGAAAAAATGCAAATTGACAATTGTCAACATATATTTATATAGAGGCAATGCTTCCATGCATGTGCATATGTATATATATATGCACATACATATACATATGAATATGTATGTAGATAAATCTATAATATTCCTGAACTAGTTACTCCAAAGTAGTTAGCATGTATAATGCAGATCTCCATGCAATGTCACACTGCTTTCAGAGAACTAGGTAAGAGACTACTATATAATTCACAGCTCTGAAAGACTATGTGGCCAAAGACATCAACTTTAACATGTCTTTTTAATTTTAATTTATTTATCTGTTGAATATAGTTGCGTTATTAAAGACCCAGCCTCTGGGAGGATACTTTTAATAAGAGTAAATTAAGTACAGCTCAAATTAAATCTTTACCACTGAAATGCATGGTCATTAAGACACTTCAGAAATCATGTCTCTTTTCTGCTGCCAGTAATGTCATTGTAACAGTCAGTGAATAAGGCTGTTTTGTGCAATACAGCAGGTATCCTTTTACCATGTAACTCATTATTCTAGCTTAAATGCAATTCTGTTGATAATCTGGTCCGCAGTTAACTCGGAGTTAACCACCAAGGTAGCAACTCACCTCCCTTTTTCTACTGTAAACATAATTGAAACACCTGAACCTTCAGGGCGACATAGAAGAGCAAAGCATTGCCAGAAGTAACTCTTTATGTGGAGATATTTCATGCAATGCAGCAACAGGAGGATTCTCCTGAACTTTGAGCCATTAAATGAGTTCACTCAAAACTTCTCTGAGACATACAAATTAAGGTTCTGGCTGCAACTACAGTATTTCAAGTATATGATTTTGGTTATTTTGCATTTTTATTACATAGTCAATATATTTATTGTGGTTTTTTGTTTTGGTTTTTTTTTTTTACTTGAAATATTTGATTTACACTATTTAAGTTAAAATTTTTAGTCAGTGTAGACCCTTTGGAGGAATATCTGTATTCACTCTCAGGGGATGAAAGGTGACTGAAAACATGGTGCAATGGCATGGACTACTCTAGTGTGATTGTACAATACAAATGGAGAGCATGGAAATGTTTTGAACTTGATCTGAGTTACATTCTGAAAGCATTGGCTTACAAATACATATGAAAATGCTGCTTTGAAATAAGCAACATATAAACAATGTATAGCCTTTCTCAAACGGAAAAAATGTGTGGAAAAGAAAGAGCATGCAATATACCCATGTTACCAAAAAAAGCAGGATTTGTTTGTTACTAAATATATGGCAATTCTCTGCAAAAGGTTTCAGACTCAAATTTATTTTTACCAATGTCTATGATCTCTTTAGAAAAAAAGTTGGATGATAAAGCTAGTAAAACTATGTGAAATTTAAAACAGGTGTTTTTTAAAATAATGTTCACTGAATCCTATTAACTTTGAACTCAGGAGAGTGCAGATATCTATAAAAAAGTGAACTTTTTTTCTTTAATTGATCTTTAGGACTTTTCTCTTAATTTTGCAAATATTTTTTCGCCCTGCATTTTCTTTCCATTTATTTCTCTATTGAAAAATAAGACTTGAGTTTCCACTGTATTTAGTTCCACTATCAAAGCTGAGCTTTACTTTTTATATGGTCTCCTGTCTATGCACGTCTCTCAAGGATTTCAATTCTATTTTATACAGTCCATACTGACAAGACCTCTGTTTTGGGAGAACTGGGACAAAAATACATTCTTTTTGATATAGAAGGTATTTTAAAGATATTATTTCATCATGAAATGTAGCCATGCACAAAATACAGAGTTTTACATATTCACAGAATCTGATAGTCAAAATTGGTTAATAATGAATTTATCATTATTTAAGCAAATCTATATTCTCGACATGCCCCTACATTTTGAATATCACAGATATTTTTAATATCTGATCCTTAACTATTTCCTCAAAGTTGTCATCATTTTATTAGACTATTTATTATTATATTCACTGAAAGGCAGCTATTTTATAATAATTAGCACATCTTCCAAAATAAAAGATAAAACTGTCTCTTAAAAAAACAACAATGTTCTACTTCAATTCCATTGTAGTAGTCTTAAAAAGAACTATCTTCTTCCTCCAACGACATATTTTTTAAATGATGAAAGAAAGAAAACATTGTTTGCTACCTTTTTTTCCTTTTCCTGTTACATTTTTTTCCATTGTGGTGTGAATATTCATGCCATCTGACATCTATGATGCAGTCAAATAACTTTAGAGAAGCCAAAAATTATATTGGTCATCTCTCTTTCTTTCCTCTTTGTAATTAAGGTCTCATTTTAAATCAAACCTTTCCATTTACAAAAGTAGTGATTTAGTTTTGATAGCAATAAGGTGTCATTCAGAACACTTCTCAGCATTCCCACAGTGAATGCAGAAATTCATTTTGACTTAGTCCATAAATGCCCTCTGGTGACTATCTCAAAAAATGCAAGCAGTTTTTCCTTTGGTATTGCTTTTTCAATCACCTGCGTGGTAGTTCAGCCAAGTAATATTGAGATCATAACAGAAAATAAGCAAACAGAAATTTTACAGATTAAACTTCTGTGTATAGAAGGCTTTCTTTAATTTCTGTTTGGCTTGTTAAGCCTGAGGTTTTAAGGGGAAAAAAAAGCAATACTGACCTGATGCAACTCTCATTCCCATGGATATAAAATGCTGTTCACAAGAAAGATATGATAGAAAACCTTAAGTTATTTAGATAGCAATTTGAAAAATAGAGATACAGCCAACAGATCAAAGAGAAAGCAATGCTGATAATTTAGAAATCAGAAAAATTGTCCATAAAAAGAACATTAAAACATTTTTTGAACTATAAAAAAATCTATATAAAGATCAAACTAGTAAATTGAACTGAAAGTGTTTTCCTCAAAATTTCAGGTAAACTACAAAATTATTTACATATATTGGAACTTATTAGTTGTCTCTTTATCTAATAAATTTCCCTATGTATTCTAGATCATTTTTCTTTAGGTTGTGACAAAATTGCTGAATTTTACAGCCCTTCATCACCTGTGCACTGAGAGCACTTAAAGTTATCATTTATTCTTACAGAGTGTCCATTCTTCATCTCCTGCATTTTATCAAGCTAATATAAATAAATAAATAAATAAATAAATCTATAAATCTTTAACATTTTCCCTTGTAAAGCTTATAGGAACAGTAGAAAACTGTCCAGCTTATAAATATGCACTGCATGCTATTTAGTTTGTTCACTCAACTGAAAATTTTCCACAGAAGGGTTCCTCTATTTGACAGCTCATTCAAGGCAGCTCTGGAAATATTTCTAAGAGAAGGTCAAGGTAATCTTTCCCAGTTAGTCTGAAAATGCAGAAGGCAGAATTAAGGCAGAAGCTCAGAACTCTCAGTAGTTAAGAAAACTAGGAATTTTAAAAGCCGAAAAAGTAAGGAAAATATTCCATTACCCACCTGATGGCCTGGTAAGAAAAAAAATGTAATTTTCTGTGTCAGTTCCCACCACTCACTTGGACATTCAGTAGAATGGATCAGGTCAATAAATACACACATGTTTTATGCTTGCATTAGAAACATTCTAACCAAACACTGCATGCCCTAATAGAAATTAAGAAAAAAATCAGGTTAGTATATCTTCATTTAATATTTTTCCCAATAAGCATTACACATGTAATTTAAAGCAATATAAAATGAGCTGAATTTGCTGATACTGAAACAAGATAGCCTGAGTGCATCCAGAAATATTCCAGCAACGAGTCCGTGGAATGTTTTTGCAGTAGTTGGTTTGATCCAAAACATCTGTATTGAAAAATAATTTCAAATTTATGATAGCCTTAACCCCATTACAATTATACATTCTAATATGATAGAACAAATGTATAAACAGAGAAAAAGTCATACCTTGCAATTCAATTCTCTTTGGGGAATCTGGCCAAGAACAAAAAACCCATTGTTACTCCATGAGTTAGCAAAGAAATGCTCTTCTTTTACAATGCTCTGATAATATACCTAAAGAATAACAGCACTCAACAGTCACATTGAATACAGATTTGATTTGCTACATTATTTCAAATACATCATTAAACAGTGAAAATCATGTCTTATAAAGATATCTTAGCTGTGTCAATAAGTTAATCTTAAGAAAAAGGTTTGATTTTTCCTGTGTGTGACAATATGCCAAATCATGATGTTTCCTAAAATACAGAATTTACTATACTCAGTGTTCCTAAATCTAAATATGTCCCAAAAACTAGTTCACTTCACAAGCATAAGCACCCTCGGGAGAGACAAAAAGGAACCCAATACAAAAGACGCCCCCAAAAAAAAAAAAATACTCAAATCCCTAAAACTGTGCCTATACTACTGTAAGTGCAAGTGGTAACATAGATCTTGCATGTTAATTTTCACTATTTTAGAAGTTAGCTAAAATACCAGAAAGGCTCAGTAAGCCTTAGTATTGACTGAAGAAAAAAGAAAAAGGATGGTTTAAGTGCCCCATGGTTGTTCCTTTCCATAAGAAACAAAAATAATTTCCTTTAGGACTCTCTGTGTTATTCAGTGTCAGGGCTTGGGCCATTGAGATAGGTAGAACTGGATGATCTTTAAGGTCCCTTCCAACCCAAACCATTCTAAGATTCTATGATTCAGTGTTTGTGCAGGAGAAAGTAGGTAAGTAGGTAGGTAGGTAAGTAGATAGAGAGTTCTCTAAATCTTTCAAATGCACATAAAAGTAACTCCTTCAGCCATTAATTTTACCACTTTCATCTTCCTCTTTCCCTTGTTTCTCATTTTTAGGTAAATTCAAAAGCTGTAGGAATTTCTTTACAAGATATTTGCAGGTTCTATTGTCTCTTCCTGTGTTTTTGTCACATATTTACCTTAGTGTGATGCTGACAAATAATACTGCTTATTAGATATGACAGGTGGAATAAAAATATTCCATGTAAACTGTACCCCTGGAAATGATCAATAGCTTTATTTTTACATTGCATGTATTTTTGGTGTGTCATTGTTATAGACAAAGGAACCCTGCCCAGTATGAATACCATACTTTTATCAAGATGAATCTGGAATGCTTCCTAGGTTATACATCTGCTTGCTCCATCTAATTTACATATCAGAAGATATGCTGACCAGGGGATATGGAGAGTAATTATATGTATTACAAGTTGTTAGGCTACTATTTCTACAACTGGCAAAGACTCATCACCACCACCCCCTAAATCTAAATAAGCTTCTGGTGATCTGGCTGTCAGAAGCAAGTTAGAATGTTTGTGTGCCAGATACAACTAGCTCTACTGTGCTTACATGCTATCATGGACATATTGCAAGGTTGTCACAAGCTAAACATTTTGCCACTGACTAGAGGACGATAGCTTTTAAACATTCTAACATTATATGTTGCGCTTAAGATTCTTCGTCCTTTATGACAGCTTCCCATCTCTTTACTAATTGTTTCTCATAAGCTGCGTTTATCTAGTTGATGAGCTCTGGACAAAAGCAGTGGTAGAGCCAGACTGAAAAAAAAATGAGTTGCTTTTAAGGAGCAGAGTGTTTTCTTACAGTAGCTGCTATAGCTGGTTGTCCTGTCCCTCCAGCATGCAGGGACAGTGTCAAGACAGCAGAACACCACTGTTCACAATGTGCTTTATAAGTGAAATGGCCTATTATAGTAAGACCAACACTGCAGGAAGCCACCTAAGTTTTGCTGCTGTGAATGTTGCTTGAGACATGTCCAACAATTAAGACAATAATTATTGGGTACTATAATAGCTTGTACCTTAGTTTTAAAGAATTTTAAATAATTTGTTTGAATTTCAGCTTTCAAATGGTATTTGTCCGTACTCAGGTCAGTTACTAGAGAAGAGCTAGGTTTTGCATGTTTCCCCTGAGAATCCAACACAAAACTTGGCTTTTCTTTGTTTTTCCTGGCTGTTCTTTGTGCCCCATCAGGAATGCTGAAACATTAGCCCAGGTCTTTTATACACACATAGAGTAAGTGTATAGTGTTATACACTGTGTCAGGTCCAGAATGCTTGAAAAAAGATTAGCAGGGAACATGCAGCCTAAAGTAAGCAGATATGTTGGTTAGCAGTGACTGTGTCTAAGGGGCAGAGTGTCATTTTGGAGAGAACACCTTGGGTCCACCACTTAAACCTTTTGGCATGAATCTGAATTTGCTCTGCATTCCTCAGGTCAAAATTCTGCTTGGCACTGACTAAATGAAAAACATAAACTTAAAATTCTGACAGAGATTTTCAAAAGTACCCAATATTTTGAAATGGATTTAAATGCTGATTTAGCATCAGCAACTCAGCAGAAGGCATTGCTCCATCTACTTGCTCGGCCACATGTTTCCTTCAAAGAAGTAGGACACTAAAACTGTCCTTAACTTGCCTTTAAAGGACTGGTAAGCAATGTGAGATGTCCAGCAGAAATGCAAGAGATCTTTCACATCCATGATGTTGAAATCAGGGCAAAGTTTACCCCAGGTCTGGGTTCAGATAAGAGTCTAATACTCAATTTAAATATAGACACACTTGGATCTCTTTGCTTGTTAAAAGTGCATACCCAGAAAAGCACATTTCTTGAGAATAGGTTTCCTCAATGATGTGCTAATACAAACTTGTGTTCTAAACTTCAGTAGCCACTTTTGAAAAATAGTCTTTATCTTTGGAAGCACTTGTATAAATGCTCCAATGTTAGCTGGTTTGGCTTGTACAAAGAGAATGACAATAATAACTGTTACAGAAAGTCCCATAACTATGCCTTTTATGAAAGAGTAATCAATATTGAAACCTTGTATAAGTGGTGATATGGTGTAGCTGGAAAACTTTCAATTTAAACTTTCATATACATTAACAAAATGACTTCTGCCGAGAAAGCTTATGGTTGTGGTCAAGTATAATATGTATTTAGTACCTGTGTTTCTAATAATACTTAATCATCTCACTTCTCCATAACACTTTTGGAACATACAAAATCATCTAAAGAGAGAATACACCATTCTGTCTGATAATGAAAAATATCTTCAATACTTAGGTCAAAAGAAAAACCTGATGAATTAGGCATATTGAGTTACCTTAAATAGTAAGAAATCAGTCAGAACTAAAGTATTCCAGAATTTCAGAGTCTTGAGAACTTTAGAAAGTAATTGATATTGCACTCTACAAGAGGTAAAGATTTTATTTATTTATTTATTTATTTATTTATTTATTTATTTATTTATTTATTTATTCTGTAAGTCACCACTCTTTATTTCATACTTGCTATATATACACAAAGAGATTATGGATTTGATTCTCCTGTCATACTGGTGTGATGTCTGATCACGAGGTGAAAGAAAATTTGGGTGCACTACACAGTCTTTGGATCAAATGTGCTGCATAGCTCCCACAGAAGTTCTTCAACCCTCATGCTCACAAGCTTTTCTCCTTTTTTCTCCTTCTTATTTTCCTTATTAGATATGGTCTTTAGAAATATGAAGTGTTCAGTGTTACCATGTGATCTTATATCAGTACAACATCTAGCTTCCAGCATGGAATTTCATTTTAGAAGCTAAGAAAATGTTACATTTGATTTCCTCAGCCAAGTTAACCACGTGATGGATGTTAGCAGACATCTATAAAAAGCTACCAGTAATGCAGAACTGGGCATGTAGTATTGCCTCTAGCAAGAGATTTTAGCTACTCTATTAGCTCTTCATAATTATATCTGGTTTATTTGCAGTATCTGGAGATTATTAAATATGCTACCTATACTGTTTGAGAACCATCCAATATGAGCAATCATATTCATTAATCTTTGATTTGCCCAATATTAATTGAAAAAATATTAAGATCTTAGTCTAGAAGTGGAATTTGGTTGTACAGGTGACAAATGCATGTTAATGGCTATAGTACCTTCAATTGAAAGAAGTCTTATTTCAGACTTGTAAGATTTCTTTTTATTCTTCAATAAATAAAATAAAATAAAATATTAAGTAGCTGCAAAAATTAGATATAGTATTCAAATGCCGTTTTCTGTGATTCTGAGTCTTTCTGTGTTGGTATTCCAGAGGCAAATTGTTGTGCATTATATTACCATAAGTTTTTCCTTTTAACTTTTCCAAAGTTGTTCAGAAGACTTGATAAGGTTTGATGGAAATAATTTGTGAGATACATCAGAAAGTTCCATAATTGTGTTTAACTAAATCCTCTTAAAAAAACAAAAACAAAATAAAAAAACCCACACATCATTACAGAGTTGCTAGGTTTGGTCCAAAAACAGTTTAAGAATTATTTCTTCTTTATTTTTGAGAAAGTGAATTGCCCCACTATCTAAACTGTGACAAGAAATTGAATTTTACTGAACCTTTATAGGATATGTGCATTAGTCCAAATAACTAAATAGCTGTAAACATTGACGATGACTTATTAACTGCTTCTTTGTGATGTGCAACCGAGAGAAGTCACACTAGAAAAATACTTTTTTCATGACAGTGGTATCTAAAATATAATGCTGTTTATTTTAGTATAAGGTTCTCAGTGTGCGTTCCAGATATAAGAGGTTTGTTGTTAAAAACATGTATTTACAGATGTACAATGACCTAAGAACAAGTAGGGCCACGACCATTCTGAAGGTTCAGACTATAATGAGAGGAGTAACCTTTCCTCCTTCTGCATTTCTTTTTCCTTATCAAATATTTGCAGTCCCTCAATCCATATGAAGTATCAGTTATGTCTGCACACACACATATATATATTTTTTTTCATATGTACTTATGTCTTAAATGAATAAAATGTAAGATATGATCACTTAAGGGAACAGGATGCTTTAATTACAGCATTTTACCAGTGTTAAAATTCTAAGAAACATCTGGAAGACCAGATAAAAGAGAGAAATGTTTAGCTTTGTTATGAATAACACACTAACATACAATTAGGTTTTAATGGTTGTAACTTAACAGAACTGTTGTATGAAATATTTTGTTTAGCATTCATTAAAAACTGCTAATGTACTTGTGGCTTTTCATGGACTATATTTTTATGCATATTAATAGTGGAATACAAATATGCAAAAAACCAAACAGTTTGGTGCTATAATGTGAAAAGAAATTTACACCAATCTTATTTTTAATTTGTATGGGAACATTTTTACCACAAATTCCATATTTTAATAATACTATCCCAACTCTATTTTTTAAACTCATTTTGTCACTGTTTTGTAACAGAAACACTGTAAATATTATAGATGTGGTAAACTATTATACTTGTTTTCTTATAAATGAAATGATCTGTGCCAACACTGACAAAATGAATTAATGTGTTACTAAGGCAACAGTCACATTATATGCTTTCTCTTTCACAGTATGCGGTAGAGCATATGGTTTACTCTTAATGGAACACTAGCTTCTCATTAACATACCAGTAGCAATGTCAGAACTTACAAACCAGCATAACAGAGAAATGGAAAAACTTATAAGTTAGACCCTTTCAGTATTATTGAGTAGAAAATGACTAATGTTCCAAGGTACAATATTTAGCTAATACAGTGCCCTTTTCTGCATCTTTCTTCTCAAAGGAAAAAAAATCAAAAAAACAAAGCAAGAAACCCATAACTTTTTCTTGTTACAAATACAAATATTGGTTCTTTTCTAATTTAAAATGATTGATATTCTTATCATTTAAAAACGTGTTTCAGTATTTCTTTTTCTCATGCCATGTTTTACATAAGCTTTGTCTTCTCTGGTATGTATTAATACCCGCATCTTCTTGGGGAAATAGAAGTGCTCACTTCTATGATGGATTATCCCTACAGTAGATACAGTAAAACAAACAGGAATTGTAAGATGAAAAATGATGCTTTCTTGACTATTCAGGGTCATGCAAAAGAAATTGATACACCAGTTTGTTAGATCATCCTGTGGGAACAAAACAATCCATCAGATTCTCATCAGAGTGGTTGGGTGTTGGCTGCCATATTAAAGCCAGTTTCCCTAACTGAAGTTACTAGTTTATGCCCACTGAAGTATTTTATCCTTTTTGCCTTATGTCTTGGAAGTGTCTATGGAAGGACAGCACTAGGTGGTAAGTGTGTGCTGTAAGGAGAGAGAATCTAAATATTTCTTATTTTATGCCATTACAGAGACATCAAGTGTGAATTCTGAGTGTGACTGCCTATGGCAACAGCAGAATTAAAACTCTTCTATGTGATTAGTATTTCCAGTTTAAAAATTCATAACAACTAATCTTAGTTGTTATGAAAGTTTAAAAAACCCTCTAATAATAAATAAAATATATAATTATGCTGCATTTCTTTTGCTTCAGCGCTCTCATCTTTACATCTCAATACAGCTATGATACAGCTGGACACTGGCCTGGTCATAACTGGTTGTCTGCTATCTAAGTCACTGCAGGGGTCAGAACTGTCTAAGATTGGGTCAGTTCAGGGTCCCATGAGAACTGAAATCCAAAGCTGAAATTCCAAGTATTTGATGCCACAAACTATCGAATCTCTAGTCCCTTGGTAGACTGCAAAACATACCAAGGAAAAGAAGCTGCCACATCCCACTGGATTCAGCATGAATGCCCTACTTTTAGTCACCATGAAATGCTTATTTCAGCAGTAGCTGTTCCCGTGGATCAGAGAAATTACATAAAATAACACTAGGAGGATCACCACAACCTTGTCCTTTATGTTATATTAGTTTAAAATCCTAACTATAGGTGGGTGTTAGAAGTTTGTTACACTGTGTTGAGGGCACAAGAAAATCTTGATTAAAAATTTGTCACGAACTATAAATTTCATGCAATTTCAGACTTAGACATTTAAAGTAACAAAAGACCAAAAGTTTGCTCAGCTTAGTCCACTGAGAATTTTCTTCTTACTCATCATCAGTTAAGTTTTTAAGCCCCCTTTCCATTCTTATTCTTTCATTTGTGTATTTCTTTTGACTCTACAGCATGCTCTTTTGTTGGTGGTGGTGTTTCTACAAATAATATTTAATGACTCTAAGCTCCTTAGAGTCAGCAAAAGTAACCATAGACTGAGGCCAAAGAAAAGGCTCCACAGTCTGAAAGCAAGAACTGTTTATATCCAGGTGCTTGTGGGGGGGTGTGTCTGTGTGTGTGGGTAAATAAACACAGTAAGGCATACTTCATTTGTGGAATCCTATTCTTCCATTGAGAGGAAGTCATCAACAAAAAAAAGTGTAATTATCAGACTAGCCTAGCTTCTCTTTTTTTCAATTGTATTGTGTATCTGCACCTGAGTGAACCCTTATCTCACCTCATCGAGGATACCTAAGCTGAGTATCAGTTTAACTTCAATAACACAAACTGTTACTGCAATTAGTTCTACACTAATTCGGCAGTGATGTCTGTCCTGTATATAGTTTTACTGACAGAAGTAGTACATCCATACCATTTGTAGAATAGAAAGAGGTTAAGGAGGAGGAAGCTTTGCAAACTACTTTAACTTTACAAAACAAAAAGGTAATATCCCTAAGTACAAATTGCTTGTTAACTCTATTCTTTCACAATCAACCTCCACTAAAGAAGCATTCATTTTTAGCATTCAGCTTTGCACTTCAGCATTATAGGATGTATATTACCATTGAACAGTATTGATGCTAACTCCTTCCACTTCAATAAAAATAAAGTGCAAAGTGTTGTTTATTATTTCAGTGTATACTCATTACTTGATCTGGTCACTCCCTCACTGGACTATACCACTTCTACAGGGAGAAATCAGTGTTTGTGAAGAGGTTGCACAATTATTTGTAATTGCTTTACAATGCAGTACATGATAATAAATGTCTCTGAATGAAGTTACTGATTCAAAGAGATAATTAAAATGTATGTCTATCTGACTCCAGTTCCTGCCAGCTTTATGTAGCCACTGTGCTGCCAGCATCTTTGTTATGTTTAGACAAAGAAACTCTGTGTGGCATTAACAATGAAACTCTATGTTGTTTTAACAATACTTAAGACAATTGCTGAAATAAACATTTGGTCCAAGCTGGAGAATTACAATACTCTTGTAATTCTGGTGAGGTGCATATGCTCCACAATGGTTTATTTTCCTAGAAAAACATTATTTCATTGACTTTTAGCTGGTGTTAAGACTTAAAGACTTAGCTTAGGCATCATGCAATGCTAGGTATTCTCTTCAAGAGAGAAAATTAATTAGAGAGCAAAGGAAGCTAGCATGCTTATCATTTGATCAGGTCATTGACATAAGTGCTTCACACTTTTTAAAGCCAAAAGCTGTCTTGTACACCTGCTCAGAGGTCTCATCAATTTTATTTGAGCAAGGCAGTTCTTTTAAGCCTGTCCAAGGAAAAAGGTGGCAATTTTGATGGAGAGGGAAAAAGAGAGAAAGATGTGTTGCAAGCTCTTTATCTTGATCTCATTGTTTGTTTCTCCACTGATGTATGTAATGGAACAAAGAGGATTTAATCATGGCAAACAGAGGACTATTGGCACCCAGAGGGATCTCATTTTCTCTCTTACAAGTCTATTTCTGTTTCAGATTGCAACATCTTCTTTTCAGCCTATCCACAAGGCCGAGTTTCTTACCTGGGGCTTAAACTTGTGAGGCGTGAAGCTCTTTTGTTTTGACAGGTGCTCTTTGCTGCTCCTCAGCCTAGCATCGGTGCTGCTAATACACAGAACAAACTCAGATATGCTAATGAGTGTAGTTATCAAAATTCTATCTGTAATGAGTTTTATTAATTTACTTCACTTTTAATTCCTAGGGTAAAGTGATAAAAACAAATTGTGCTGGTACAAGAGTGAGAAAGATGGTTGTTTGTTGTGCATTGTCATTGGATTCTCCATCCTTGGATTTCTCCAGTTTCTATAAAATCTCTGGAGTAATGGAAATATCATAAACTAATGAGAATCAGATCACAACCTCTGTCACAGAATAGCAGCATACAAGGTGTTTCAAATGTGAAGAAAATGTGAAAAGGGAAACTTGAAATGGTCCTGTTATTATATGGGTTTCAAACTCTTACAGAAAAAAAAATCTTTTTCTGCTGACCAGCTGCCCTGAGGCTAAGGCATTATTTGCACATTTTGATCCTTAACTGGTGGAGTAAAAGATGATAATGTAATATTAACACAATATCAAAAATAAATAATAACATAACTTTAAAAAGAAAAGCTGGACATTCAGACCATAAAAGTTGTGAATGAATATCCTTGCCTTGCCTTGCCTTTCCATGCCTTTCTCCACTTGTCTTACCCCACCTTGCCTTCCTTTCCCAGAACCTTGCCTCACTCATATACTCTTAGATATATCTTAGGTACAGTTTGATGATTAAATATTCATTTTACCGTTCTCCATTAAATTATGTGGAAGTGATGTAGACACTGTTCCTTTATGGTTTAGAAGGAGCTTTTACGCCTCACATTGTGGGATAAAAAGCCTGAAGAAAGAAATATTGGGTATGGACAAAACACAGGAAAAAATAAAAGAGAGAGCTCTCTATGTAGAGAATAGAAATTAAATTCAAGGTGCAATATAGCAAAATCATTGGTAAACACGGATTCAATTACAATTTGTTTGATTGCTTTAGTGATTTTGATCCAGTTTTAGAAGAATGATTATCCCAGTGGTTTGGCTTTTCTTTTCTTTGTACTCTGGAAAAAAATTACAGCTGTGGAACTTTGTAAAAACAAGAATGCGTCACTTCTCTGGAAGTTATTCAGATCTGAGTGTATCTGAACTGTCTATAAGTGCTAAATAATTCTGATAACTTGGATTTGATATTATCAAAGGTATTTATTTTTCTTATCTCTAATATTATCGTATTGGTAAACTTTTGGGAAAAAATGACATTTTATTGTTCCACTACAACACTGGCTAGAAGGTGTGTCTTGTCATCCCCATTTCAAATAACTATGAAAGATTATATCATAGAATCTTTAAGGGTGGAAATGATGTCCAAGATCATCAAGCCCAACTACTAACACTGCTGGCTGTACCACAAAACCAAGACTTTTAGTGACATATCTACATGGTTTTTGGATACTTCCAGGGATAGTAACTCCACCACTTCCCTGGGTAGCCTATTACAATGCTAGACCATGCTTTCAGTGAAGAATTTTTTCCTAATAATTAATTTGTTTATACTTAAGATATTTATCAGATACAATATATGCCTTTCATGATCATGCCCCTTTTGATGAACTGGCTTGCCTACTTTGATTAAAGCAATCAGAGAAAATCTAACTAAACCTATAAGTAGCATGAAATACTGCTTGTCAAAAACTGTAGGGTTGCAGGCCTCAACTTTTTTCTTGGAAAAGAAAACTGATTTTTTTTTAATATGTCTGAAAATGTAAGTTTCTTACATTTTCATAGAGTTTCTGTTTATTTCTTTTAGTGGGTTTTTTGTTTGTGGTTTAGCTATTTTATTTTTTCTGGATGGGTACTCTTGACACTTGAAAACAAAATTCTGCATAACAACTTCAGATGTTGAATATTTGACCACTTTTATTTACAGCTTCAAAGACTACATTCCTACAGACTCCTACAAGGGAGAAGGGGCCTTTATCAAGACTGTGAAATTTGGAAGGGTAATTTTGCTCAGGACCACCAGCAGAGTACTTGGCTATGGTTGAACTGTTAGGAGATATTTTAATTTAGTGCTGGAAAGTGCTCCTCTCTCAAGGTTTCATCCCAAGGCCCCATGTTTACTTACATTAGGTACTTTGGAAGGACGAAGAGTTGAGTGAACACTCAGAGATTTGACCTGTGATTCCAGAGTTCTAGATATTGGTGATCTGCTTTCCAAAACAGTAATCAGTTTCTCTCAGTGAATTGGGCAGGAAGGAGAGAGGAAAGCCTCTCAACATTACCCCAGCTCTGTTGTTTTTAGGCAGCTCTGTTTAAAGTCAGAGGGTTTTGTAATTTTTCATGGGCAGATGGACCTGCAGCTTTGTAATCCAGACTAAAATTTGCATCAAAACATAAGCGAGGAGCAGCACTAGTAAATGTGACAATTCACTAAAATTAAAGAGAAACTGAGCTTAGTAGGCTTGTTGTTAAATATCTGGAGTACAAGGAAACATGGCTCAAAGTGTTGCTATGTAAAGCCTGGAACCAAAGTGTGCCTCAATGGCTTTCAGGTACAACTTGCACTCCTGTTGGTGAGCCTTTCATGACTCTTAGATTGGTCTCCAAATCAGGTTTTGGCCAGGACTACAGAGACTAAGAACTAATTGAAAAGTAGTCCACTGTTAACCAATCAATGTTTTGTGTGTTTGCCTATTTGTTGGTTAGCTGATTTTTACACTGAAGCTCTGGGATGTAAGTGCTTTCAGCTTGGGGGATGATTGAGGGCACAGCTGATTTCTTTGTCAGACCTGAAGATCAGGGTCAGCAGAAGTGCAGTCCTGCTCCAGCACGTGGAATATTTCTCTTTTTCTTTTTCTCCTCAAATGAACTCTAAAACAGAAACATGAGAAAAGAAAAATGAACTAGACAGAAGTTAATGCCTGAAGTTTGTGGAGAAGTGTTTTCCATAGGTATCATACCAAAAAACTTCCAGCCTCTCAATGAGGATGGAGGCTTGAAGCTCTTTGCACAATATTAAATCAAAAGGTTTTGCACTTGATAGGGAAGATAACTAGGACGAGATTCTACATCTATCATGTGGAAGAAATTGGTGGCTATATGTAACATTTTTTTTTTCAAGTTAAAAAACCCCAATCATGTCTATAAGCCTCATCCTTGTTCTTTTGTCCTGTTGTTTTCTGGATTTCTCATTGAGAATCTACCTCCCTGCTTTTGCACTTTCTGCACACTACTGTCTCTCTGTTCCATATTAACTCAGGCTAACACAGTGAAGCCTCCTCACAGCAAGGTTGCCCTAGTTGTTTCACAAGCCTTCCAGCTTTTTTAGTATGCAACACAATATTCAATTTGACTTGTCTAGTTATAATTATTTGCTGCTGTGATGGAGTGTTTTATTAATTCTATATTCTCCTCAGAAAAATGCACATAATGTGTGAATCTATCAATGCATAGTTTCCAGAATGTAAACATAATCACATTAGATTGCAAAATCCACCTTGTTTTCAAGTCTGTGTTTCCCTATTTTGCTCCTCTACTTTTATTCTAGGGACTCCAGACCTAAAGCTATAAGCTCGAGTTGCTCTAGCAGTGGAATCCCTACTTGATAGCAGTGTGCTTGCAAACTGCAGCAGGTAGAATGAGAGGCATGGAGCTGATGGGGCATTCTGCTGAGGGAAGACATAGAGTCTTTCCCCATCTTTCTGAAGACAGATGAATTTCCAAGATTTTCATAAATAGAGTCAGATAAAAAAAGGCATTACATTTAGGATATTTGTTCTTTTTTCCAGAATTTTATCATCTCCTCCATTGTATTAAGTAAAAACCAATCTGATTTTAAAAAAGGAGAACAAAACTTTTGCTCCAGTGGAAGCTGATTGGATGGATTCAGTGCTTGAAGGGTTAAATTGTAAAGCAGAGAGCTCACTTTTCAGAGGGATTCTAGGACTTTAGGTAACAATGGAGTTTGAGTTTACTGCTGGGATAGGAAGTTGAACAGCAAGATTCAGCTTTTCTGAGGGAGTCTAAGAGTAAGCCAAGAGGCCAGAAGGTTAAAGGGCTGTGGTCAGGCTTCCCATCAGTTCCAGATACTCCAAACATTCAGGCATTCAGTGGCTGGATTCCCTCATGACATTCAGATGAATGGCCAGTAGAAATGAAGAACTAAAGCTGGTCCTGCTTTCAACTCTGTAACTTGTACCCTCTCTTATTCATTTAAATTGATGTAATAATCAAAGAATAATTCCACTAAAAGTAATAGGCAAGGAAAAAACCCCTAATACATTTTTCAAATGTCTTCGAGCATTATTCCCTATATGTTGAAGTGCAAGCAGAAATGCAGATAAACCCAGTGCATGTACAGAGAGCTGTGACTCCATTGTCTTTTGCCATGAATGTGTGCAGTAAGGTATATTTTGCACTAAATATAGCTTTTTAGAGGGCGTAGCTTCTCAAAACGTAGTTTAGAGGGTTTGCTGAGGCTCAGAGAACAAGGTTTAGTAAGCTACAGCAGTAAGACTATAAGTTATGAAAGACAAGGGCTGTTGTAGCTCATCATTATGCAGCAGAAAGACTGATTAATACTATAACTTTTATTAATGATTCCAAGCAGCCAGGGACCATTCTGTGTGCTGTTTTTGGCTAGGACAAAAAATGCATTCTGAGTTATGACTGATTACAAAGACCATGCATAAATTTTTATTTCCCTTTTCACTGTAGATAACAAAAAGTTGAGAACATCTTTGCTCATATCTCCATTTGCTACTCCAGCTGTTGAATTTTGTCCCAGTTCTTTAATTTTTGACATCATTGCACATTTACATCCATTGAGGTTGTTTATTTGATGGATAAAATACTACCATACTGTAATTTTGCCTCCTGGACTCCTGATGACTCTACATTAATTTTCTTCCAGTGCCTAGTGTTTATTTTCAATTACTATGCTCCTTTTATGATACCTTCTGATTGATTTTGTATGTTTTGAGCAATGGCTTCTATACTTTCTGATTTTACAGAATCATAGCATGGTTGGGGCTGAAAGGAAGCTCTGGAGGTCATCTAGTCCAATCCTTCTGCTACAGAAGACTCACACAGAACAGGTTGCACAGGACCACCTTCCAGGCAGATTTTTAATATGTCCCGAGAAGGAGGCTCCACAACACCACTGGATAACCTGTTCCAGTGCTCTGTCACCCTCAATGTAAAGATTTTCCTCATGTTCACACAGAATTTCCTGTGTTTCAGTTTGTGCCTATTGCGCCTTGTTCTGTTGCTGGGCACCACTGAAAAGGTTCTGCCCCCATTCTTTGACACCTGCTCTTGAAATATTCCTATGCATTGATAAGACCTTTTCTCAGCATTCTCTTCTTCAGGCTGAGCAGGCCCAGCCTCCTCAGCCTTTCTTCATAACAAAGATGCTCTAGTCCCTTAATAGTTTTTTGTAACCTCTGCTGGACCCTCTCTAGGAGCTCCACGTCTTTTGATCAGGGTAGCCCAGAACTGGACAAAGTACTCCAGACATGGCCTCACCAGGGCTGGGCTGGGGAGAAGGGGATAGTCACCTCCCTTTCTGTTTAAGTAGAGAAGTTTTTTGTACCTAGATTTTACATGGGCACTTGCATGCTTCAAGAGAATTGTATCTAGTCTTTTCATCACAATTTTTAATGCAGAGAAATTGATTACCTCCACATGTTTTCATGACCTGGCTTTTCTACAGTGAAACATACACACAGCCCCTAACTTAGCCCTATTAAAAAGTCAAATTTTGAGCCCTGCTTTCTTTTCTTTATTCAGCCCCCTCAAAGCACAGCTTACTGGAATGCTTATAAAAATTGATTTTTGATGGCTTCTGGTTGTATTTGCAGAAGACAAAAGATTTATTCATAATCTCATATGGTGTGGCATATGAAAAACACAAGTTTGACAATAGATATTGATAAAAAGCGATCTTTTTAGTTCTTTTTTTTTTGGCAGGAAGTGACGGGGGACACATTAAGGAAAAAAAAACAGAAAGGAAAAAAAATCTGTAAACACCAGATCTATATAATTAATTTTTTAAACCAAAGTGCATGAAATTTAGCTCCCTGGATGCTAAGACTAGTTACTATGATTCACAAAGAGTCATCTTGCTGCTTAAGTACTCTTTCAGCTTCAGCAGCTGTTTTGATTCATAATCTGTGCCGTAGCAAGGTTTATTTTAAAATACCAAGCAGGAGACAGGGCATTCAAACATCAATTACTTAACCAAGAGGATTCAAAACCTGAAGTGCTTAAAACTGAAATGAAACACATGGCAAATATTTTGCTTCCTGTCACACTGGGGATTCGATCCTGCAAGCTGTGTGAGTGCAAAGCTCCAGTTTGCCTGCAGTTAACAGGTGAAATTCTGACATTGTTGTCATCAACCAAAATCTTTCCCTCACCTTTCACAGAGCCAATTTGACCACAAGGATGGTCTCAGAGCAGGGTAGGGTAAGGTCTCAGAACCTTTAAATTCTTGTCATTTTAAGTTGGATTCCCTGCAGACTTGCAAATATAAAATCATTTAATCCTATTCTTTAGAGACATTGGAAGGATGACAATGTCATACCTTCAGCCTCTAGGAAAGAGTGTTTAAATATTTGCATGTGGCTCTTGCAGCTGTGATTGGAGCTAGTCCACTTCACATCAGCCCTTCTCTGACACTGCATTCAGGTCTTCATGCAAGTTAGTGGCAGCCTATATATGGCAGACTAAAATAAAATTTAAAAATAAATAAATAAAGCCCCCAGCCTATTACATATGGATATATATTATACCCCTGTATCCCCTCAGTCCTATTTCCAAATCAGTTTATACTTATCAGAGAGGAAAACATTGTCCAGAATCTCCTAGCCTCTTCCTGTGTTCGGTAAGTCCTGATCTGCCAACAGGAGCAAAAAAGTCACAAGTGATGCAGTGTGCAGGATGCTTTCACCATTCCTGGGACTGCTGGCATGTGAGGATTGCCTGGATAAATGATATGCAGGATCACGCTCAGACAACACCTGGAATTGCCAAAGCATTCAGACATAGATGTGGTCGAGAGGAACTTGTATGTGGCATTCAAATTATTTTGTTAATGGTGCCATCTCCTGGTAGCAATTTGCTAAGCTAATCCTTGCCCCCACAAATTTCTTACACTTTCTATTTTAATGCCATAACCCTGAAGAGAGGTAAACAAAGTAACTTAGATTGCTTTGTCTGCTAATGTTTGTTTTCTTATTTAATAAGGAACATTCAAGTAGGAAACAAGCTTTTATTAAACAACAGTGTATTTTAGAACTGAACTTTCAGGATATAGACCCAGTGCTTTTGGAAAAGATTCTTTTTCCCTGCTCAAGTTGCTTTAATTTATTTCTTCCATAAGTATCAAAAAATATAAAATCAAGTTAGATGATGCTGACAGAGAGCAATGAGTATGCATACCAATGCAGGTCCTAAGCCCCCACACTTTGGGGAAGCAATAGTGCAATTCAGAGTGGGTTAATTCGACAAACAAAGGTACTGTGCACTGGAAGAGACTGATGGCATGCCTAAATCAATAAGGAATATGTCTTCAGATTTCGAGTGGGACTAGTAATGTTTGAACGCTGTGTCCAGAGCCTTATAAGGACTCACTTTTCAGATCTAAGAAATAAAGAGTGGTGGAACTCAGAAATACTAAGACATCACAGCAGAATAAGTGAAATATACAAGTAATGTATCTAATTCCATTATACTACCCTGGGGAAAACTGTTTTCCTGTACTTAATCAGTAGAGTTGCATTGTGGCAAAGATACCATAAATTTGTTTTCTATAGTGCTCTTTCTGTTCTGGTTCTGCCAGGCTAGGCTGTTACTGTGGAAAAAGATGCTTAACTGAGATGCATCTCAATGTTTTTAACAAACAGAAAGAATACGTATCAGGAATGATGGCAGTTTGATCTTCACATGACTTCTGTAAAGATCAATAAAATAAAGTTTGGAAAGGGCTTATATATTACTATGTTCAGAACCACGCAGTAGGCAACTTGTGTTAAAGTGTCTGTAAACTGGAAAATTTCTTAGCAAAGGTGAATTTGGCTTTTACTGTCCTTAGATTTCATACACACATTTCTGTAGGATGACAGGTTAGCTACCTTTGCAGAAACATAGCCTTCCGAATGTGTGGGTAACCTCCACTTACAAGCAGTAATTAACATGTATTCTGTGTAAGGACTTCACTGTTGCAGATTCCATTTTGATGCAATATTTGTTTTTCTTCACATTTCTATGCTCAGAAGCCAGCAGTAAATTTACTCTATCCTGTACTTGAACGGTGTTATCATACTCCACATTTTAATCAGCCAAAAACTCTGTCTTTTTGGCTGGAAGAAAGCAGTCTTGAATTTTAACTTGCCACCTATTTTGTCAGGTTTTTCCAGGCTTCCATCCCATTGCCTTCCTCTCAATCTTCCCCAACAAAGAGCAGAAGGAGTAATCCAGAACCAAACCACTTCCAGTTTCCCCTGACAAGTGTAAAGACTCTCCAGCAAAAAGGCTTTGAAGGAAATAGGTCTTATTCAATAAATTCATAAAGGACCCAACCATGGCCAGTTTTGGGAGCAGTCCCATGAGAATGATGCTGAAAGATATTCCAGAAGAAGAGACTATTTCTATTACCATGTGATGCCTAATGCCTAGACAAGCTGAAGTGGTAGTAAAACAAATACTGAAAATGCTGCCACAAATAGTGTGTGGATTACATCAGAACAATTTGCAAGGGAATGGGGAAGTGAATTGCACCTCTACTGGGAAAGGTCATATTATGTAAGTTGCAGAATTTTTACTTGGGGAACTTTAATGACAGACAGATGTGAGCTACACATTAAAGTACTTAATACTGTTGAGTATCTAGTTGTGCAAAAAACAGCTGAAGACGTCAAAACATACTTAGGGACACATTACAATTAGAATGGTAAATAGCAAAGTAAACTGTCACCATTTTCAATATATATTAGATGCCAGATACTGGACAGTCTGAAGGCAAAAGAGATGCAGGTCCAAACAGGAAGAATATCAAGTAAAAAGTAACCAGGTACAAGAAGTCTAAGAGCAATAATCAGCTGCCATCTACTTGTAGGTAGCTGAATATCCCATTTCTTTTTTGTATTTCCAAGTGTATCTCATTACAGTTTAGCTGTGGTTTTCAACTTGCCTTTCCAAACATGCTTCTTTCTTTCAAAGAAAAATCACTTTGATCTAGAGATAAAAATATTGTATTCACCTTCTCTGGATGGAATTAAACCAGAATAATTTTTACTCATGAATGCATTTTTTTCTTTGCCCAACTTTTCTAAGGAGATTTCAGGGCCCTATTTATATTCAAATTGTTTAAATATTTTTTCATGCAAGCTAAGCTTTTAATTTCACGGCCACTTTTTGCCCAACATTAATTATCAATTAAACCGCTAATCATTTCAATGAATGTCTCTTACTATTGTCTTATGTATTCATGCTTTTGAACTGAAAGTGGGACATTCAGCTGTCTTCCTATGCAGCATTATTTTATAATTTAGTTGGAAGTGGCTGCCTGTAAGTTGCTTGGCAGCACTGCTCCATGACCTCTGCTGACTAGAAGCTGCCAGAAGTACTATATCAATTTCTAGCTGTTGGCGTTTGCTTCTATATTTAAAAAGAACTCACAGCTTTTTTTATGCAAATGAAAGGCAGGGGGAACCTTATTGTTCTGATACACAGAGTAATTAACAGCAGTGGAAACTCCAAAGGATCCTGGCATCAGACAGAAGGAGACTTAGTACCTATCTCAACGCGAATCACTGCGTTTTCACGTTAAAAATACCCCGGTAGGCTGGCACTTACACCCGTCCTCTGTGCCCGAGGCTTTGCGGAGGCAGCGCGGTGGGCGGCGCTGGGATGGAGCCGCCCGCGGCAGGTGCCGGGGCCGGCCAGGAGGTGGCGAGGCGCGCCCGGCATCGCGGCGGCCGCGGGGCTCCGCTGCCAGCGCCGCGCCCGGGGCGCCCCGGCCAGACCCGCCGCTCTCTTCTTTCCCTGAGGATGGTTCCTGACGGAATATTACAGTTTAAAAGTTAAAGTCTGCAGGGGGTTGGGAATAAGAAGTTGTAAATACGTATCTACTAAAAAAAAAAAAAAACCAAACAAAAAAACCACAAAAAAAAAAAAAACCAAACCAAAACAAAAATAATAATAATTAAAAAAAAAAAAACACCACCAAACCCCACACCTCAAAAACCCCAAAGTATGAAAATATATTGGTAATGGAGTAAAATCACACAGCCTCTTGTTTTGCAATTATCATGCAAATCAGACAGCATAAGCTAATAATTACTGGATGGCTCAGAAAATTTGCAATGCCCTGGCATTTTTTGTCTTTGATCACTGGTTTGAGTTCAATCTAGAATTGTGGCATTACCCACTTGGCTCAAAAGAGATTGCTTTGGTGGTTTCAGGCAAATGCATGGTTGTTTGCATCATAAAATGATGACAGCTACTTGGCAAAGCGATTTGAAAGAGGAGGCTGAGGCTTTGTCTGAATAGTAAAGTTTGGCTACTTATGAGGATTTAGTTCAAGTGATAATATTGTGTGGACCTAGTCATACTTGTATATCTATTTTTGTATGAGTAGGGATTTAACCACTACAGTTATAAGATACTTTTGTGCTCATATAAATATGTCTACTTTAGAAGCTGTGCCAATATAATTTTACTGGTAAAAGCCCCAGCTTAGCCAACAAAAGAGTACAAATATTGAGAGAGGATTATTGAGAGTAATAAATTAATTTCATCACCCTTAAGGCTCATGAATACATGAATAAGTCTGCTCAAAACCAATTAGACAGGGAATATGTGAATCAAGATTTTAAATGCATGTGATAGGAGAGTTATTAAGCATGCAGACTATTGCAGCATTTATAATACTAGTCCTGCATCCTCTGCAGTACCTTGCCTACACTCTGTTGTCTCTTCCTCAGAACCATGGAGTTATTGTCTTCATATGCTGTCTGCTATAAGAGTGGAAGAGCGGGAAGACAGTCTCTTTCCTTCGGTCCAAAAGCTGCCTGAGCCTCCTCACAAGCAAAAGTAGATCTGCAGTAAATGGGGAAACAGTCGGTCTGTGAGATGAAAAAGGCACTGCAGGGTCTTGAGCAAGGGCAAAGCCCTGAGGCCTTTAAAGGAAGGGCAGGGAGTTCCCGCTGCCCCAGGAACTGGAGCCCAGTCACAAGATGCTCCCAGGAACAAATAAGGTCAGTTTTGACTGCAAGGCTGGGAAACAAGACACAGAAGAAATTATATTTCTGGTATAGTCGCTGACACCTCTGTCCTCTTGATCAAAAGAGTAAATTATGTCATGCAAACAGCTTCTTTTCCATATAGAACTGTGAAGGATTTTACTGCTGTCACCAATCATGGACAGACAAGTCTCTTTGTGTGCATGTTCTTTACTACCTCGAGCTCCACATTTTGCACAGAGACAGGATATGCACAGGAGTTTAATCTAACACACTCTGACACTACATTCTACTTTGTCACAGTACTTTGTTAGCAATGTGCTGAGAGATTTGTGCTAAACAAGGCTGGAAATACATGGATCTGCCGTGACTAACTAGTGCCTGTCATTAGGACTGCAAGAGCTGTGCCTTCGTTCAGCAGCCTACAGACACTGCGACCTCTGAGGCAGCTGTGGCTGTATTTACAGGGAGTCTGTGTATTTACAAGTACTTCAAATATGTGACAAAGAGATTTTTGTAAATGAAATATAATCCACATTTTATGGACACAGCATATACCCTTTTCCTCCCACAGAACATCTCATCTAAGGGTCTTTGGATGAATCTAAGCTAACTGGAAATGTGAGAATATATCACTTAGTGTGCCTGTCTTTTATTGGCTTTGGGTTCAAGGTTACTGGTCTCTCTGCCCAAGTCATTAATTTACTTTTTTTGTCAGTTTGCCATCTACAAATGTAGTTAAATATAGAAACATAATGAGGAGCTGACTGAGAATATTGTACATTCCTGCATATCTTTAAATATTGCACTTTCCAAGCGTCAGTAATCCATAAGAAGACTAAGACATGCCAGGATAATATCTGTGTAGGTAGCCTTGTACTGAGATTGATTTTTTTATTAATGTGAGCTTGTTTAGAGCAAGCCAGTTAATGCATGCAAACCTGTGTCACCCCAGCTTTGAAGCTCAAACAGTTGTATTCTTCTTCACAGGCAAGGGGTTAATAGTCATTAATTTTTAGAATATGTAAAAATATTGTGCATTTCAATTGTTGCAAAGAGGGGAACAGGTATACTGGATACCTAGCAGTTTTGCTTGAATGTACACATTCAGCTTCCTAATCTAAAAACTTTCTCTGAATTTCCTGTGTAGTGTAGTGATCTTGAAAGCAACAGTGTGTGGAATTTTTCCTTCACGTTTCACTGAGCTCTGGGAACAAGAAGGGATATTTGAGCTTTAAATAAATACTTTCTGATGACTTTGTTTGTTTAGTAAGAACTCTCCTAAATGTAATGTTAGTGTATATATATGTACGCATACATCTGCATATTTTGGCCAGGAGAGGCTGTTTTCAGACCACAATGAATATGAAAAGGCCATTATCAGAGTGAAAGCAGGTAATCTTGAACTGGCCCATGCTCGTCTGAAAGTGGCCCGGCTGCTCCACAGAGCTGAGACTCCAAAGGAGGGTCAGAGCGGCCACAGTCTGTCCCAGCCGGGGGATGGCAGGCTGTCGTGCGGCAGAGCCAAGCCCCTAGCCACCTAGGACCCCTGGGCGGTGAAAGCCACAGGAGGCGTCCTAGCGAGGGAAGATGGAAGGACACAGGCAGCGGCAACTCGAGGAAGTGGTGGAGTGTAGAAGGAGGAAACACGAGTCAGTCAGTTTTCCGCGGTGGGAGAAGGATTTACTGGGAGAAGGGTAGGTACAAGAGGGTGAGGGGTCACGAAAAACTGACCAAGATCCTCCCCCTGGTCAGGCCTTATAAAGCCGACCCCAGGGGGAGGGTGAAACAAACATGACCAATCAGCAGAAGATACATCAAATGAGGTGACACAACACAGCCAATTAACAAAAAACAAGAGGAGTGGTTTTCCCCCCTAGCTCAATCACCACCCGAACCCCGAGGAACTTTCTGGAGTTGGGGAGTGGGACGGGGGTGATGGACAGGGGGGTCGCCCGGACAACGAAGGAGGGGAGACCCTGATGGACAACAGAATTAACATGAAATAAGGAGGACCCAAATGAATGACATATAACTGACACCGCGGGAGGGGGAGGGAGCCCTGGAAATCCCCTTGCTCTGGTCGCCATCTTTGAGTAATATAACTTAATGGGAATAAAACATAAAACTTATAAAACTCAACTTTAGAACTTCCAAATAGTAAAGCAACATGCACCCCAACAGGCCCATGCTCCAGATGGAACTTTGATGTGCAAAATTTCCCATTAGGATAAAGGCGAAGTCAAGTTCAACCCAGAAACATTAAAGATGTTCCTTATTTAGATCTCCTTATTTCCTTAAGAAAAACTACAGCCACTATGTTTTACAAGTAGGTCTCATTTTGCATATTAGAGGTTTTCCAGTCTGGATCTGTGAGCCAAAAGCCTACTCTACCTTTTCACCACTTAGTGCCATGCATATTCTTGCATATTCTTGATTGTACTTTCATTTGGCAGATGACAGAGAAAAGCCTGTGAACACATACATTTTACATGAGCATGGGCTTTTAAAATCACCTTAGTTATTGTTTTTATTAAGATTCGTATTCATAACACATAGTGGTCATCTGCGGTGAGCATAGAGTACAATGCCATGAGCAAAAGTGGCAAGCTTAGAAACCACAACAGTGCCTAATTAGTTTCTGAAGACCTTAAATCCTACTTCAGAAGAAATCACGAAGCCTGACACACCTGGAAACCCTCAGGGATTCATGCTTGCAAGCATATTTCACTTTTGAGAAATACAGTTAAGCACTCTGACCTGTGACTTCTGGCAATCTCAGCTACAGCAGCACCTCACCCTCCTTCCTGCCCCTTTTGTAGATGGCAGAGATGGCAGAATGAAGCATCCCAGCTCTAGTTCACAATTGGAAAAATTAACTTAAACATTAAAACAAAAACTGTGCTTAGATTCTTCTGAGTGTCAGCCAGAAGAGTTGAAATATTCTATTTTTGCTCTGTTATAAGGCCAGTAACAAACAGCTGGAGGCTGAGACAGTAACATCTTAAAATGCTGCAGCTGTTTACTTGGTAAATGTGAGCCAGGTCCCTCAAGTCAATTTTTATTTTTTTAAGAATATGTCAGTTAAGTTTCCATGTATTAAATTCAGTGACCTAACTACTCAAATAACTCATGTTTTTATATGCCTAAGTCAACAGAGAAACCATAACATCTACTTGCTTTTCACAGGGTAGTTATTAGGACCCTCTGAAAAAACAGTCCCCATTAAAAGTGTCAGAGGTCATTACCAATAAGTCACTATTCATTTTGGAAGTTATACAGAAAACTACTTAAGTTACAGTTGGCAAATGTATCATAAATTTATATTGAAAAATAGTTTGTCTTGATAGAAATACTCAACAGAATCTGCCAATTTTTGTCAAACTTTGGCAGCACACACATGCTTACAGATTTTGGCATTTGCCTTAAAGGCACATTTTCATCATGCCTGTTTTCCTTTAACTCCCCTGGTTGGCACCCTGCCTGGCAGACTTCTGCAGAGTGAGGCCTCAGGTTCTCCAGACTCACAGAAGAGATAGACTCCCTTAGTTTAGGACCTTAGTGCTTGGATGCCCATGCAAAACATTTCATTTCATAGAGCCTTTCAAAAGAGCAAGTTTTCAGTCTGAAACTGAAGTATATTTTTATTAAATTCTCATTTGTGAACAGGTGATGCTCAAGCTTGTAGATGTGCTCAGTAAGGCAGCAAAATAGTTTACACTTCTTATGTGTGCTCCCTGTTCTTCACTGAAATAAAGGAATGATGCATCAAGAAGCACAGACAAATATTAGCTCACTCAGTAGACTCCAGTTTTAACATTGACTCCCTCCAGTTGCTAGAAACAAGGTAAGCAAAAAGCAAAGTGAAATTGCATACCACTTACACATCAAATTTGTCACCACTGGAAAGTGCTTGATCTACCAAGAGAGTTCCTCTGGTTTACATTTGATTTGGTTATTTCCCACCTGGTATATGCATGGAAAACCCCAGTAATATGAGTTTTTAGTTCAGATGCCACAGGACTGGTGAGGCAGAAGATCGCCAGTGCAGCATGTGCCTGACTTCCTTTGTTGAATACATTTTGGTCTATTTTTCTAGGGGAATAAAAAACTTACTAGTTTCCCCATCAAAGTGGTAAGTTTAGCTAAGTTTAGGGTGCTAGTCTCTGGAGTATCTGCATGAAGTAGAGCTTTTCCAGGATGCCAATATTTTAGTACACCTAGCTGAACAATACTGAACCATAATTCATAATTATCCAACTCTAATCTTTTGCCCGATATTACAGACTGAAGAATATATATATTAACGTGCCTAGTGATTAAAAATTTGCTTAGTAGGTTTCTTTTCCTTTTCCTTTCTCCCTTATTTGAAAGGATGCCAAATATTTGTATCAGCTTAGCATTTTTCCTATCATGTCTATGACTTCATTGTCCAGAAAAAATTCAGGTGTGCAGAAGAGGTGTTGGTTTATCTCATAATATGAAACAAATAATCTTTCAAACAAAAAAAACTACCTGTTTTTAAGACAAAAAACAGCTACTGCCTTGACACGAGAACAGGATTTGCTGTTCACTAACTCCTGGAGAGATGAGACTCTAGGAAGGCTTTTCAGGAGTGAGGTGAAGAAGGGTAAGAGTAGGGAGGATGAAAAACACAGAAAGTAGAGTATCCAACTGCTTTTGAAGAGATCCTGCTAAGATGAGAACGAGGATGTCTGATACATATGTGAGACAATGGGAGAGAAAGACACTGATGGGAATTCCTTTCCATCCTGTGATGAGAAGATGTGGATGGATGGATGGATGGATGGATGGATGGATGGATGGATGGATGGATGGATGGATGGATGGATGGATGGATGGATGGATGGATGGTGACACTTGACTGAGTCCCTGCATGACAGTTGAGCTGTACAAATTGCACAAGGGCATCCTTTTGCTCACTTTGTTTTAGTTAAACTGGACAAGACACTGGATAAACTGTTACTGAATTTCCAAAGATTGTAGAAATTAAAATGGCTACTCCACATAAATCAGAAATTCTGACTTCCAAGTATCTGTTGGATACTTCTCTGTCCTCCACTGCTAAGTTTTGACACAATAAATGTGTCTTCAGATGTATGATTACCTGTACACGTGTGCCTGATATACATAGGATATGGTGTAGCAGAAAAGGAAATACCATCAACAGGTCAACACTTCTATGCAGCATAACCACTGTTGGTTTTGCTTCCATGATGCATGTGCAGCAACTGTTGGCTGAATGGAAAATGGTAAAGACCATGGAAATATTGCCACAGAGTAGCTCACCATTCCTTTTTCCTGGGTTAAAAAAAAAAAAAAAAAAAAAAAAAAAAAAAAAAAAAAAAAAACAAAGGAAAATTATGCAGGACAACACAACCCCAGATTTGCTTCAGTACACTTTGATGCTGATGTGTCTGTTCCATTTAGGCTACGAGTTAGGAATCAGTGAATTCATCTGTCTGGCTCAAATGCAAACAACTCAAATTTCACAGTTGTAATATTTTTGAACAACAGCAGGGAAAAAATTAATGTATTATATTGGCTAAAGGCAGATTATTTTTTGAAAAGCAATGAATATTGCACAAGTTTCTTAAAGTGATGAAGCAAGCTTCAGCATTCAAAAACCCTCACAAAAATAAAACAGACATGGAGAGGAAAAAAAGTGAAATGTGCCCCTAGTAATAAGAGTTTCTTGGAAGCCATGTTTAGTGACTAGTCAGAAAGTTTCTTAGGAAAGAAATTTATTTATACTTTTGTCTCTGCTCCACTGGCAAACAGTTTATTGAAAGTGCTCCATGAGATTGAAAAAGTTGATTAACATAGGTCTGCGCTGAGCAAACTCATGTGTATGCCAACCTTTGTTATGGAAGAAATCAGCAGACACTGGGATTTAGTGGAAGTACTCAATGTTCTTCATTTTACACTGAAAGTTGCAGTTTTTGTCACCCACCTTCTTAGACATGGTGTTGAAAGTTACAGTGTTTTGCTTTCTCACTTAATTTCTACACTACTGTCCATGATTAGGAACAGAGTGCCAGAATGTTATTTCATATTTCTGAGAATACTTTGTTGAAAACCACCTTTGCTCAAGAGTTAGTACATTAATTGTAAATGAAACCAAGTCAACTACTAAAATCCCAATTCACCTAAATTGATCAATAAGGAAGCAGAACTGTAAATCTGTTACTGGTTAATACCAAGGGAATGACACAACACAACACACAACTTCTGTGATATCTGGGCTCCTTATGAGCAGTCATGATATATGCATCTGAAAAAAGTTTTTATTACTCTTGTAATTCTCCTAATTTCCTCTTAGAAAAGTTAGTTTCTTTGACTTGACCCCTGGAGTACTCATAGAATAGAATAGATATAATCTTTCTATATCCATGAGTCCATCAGTGCACCTGTAAGTGGACTTACTTTTAAATATACTCAAGCACATGCACTTTTACTAACAGAAAATTTGATACTCAGCCCAACTCTATTTTCATGTTTACTTTACAGTCAATTGATGATTAAGCTTAAGACTGAAAGAAAAATAAACAAAGGCCAACGATTAGCCAATATTTAGTCTTGTAGGAACATCCTGACAGAAAATATAGATATGGCAGAAAAATACAGCATGGCAGAATAATCGACACGTTAGACCTTGCCCAACAAGAGCTTCTTCAGAATATGTCAAGAGGCCATGATTATGAAAGACCTTAAGCAGAAAAGGATTTTGGTTTTTTTGGAAGCAGAAGTAGTGAAAGAAAGTGGGGAGGAAGGAGAAGAGATTTATAAATAATTTATCACAATACTTTTTAGTTTTCTAGAATATAATTTTTTCTGTTTGAATAGAGGTGCCTTTTCTTCATTTCCTCTATAGTACATACTAACCGTCCAGCAGACGTGTAAAATACAGAGGAAAAATTATTCTGGTTTTAGTGATGTTATGTATCTGACAAAAATTTTCTCAGGACAAAGCTCTTCTTCAATGAAAGAATGAATTTATCTAATGAAGAGCTCATGACTCTAACATAAAGTCAATATTTGAGCAGTGGAGCTTTACCATATGCGGCTATTAGCTCTTATCTTTGCGTACTTCTGCCTCTAGCCCCATGCATCTTTACATTTTTAACCTCAGTCTTACATTACAACCTATACATTAACTGTTTTTTTGCCAAGATAAACAATGGCGTAGAATAAATTTCAGCTTTTCAGTGAATTCCTCTGTCACATGTTTTTATAGTGCTGCCTGAACATCTCTCACTGTTAAAACTAAACAGCTTAGCATTGGTAGTCTAAGTAATAGCTAGAAATGAAAATTCGCATCTTTAAAGTTTTCAGGGGAAGAAGAGCAAGAAGATCTGTAGTTCAGTGGAACTCAGTGGAAAAGCAGAAGCAGTGCATTTCTCAAAAAACTAAAATTCTTTTAATGCATCAACTTCCACACTCCCTCAGTGTGTTTCAAAACTGAACAAAATGAGACCCATTAGGTTCTTATAAAATATGTGTGAAAGGAACAGAGGTTGTCCAGCAGCATTTTCCCACCTACCTCCACGCTGTCTTCTTGATGATGAATTAATTTATTCCACATACTTCTGATGCCACTCCAGGGTTATTTTAAACAGACAGTTTCATCAATGAACCTATTTTAACAAGGCTTTTATTGAAAACATACACAAAGTCAACACGTTATTTAGCTTTTGAATGTACATATTAGAGAATATTCATAATAGAGAAGAATATTTTAAGAAAAGGGGAAATACAACTGACATGCTGCAGTTGATATTTTACTAAGGCATTTAGGTTTAAGAGCAAGTTATACTGTGTGCATGTGTATCTATATACACGAACATACAAATACACAGGTTATCTGAAACTGTACAATTCTATGCAATTCATTATTTTTTGCCTTTTCTATTTTTAGAACACTAAATAAAGCTTTTATCCAAATGGTAGAAGTTGTTCACAGAACAGCAGTTATAATCTACTCTTCAAGAGTTTGCTTACAATTACAATACTAACGATGCACAAAATACCCCCAAGATCTTCCCGGGGAAAGTTCTCTCTTACCAAAATGAGGCTCAAGTAAGAAAAACACTAGTTTGCAAAGGCACCGTGGAGACAGGTTTTAATACATTAAATACAACATGAATCATTCACAATAACAAGTTTAGTGTTTCTGGGAACTTTTGTAAATACAACACAGTTGGTCACACAAAAATGTTTCTGTTGATTTGTCTTGGCAACTCAGATATATCAACAGTGTAACAGCATAACAGCTTTGTTCCCATCTGACAGAAAATAATGGCAGTTCTGCAAGGCAAACGTTAAACCTGACCGTATGTATTTATTAATTCCACAGTGTTTTGACAGATTATAGGGGATGTAACTTAAAGGATGCTGACACGCTCACTGAGGGCTTTCATTTCTGTTTCTTCTAGCTTGGTGTTTTCGTTATGGTTAGCACTTGGACTGATAAGGTGTGCTGGATACTGCAATCCATGTTCTTCTGAATACTGTTCCCACCGGGAGTCATCACTTTCATGGGTGATGTAACGTTCCCCCATTTTACATTCCAGTTCCCTTAAATCTAACCAGGTTTGGTAGTCCTGAAAAAGAATAACAGTATTACTTTTAGATTTCCTAAAATAAATTATACTCCCTTTGCTATCAATAACACTCAAAGTGCTATTAACTCAGCTATCTAAGGATCATCCCTATTGCTCTAGAATGGAAAAAATCTTATATAAATGTGAAATCTGCCTAAAGATATAAATTTCATCTCCAGAGGATTTTTTAATAAATTAATTTAATTGAATCGTCACAATTATAGTATAGAGTGGTTACAGGTTGTTTTGCAAAATGTATGGATATGTATAGATTGCCATAATATCTAACTGAGGCATGGTGGTAAAGCAATTCCTCCCTCTAGTCACAAGATGAATAAGGAAGAAGAAACATCTTTAAATCATACAAATACGTTCTAGTGATCTGTATCAGTCAAGACAGCTAAGTCTGTATCTCAGTATAATAATGCAGAACATAAATTCAGCTTGGGCTAGAAAAATCTCCTTTTCTGAACTTGGGCAATTACTGGTTTCCTCAAAGAAATGCATACATCTAAACATTAAGGTAGTTTGGAACTCCATGTTGACAGTCAAATGTAAGGATGGAAGTTAGTTTGAATCTCATGCTGTTTAGACCATTATGCACTGCAGCCTCTCAACTGTCCAAAGTATGCAAGATTAATAATTTCTTTTCTTATTCCCACCCAAAGCACACATGAAGCTGCAGTAATAGAGCCAATCCTAGCCCATGCAAACTAACCTCTCCTCATGATCCTGTACCCAGTTTTCTTTTTTCTCCTTCCCCTTGTCTCAGCCTAAGACACAACCCTAACCACATAGCCAAAGTACCAGAAAGCCTAAACAAAGCAAATGCATAAAGCTTTCATCTTTAATATCACATATACTTTGGTCTATTTCTTAGAGTCATGCTCTGAGAACACCACTAAGTCTCACTGCCCTGTAAGGAAAAATAACCACTGTTATCTTACCTTAGCCTGGAAGGCAGGACTCTTTTAGAAAGAGGACTCATCCCATCCCTGGCACTAGAGCTGCTGCTGAACTGCCTCATCTTAGTTCACCTCCACTCACTACTACACACGCAATAAAAGTGGATCTAGAGGAGAAGGACCCTGTCCTGCCACGTGAGACAGCCAGCATCCTTGCTGTAGACCTCAGCCCAGACACTTCTGATCCCACAGACTCAAGTAAATGCATTCTGCAATGGTTGCCAGGCAGAGGAGTGGTCTTGGAGGGAAAAAAACTAGTGAGGGACAGGAAATCTGAGGGTAAGAGAGCAAGCTCCAGATAAACATCCCTGAGAAAGGTGGGGTGTAGCATGGGCAGTTACAGCCCTTTTCCTCCTATACCAGAAGATCACCATCTATTTTGAGACACAGTATCAGCTATAACATACTGAAGTAGGACTCAGTTTTCTGGTTTGATAAAGATTCCTTTGGGATTGGGGATTATGCATCTGGTCTGTGCCATGCCTGTGCCATGATTACTTTCCTAGATGCAAACAAAGCTCCCTTGGGAGATCCAACAGGCTGATGCATCTGTCTGGCCTCAGCCGGTCCTCATCTCCAGGGAGGGACACAATGCCCTGGCCTGGGCTGTCCCCAGGCCTCCCTGCTCCTTGGCTGGGGATGCTGGAACAGGCCCTGGCTCCTCACTGCTTTGTCTTAGGCCTTAAACTTGCAGTAAACACTGCTGCCAGGATAAAAAAAATTACTATATCATATGGTGAGCACAAGACAGTGACTGCTAGCATCTTAAAAATTCCTTACATCTCAGTTTTTACTTGAAGAATTCAGTTGAATGTGGTTAATATATTTTCTTGGCAAGCACACAATTTCATTAGTTTTTGTGATGACTGTGAAGTGAAAGCCCATTGAATAATTTTAATAAGAAGTGAATCATTGTAAACTGCAGGCAATGAAATAATGTAAGTCAAATGACTACAAGGAGTTTTTTAATATACGTAATTTTCTAAGTAGACAAAAATGATAAAATATTTTTTAATGTATTCCGGCAGCATAAGGCTGTTTAGTATTGGAATCTAATACTTCAGAAATTAATGAGAAACCATAGGTAAACTGGTGAACAAGCATGAGGTTCTAAGGACATAAAATCATAATCAGGTTAATAGATTTTCTTAGATTCTACTACGCTTAAAGATGAAGATTTTTATATGTTTAGAGTCCAAACACAAAAGTAAAAACATGGAATTTGGAGAAGTACCTGTAACCATGGGTGGCTTAATGTCTTGTCCACACTGTAGCGCTTTCTCATTTTCACTTGCAATAAATTATTTATGAGATCAATAGCTGAAAAGAAATAATATGGGAAAATATTAGTTCACATGTATTTGTTTCAACTAGGACATGCAAACAGAGAGCTACACAGACATGGTGGATGTAAAAAGAGAGCAGTTATCCCTTTTTACTCCAGCTTCTTACAAATTGCAATCAATGCTGATGTACCTGAAGGCACCCATGCAACTCTTCCTAATGGGATTACAACTGCTTTACTGAACAGTTGCCTGAAAATAATTCTCACACATATCCTGCTCAAGAGAAAAAAACCTCATGTTAGTAATGTCTACAGTTGTGTGATTTGACACATGGAGGCAACCAAGGCAAGCACCAAGCCACAGCTGAAATGCAAGGAGAAGGTTTATTCCATTGCACAGGCACAGGGATACCAGCTCTGCTAGGCTCAGCTCATCCTGACAGAAGGGGGGCACTGGCTGCCCCAATATATCAAAGGGCTGTGTGCACCCACAGTTCATCTCAAGGCTGTGCTTCTGTGATCTCTCTCCCAGCACGAGTGTCTGTCTGTCTGTGAGAGTGTTATCTCTACATGCAAATTCTACTTCTCAGAAAAGGCAGAGGATGAGCAACACTAGGCATAATAAATGGAGTTTTCCTATACCAACATTTTTAGCATCAAGGTGCATGGTCACTTTGAGTAAAAATATTCCCTCATTGTCAAATCTTCTAGCTTTAAGATTTTCCTCCCAAGAATAGTATTCTTCAGGTACCACAGTAAACAATATATATGTATATATATTTCTCAGACTTTCAGTGTCACTTACAACTGACAGCAGCACCTTCCCAGTCCCTAAATGGAGAAATTAGGTTTTGTAAGTCATCAAGTCTTTCAATCCTATTCTTTCGAACTGAGCATTGCTTCTACTTGCTAGTCAACAGTCAGCAGTGTCAGAAAAGTGAGAAGGGTGTCATTAACAATTTCATGACTTCTGTGGTTTTGGAGTCAATGATTCACTGAGGTTCACAGAATCACAGAATAGCTTAGGTTGGAAAGGTCCTTAGAGATCCAACTCTACTACCATGGGTAGGGAGACCTTCTACTAGACTGGACTGCTCAATTGATCTTGAACACTTCCACAGACAGGGCATACAGAACCTCTCTGAGCAACCTGTCCCACTGTATCATCACCCTCACAGTCAAGAATTTTCTCCTAATACCCAACCCTTTCCTAATAACCAACATAAACCTGCCCTCTTTCAGTTAAAAGCAATTACCCCATGTCCTATCACTACACGCCCTTGTAAAAGGTCTCTTGTAGCCTCCTTTAGGTAGTTCAAGGTGCTATATGGACTCCCCTGGAAACTTCTCCTCTCCAGGCTGAACAAAGCCAACTCTTTCACCCTGTAGGTATGTGTGCTGTGGTGCCTGAAGGGATGAGACCCATGAGCCAATGACCAGTGCATGGAAGTGCAATGAGTGACCCATTTGGAAAAATCTCTGTAATGAGACTGCTGAGCTTTGAATGCAATTACAGAAAAACATTAAAAAAAAAAAAAGAGGCTATCATGAAAGGTTAAATCCTATTAGGTGGTGCTAAATGTTCAGCATGAGTTCTGGTGGAAAGTTACTCCAGAATAACTGACTAGCCACAAGGAATGATAATATTCCTGCAATTTTTCCATTTCATCACATTATCCCTTGGCATGTCCAAAGTATGCTGGTTTACATCTTTATTTCCCTGTTTATATCGTGGTGACAGGGAAAGATAGTCTAGAAAGTAACACAAACTCATGGCATCACTGAGGGGCACCAGGTCTGAAACACGTCAGATGAATATTGTTGCCAGCTGGGTATTAAAGGAGCTGAATAATCATCTTGTCTGTTTTAAGAGTCTGAGATGGGACAAAATTCTTTAAACCAATTATCTCTGAGGCTGTATTTTGTACAACAATATGGAAAAGCTTTTCTTTTTTAACAGAGACTTCCTCTCTGCAGGCTTGATTTGCCATCTAGGGCTTTATGTGTGCGTATGCCACGGGGCAGAAAACAATGAAAACAATATCCAGGAAAATGGGAATGCACATGGCAGTCTATCTGAATTTATGCAGTTAATTTGACAGACAAGTTTATTATTGGCAATAGGAGACTATCACTAAAGCAGCCTTGACTTCCTGGTGATGAATACTGTCTTGGAAATCAAAGCAATCATGGGAATGATAGAAAATAAATCTCAGGACTTTTGACAAAGAAAGCATTGCCAGAGGCTCTGAGCCATTCTTTTCCTGGAACAGATGATCCTAATTTTACTTTTCTATTGTGGACAAACAGATGGTTATCTACTGACTCTTTTAGCATCAAGAACAGTTAATGCTAAATTCTCTAACTCGTGTTTATTTTGTTCCCTTTCAAAATGCTGGTGAACTGTATGTAGGATTAAAAAGTGGATATCCAGTAAGACCATTACTGACAGATGGCATCATTCTTAAAACTAATTTGTTTTCCAAACTAGTCAGGTAATCTTCTTCCTCTTTATTCACAGGAGACATTCTCAGGTTCCAAACTATGGGGAAGAGATTAGGAAGTCTGTCATACATGACGGTTTTGATACTACATATGAAAAACTAGTGACCATTGCTTCCATCTGATGTTTCAAAGAGGAAAACATAGTCCCTTTCCCACTGCAGAAGATCTGGGTATCATCAAACATCAGCATCTTCTGCAACACTGTCCAACTTACCCTTAAATTCAGCAGTATTGAAGTAAGACTTCAGTCTTTTGATATATAAGCCAGTGCTGAATGTGAATTTAGTAGGGCTACCATTTCTTTATTATTTTCAGTGGCATTTGGGTACATATGATCTTCAGAGTTCATTTTTCAATCATTTACGATAAATTTCAGTTTAAAAAATAGGTCAAGAACTTGATGAGAGGGTTGACTGTCCTGGTAACTGCTGTGATGTAGGTGCACATATCCCAGCATGTGCCTCGGTAACTGTCAAGTACCCACCGAGGGTTGATAATGTCTCTATTACATTCCTTCTGTGCAACCCACTGGAAGCAGATATGACCGTGAGCCTCACAAGTGATGATATCATATTTAGCTATTCAACTTTCCTCAAGTTGCAACAGGACGAGGGGCCCCTTTGCCCCTTTTTTCACATCAGGACAAGGATGTATTACATGTAATAACATATTTCTCTTTATTCTTGGGGGAAATTACCAATGGCTTGTTGAGCAGACCACAAAGGGACTGGTCTAGAAAAAAATCACTAGAGCAGGTGCACAAAAACAGACAGGGAAGAAAACTATGATGAGGGTGAAAAGGCAGTTTCCTTGGATGGTTACAATTCTCAGTATCAAGCAGTCAGAACAGTTTACACAGACAGTCTGCTTGTTTCACCACTGCAATATTGCTGTCTCTGTAACCAGTTTTGCTGTTTTTTGTTTTTTATCTAGAGTTCTTTTTGCCAGGAAAGTTTTGTCTATCCCTTGCCTCTTAAGAAATAAGCATGAATAAATAAATAAGAAGAAATTCAACATGCCTACTAGAAGTCCACCTGAAGTAGAAACTCAAACTATCTGATACAATTTTATTTGCTTTATTACTCAAAGTTTTCAAACTTAGGTGAAGGAAGAAAATACAGGCTTCAACAGCAAAGTCTTTGCTACTTTTTATCAGGAAATCATGCAATTCAAGAAATGCCACTTGTTGAACCTGTAGGAGTTCTGTCTGAGTAACAGAAGCCAAGATGCAAATGATAGATACAGGCAGGGCAACAAAAGAACAGTGCAGGGCAAAGCAAAGAAGAATCTAGGAAGTTTAATAACGACATTGTGAGTGCTGGAATTTTTAAAAGACTGCTGCTGCTTTTTAAAGACTTGTGGAAAGTTCACGTGTTTAAACTCACAAAACCCCCATCCTGTTCTGACAGCATCCTGACAGCCATTATATTATAAAGCTTAGTCTGGCTTCAATTCATGTAAAATGAATGAACAGTAAGATGCATGTTGACTCAATTTCTGAATTAAAAAAAATACACATAATTGTTTGACTATTAAATTTTGAGTTGTACTGCTTAAAAACACTGAAGATAAAAACTTGAAAGGCATTACATTTATTTTCAACATACAACTTCAGGGAGCCAAATCTGGGCATCATCTGTTACAAAATTAAATATTCTGTCTAGGAAGATGAAGCAGTTTTGAGGAGAGGGCAGTAACTACATAGTATTTTTAAGTATTTTCATGAATTTTCACGGATTTTTTTCTTTAAATCAGGTTTTAAAATAATCCTTATCAGACATTTTAGGAGCTTTATAAAATTTTATAGTATTCCTCTGTAAAATCTATAATTAAATAAATTCAGAGCATTAAGAAAGACCACCTCTGCTCTGCACACAATCTAGGGGAATGCACCAGGTTATTACCAAGAAGGCAACCTGAGTGAAAGTTCTGAGAGGATTTTGGAAGTGCTTTTTATAATACTTTTATGGACTCCTATTTACCTTTTTATGGGCTCCTGCTTACCTTCCATGATAGTGTAAACAGTCAGTTGAAGACTTATAAAGTTCCAGGAGCTGGAGACTGTTAAAGGGAATAAACTAGCCAACTGCTCCAGTAGAATGAGTACTGGCCTTTTAGACAGGTGATCATTCAGCAGAATCCCCAACAGAAAAATTCAAATGCAAACTTTAGAAAGCTCTGTATCCCTTTGATTTTAGGGAAGACAGCTGTTTAGTTTCAATTCACTGGAAAGAACCTCCAGCCAGGAGGTTCGTGACTCTATACTGCTTATGCAAGTTTATTAATATGGCAAATAATTAATTGTAGTATGGAAAAAGTCACAATTTTCACTCTAAGTATCAAATTAACACAATAATTGCTTTTCACAAGAATGACTGGTTTAACTCAGCTAGGATGTGCCCTGCACATAAATGCAAAAGTTTACCAAATATCTGAAAAGCCCTATTACAAACATATCATTCATTTAGTCCTTCCCCACAGATTTAAACTTTTTACATAAGTTATAAACAAGAAATCACCTTAAGGATATATAAAAAAAAGCAGTCCTAAATTAATGATAAATTTATAATTGATTAAGAATTTTAAAAGTACACCTAGAAAACTACCTACTCTTACTGCCATCATTTGTACAAATTTAAGCTGCTTCCACTAATACAGGAGGTCCAGGACTTCCTAGACCCTGGATTTTTCTAAGAATAGGGTAATTGACTAGAGGTCATCATTATTATAATTTTTTCATATACACAAATCCCTTTCCTGCTGCTAGTCAATACAGCTTTGTTGACAAATGCTCCAGTGTACATGCAGTTATTTTAGCATAAAATGGTCTTCAGCTGGCTGAGATTTTCAGGCACATAGATTCAGTTGAACCCTCAAAAGAAATCCTAAGCCTGGCAATTCTAAGCTGTTCCCTGCAAGAGAGGTTTCCTAATACTAATTTATCCAAGCAAATGTGTAAGAAGAGCCAAGACCTCTTTTTTAACAGCTAGCTAAACATTTACAGAGGCAGAGAGCATCTCTGAGCTATAACATGCATTGACCTCCTGATACTCAATGCTCACTCATTCATGTGACTTTCTCATTAATGTGTGAAGCACTGAAGTTTATATTCACATTATGCTGCAAGAAGTGTAAATAAATACTGACCCAAAGGCAGCCATGGTATTTATATATGACTGCAAAGCGTTGTAACAGGGACACCATGACCAAATTTAATGCATGATAGGAATGGCATTGTTTCTTCCCAAGTTATTTTAATAATATTAAGTGATGTGAAGCACCTAATCGACAATGTGTGATGTACACAACACAGCCCATCAGGTTAGTAGCAATAGCTGTGCTGGAGGTAGCTGATGAAAAAAGAATTATGAATACAATGTTTTATGAAAATAGGACAGCGGAATGAAAAACACTATGAATAATTCCAATCTTGATACAGCACATTTTAGGACCATACACTTCAAAAGAATAGCTACCACAGTGAAGACATAGCACATAAAATATACTAACAGATAGAGAGAAAAAAATCCATCATGGAGTTCTATCTTTATATTTAGCAGTATTTATTTCTTGTGTCATGTAGTGAAGTAAAAATAAATCTCTTGAGATGATGCAAATTTGGTAGACTGGAAGGTCAAAACTGGAAACAAACAGTAAAGCTGTTGAAAACAGGTTCCATGTTTGAGACATGTGAAATTTAAAGCTATAAAATAGATAGGAATTCTGCAAGCAGATTCCTCTATATCAGTATCTAGCAAAATGCCACAATGAGGACTGAATTAAGTTCAAATTGTCATGCAGCAATTCAGTGAATTTGGAAATGCAGCCTGGCTTGACAAACATTGAAGAGAGAGCAGAAATAGACTGGGCAATGAATTGCTGAATGGCTCTGACAAAACCTGGTTTTCTAAAACATACCAAACATCTACCACAAAAACTACCTACCTCTAGTAATGTGTTACAATCTTATTTAGACATCCTAAAACAGAATCAGATTTTGGGATGTGTTCTTTTGAAAGAGTGAAGTTACTAGAAAAATATGGAAAAATGCAGCCACTTAGGTAAAAACCAGAAGTCCCTATGGAGAAACCTACAAAACTGAAAAGTCTTCATTTTCTTAAGTTGGATAAAAGAATATCTTAAATGGATAAAAGGAAGGACAAAGCATTACACAAAAAAGCTAAATTTCCCATCAGGAAGAGTTGGTGAAATTAATCTAGGAGTTATGACATCAGACAGACACATTAAGGAAAAAGAGGACTCAGTGAATTACTAGACCATATAAATGACTGGCAGAGAAGACAACTGCTGATGGTGACTTAAAAACATTAAGCATTCAGAAAATATTATCTTCAAATAAGTTCTTTCTTCTTGGCTTGTGATTGCAGATTTTAAGAATTGTTATAAAATGCTACAGAAAAAGTTACTATCAAGAAAATTAATACTGACCAGAATATTACCCAATATGACACACTTTTCCTCCAAAACACAACTTATCTCCATGTGCTTTTCCTCTGAATCCATTAGACTTTAAGTATATTATTTATATTACCATGCAGTTTAAATTGTTATGGGTCATGTGTTTTTGATTAATCTATCACCTCAGCAGTGCAATTTAAAATTTGAAAATCGAATTTTACCTAAAGACCAGTGATTGACTAAGTAACATATATTGGGAATATGAAAGCTACTTTACCATTGCTGTTACTTTTCCAGACACATTGTTTACATATGATCAGCGTCATTTTCTTTTCTTTTAAAGTTTCACTACCCTCTCTGCCTTCTAGCTCACAAATTAATATGCTGTTGTTTAGGAAGTATCAGGAAAAGCATGTGATGTGCACTAAAGCCAAAGTGGTACTAAAGACAGCATAATTCACTCTAACTGCTGCGCTATCTATTGAATTCAAAGAAATATATGCTTTTCCCTCTCTGATTACAATAAAAATAGAAGATGGGAATAACTAAATTTATCCATTCTTAAACTTTTTACATGAGCAGTGGTCTGAAGAGAGCACTGGAATAGCTACAGTTGCAAGAAGTTTTAGACATTTGGCTCTCTGAGTCACAGCAATAATCATGGACATGACACAAAAGGTTTAACTGCTGTTCGCCTTTCCTTAGCATGAATCTCTGCAATAGGCATGCAGAAGTTCCTTCATAAAAACTTTAAAATAATCTGTGTCTGTCCCCTAAATGATCCAAATCCCATATTTGTGGTATTAATAAACATGGCACTGTTCAGAACTCTAATACAGATTAGATGTGTTAGGACACCAGGACAGATTTGCATTTTAACCATGCTGCACTGTCAGAGGTAACAGAAACTGGATGGAGCCAGCAGGTCCACAGGGGCGGCTCCTGCCCTCTCACAATCTGTGCAAGAGAGTGAAGCAGGACATGAGAAAAACATTCTTTTATTTTCCCTAAGTGATATGGAATTTGAGTTCAAAATTGAGCTCTAAAAATCAGCCTTTTCAAGTAATACTTGGACAGAGATCCAGACTTCCAACTCCCTGATGTAACGGAATCTCTTCAGACATTTTCCAGGTTTTCATTTAGCACAACCACATTTAGAGTGGTTCATCACCTAGCAATCCAAGATATGTAATAAAATCACAATGTATAAGCAGATTTTAATTTAGTAATTTGTTAAAGTGGGTTTCCCTCCCTTCTGCATGCTTGCAGCCTGGTATCCATCAACTCTTAATGAAGGCTGTGATTCTACAAATGGAGAGATAACACCCAAGTAGGTGAGTTTTCTGTAGGTGCTCTACTGAATCTTCACCTCTGAGTGTAAAAATTGATCTTCTGTCTACCACAGTAGAAACTTGTGGGAGACAATTTCTTGCAGCTTCCCCTGTGTTGATTGCTGTTTGCTTATCTCTAGCGACAGATAAAGCTTTGCTGCCAACAGATTCTGTCAGCTTACATATCAAAGTGTGTGGAGGTTCAGGAGAACTTCAGTGTGTAATTGTGCAGATTCATAGCTTTTTTTTTCTCCAACAGATTTCAAACTTCATCTGCCACTGAGACAAAATAACAAACAATGATCTCAGAGCATTTTCAGAAGAGAATCTCACATGGCTGCAATATTTAGTAATAAGCATTAGGCACACTACTCTAAACTATGCTTAACCAGTATGTTAAACACATCACCTGAAAAGCAGTAAAATGGTACTGTAAATACCAGAAATTATAAATGCTAATATTGTGCTTCAGTTTGGCACATATTACAATTCAGAAAAGGATATAAGATCCAATGCTTATAATGTTTCTTTGCTTTAAGACTTACACTCCTGCAGAACTCTGGACTAAAAAAAAACAAATCCCAAAGAAAATCAAATTGCCTGAAAATGCTATGTATGTGAAAATGTTAGTGAAACCAGAAGTGCCTGTTTTTTTAAATGGCCTACTGAGTTGTGTTTAGACCCATTTTTAATAGAACTAATTTACCTTCTTTAAAGATGTTCCTAGTGAACTAGTCACATTATTCTTTTGTTTTTTATCAAAAGTCTTTGATGCCATTGACCAGAACTCGAGTTTCAAAGGTCTCACAGTTATCTCCAAGCCTTTTCCCCCTGCATGAAGTCTCTTGTATGACATTTTCTCACACTGTTCCTGAACTCTCATCTACGGAATTGTTCACTTTTATCTTCACACAAAGATATCAGAGTACAGCATCCAATTGAAACCAAACTCAATTACTGAAACAAGTAGAACAAGAAACAGACTGCAGATGCAATAGAGCTGAATGATGAGGTACATAAATGAATATACACAAAACCAATTACAGCAGCTTAAGCTCCCCACAGATTCTATAGCAATCTCATCTGTAGGTGGTTATGTGCCTCCTTCAACACCTCCTGGAGCGATCCCATGCTAGGAGATTATGCCATATGCAGTCTACACGTGCTCTGTAGGAAATGTCTAAAGCAACTGATAGCACAAAACAAACACATTGCATTACTGGAATTTTTTTTTAATTCTGTTACATACAGGAAAAAATATAAAAGCAAAATACATCTACTCTTTTGAGTACTTAAATAAGAAGAGTCACAAATAGGTATTACCTTCAAGAGAAATTTCCTTCCATGGATTAGGTGGATACATGAAAGCAGCATTCTGGATTTGGTCATGTATGTCTTCATCTTCATTGAATGGAAAGGTCCCACTGAGGCTTACATAAATGATGACACCCACTGACCACATATCCAGAGATCTGTTATAGCCTTTGTTTCTCAGAACCTCTGGAGCAAGGTAGGCTGGTGTTCCTACAACTGAACGCCTAAATGATTTCTCTCCAATGATTCGGGCAAAGCCAAAGTCACAAAGTTTTACCTGTTTAATGAAAAATCCTATAGTAAGACATACATTATTTTTATTATCAAATACATAGTTGGGGAATCATCAATTAGTTGCAAGATGCATCTCTACTGTTCCTTCAAGGGTACTTTTTTATAAACTCCTCTTTGAGAGGAATGTTCTTATTCCTCTGAAACAGTTGACTGGAAGACCAGTCCATAGTATCTCTTCTGTTCCTTCATTCCTTCATGAATAAAACACAGTTGTGGATAGGCCCAACAGCTCAGGTTTGTGATGAAAGTAGTAATAGATAATAATACTTTTCATTCATAGCATAAGAACACAGCAAACAGAAAAAATGTTTTACCTATGGCTTTCTCCTAAAACAAGTTAGTTCTTAAACTTCCACTTTTATTTTATTATGGATCTAGTTATACTCTGACTCTCTGCAAACTTCCTTGTCTGAGTTCTAAAAAGTAACAGATTAAGCAGCTTGAAAATTCTCGCTTAAAACAACTCAGTACAGATCCTTCCCTACCAATTATTGATACTGATATTATCTAAAAATTATCAATAGTACTCATTTTGAAAATGGGTGATTGAGGGAAATTATAGATGAACTCTGTAGACTGAAGGTAACAGAGCTGATAAAAACACCTTTTAATGAGAAATATAACAAGTCAGAATGTGTATTTAAATATCCTGTGATCTACATGGCATTTAAATGTATAGAATTAAAGAAGAAGCTCTTGTTCTTCATGAGCCCTATTCGAACTTTCAGAAAAATAACTTTATGGAGCAAATCAACCAGCCAAGTAATTTGTGCTTAATGGTGAGCAAATTAGAAATGATCACACAAGTAGCCATGTCACACTTGAAAATCTAGTTCAATATTTTAATTATATCTAGTTCAACAAATGACAAGAATCAAGGATTTTCAAACATAACTTCTTTATGAAGTAGCTTGAATAAGTGATCAACTTTTTCTTACCTGAAAATTCTGTGCAGACAGGTTACATAAATACTTATTAATTACAACAATTTATCTTAAGAAAGGGTATTTTCTACTTGCCTGTGGGAAAGGATCAGCTGATGCCAATAACACATTTTCTGGTTTGAGGTCACAATGAACAATATTTTTGAAATGAAGATGTCTTAAAGCAACAAGGATCTGTGAATAAACAAATCAAATTATGGTTGGTTGTTTTATAATGTTTGAACAGTATCAGTGACCAGAGAAGCAAGGACTGGTGTGAAGAAAAACAAATCAACAAGAATGTACCTTTTACAAGAATATCAACAATGAAAAAAAAAAAACTTAACAAAAACCAAAATGCTGTGCCTCAAGTTTTCTTGATGTTTCACTGCATCACATATTTTTCCCTCTCCAAGAGTTTACACTATAAACATCTTTTAAAAACTGGGTTCTAAGTATTTATTTACTTTTTTGTGCATGAAATCTTTAAATGTAGTAACATTTGCAGAATGACCTTTCATATCTAGACTCAACTAAAAACATTTCACAGAAATATTACATAATCCAATTGAAGTGTTTTATTGATGGCAGAAAGAATGGAGAGTGCTGTATGTATTTCTGTTCTGTTACAAACACATAAATATAGTGATAGTGTCACAGACATCCATCCTTTTTGTGTGGCTTTAACTCCTTGTGTTTGGTCAGGGGCTGACAGAATTTAACACTGCATTAGAGCAGTGAACAGTGAGGAGGCTGAATGAACCTGTGAACAGAAGAAATCAAATTCTAAAGCTGGTGGCAGTTTTGTCCATTAAAGCCTGGAAACTAGGAAACCTGTTAAATTCTACATCAAATAAGGAATTTATAACAATAAACACCATAACACTGTTGCTCCTGCTACATTCTTTTTTCCTGACTGCTGAAACATGGGTCTCTCTGACTGTGAGGCGGTTCACTACCAAAGTGTGTATCTAAATTTAAAACAGTATTTTGGGCAGCCAAAGAAGCAGTATGATACTATTACAGGAATATAACAACAGGAAGCTCAAATAAATCCCATACTAAATTGTTAATAGAAGTAATAATGGAATCCAGACTCAGACACAGGTAGCACTGAGATCCAATCTCAGCACAGAAAATAGATTTAACAGTGTATAGTATGAACTGCAGTGGTTTGATATCAGGCAGTTCAAGAGGCTCAAATTTCTTTTTGTAGTTCTCCAACAGTTTGCTTTTAGTGCTTTCCTTTCTTGTGCTTAATTCTTCCATCATATGAGAAACTGTAGGTTGATGGCCCCTCCATCCAGCAGCCAACAGCTCTGTACGTGTCCAGTTTTAAGCCCTCTTAATGGTTTACTATCTATAATGTAGATAGTAACATTGAGTCATGTAAAGAAAGCTGTTCTACCACCCCTGTTTTACTCAGACTTTTATAAACCAGCCAGGTAAATTATGTCAAAAGAAAAACAGAAGAAACATAATGTTAATAGTGATAATAATTGACCTCAAATGTCTTTCCAGGTCTATAATTAATTTCTTACCTGAGTAATTAAAAACTTAGTTATTCTCTCTGGCAATCTGCCCTTTTCACTTGACAAGATCATCTCCAGCATGTCTCCATGGAGTTTTTCCATAACAACAAAGACTCTCTCTGGTGTCTCAAACATACACTCCAGATTTACAACCCCAGGATGATGAAGATTCTATTAAATATAAACACAGCACTGGATTTCTCAATATGATCAGTAGCTTTTATCATTGCATACTCAGACTTCACACTGCCACCTAAACCAGACAATGTTTCAGTATTCCGTAATTTAAACTGTGTGCCTAACCTGAAGGCCACAGGGACAAAATTTCTAGGGGAAGTACAGGAGAATGTATGAATTTCAAATTAGTTTAACATACATTTTCTTTATTGTGTCTGGTGCTTAAAACCGCAGAAATTGTAACTCCTCATGTGACATTGCTGACACATTTGGTTTTGGCTTTTTATGGATAATATACAGAAAAAATACTAATATTTTTGCAAAGACACTAGTGATTATAAATTAAAATCATTATATTATTATCTGGTGTTTACAGAAATAAATAATGGAGCTAATACAGTAAAAAAGAACAGAAAAGTACCTGTAAAATGGCAACTTCATTACGAAGTTGACTTTCCTGTTTAGTTGGAAATCTTAGTTTATCAATTATTTTAATGGCAACATCTCTTCCAGTTTTGCGATGCTTTCCTGCATTAATAAAACAAAAGCTCTCTATCAATTAACATGATTAGTTATGAAAAGTGTTCCCTTTTCATGGGTTGTACAAATGGCCATAACCAAGTAATCCTCAGAGCTGGCTTGCAGATAAGATATTAAAAGTTTTCTGTCATTTCTCTTCTTCCCACCCTTTGACATAGAACTTACTATCACCTGACAAAGCCATTTAAACATGTAGGAAACAAACATATGAGAAAGTTAGCTCTACATTTCAACAGTATAGATGCAAAGTAATTTTCTCATATATGTGTAAGCTGCAGCTGCATTCCGTGCAACTGGCTGGTTGTAGGCTTAGTCCTTCGCTGGTAGCTCCACACTAGCAAATAATGAAATATGTGATAGCCTTTAGGCATGTTAGTGCCTGTCCCAGGTTTATCAGAGAGTCAGAGATACCTCAGTGAGAAATTTGTTTTTAGTTCTAACTTCACACTGTCTCAAATAACAGCTGTACCTAAATACATCCCCCAAAAAACTGCAGGAAAAAAAGGAGAAAAGAGAGAGGAAAAATTAATAAGAAAATAAAAAGATAAACAATTCTAACAAGCTACTGAAGAAACAAAAAAAATGCCTCACTGAAATATGTAAAGAAACACAGAGGGAGAAGAATATGTTTTTCATGCATTACAGTTCTCAAAAAGAACAGCTTTATTAGAACTTACAGAGAACATGAAGCTATTGATAGACATTGACCCACCACTGGGCAGAAAACTTCAATCTACAAAATTACTTCATTAACATAAAATATAAACATATATTTTGTTGAACGTATATGTCTTAAATGAGACAACAGACAGCTAATTTCTGCAACAAAACATTTCAGAGTCCAAATATTTTCCCCATTCAAGAAAATTTTTATCTTAAGCACAATTGTACAACACACCAAAGCCTTACCTCCATAAACAATTCCAAACTGTCCTGATCCCAAAACTTCATCTGGGAAGATCTGGTATACAGTGCTAATATCCTGTTTATACAAACAACAGATATTAAGCCCTAAGAATATGGAAAGAAAATTTGCATTTCATTTGCTTTTTCTAGTGAGAAGTAGCATCCTTTTAGTACAGTACATTTAAAATATTTTATTTGCCAAGAATTTCCGGTGTGTTTTCTTACAAGCCATAGTAACTGTAATTGCTGTAAAAGCTGATGAATCTTCAACAGGTTCACTGAGAGGGGTAAAATATTCCATTTGTGCCAGAGAGGCAGTCTCATGTCTCACTATTTCTCAGTGCTGTAACACAGGCTAAAGTACAAGCTGTTAGCAGGTTCATTTGGGAGACTCAAACAAACATCAAATCTTGCAGCTCAGCTTTATTTTCCTGGTATTTAACCAGCAGCATATACAACAGAGTAAAAGAGTGTCTAATTCATAATAAAGGCTGTCTTACTTTTTGTTAGGAAACAAATGGACACATCCCTAGCAGGCAATCTTTTTCTGACAACTACCAGAGCTGTCCCAAAGCTTTAGCTGGCTGCAGGGAGTATCTATTTGTTCCATCTGCCATGAGATAGAAAACAAGCAGTGTGGCTGCTTAACTTGACTACATGACCCATGTCTAACTATCCTAGAGTAAAAGAAACCCAGAATTCTCTATGTATGTGTTTTGATATATGCAACTCTTCCTTTGCATACAAACAGTTTCATCTTTGTACAACAAAGAATATCTGATCTCTCAGTTATGACAGGAAATGGTATATTTATCAAATTTTGTGGTCAGTTTTACAAAGTTCAGTTGACAAATTCCATGAACCAGTAATTTCTACACCTCCCTTTTCCATTTGGTAATTAACATCCTACACAGACCCACAGTTAAAGCCTGTGAAATTACCCATACATAATCCTTGCATCTCGAGAAAAGGTGCCATGAAGATGGCTTTTGTCAAAAGTTAAGAAAGCGAATTGTTTGTTAATTTCTTCAAAGTCAGTGAGAAATGGCTGATGGGAACTCCCCTAACGCTCCTCTTGAAAAGCAGATCAATGACTTTGCCAGCTTAATCATAGCATGTCTAGCACCAGCATCAAGAGAACACTCACCACGTTTTCTTGGACTTGGCAGTTTGACACAGAAATACTGATGGATATATCCCCTGGGGAAGAAAGCAAAGTATACTTTAGATTGCTGTGCTTTTAGTTCAAACATGTAGTAATAGGAAATGACATTCATATTACCTCAGTATCCACTGACAGCTCTAAAATTGGACCAATTAGGTCAGCTCGTTCGTCTACCAGCTAATATAAAATTATACCAGCCCACAAACACATTAATTTAACAACAGCTTTGCAGTGTAGGGAAAAACCAGAATTATACAATCCATTAATGATTTTTTTAATAGTGAAGTCTCATAGTAAGCTTCTTATTGCTTTTTCCCATTCTATTTTGAGGCTTTGAATCTCACCCAAGTAACAACTGCAACTAAACTGTTCTTATTTAGTGATTTAATTTAGGGATTTAATAATAATTTTGATTTATTTAGTCACCTACAACATATTTGATGATATTCAGATGAAGGCAAACACACATTCAAATTAGAGTGCATACTGTTACAAGTAATACACATTTCAACTGGCTTAACAGACATTATTAAAACTTAAAAATTAAAACAGACATAATGGAAACAAAACTTTGCACCTGCACTGTAATACAAGAAACACCAGATCCAACTTCTATCAATGTAGACCTGAGGATGTTATAAGCAAGTCATAAGCATCTGAACTGCAAACTTACTGAGGCAAAATTCAGCATATGCCTAGCGCTAACTGCAACACACAAAGACAGTACTTTGGGAAGGAAATCATGCTTCTCTGGAGCACAGTGACTTCTGTCTCCTACTTCTCTGTAGAATCCCATTCATGCTGACTTTCCATTTGTTTAAGTAAAAATTTCGGAACAGTGTCCCCTGCTATAAGGCCTATACTACACACTGAAGACACTTGCTACTACCCATCAGCACTAATCTCAGCTGCTGTAAGTAACATGAGTAACATGGCCTATTCCCTTTCCTTAGGAGGACTGCTTTTGGCATAGAATGTTTCAGTTATGGAGAGGTTTTTAATCATTGCCAATTTGTCTTCAAATATATGTACTGCTGTGTTTACATGGAAAAAAAGCATGGAAAAAGACAAGTCTTAGACTTTGAGCAAAAGAAAGAAGGCTGCTATTATTCTCATTGTCCACAAGAAATTGCTCTAAAGGTCTCAAACAACCTTAATTTTTGCACATATAACGCAAAGATAGCTACTAACTTGTAAAGAAATTTTTCAAACTTCCCAAGAGGGAGATAAGACAGCTGTCATGCCCAGTACAGTATTTTAGGTGATTTGTTTAGCTACACTGGACTCAAACCAGGGGCACTAGGCAACTAGTCTGACAGAAATGACATCCAGAATTTGACACTATTTCATGCAAGATCCCATTTGAGAAAGCAAAGGACATCACTGATCTAATCTGATGTGTAAGCTTTTGTGCCTGGAGAAGCAATGCCACAGCCTGTTGTATTACTTGATTCCTGAAGGGCTTGTGGTCTCATTAGCATTTGTGCTGCATTAACAGCGTCCAGATGTCAAGTGCTAAAGTGGGTGTATATTGCAACAAAAGGTCTAATCCAAATTATGTAGACATACCCAAATTCTCTTTACACTCACTAGGCTGAACAGAAACACAGAGCAACCACAGCAGCACACGGCAAGTAGTGAGGAATTGTTTGCTCTGTGCTACTTTATTATCAGTACCCAAGACAGATTTAAACAGGTCTCATATTTGGTTTACATAAGCTGTCACCATTGCTAGAGAATTACACAAAGGTATGTAAATTGGAAGCTAAGATATATTCAGTTCTTTTGGTCCTGGATAACACACATGCCTTGTTGTGCCTAGAATAGCTGTTCTTCACACTTGAGCTCTTTTTGTCTCAACATGGGACAATGTTTGAGGCAGCTGTACAGCCAAATATGATGAAAGGGAGCTTATCATCTGTGCTGCAGTGACCTAAAGACTGAAGAGCTGCTTCTGCAGACAGCTAGAACCATAAATTACAGTTAGGATGAGCAAAAAAATCTATCAGTTCTGAAGTGGAGCTCAGAAAATTTCATCCCTCTGCACAAGGAGGCTATTCCTCACACCAGCAACGTAAACTTGAATTAGAAGCTTGACTAATTCCATAACTATTTGCTTACTAAAATATCTACATCCTGTATATCAATACAGACGTCCTACAGAAAACACATGGACGAGAAACGGTGGTGTTTAAAATAATATGGAAGACAAGTGACAACCCATGACAGAATAGCCTTTACCAGCTGCGCAATACATCCTTTCAATGTGTGCAGAGGACTGAGCAATGCCATTTGAGAGGTGATTCTCCTCATCAGAAATGGAGGAAATGAGCAGACTTACTGTGCAGGCTGGCTCCTGACCCAGTGGATGCCCCTTTGGGGATGACAGGCATCAGGGCGTGCTGTATGGCCATCTCCCACATTCGCGCCACATCAATGCCGACACCACTGCTGATAACACTGTTATTCAGTGGAACACTTGAGAGGTTGTCTATGTTTTCTCCAACATAATAGACTATATTTGCTGTGCTTATTTCAAAACAATGAGGATTGGCTCCTTGAGGCAGCAAAGTGAAAGTTTTTGCAGGTTCCAGAGACAAAATTTCTGACAATGGGATTTCCTAAAATGAAAAAAATATTTTACTTTCTGTGCAAAGATTATCAACATAAAGAACTTCAGCATGAGCTTTATTTGATTAGTTTATGATATCAGTTGTTGCCTTTCACCACATGCTTCTTGTACAAACAAAAAGCCTCTTGTAATCTGAAACTCTGTGACATGGACAATTGTTGATGGTAAAATACTAAATGTTTCTCTCCAAGACTAAATAGAACTTTAATTATTTAACTGAACTTATCAAAGAGAGTGGTGAGGTACCTTCAGAGAAAAAGCAGGGCCATTCATATATTAAGAAAACTCCTTTAGAAAATAAAATTTTGTTGACTTCTCATATAAAAACTTTTCATTTCCACAACACACACCTTATAGGTCCGTGTGACCTGACACCTTTCTGATCAGAGACTTGTTTTTGAAAAGCAGAACACACACACACAGCTGAAATAATGAAAAAAAACCAAACCAAACAACCAAAACCTAGATAGAAGTTACACTATTATTGTACTTCTAGTAAGCATCAATTTAGCAATTTAGTCCTTATATTGGTATGAAAAGAGGTTGAAAAATATTCCTTACTTTGTAATATTTGCTTCCAGTATCATTTTGAAAAAGTGTAATGCATTTGCTGTCCAGCCTCCAGTAGTGTCGCTTTCTCTGCAGTGAAAAACAAGTAAATTAATGAAATGTTCATTTTGCAAAAGCACCACCAAAATGTTTCCTTAGTTTGAAGAGATGTACTGCGAACTATAAAGATCCAATTACTAGTACAAGATTTAATGAAAATTTTCTGATTTAATTTAGAATTTATAGATGTCTTATTATGCTCTGTAATTTCAGGAATAGCTCTGTTAAAATTGTACAAGTTTAAAAATTTAAAATTCATTCTGATCTCTGCATTATATTCAGCACAATTTGCTGATATACATGATCCTAAAGCAATTGAAATTTCTTTTTTGTATCCCTTCTAACAACCCAGTTCACTTTTGAAGGTCACATACTGAAGGCTTTATTGATTTTTAGCAGGTTAGAATGAAAATAGCCTTTTTCTACACTAAACCTACTTTACAAAAGTCTCAATTCAACCGGCAGTAAGGTATCAGAGAAAGTGCAGCTGGAAAGTAAAGCTAATTTACAGAACCCCTTAACATCATGTTTCACTTCCTTAAGAATGATTTTACATTTGGCTGTCTATGATAATGCAACAGATATATTCAGATGGTTTTTGCATGTTTTAACTGTCTCCTGTTCTTACAAGCACTGCCAGTCCCAGTTATTGTAAGTATTGGGACTTTAGGAATTATAAAAATTGCAAAAAATGCCTTACATGAGTGACTGTAAATTATCTGAGTATTGTTAGAATTTAATTCTATACTATAACATAACATTTACTGGAAGACAGGTCTTCTGCAACAATTCTTACCAGTGTGTCCTTGCTTGTATAATGAACCACCCAACCCTCCTTCATTACTGTGCTACTTCTCCTTTTCGTGTGCTTCACAGACTGTACCACTCTCATTAATGGAATATTGTTGCTGGTTGAAGGGCTTAAGAATAAATCATTAAAGGCTTTTAAAAAGAAGATAACTTTGGACAGAAAGAAAAAAAATCTTTAAAATCAGAATACATGTATACACACACATAGAAAATACCCACATTTATTTTTATCATTGTTAGCAGACCTGGTTTGTAAACTATTTTGTTTTGTCATTCCAAGTATCTTGAGATTACAAAGAAAAAAGGCTGTAATGCTACACCAAGGGAATGTCAGAGACCTTCTGAAGGCTTACATGCACTATTCCAAAAATATTTCTAAAGATGAGCTAAGAAAATGGAAAAATGACTAGGGCCTTAGCTAGGCTGTGGGAGCACTGCTCAAGCTGGTGCTATGCATGATTCAGAGCAGTACTTGATCTTGAATCTCTCATAACCTACGCAGAGAGTGTCCATCAGATTACTGTCCTGTGATCTTGCTTGGGCTCAAACACACAATGGAGTGAGGCCACTTTACAGAGTAGAAAACATGTCAGCTGCACACAGCCTGGCCAGGCACAGCAGAGAATCTGCTGCAACTTCTCAGAGAAAGAGATTTAAGCTACTCTGCACTCAAAGACTTAAGGTGAAACCCTATTGCCTGGTGGGGTATGCACACTGCAACTTTCTACCATTCAGTCAACACACAGTAAGCTGGGAAGCCATGGGAATGTGACAGCATGCCTGATAGCACCAGCAGATAAAATCTGGTAGTAACCAGAAGCAACCTAGCCCATCATCCTTGCTGTTAAGTTAACAACTCCTAAAGCAGATTCTGTGTAATTGAATATGGACTCAATCTGTTGAGTCCTAGACATGAATACTTGGCTATTCCTGGAAGAAATTTAAAACAGTGATGCTGCATTGTGAAAACAGAGCACTGCTTTTGTATTATGCCCTGCTAGCAAAGCTATTGGTGCAACAACTCCAATAAAAAAGGGCTGATAGTGTTTAGGAAAAGAATAATATGTTAAGTTCCCAAAGTTGTTGTGACTGTAGATGTCTGCAGATGGCCCTGCTTCACTGTAATGCATCCTAGAAATAAGCTTTATGAATTGGTAGTTTCCCATCAAAATACAGAAAGCGCTGTCTGAAAGTTTAATTAAGTATATAATATATAGTTAATATCTCTTTTCTGCCTAAAAATGATTTAACCATCTGCAGTTTCTATTTAGCTATTCTTTTCTGTGCTGACAAGAGGTTTATTTTTTATTTGCCTTATATAGATCACTTTAAAAATATCCATGGATACAGAAACTACCCTTAGAAGTAAGTGCAGAGAGGTATTACTGGAGGAATCTCTCTTACATAAGTAAAACATGTACCTTAGTTACAAATGTCTTATTAGCACAATTGGGTATTTTTATTTTGAAAATTTGCAATGCTGTCTGCTTCATAAAACTTGGGAATTTAAGATGTTCTGTGACAATGATTTAGTGATCTAAGCACAGGCTCATATTCCAATGATACAAGGTGTCTATACATGATACATATATCATACCTATCTATGCACATAAATATGACAGTAGTTTACTGCTGTATGAAGTAAAACTGCATATTGTTGAAATGGATTGCCTTCTATTAGTGCAACAGGTGTATGACAGTAACACAGAAATAAGGGAACATATATAAGAAATAAGAACATATTACTGAGATAGGCTCCCAACAAGCAAAATAGAAGAGGAAATTGCAGGTCAAACAGACATGAAAGAAAAATGTTATATAAGGTATAGATCCCTTAAAGGTATACATCCCTTGCATCAAGGAAATTACAGTAGATATTTCCTTAATTCATTTTAGGTTCCCTAAATTTCCTCATTTAGGTTCCTCATTAATTATAAGGAATAATCCTATTTTTTCCATACTATTTGGACAGTTCCAATAAGTGAATGTTTCTTCTCTTAATTCACTTCTGAGGTACATTGCACAACTCAGTTCCTGTTTTCTTTCCTGAACAGTGATTTCAAAACACTAATCTATTTTCTAACTTACTTCAAATTACTACTTTAAGTTTGTCAAACTTTCCTTTTTAATAAAGGCATCTAAAAATACAAACACTCTAGATCCAATTATACCATAGCCACTTACACATTTTGTTTATTTATCTAAATGTCAAGGCACTGCACTGTTAAACCAGGGAAAGAATGCCTTGGAAATCAAGTAAACAATAAATATTTTACTAGTAATTATGCACAAATAGTTTCACATAATTTTGATATGAGAACAGACATGTAAGAACTACTTTTGCATAAGTTTTCAAATGCTACTTCAACTTGACAATAAAGCTTCTCTTAAATTACAAATGCATATAATCAGCACTGCAATTTCAAATGCATAACGTTTCACCAGCATTCCCCATTCTAAATGAGTGAGACTAGTGACCATGTACATTCCCCCTTCACCCCCAGACACGATTTGTACAAATAAATGCAAAGGAAGATGGAAGGTACACTCATTGCCCAGCTCACCTGATCATCCTGTTAGATTCATCGTGATCCAGATCAGCATCCTGCATTTCTCCATTGTCACTATGGCATCCTGTCATTGACATCTCTGAATCATGAGCCATAGATTCTTCCATGTCATCTATAAAGCCACTGTTTCTTTCACTGTCATTGTCATCACTCCCTTCTTCCATGACCACATCAGACTCAGCCCCAGGACTAAGAAGGTCTGGAATACCATTTCTCAAGTTATTATCTAAAAACACGTGATACTCCAACTACAACATCCTGGCACATTTTAAGCTTCCAAAAAACTCAAGTTCTCTTTGGAAGTCTATTGCCTGCATATATTGCCTACAATATAAGTAGACAATTATTTATAATGTGAACTGTATATTCCTTTGCACAGGAACAGTGGTTTTTTTGTGAAGCCTGCACAAAACAGCACAATATTCAATACCACTGAAACAATGCTCCCTGCCACTAGAAAAGAAATACTAAACAAGCACCAAAACTTAAGTCTTCAGGTTTAACTGATCTGACTATGGCATAGCATTAATAGCACCATCCATCTTACATTTAAATTATATTAAACTTTCCAAATTAAATACGTCTAAGCAAGATCAGAGTAAGAAACAACTTTTTGTTGCATTGTTGCTTGTGAACAGATTTATTTGGAATATAAAATCATTGGTCCAGTCAGAGGGTAAAGACAGCATTGGTTCCTCTGGGATGTTGCAATGTTTCAGAAATTTGAAGTAAGGTTAAAATCACATGGAACACATCAAACAGTTTCTCCTAGCAACTTTTGCCTAATTGTGTGGAGGAAGGTTCTTGACAGCCAGTGTAGGCAATGTAACACAAGAAGAAGCACACTGAATTGTCTGACAGCAAAATGTTTGGAATTGATGGCATTTCACTGAAATTAGAAGCGTACATCTGAAAAGTTTGTTTTCATGTACAGTATTCTTAAGATATTTGGATATAAATCACTGATGTGTGATTAAGAGACACATACTTCATCTCTAGCAGAACCAGTCATTCAGTCATGAATGATACTTCACAGTGCAAAGCTCTCTCTCTTTGCTATTCCTATAACATTTTTAAAATATCTATTTTTAATAAACCTACAATCAGTTAAAAATAACTCCTTACATTTTGTATATAATGCATTTACTGATGACACCACACTTCGAATTTCATTACTCAACTCTTCTTTCACTTACTATTTTAGGGAAGATGCATCACACAGCAGATGGACAAAATGACAGATACTGTATTTTGTTTATTAAGTTCGAAAATAATGTGAACCAAATGACTGTGAAAATACAAATGGGATTCAAGATAAAATTGCCTTTGCTAATCCCAGGGACTCTGTATCAATCATTCAGGACACACAATTCAGAGTTCTATAAAGATTCTATGTATACCATACTAAGAATATTATTTGGTGCATAAAAGCCAAGTTCTATAAATTTTAAGATTGCAATCTTCAAGGAATATACTTGGAGTAAGCCCAGAATATGTGTTCTAACCCCAAGTGACTCTGCACAAGCTTTCCTGAGACAAACTACCACTTCTCATCAGCTCAGCACCAGATTCACGTGTCAGCAGGAAAGTCCAAACAAAAGTAGTGTGTTGCTTCTGAAGCAAAGGTGGGGAGAGGGCAGAGGCGGTGTGTTGTAGCGATGAAATACACCTGCCTCAAATGGAAAGAGGGAATTTGGAAGAGTAATTCAGAAACAAATACAAATTTTGTTCATTCAGTTCAATTGTGCAGAAATGAAGTTTATGTTCCTTCCTGTCTCTTCACAGCGCTTTAGATCAATCACTCTTCTCTAAACTGCATCTAAGCAGGATAAATGCTTATCATTTATAACTCTGACGACAAATCTCAGGGAAAACTTTTCACTCCTATCAATGGAATTAACACTCCATAGTGTATATTTTAGTTTTTGAAAACCAACCCACAAATTTCCATTAGCAACATTACTTGCACTCCTGAAGAAATAGTTGTGTTGTGGGATGGTTAATGGTTAAGTGGAATACTTAGTACCTGTAGGAATTTTCCTATCAAATATAAAAACTTCATAGTGATACAGTAACACTACTATGAGAAATACTGTGAAAAATATTAGTTAATGTTCCTAATTTTGTAATTTCTTGATATGTCTTCAATAAAGTACTGATTTAAAGGAAAAAGAAGGCATCATAAGGTAATACTTAATTAACCTCAGAAGCAGTTTAGACTGACAACACAGTAATATACATTAGGAAGTGAGCACTTCACCACACTCCTCATTCCCTTATCACACAGGAAAGTGGCATTTCCAAGGCAATCAACAACTCACCTACAGCCACTCTTTTTTTCTCCAGTACTGTCTGTCAAGCCTACCCATATGCCCTTTAACTCAAACACCAGCAGCACATGCATGGGAAAATCAGCAGAGAGTCAAGACCTGATTTGTGGCAACTGGTACGATTAGTTTTATACCATCAGTGAATGGTGGAATTTTTTTCTGAAGGGCATTCCTAGTTCTTCTAGGCATGTTTTTCCTTCTCAGGAAAATCATCCATAACCACTTTTTTCTCCCCTCACAATAAAAGAAAATGTTGTGCTTCTAGCTGACAGGTGAGTGCCAACTTCTCACGCACAGCTTTTGGCTTTCCTCTGGCATTCTGCATTTACCAGGTGTTACCACAGGGCCATTTTGCTGCTGACATCACCTCTGTGGCAGAGCTTAGCCTGTCTGCCAGTGTTACCTATTTGGAAGAAACCCTCCTAAAGGATGGTGTATGAGCTACTCGCAGCATTCCTGCCACACTTCATCTTCGACATACAACAGAAATATTGCAGAGGAAAGGCCACTCCCAAGCAATGGAAAAATGCGTGTTTGTACACTCACAGTTTTACATTTCTTTTATTTAACTGATGGTTTAAACAATGACAGGAACAATTGTTAATGCAACTTACCTCCGTTAATGGCAACTTCCCCCAGGCAGTTATTTGGCACTTTCGGAGCACAGCGTTTGTGACAGTTAAATCTACAGTCTGATAAGTGAAAAAAGGATACAGCCAAATTATTTCTTCTTCTGTGACACAATTATATTTTCCCTGCTATCCAGCCTATAGCTATTAAGCCCTACCATTTCATTAATACAAGTCATATGTTCAGAGAGTGTGCACTAGCCTGGCTCCATGCTGCCTGTCAGTGGAAGGGACAGGATGAAGATGCTAGAAGCACATTTCTGAGGGGAAAAAATGCCTTTCCAAGGGTAGCTGGGTGGAGCAGCACTACAGCAGCCAAAGTGGTGCTCAGCTCATCTAGGCGAGTGATGAGGAGACACAAGTGCCTGGCTCCAAAGCCAGAGCTGCCTTTCCAGTGACAGAAGCAGAATGGGCTGCAGTGCATCAGCTGCAGTTTAAGGGACTGACTACATAGGAAATACTGATGACTGAAAATTGAAACAGGAGAACCCTAGCCAACAATTTTAACTGAGAAAATATTTGTTTTTTACATCACAAGTCAACTTCTGGACAGCTTCCAACTATGGGTTCCTTCAGTCCTTTCCCTATTTTTCAAATTATTTTTTTTTACTTCTTTCATATGTGTAAGTAGCACTTCATTATATGTCATGGGAATTGTTTTCTTTTGGCTTATGAACACATTTTACTTAAACTAAGAGTTGTAAGTTACTAACACACCAGGAAAACCAGAGACAGAAAGAAAAAAATATTCTAAGGCTGTCTATACTTTATAATTATTTAAGATTGATCCAAACTTAAATCTAGTTGGTACCTCCTGTACCAACTAGAGGTACAGGAGTGCCAAAGTACAGATAAATATTAATTTTTTTTTAATTAGGTTAATATTTGCTTAGGTCACCAGGATTCAAAATGAACTGAAATAGGTGATGTTTTGATAGATATTTTACTTTAGTTAAATTGCATCAGAATCACACCTTAAGTTAAATTAATGCAACTTTGAATTTTGCAGGGTTTAAAGAAGTAACACAAAGTATACTGATTTAATTTTTAATAGTTATTATTTATTGTAATAGAAGGAAGGTGATTTTAAGCCTCCATTAGCCACCATTCCAACCCCATAGCATGCACAATGCTTCGTATTTACAGGTTAAGGCTGGCTAAGGCGAGCCAGCAATCCTAGGCTACAATCCAAGGGGCCTGACTCACTTCAGCACCTACTAAGGTATACAATGCTATGACACTTGAGAGCACATTAGTCACACTGAAAAAATGTGGGTTTAAATTCTCATATAACCCCATCATATTTTACTTCCATTACAACTTCCCCAAAACACTGAGCTGCTGAGGCTCAGGCATAGGCTTCTTCAATTTACACACAGGACCTTGTAGATAAACAACAATGAAGATAAGAATATAGTACATTATGTTAACTATTCTGCTGTAAGCACAGGTTCCCCTTTGCCAAATACAAGATCATTTACACCTGAATGAAAAATGTGAGCTACTGCACATACACCAAAGGTTTAGAATGAACAGCCACGCAGCCAGCTCCTACAGAACACCAATTACTGTAATTCTGACTGCAGCTTAATTCAGTGTAATTGTACATGTGCCTACACGTAGACAGTTTATTGAGGAAATCATTAATAAGGCTACATAGTAACCACTCAAACACTAATTTATTAATTTTATTATGCTTAGCTTTTATGTTCCTAAAGGACATTTACTTACCTTTGCACTGCAAACCCTGTCTAAAAAGCCCTTTGAGAAGCTTCTTGCAGTACTGGCAAACTGTTGGACGTGTGTAGGAATGGATGACAAAAGTATGAGGCACTTTAACTTTCGACAGTAAAATCTTGTCTAGTTGAATAGGCCGTCCAATGTAGGACTGTGAATTTGACCTCTTCTCTCGCCCAGTGTATGATTCTGATGGTGTCTTTTGCTGTAAAATACATAAAAAGGAGTTTTGTATTCATTTTTTAAGGAATATCATATTCATATATTCCCTTTCTTCAATAATACTGTCAAATGTCATAAAAAGTCATGTAAGCACCTTTAAACACTAATAGAACATGCATCATGCCCCTCCTCAGACTGCTTTTGAAAAATTTGGATGGTATTGAACACCTTTGCCAACACTACTGTCATATACTTTGTGTTGTGACTGAAACAGGTTTTTATAAAAAAAATTAATCAAAATTCAAATGCTCATCAAATTTCTCAGAAAAGCATTTTACATTCTGATAAAAACCATTTTTACCTCTTATTTTCTATTTTACATCAGAAGTAACTTTTAAAGGCTGTATTTTTTGTATAAACATTAAAAAATTATTACGTTATTCTGTGTGCATGTAGATTAATGATAGAAAAACTGCTTCTTTATAATTGTTGCTATTGCTAACCTTACTACATTTAGATTATGCACAATAGATCGCAACAGGTATTTAAAGGGTGTGTGTGTATATATATATACACACACCCTTTTAAATACCTATTATGTATATGTATAGATATATATGTGTGTCTATGTGGATATATATATATATATTTGTGAGACACACAGTTTAAGGCATGAAATCCAAAGAATTTCTGGAATAAATGAGTTACCATATTTTCTCTATTAAATTTAGATGTACTTATGATAATTAACCTAGAAAACAACTCGCCTAGAAAACTGCTTTCTCCTAATACTTGCTGTTGAGAAACAACCAAACTACACACACAATTAACACTGAAAGGAGAAAAACAAAGTGAGAAAATGCAGCTTGATTATTTAAAACACCTTCTCATTATCATCCACAAATAATCAGATAACTGAACACCAGAAAACAAATCACTCAGAGTGAGCCTGCACTGTTCAAAAACTTTAGTAGCTGAAGCTTCATGTAGACATTAACTTGAAACACTGCTCAGATTCAAACACATAATACTATAGAAATTCTTCCATCTGATTACTATTTCCCAGTCATGAAAATATAGAAAAATACATTTTTGTATGCTTCTATCTTCTGCAGTAAAGAGGAACTGAGAAGCCATTTTAATAGCAGAAGAACCTAAGGAATTCTTTTCTGGCTTTGCCTTCACAGTGTATTTGCCGTGGGGAAAAAAAAAATTTCTTCCTTACAAAGTTCATAAAGATTTCTTGCTGCAAAGATGAACTCTTTGATTATACTGTAGAATTAGGAGTCTTTCCCAAGAGGCATAAAGATCCACTGTACTAACACAGTCCTTTCAAATAAAGGAAAAATATGCAAAATACATTGTATGAGCCAGGTACATATGGCCACCACAAAGAAACTAGATTGAAAGAAGAAAGCATCTGTCTTTTCTTTATCACAAATAAAATTGGAAAAACTCTGAGTACATACTCTGATATTATGGGTTTATTACTTCCTGAGGTTTAAATCTTCATGCTCTGCAAAGCACTTGTGCATATTTAAAAAACCCAAACAATTAATTAGTCTCAATTTGAGATTAAATTTCTTCCATATTTATTACCTAATAGTAAAATTCGCCTAATATTTCTAAGGCAGATTGCACTAAGTTTTATGAAGTCAACATGGACAGGTCGGCAAAATGGAAGGCAGAAGATCATCAGGACAGAAGAATGAGTCACATATTCTGCACAAACTGCATTGCTCAGCTAGTAGGAGCCACCTGGAAATTACAGCCCTCAGTGTCTGTGGACAGGGCAAAGCTCACAAGGAGCAGTGAGAAACAGAAATGCAGTTCTCACAGTTTTATGCCTGTGTAGAATAGAAATAGTTTTGGTCCAGACTGATGCTACCTCATAGTCCTAGTTCAGTGCCTTACAAGTTACAGCCTCAACCCTACCCTATGACCAGAAAGTTAGCCCTGAGTTTGCTCTTCAGTGTCCACAAGAAGAGTTTTACTTGTGACATACTACAATTTAATGTACATATTTTCTTTTTGAATAAAAAAATCCTAAAGGGTTCTTACTTCTAATCACTGCTTGCAATGCATTAGTCACAACACTTTGCTCTCTCTTTCTTGAATCTGGACATTTGGTGATGCTAGTCTCTTAAAATGAAGTTTAACTGAAAAGGAGTGAGACTATGTAAGGAAAAGAGTTCTAGTGCTTGCTTTCATTATGTCACTGCAACAAACTAATATTTCAGTTTACCATTCTTATCACTAGAGCTATTTCTTGACAAACTTACCCTTGCCTGCAGTAAAAGCAATCCAAATATCTCCTAATGTCATCATCTCTCTTAGAATCCCGACTAATATAATCTAAATTAAACCTATTTTCTATAATCACTCTTTGCCCTCATTTTCCAAATTACTGCCTAATCAAAAATTATTTTGGCAACCAAATACTGCAAAGTCCAAATTATTTATACCTAGGTGACTTCATGCTTAAAGGATTTTAGAAAACTGGTTTGGCTGTTTTCCTCACCAAATGCCTTGCAGATTTTAGAAACTTCAGCAGTGTTGCTGAAATGTACTGAGACTAATCTTGGGCAGTTATGATTAGCAGAGAGAGATGGTCTTCCCTACAGCTTTGGCTCTGACCTAGATGTCTGATCAAATCTCAGGTGTGGTACAGTACAAGTATAGGAAAAATTATTTGCTTTTTTTTGCTCAGGTTGATGGCAAATTTTTCAGTTTCAATGTGCTAGTGTATGTTTCTGCGAAAATGTCAGGTTGAACAAAAAGTGAATTCTAGATGCTCTACATTGAGTTGATTGTTTCTGAGATAATTCTGAAACAGTTACTCATCATACCATCAGCCTTGATCAAATAGAGTTATCATTAATAAAGCTTTTGTTGTGTTGTTTGGTAGGGTTTTTTTCTCAAAATTTGTATTAGTCAATGCACAGTTATAATTTCTGAAATAATTACTTCAAGTGTCATTTCACATGGCTGCAAAGCTGTGTTCCTGAACAGACAATTAACTAAGCTTTTGTTAGTAATTCATAAGTGTTCTCTAAAGCTCAAGCAGTAATGCATACTAAACAAAAGATAAAACACTGGAAAACCTACTGCTAGACATCAGTCTTCAAGTCAAATTTATAGAGAAAAGTATTTCAGCTTTTCTTCGCCATTCCACAAGCGCTGGGCTGCTACGTGCCAGCACCGCAGCACACCATGTAAGGCACCAGCAATTCTCAACTTACAGTGACTTAAGGTCAAGAGGTAAAGCCAAGTTTCACCTTCTCCCATGCTAGAAAAGACATCAGAATTCACAGATCTGGTCTCACTCCTGTATGCCCAGTCCTGATATGTCTGACTCCATTCCCTCCCTCTTGCAGCCAGAGGCAATGTGCCTGCTGGGTCCCGCTCAAAGGTAGCAGGGGAAGGGAAGGTGGTGACAGATAACTCATGGCAGCAGCAGCTGGAGCATCTTCCACACCCTCTGATGACTGACTGATTAGGAGGAGAACCTCCTCTCTCTTGCCAGATAAGCTTCTCCTCCCAATATTGTCCAAAAGTCCTATCAAGATCCCTCAACTCTAACTTCTAGCACTCCCAGCATCAGATGCCACAATTTTAAGCCCCTGAAAACATAGGAAACCAGGAACTATACTATTGTCACTGGAAAAGCAAGAATCTCCTCCACAAAGCACCTCCTCCTTCAGCTGGTGTACCTGGTTTGTTAGAAAGATAAATGAGTTTTTCCTGGTAGCCAGCCAGACTACTGACTCAGCAAGTCTGGAAACTTCCCAGGAAATGATTGCTTAACCAGATTACACCATGGAAACTAACAGCCTGCACAGTTCCAAATACTAAATAGTCCTTTAGAACAATCATCCCAGCAAGGTAATCTATACTTTAAGAGCTCAAGAGTATGATTTTTTAAGTGACAACAAACACCAAGAAATGTGTGCATATACTGAATACTGGACTGTCCGACTAAGCCAGTGACACTGATCACATCCAGACACTTCCATAATGTTTTAACTGTGACAATACCTAATAGAATCCAGTTTGCTTACTCTTACTTCGGGGAAAAAAAAAGAAAACGTTTAGGGTTTTTTTGGTTTTTTAATTCCAAGAAGGCAGATGTGCCAATCTTTTCCCCAACATGGGGCATTCCCCATGACTTTTATTTAACTGATGGCTTGCTTCGTCATCTTCTTGTTCAATTTCTTTGAATTTTTGGAATATATTGAAGCACCTCATGTGAGTTCTGGTGAGCTTTGTTGAAAGCTACTAGAAGACACAACGATTTGTCTACATTAGCCAGAAGCATAAAATCATTGTACAGTCATTGCAGGAAGAAGACAGTCCCCCAAAGGTAAAAATAGCCCAGCAGATCTTTCCTGTCTTTTCTACCTTGTCCAAATACACTGCAAAATTACACTGCAATTAAGAAACTGAAATAAATACTGATTTCCCCACCAATGGATTAAGCTGCTCCTATCACCTGGATGAGTTTGACCATCATGCAGCATTCACATCTATTCCTTCCAGGCACAGAAGTGAAAGAAACTGTAGGGAGATGCTGAAGGGACTAATGGGAAGCAATAAAATCTGACTGCTTGGACCCAATGGGCTCTTGGGAACAAAGAAAAAGACCAGCTCTGCAATCCAGTTGCATGGGCTAGTCTAAAACGTAAGAGAGACTGCTGTTTGCCTCACCCATTTTAAAAGGTTTTGACAGTCACACTAAACACATCCCAGGGATTCTGAAAAGCTTTACCAAAACCTTCATGTTCTGTAAGAGTCAGAAAGCAACTACTTCCATTTTGGCAATCATGCTTATGGAAACATGCTCAAGTCAGTAACCTTCACTCAGAAGAGAACAGGCTACACAACCTATACTCTACTAAATATTTGGGTTTTTTCAAAACTTACCCAAAGAAGTGCTAACCTTTTGCAAGCTCAACATCTAAGAAGTGTTGCAACATTATTCCTGTAGTTTACACCGAGATATTCAATCAGAAATAACAAATGTATTCCTACAACATTGAAATGTTTGCCTCAACAAAAGAATAAACTTCTACAATCTAGGGATTTTTATTTACTTGGACAACAGAGAAAAGTGATGTCTATTTTAAAAAAACAAACAGCAGTAACTGTTTAGATGAAGTTTCATTTTTAGCGTTGAAACAGACTTGTTGAAACATGCATTTCCTTCCCATATTAAAGGCAGAGGATAAAGCCTTAATATGTTCACACACAATTTCCTCACAGGAAGCTACTGTCAAGTGAGATGTTAGATATCTATGTAACCACAGGAACTCTGTTTTTAATGCAATGCAAATGTTGACTTTCTTTTACAAATTAAACTATGTGACTGCAATTAAGTGAATTCAAAGAAACAAATCTTCAGTTAAATATACTGAAATACCACACTTAGACTGCAATCAACTGTGTTGTCTTTCAAGGCTTCTTGCACTCCTCTCCAAGTCAAGTGTATGATTTAATCCCACAAGCACCACAGTTAGATAGCTATGGTCTGAAAAACATTTCACTTTCCCATGTGTAAACACATCAAAGAACTGACTTCAGTACAAGCTGTTTAATATTAAACTATCCACAGATGGCTATTATTATATGCACCATTCTTCTACTCAGACATCAATAGCAGCAGACAGTGGTTTGAATGCTCTGTCTATAACCTGTCTTATTTTGGAAAGTACCAATAGAAGATTACTGGGTTTCAGGAGGCATTGTAGGACTATGCTGACTCCTCAGAATCAGAGAATTCCCAAAACAAAAGCCCTTTCTTTTTGGATTTGCTAGTACCAGCAGCCATAGTAAGACTTACATAGCACAAAGCTTTTTTTCCAGCATCTTACAGACACAAGTTCATTAAAAAATATTAGGTTTAGTTTGATCTTGTATCATGTACTTGATAATTTTAAGTCTATTAATTAATAAGTTTTTTTCATGGAAGTATCATGCAGTATTAGAATGCCCACATTAGAAGCCAGACCTGGCAGCTTGGGTATGCCTGCTGAATAAAGCTAATAAGAAGGGGAGAAAAAGCACAAATGATGACACAAAGGTATCATAGCCAAATTATAGTTCAATACAAAACCCTTAAGATAGTCTTTGCACTACTCTGATTCATCCTATCATATAAAATCTTGGGGTTTTTTCCCCCCCAATGCCTGTATAAATGTGTCCCATCTGTCACTGTCTACATTCCATCCTTACCAAATCAGGGATAACTGACAGGTCTTTAGGCTTAACCACAGACACTGGTTTGGAAAGTTTTGGCTCTGGACAGAGGAGATATAGACAAATCTACTAGGAGAGGCCTGCACTAAGTTTGGGGACAGTACTATGTTACCAATACAGAAAAACAAGTTATATATTATAAGGGAGGGAAAGCACCACTGAACACACCTAGGCCACATAATGGGCGATAAAAGGTTGTGTTGATTCCCATATTCCTCAAAATAACGTTTTGGGATCGTGTACCAATCCACAATAACCCAAATGATCATGAATGATGCATCATAGATATTACAGGGAAGTAAAATGTGTGCTGCAGCATTTGGCAATTTTCAATATGTGCAAACCCTTTTCCTAGTACTTAGAAACTACAAGAACCTAGCTCCTAATTTTCCTTAGATGTACTGCTTTGAATATCATAGATATGCAACTTCAAGAGAACGACATTTGAAACACTTTTTGGTTTTGACTTTTAATTTGTTTAACTATTTTAAATTATTGTAAAAAGGCAAGAAAATTAAAAAATACATAAAAGATTGTGGAATTAATTCAAATTCCTATATTCAACTTTCAGTGTCTGATCCACTGAGTTCTCAATTCTTAGTTCTGTTTAGTGCATGACCCTATATTGACTTGATGCATCTGGCACTAATCAGTTTAATTACTCAAAGCCTCTATTTCACCTTTTATTATTTTTAAATAAACTCCAGATTTTGGAGGAAACTCCAGGAGCTCTATCCGTAGGGGTTTTTATTAAATATATGGGCACACTGAAAGCAAATTCCCATTCAGACAGAGAGGAATGTGCAGTGTGTATCACCAGAGCATGGAAAGATAACTTGAGGGTGACAAGAATAAACAGAACACTACTGATTCACAGTTAACTCAAGTGCCTTCAAAAGAAAATATTAATTTTGCCTTTGAAGATCTTTGGTCTAATGACCTCTACTTCAGCCATTAGAAAAGGACTTGTAATTAGAGGTGGTTTAAGACACCAAGATGCTCTCAGCTGTAACACCCCAGCTCTTTCTTATTCCCTCCCTCAAGGGCCTTTTTATCCAGTTCAGTGTAGGGATTGGAACTGGGAAAAGGAGATGCATCTTCTGTAGGAGAGTGGAAAACAAAGGCTTCTTAGAGTGGCTATTTCTGAGTCACTGGAAACAAGGACTCCTTATTTCAGTGGGCTAAGACAAAAGGGCATCTGTATTAAGTGTTGGGTGTGAGGGAAGAAAGAGAAAATGGCCACCCACGACTCAAGACAATTCCCTCCCAGAGCATCTACTGTCCTAGTTCTGCAGAATCACTCTTCTATATATAGCTAAAAAGCCTCAAGCCAGTTCTGCTTATAACAAATCTACAGAGGCAAGCAACACCTGGTGCTTTGTATTCTGTCAGTGATACATAAATAGTCTTTTCAACTAAAACTACATACATTTTAAATTTTAAATTATTTAGCAAAAAAGAACTGTAAATCCTGATTCTTCATCAAAAAGCAAAGATAATATGTAACATTCCACTTACCTATGCCACACAAGACACATCATTCCTATTTTAAAAACTAGACTTTTTCTGAGAAATCACTTCAAGTGAGTTTATAAAATGACCTTACTATATTTGTTACTTCTAGAAAACAAATAAACCTTCCCAAAATAATGGAAACATATATTAAAAAATAGAAATAAAATACTATTGTGTCATATAAATATATTTTGAAGCAGAACCATAGATAACGAACATCTTTTCACAAGAGGAATACAATTTTGTTTTTCTTCCAAATGCCTTTTTTTTTCCACACCTACATTTAATTACTGCTACTTTAGGGTAAACCACCATCATCCAGATTGGTGGACTCATCATTGATCAGACTGTATTTAGAACACAATTATCTTAGATGTTACAAATCCTGTGGTTTATATATACATGTTTGTATTGCTTTATGGATATTCTGTGGAGCTGGAATTCTGGGCCACACAGTAAGAATGTGTTTTAGGAAGAAATAGAAACCTCATCCCTGCAAGTGTTCAGTGGGGCTTTGAGGAACTGCTCTAGTGGAAGATGATCCGAACCATTGTAGGGAGTTGGAAACATATGATATTTAAGGTCCCTTCCAACCTAAGCCATCCTATGATTACAGGAAATAAAGTTATTTATTTCAAAGAAATAAATGTTTGGCCATGGAAATCTTCATTTTAGCACAACAAAATATTCCTCAGACTAACTATGTCATATCTCTAAAATGTTAGTATTTTTAACACATGCATCCCAAATACATGCTGCAAGGGAAAGATGCCAACACTTCTTAGTTTCAAAAGCTTTTGAAACTTTAAACACAAACCAAACTTCTTTAGAAAATCCATACTGAAAGTCAAAGAGAACAACCTTTGAAATTAATCACCCACTTAAATTTCTTTTTTTTTTCTTTTTTATTTAGACTTGATACTCTTTTTATATAGAGCTGTAACTTATTTGTACAATGTTCATGGCTATTTCCACAGAAATATAGAATCCTGGACTGTTTGGGGATTTTTTTAAATTCTTTGATAAATTTTTTTAATTCCACCACAGTCTGAAAGAAAGAGCTACCCCAATGGTAGTATGGTGTATGCTGGTGAGCATTTGAATGTGAGGTTTGTTCAGCTTAAAAATAAAATATTTATTTTCTACTCCAGCAAATTACCAAGTCCTGAAAGTGAAGGTAATTTTTTTCCCCATGTGTTACTACCAGTATAAAATAGGGCTTCAGTCTAACCAATGACCTCTTTGATGCCTACCAAATGCAAAAGTCACTTTTGTATTGAAATATTTTAATGTTTACTAATGTTACTGTTTAGCATAAGAATTATGATCTTCACCTTGGAATCTGGACTTAAGAAATCTGATTTAATTCCTGCATGCCTTCAAATTCATACTGATAATCATAAAGGAGGATGTTGCTAATAGCATGGTAGGGAGTAAATTCAGTACATACCTCATAGCCAGGGCTGACAGGAGACTGACAAGTAATTGGAAAGAAGAAAAAAACAGAACAAAGAAATAAGGGGGAGAAAAAGACAGAAAATAATGTTATTTTAGAAGCAAGCATGAATGTGGGATCATATTATACTCTCATTCTTTTTTATAGAATAAATGCTTAAAACTGCATTTGAGCTGAGACATAAAAATGTGGGTTGCATTGTATCCTCCTAGTTCTACTTAGTTTTTAGTATTTCTGTTGATGAGCTTTACACTACTAAGTTAAGAATCAAAAGAAGATTTTATTCTTTGGAGGTAGATTTTTAAAGCTGTACTCAAATATAGTCCCCATTCAATTTTCAGCTCAAACGAAATGTTTTATTGGCTAATGAAAACATTTATACCCAAACTGAAACTGTTTCTGTGGTTCCCTATGCAAGGATAATTAAGTATAGGTACATTTTGCATTATTCCACATTATCCTGCCTCAAAGATTTTTAGATTACAAAATTTCAAAAGACAGGACATAACTTATTCACTTTATACATGCCATTTTTCCAGAAGGCAGGTTTACATGCTGTGTCTCCTACCAGGTGCACACAACATGAACAAAAAAATAAGAAACAACTCAGTTTGATAATTACATCTATCAAAGATCTCCAGAAGTTATTCTTTCTCAACTGCTCTGACTCTACATGGTAATTAGGGGTTAAAATACATTTATTTTAGTCCTATTTGAAGAACTGATAGCTATAACAGAGATTATATTTTGTTAGCAGTTATTCAAGTAACACATCAATATTATTAATTAATGCCATACTTTTATGAACAAAGTTGATGTTTTTCAGTATATTCACACAGACTGTAGAAAAATGAAAGACATTCCAAAGTGCATGGCTTGATTGGCATCACCATATAAACTGCCATAAAACTTATCTCATAAGCACTGCAGAAGAAATGAGTCCAAAGGACAGATCTGGTACATGAGAACTGACAAAGCTTATGCCACTTAAAAAAAGCAGGGTGGGAGGGCAGGAATGGAAACACATTTAAAGGAAAAAAAACTAAACAGAACAAAAGACATATAGAAGCCATGTATGAGAACATTTCCAAAAACCTGGTAAATTATACTAGGATTTCATGAAATAAAAGTGAGATAAGAAAACTATTTGATTTCTCCAGGCCCATCCCTTTACCTACTGCAAATATATTTTCTTTGGGCGTGCACATGTGTGAGCATGTGTGATGTTCTGAATCATCAATACAGGGACTCCAGTGTTTACAAGGTCTCAGAGAAGTACAGCCTGCAGTATAGACAACACTGCATCTCTCCACTGACAATTTTAATGCTGTCAAACATTTTGAAATATACAGCTTTGCAAAACAGGTGTTTTGTATAAGAATGTGTCAGCAAACAAAACAGTCATACAATTTAAAATGTTTTCAAACTGAAAAAGTTTTGCTACATTTTAACTGTACAGTGAAGTGAATATTTATAGATGGTATACCAGGATGCTCACTTGTACAATATTTTTAAGAATTTTTTTTTTTAAATGAGATAAGAATTAGGGCCAGTCTTCCTCAGACTTTTCTGTCCTGGCCTAAGTAATTTCTGAAACAACCTGCTGAGAATTATGATTAATCCGTAAACATTTGTTGCTGTAGTTTGCAGAACTTAAGCACCTTACTCATTTATGCAGCTTTTCAATTAAAAATACAGATTCATAATGTTAACCTTAATTTCCAAGTAGCTTTAGACTAATGATAATCAGTAGCATAAGTACATAATTATGGTTCATAGATGGTACTGCATCTAACACCATGTCTACATAATTTGCAATAGTGTCCTTTTAGTATGTCAAGTTTAATAAGTTTAATATTCTAATTGAGAGGAAAACATGATAATTGTTGTGTGTACTTATAAATTCTTTCCTCTCTTTTAAGCCTTAAGGTTTTCAAAACCTTCACTTAGTAGTAGATTCATTTATATACTGTGTAGAATCTTAACTATTTAAGTATATTATGACCACGAGTGCTAAAAAGAACAAACATGCTAAAAATAAAAAATAGGTCATTTACTCCAATCAACATCTTGCTTTCATTTCAGAAAACTAATATATAAATGAATATACAAGTATACTATATATTAACATGCTTTTGTGTATACTGTACATTTACATATACCTCTACACATCTAAATACAGACATATAAATACATTCACCACAAAGAGCCATTTAACATCTAATGGAGATTTCTCCTACTTTCTTCTGAACACCCAGAAATATGCCAAACACACAGGCTCCAATTAACAAGACCTGACTGTGACAGACACTCAGTTTAGTGCTGTGGTGTCTGGGTCACCGTGCTCTAATGAGGCAAACCTTTCCTATTCAATAAGCCAAGAGAAATAATGGTCCGATACAGAAGAAATTCAACATCTAGTTCCAGAAGAGATTCTTCAAGATCCAGCTACTTATTTAGCATGGATGGCAGCTTTAGGCCTTTAAAATAACCTAATTCTTGACAAATGAGGAGACTCCTGGGAGTATCAGAAGTGACACACACCTTAATCCCACATACCTTAAACTGGTGACCTCCCTTTTACGTCAAGATGCCTTCCCTTAATTTATAATTTACATACCACCTCCTCTGTAGTCTGTAACAAGCAAAACCAGATCCTATAGCACTAAATATCTTTGTTTCTCAGCTCCTCCCACGGCCTCTACCGCTAGGCAATCCCATACCAGAAGGGCTTCATCTGAGACGCTGGGTGAGGGCTCTGCAGAAACCGTCCGAATGGTGCTGACTCCTGTCAGGGATACATTTGACAGGCGTCTTTTCCGTACACCACTGCAGTTGTTGGGAATTTTAAATGCACATCTCTTATGGTAGTTCAGACCACATCCTAAAAAGAGAAATTTAAAGCCATCCGATTATGGTTTACTAGTCAAAAAAGCAAGTAATTTTGGATTTTTCAAAAACAACACAAATTCAAAACCATTAGCCTTAAATTTGATGAAACTTTTCCCTCTACCCTTTTCCCTTTACCCTGCTCTTTTATTCTAGCAAATTGTTAGAGAGACAATGTTATCAGCTCCAAATAGATACATCTACAACCAGTGGTTTTTCTCTGATTTTTCAAAATCTATGGTCTCAAAGTGCAGGAAATTTCCATGACCAGCAGTTGGAAGGTAAGAAAGTCTCACTGCAAATGGTATAGTCTATTGGATTTAGTCTACCAGAAGTCAAACAGGTGTGGCAAAGTGAGAAAACTTAGCTATTACAACTTCATATGGATTGACAGTAATATCAGTTAAATAATCTGAATTACTGCAAGACACAGGCTCGTTAAAAATTGTAAGGGAAGGGTAAGACATGCAGCCTTTTCTTAAAACTACATATCAACCAAAGTTTTTTACACTCAAGGTTACAGGCCCATATCCAAGATGCCTCAGAGCAGTCAAAAAGATAAGTTCTTTAATCAGTTAATTCCTTTGACAGGTCTTACTGTCTCCAACTAATTTAAAAGCAGCATTAGACACAACACACAGAAGTAGAATGGGAAAGTCTCTTCTTTAGAGTGAAAAATTACATGTCACTGCAGCTTACCTTCACATTTGAGTCCCTGACGCACCAGCCCCCAGAGCATCTCCCCACAATGGTCACAGAAGGCTGGAGCCCGATATGAATGAACAAACAGAGCATGGGGCCGGATTTGGAAGTCTTCAAATGTAGCAGAAGCTATAGCAGTAAGATCATACACAAAATTAACATAAATAAAAAGTAACATAAGTACTGTTCTTCACTTATTAGGTATTTCACCACAGAACAATGCAAAACTCCTTTTGGCCACTATGATGCTGAACCTTGGATTTGGAATTGTTTACTGCATAATATTTTGAAGATAAAAAGAGTGATGATATGCCTTCATACTACAATGACCAGTGGAAAAAGCATAAAGCTGTATTTACAAACCTGCAGCAATGACGTCTCTGACAACATTTTTCCAATCAAACACAGGAGTATAACCGCATATCAACATTTACCAAAAATTGTCACAGTTCAATCTAATGTCAGAAATGTTTGAAAACACTCTTTTACAGGCTTTACTCACTACACTTTCAAGGTGTATGTACATAAAATAAACTGAAAACATCCAGTAAAAAAATACTTCAAGGTTTTTTTGACAAATGGAAGTGCATCTAAAACAGTCTGTTTCTGCTGATCACTTGGTATAATTAATTCAGCAGCCCATGCTGGTATCAGTGAACTGATCACACAAGTTAAAAATATATATTAGAGCTTAAGAACAAAACATGTAATGATATACCCAAATTTCAATAGAGAAAAAAAACCTTGCAGGGCAACATGGAAGATGGCCGTGCATTTCTTACAAAGTGACATGAGCCTGCAACTGGTGTTACAGCTCCAAATGTTAGAGGGGCTTGTTAAAAGCACTAGTGCAAGCTTTAAAAATAACTAATTAATTTTTTTTCTTAACTATTTATAACACAGAGACAGTACCACAACACTTTGAAAAACAGACTTAAATGAAATATTTTCCTTTTCTTATTACCTTAAACATATGTCAGATAGTCTAAAGAAATATCTGTCAAATGTTGTAAATACTAATCACATATGTAAACATTTGATCTCATTCAGATTGCCATTTAAACAAGTTACTGGCGTGCTTACTCTTCACTGATATCAGAGTGAATGCAATAGGTATGTAGGCATTTAACAGAAATACTTTGTCTTTCAACAGAAATACATTCCTGATTTGCACCTAACAGAAAGAAAGAGAGAAAAAACCCCAACCAAACTAACAAAAAACAACAAAAACCAAAACACACTCAAAAAAAAAAAAAAACACCCACCCAAAAACCAAAACAACCCCTCCCCCACCCAGCCCCTGTTTTTAATGGTTCAATTCAGAGGAATTCCTAAAAGATCCAAATACCCTGGCTTGCTCTTTGTCTACTAATGAAAAGAGAACCAAAAATCTGCATATTGATCAAGAAAACATTTTTAACTGACAAGAGGAGAGTATCAATAAAGACATACATCTGGTCTCAGTTGCTTCTCTGCAAAAACCTGCTACTCTTTTCCAAAACTGTCCACAGAAAAATAAGTTTCTAGTCTGAACCAGTCTTAAGATCTATTAATAAAAGTATTTAGAATACCACCCCAAAAGTAGGATCTAATGATTGCAATCATATCAAACTTCACTTTTTCAAAATGTTTTTACTAGAACAATGCAAATCATTTAACAGTTTGTTTATTTCAGGATTTCCCTTTTTTCTCTCGGCATTATATCATAAAAAGCTATATTACAAAATTTTACTTTATTCATAACACTAGGACCTCATAAAATAGTCCAACATATTAGAAATATCCTGAAACTAAATGAAATAGTTTTGTATTTATCTAAAAATGTTAGGTAAGGCATATTTTCCACTCAAGGGCTTTCAAACATTTGTTCAAATATATTATTTTTCCATTTTTTTCCATACTACAGTGATCTACTAGAAAACACAGCTCATCACAGAATGGGTTGGGTCTGGAAGACACCACAGCGGGTCCGACTTCCCTGCTCAAGCAGGGTCATCCTAGAGCACATGGCACAGGATTGCTCCAGATGGTTCTTGAATATCTTTAGTGTGGGAGACTTCTCAGTCTTGTGCAATCTGTTCCAGCGCTCGGTCACCTGCACAGTAAAGAAGTTCTTCCTTATATTCAGGTGGAACTTCCCATGCATCAGTTTTTGTGCATCACCTCTTGTCCTAATGCTTGGCACCACCTAAAAGAGCCTGGCTCCAGCTTCTTGACACCCTCCCTTCAGAACATATTTTAGATGTTGAACAGATTTCTTGTGATTTGACTTTAGGACTTAGAGTGAATCGTCTTTTTGTGGACACTGACAGATGTTTTTCTGCACTTCCAACCAAATCAAAGAGTATGTTGGAAGGGTCAAGCACTCAAAGCTTCAAAATATATTTTTATGTTATTAAAATACAAATATACATTTGTATACTTCATCTGTACAAAGAAAACAAAATACAGGCATATTAACTTCCCTCTTTAATTTCATATTGAAGATAGGAATTCAGACAACACCTTCCTAGTAGATCACTGATCTGTGAAGTTCAAGAAGTATTTCTTTTTGGGGCCTCTATTATCACCAGCATGCAGCCACAGGAGGAAAAGTTGTCACAGTCAGGCAGCAGACACCTCTCTGGTCCTACCACATATGGGTACCAACTGAGCTGTGATAGATCAGCAGCTGCATAAGATCAAATTATAGATGCAAATCATACTGACCCTGGATAATTCACTTCCTCTTCTCTAGTCTGGTCTATGAAATCACAACATGTATGTGATGAAGACATGGTCTTCAGCATTTTGGAAACTCCAGTCACACAACACACTACAACATGTTATGACATCTGCTCAGGAACTCAACTATAAACATATCACTAAGCCTTCCAATCTCTCCACTTGTCTCCTTCAGACTTTCCATCTGGAGTTTTGAGCCTCATCTCTTCTGTTCCAGACTTTTGTTCATGGATATTGCATGGCATATTTACCTACAGCTTTATGAAGAATATTGTGATTTACATCTCTGATTATTTGCAAATGAAATGATCATAGAAAAGATATGTATACATGTAGGTAGGAGCTTTTTCAAGGAGATGGAGCAAAACAAGAACACTATGCCCTACCAGCTTCCAACAGAACTGCAATGTACCCTTCTTTGCTACTGTGTCTCTACCTTAAATTTACATGCGGAAATATAAAATCAAGAAGCTGATGGAAACAAGATACTCAGTGAGTGTGCACTGCTCTCCTAGGAGAAGGCAAGGAAGACTGTACTATTAACACCCTCAAGACATGATAGCTATGAATTTTGGTAACATATATGTGAATTTTAGAGATGTGAACTTTTTGTTTATAAAAACAGATTTTCCTGAGGTTGTTTCTAGAAACATAAAAGTAACAACCAAACCACTATTAAAACAAGAGATATGTACAATAAAAATAGTCCACATCTCAATCTAGCAAAGGATTTATGTATCTAAGTTCATGACAATTGCATTGAATAACCTAACGTTATGCCTGTATTCAAGTTCTATTTTGAATCAACGATACATACTAAATTGGAAGACTGGAGAGGAGTTGTACATTGATTTACTGGGTAGTTTTACAAATAGTATGAACAGTGCACCAAACCCACAAAAAGTCTGATAAAAATCAGTAACTCAGTTAACTTCAATTAGTTTAATAATTTAGATAACGGATTAAAAATATATTATCTTGAAATAGCTTTAAAAACTGGGGATTGTGAGAAGTATACATACTTTCCCCTGTAGAAGCAAACTTGAAATCAAAATCTCCTATGAGTAGTTTTGCCTTAGGAAGTGATTTATAAATTAGGTCCTTTTTTCAAACTTCTTCCTATCATCTAGTCAGTCAACTTTTTTTAAATTACATGTCTAGGAAGCCTTTCATAATGCCATTAATGTTCAAAGCTTTAACCTTCAGAATATATCCTGTAAATCACTGAAAAAAACCCAAAATCAAAGCCCTGCTGATGAAGAGGAAGATATGGGGGGTTTTTCCAAATTAAATTAAGGCTTTTCTTGGTAAAAACCATCTGTAATCAGGCTACCCTTTTGCTTTGACGGTGTATTGATGGGGTGAAGACAATTTTGTGGCGGTATGTAAAATTATGCTGTAAAAAAGGGAGGCCTCCAAATATGGCTATAAGCACATCCTAAAAAACTTAATTACTCTGCAGAAAAGTTTGCAATTTTATGTCCTTAATATGACACTGCTGCACTGTTAACTCTCAGATTACCTTATCATCATCGATTTAAGCTTTCCTAGTATCACCAAAACACAGGCATTGAAACTGCAGCAGTTTTGACAAGACTATTTCATCAGGTCTATTAATGACTTGGCTGTTAATGGCTAGTACTCCTTGTTCTGGGCTCAGTAGCAGACCTAACATTCAGCACAGCTGGAATATAAAACATTGCAAGTCAGAGAGGCAAGGTCTTGCATTCAGAAAGAGGCAAATTATTTACTTCACCATTTCGTGTTCCAAGTCCAAAAGCACTCTTAACTATAAGCAGAGGTGAGATTCTGCTATTATCAGTAACAGAGCTTCACATAATGGCCACTGTGATCTTGCATCCCTGCCTCTCATGGCAGAAGAAACCATCAATCACAAGACTAGCAATATCTTGTATCTAGAAAAAGCAGGCATTCTCCTGCTACCTTCTCCCATTTGGAATGCATTTAAGAGTAATGTATTCTGTTGAGTTCCCGCAGGCATTTGTAACTTGAGTCCTTACAACTGCTGGCATCCATCACTTAAAAAATTAATATAACTCACAACTATACACTACTAAACTTCAGGCACTGGTTAAACAATAACAATTAATGACTGAGTATACAGCTCAGCTGGACTAAGAGAAAGGAAACCATTTTATTCGTTTCAATGTTCCAATCCTGGCAATCAAATACAGTTTGAGTTTCTAGAGTCTCATTTAAGTTTGCAGAGTTCTGGCAGTTCATACAAGCCAAAGACTCCATATCTGATCTCCATCCTAAAATGTGAATTAAAAACTAAACTAACTACTTCCTAAATTCTATACATGTGTACATTTATAATCATTCTGTTTCTTTATTTGTTCTGCTTTGAAGTAGGGTAACTTTAATATGGAAAATTTGAATCCTTTCTGGATATGAATGTGAGTATTTTACCGCTCTAGATTTTATATACAGGGAAAATCCTTCTAATACAATAAATTTCATTTTGTTTTCTTTACCTATTATTGCTTTATCCCAATGCTTTAGGTAAAAACAGTTCTATAAAGGTGGGGACAGAGGGAGAGAGATACATTTTCAGAACTGAATTTGGAACTCTTGAGCAGAAGCCTGCTACTTTCTAAATGCAACTGGTACAGGCTACCCACAATTTTTTTATAATACCCAGACTTATAAAAAGCTGCATGTCCTCAGTCCTCCAGTGACAGAGATACAAGAAACTGAATCACCTGCTACAAGGCTGATAACATGCTGTGCTGCTGCACCTGGACCATTTAATTTGGAAACATGAGCTTGGGTGTCCAGAAAGCCATGGAAAAGGAAAAGAAAGGTCCCAGAAAGAAACAGTAATGACAGAAAGAAGGGGAAGATGCTGGAAATAGGGGAAGATCCCACAGATCAGAGAGAGATGGAGGCCAGAGAACTTCCACCATAGTTTTGATCAATGACGCCCATGGTTGGTAGCTGCAAGTGGTGGCACAGCATGAACAAAGAAGAATTTGTGCCCAGCCTTTCCTGGCCAGCAGCTACCTCCTTACTGAGAGGGGCAGTGGGAAGCTGGCAAATGTAAGGCTGAGAAGGGAGCAAATGAGCCAGCAAGGGAGGCATCTAAGTAAGGCTCTTATCTCCTTCCTTCTTAAGCCCCAGTATCCAGATTCACTATGGGCTGTTGTTTACACTGTCACATCAGTGACATGAGATTTAACTAATAAACTGAAGGGGACAATAAACAATTTGCAAGCATTTGTCCAGTGCTAGCTCAGAATTTAAAGGAAGGATAATAAAAGATTAACATTTATGAGTCAATGTGATTCATCTGTACACTCTGAATTTTTAAAGTTCGATTTTTATGTACTTCTATTTGTTTGTGAATGATTTCACAGTTTCAAATCTACAAACTATATAGCTCACTAGGTTTAAGTTCATTTGAAATCCCATCACACAATTCTTTCATTATGGATTTACCCATTTCTCACCCAAGTGGAAAAAACAGCAATACCTTACTTCACAGCTTCAGGCCCTGTTAATCACAGAACACTGCAAAGGTATCAATTTAGCATAGGAAACAAAATTAAATACTCTGCAGGTTTACTGGAGCTATTGATGCAGTGTTCAAACTTGATTCTGACTACTGGCATTAAGGAGCAACAACCAAATGAAAAAAAAAAAAAGGCTCTTGCTCCTTTTCCATGCTCTGACTAATCTAAATTATTATCTTAAAGTAAATGCTGTGAGTCCTTTACATTTTTATTTCCTCTGACTTTTTTTTAATGATCTTCACAGTTATTTTCCAAGGATTTTTAAATAAAGCTCAAAAAGAAGAGGTGCTCAAAAAGAATTCATAGCACTTGTAAAACATATTTAAGTCCCACAAATTTCTTTCATAAAAGGTTAAGATTTTTTTTATTATATGGTGAATAAATGCTACTGGCTAAAAGTATTATGGAATTTAAAGTACAATCTTATGTTGAACTCAGTAAGGAATGAAAGAACCACCTCTGCATACATTAAATTATTTTTAACTATACTGTTACCTATCTGCAAAGGTTTAGGTATCTTTTAGAATCACCCCAAGAATTTATAAACATATACCGTTACAGAACAAATACAAGTGGATTGTTTCGGGGGTTTTTTTTGCACTGTTTTATTGGATGCCCTGATGGGATGCACCCAGCAGTACTGAGGGAACTGGCTGATGTCCTTGTGAGGCCAATCTCAACAATCTTTGAATAATCATGGTGATTGGGAGAAATGCCCAAATCCTGGAGGAAAGCAAATGTCATTTCCACCTTCAAGAAGAGTGAGAAAGAAGACCCAAAGGAACTAAATGCCAGACAGCCTCACCTGAAGCCTCTGAAAGGTGATGAAACAACAAATCCTACTATGACCACTTCTGAAATATGCTTTAGCGTCTGTCTGATTAATAATGCTTTCTTAAGGTCTCAGATCTTTGATGAGACCATCAGAGATGTGGAACAGAAGTATGACTGTATATAACCATCCAGTTTTCTCAGCCCCACTTGAATTTTTCTAGGATAACACTAGAAAAGGAAAAAGGGAAATTAAAAATGATAAATGTACAAGACGACATAACCTGGAAGAAATAAATTAATCATTGTTCTGAATTGTGGTTGATTTTTTAAAATTGTTTACAAAACTTCAATAATGACTCATCCTAGAAACACCTCCAGTGCCTAGCCAGGTAGATCAGAAGGTCAAAATTACATAAGTAAAATGTTTAGTTCCTCACTGAAGACGACAAAAGTGTTCTACTCACAACACGTTTACCCAATATTTTGCCCATGCACAAAAATAACTAGAAATTAACACTAGGAAATGGTGATACTAATATTCCCCATATGACATTCTGTGTTCAATTGCTTTAAACAGCTGTGACAGATGAGGAAAACCTCTAGAGGCATGGAAGAGACCTACATATAAAGAGAGATTAAAAGACTGGAAGACTGGAATTGTTTTGTTTGGAGAGGAAATGAGTAAGAGTTTACTGGACTCAAGAAACAGAGGAAGCAAAAAAAAAAAAAAAACCCCAAACAAAAAAAATCCAAACAAAAACAAACAAACAAAAATCCCCAAAACAAAACAAAAAACAACAAACCAGGAAACAAGCATAACTGCTGCAGAATAACTTTCTGCACTACCAAACTACAGTGATAGGAGTTTTCACGTCCTAAGAAGCAGGAAAGCTCTCCAACCTCCTTTTTGGCAACAAGTCACATCTTAGCTATGTTAACAGAAACATTCTTGGGGCCTCTTTGAAAGTCAGAGAGAGCCAGATTTCAGCTGGAATGACAATATCTTCAGGCTTGAGTCACAACTACCATCAAGATATAAAAACCTACAGACTGCAATCTGTGGCAGTTCCTGAGTTCCTACTCCTTGGCTCCCACTTCAAATTGTTATATTCCCCAAGGGAAGGACGATTGGTTGTTTGTACTCAGGCCACTTTTAGCTACAAACCTCAAGCACTTCCTAGAAGAAGATGTGTATCTTAGCACAAAGGACTGCAAACACAATTTTTTGGAAATTACTATGAGACTGCATATTTCTATTTGCTCTTTCAAAATCAAAGCCAGCAGTGAGCCAATGGAAATAAATTCAATGAGTTCAATAGTGATATTGAAAGATATATTTTTTACATAAGCCATATTTGATTTGAAGCCTACTGAAGTACTGAGTTATTGAGACAACAACTTCATAAAAACTAAAAAAAGCAGAGAGATCCTCCAAACACTAGATTTTTTTTCCTGACATACATCTGAGCAGTGTAGAATACACTGGTGACCACGTATCTAAGTTGTCTGATGCTATTCCAAGCAGGCAAGTTATTCCAAGTGGGTTACCCATTATTTTTCAATGTGCTGAATCATTTATAGCTACTCTCTCTTCAGGACCACTACTGTCATTTAACAAACAGACTGATACAAATGTTTCATCAAGCACATACTGGTCAAACAAACTACTGAACAAATCAATCAGACAAAACCCTTTATGACAAATCAAAGAGTTTTCTGTTTAGCTGAAGCAAACCTTGCTCCCCATTAAATTAGTAGCTAGTGAGAATTACCTACTGGGGAGGTAATTATTTGATGAAAGGGGATGGTGGCTGGTGACGAAAAGAGAATTCTTTGAATAGTGGCAGTTTTATAATTAAAATCTGTGTTAATAGCAAAAACAACTGGCAGAATATGAAGAACTGTGAAAAGGAGAAAAAAAACTAATTGAAGGTTTCTTACGCAAATAGTTTAAAAAATTTCAAAAAGAGATGAATTTTTTTTCCTTATATACAACTTCAACTGAACATATAGCAGTGGTCTCCAAAGCAAGGTGTACACACCTCTGGGTGTGCAAAAGACAACCCATTAGGGTACAGAAAGAAAATCTTATAACTTCAGCTACATATATAAACTTTAAATAAATCAACACACACATATTGAAGGTATATGCTTGAAGATTTTTAGTGATGAGGTGCACAAAAAGAAATCTGGACTTTGCAACTGTATGTTTAAGAAAAGTTCAAATGCTATTAAAGACATATCCAGTAAAATAATTTATAGTTATATGCGAGTTTTACATACCACAGATGTAACAAAAGACTAAATAGTAAATAAATTTATAAAACTGTTTAAATAAACAGAGTCCTTTGATGAAAATATGGTTTTTATTATCATGCACTTTTTTCCACCAATGCCTTTCTAATTATAAGCCTTCCGAATGCTAATCAGATTATAGCATTGCATTGTAAGTCTAAATGAGCACACAAATATCCATTAAAACATTTGGCAACTTTTGCAGACTCCAGGTTTCATTCATCACCTCAAGTCTTTTGAGAAAGGATCAGCTGACATGGGGGCTGCCGAAGTATTAATCATGAATAACATATTGAGCTACTGTTACAAAGTGGATTGTGCTAAACTCAGTCAAAATTTTAGTATCTAAAATCTTTTTTAAACGGGTGAATGTGATATATATCATATTAAGAAAACTGAGAAAAAATTAATAAGAAAGGTAAAAAAATTGCCTCACTGAACTAAGAATACTTTAAGGAGAATAAAGGGTTTTTTTAAACTCCACAGCCTTTGAAATAAAGATAATATACAAATAAAATCAAGATTTAATTTGGTCCACTTTGGAAGTTGACTGGCATTTTTTTAACACATTAAGTGCAATTAATGTGGCTAATCAGCTTCAATTCCACCTTTCTTGAAAAGCCAGCTGTACAACTTATTGAGGTGAGGCCTGTTGAAGTGGTGTGACATGAATTATGTCTCTTTTCAGTGAAGTCACGTGATAGGAATACAAAGCGTAAGAATTACTGGATCAGACAAAATCTGGAATCCTATTTTGAAAGAGGAGTTCTCAAAGCAACATCATCATACTCTGAAGCAGAGAAGGTGACAAAGGTAGATGACACAAGGGCAGTGACATTACAAGCCATTTTCTGTTCCATTGCTGCACCTGACACTTTACTAGTAATGCTTTCCAGATCGTTCATTAATGTATTTAACAGCACAGACTTAAGTGCCTTGCTGGTAACCTACTTCCACTGTGAAAATACCATGCACTTCTACCCTTCGCTTCCTAAGTCATAAACAGTTATTTATCCATTTGAGCATTCACCCTGTTCTCTCGTGAAAACATCATTTCTTTATGAGCATTTGGACTGAAAGTGTTTGCATTAAATCTGGAAAACCAAGTGAAATATCTCAAATGAACTGACAATTTCATTAAAGACCGCACAAACCAAAAATGTATTCTCTCAAAAGATCAGACAATTAGAGATGTATGAGGTTGGATGTTTGATCTATTAGGTAGCAGTGGAACAGTGACCTCTCATATACAGGCACTGTCCAGAAACTAACAATTAACACAGTTATATATGGAAAAAAAGACAATGACAAAAACATAAACAAAAAAAGGGAAAGAATCTTTCAGTTCTGACAACTTCAAACATCCATCTATCTGAAATTCATGACCCAAGAACAGTATTAGACTAATGAACAGTGAGGGATACAAAATCAATCAACTTTAACCTAATCACAAATGAGCCTTATCTCTACAGAAATAAGAAAAATGACACATAGAAAAATTGAAAGGACACAAAGGAAGAATAATTGCTAAAGATTTCATCTTAGACAGAATAAAGATATTTGTATTTCTCAAGACACCAGAAAACTGCATGCTAAGATAGCCATGAAGGCACAAAGAGAAGGATGATCTTCAATCATAACAAAGCAAAATCACAAACTGTGACCAACTATATAAGTACTATAACATTATGTTCAGAGATACAATATCATAGTGTTTAATCTCAAGCTGAACTAACACAACAATCCTGTTATGATAAATGGCATTTACTGTAATTGTACAGCTATCCACAGCTTTTATTCAGCCCAGTATATTTTATCATAGACAGTATATACTGTACTGAATCAAAATAAAAGGTCCACATCTAACAACCAGGTGATCTACCATCTATGTGGTATTACAACAGAAACAGCTTCTTAACAAAAGCACTGGATCAATTCCTGCCCTCATCAGCTCAGCAAGGGAACGTAAAATAGCTGCTATTTGACTTTCTTGCTTCAGGAATCCTGCCAAGTTGAGCACAACTGGTCACAGCAAGCAGATGAAGTACATTCCACTAATTCACACAAGACGCTAACGTTTCCCTGTCTGCTTCCCAGCAGCAGGCCAAAACCTCTTACATCTCAATGGAACTTTGCCCAGTAAAAACAAGATAGAATTTTTATAAACAAACCCATATTAAAACTGTAAATATACAATTTTTTCTCTCTATATCATGAATAGACCTGGCAAATTTACACAGCAGTTTTTAATAAACTTCATGAACAAGGTACAGAAGAGGATAAACTATGCTGACAAAAAAAGTCTAAAGACATCTAAAGTAATTGTTTCCTTGAAGCCCTCAAAATCAGAACTCAAAAAGAGAATACAGATGCACAGAAGCATAGCAATTCTCATCTGTCAGCTTCTTCTATAGAGTCTGTGCCTCCATTTAAAAAAAACAACAAATACAGTTATTCTGAAAAAAGTCACAGATACAAAGATGGAGGGTGGAAATTGCATTTACAGACAGCTTTAAATAATATCTTCAACATCATTCATTTAAGAAAGGGGCTAACTGATCTATTTTCCAGATCTCATGTAACAACTTAAATTAAGAACTTGTTAACTATTTACCTTCTCTGCAAAGAAAGGGTACATAGGGCAGCTATCATTAATATCAATTCATTAGCATCAACAAATTGCAGTTGAAATAAGTTATTTTTATAAGCTAGTCAAAATGACACTGAAGATCTCCAAAATCCTAGGAGTTAACTTAAAGAAGTGAGTTTATCACAGCAAAAATAATCCGTTCTATTCAAATTTATTGTGAATTTTACATTATGCTATTTTGGTAATTAATGTTTGCATCCTTTATTTCATGAGTGGAACACGAAAGTTAACTTCTCAGAGGTCCAGTCGAAGATTTCAGCAAACACTACTTGATCACATCAAGATTGAAGGACATTTTTCAGCTTAAACTCACTTTACATAAATATGCTTACTTTTCTTGAGCAAACAGGAAAACTACATTTTAGAGAGAGAGAAAGAGATCTAAAAAGATGTAACTTCTGGTTTCTATTCCTTTAAGTGTTTTTGAATGACTGACTACTCATTTCCAGCCATCTTTTGACTATAATTTAAACTGCCACTTCTGTACCTTGCTTCCCGATTCTGGGCTACCTAGTAATTTTTGATGGTATTCTAATAAAAGGAACCCTTCCTACAAATACACTTTGATAAAATCCTTTCTCCAAAGATTCAGATCCTTTTCAGTCTGAAATGCATAGAACTAAGTATATATTGGATTCAATGAACACATTAGCGGAGATTTCCACAGAGGTAGTAAAGAATTTTCTTCCTTTGGGCATCTGAAGAAAAGATGAACGTTCCAATATTTTAAGAAAAAATAATATAGAAAATACACAGCTAAGAAAATGGAAACATGGCGAGTTGTAAGTTACAGCCAGAAGGGTATTAGTGATGTTGTTCAATGAATGCCCAGGAGTGCAGCCTAATAAACCAAAGGTATTCAACATTTCTGGTTCTAATACATTTCTGAAGTGTTCCCATATTCCTACACAAATACTATCAGAATCCCATAAATAAAGTGTTCAAACGGATATTTTTAAAAATACGTAAAATAAAAGGAAAAAATAATAGAAGTAAAACTATTTATTTATTAGGGCTACTACATTCATAATAAAGTTTCCATTTTCCTCTTTTAGTGTGCAGCTAACCAAATCTCATACACTCAACATACACTTCTGCTTCCACCCTTATAACAATGTTTGACCTTTCAGTTCCAAAATGCCAGAATCTATACTGGCACTGAACCACAATTCATCTGGCTGACTGCAACAGCCTGTGCTTATCTCCTCTGGAGGAGTCAGTTGACAGACACACAGCATTTGTTCAGCACATTACATGATTCTTGCAGTCCATTAAAATACTACATTGTATTGCACCCATGCAAAATGCAAATTATAATTTTCATTAGGAATAAAAAAGCACAGCAGGTGCTGCAATATGAGCTGAGTAAATTTCTCGTGTTTCACCAGCAATTTTTTGCTCTAACACAAACTGTTTCAGTTACATTGCATGACATCTATAGGTACAATTTTCTTCACTAAAACAGACTAAGGTGCTTCAGCTACAGTGAGCAACACCTCTAAGTTTCTGTAGATAATTTTCAGCTCTTTCAAGAACTTGTAATATAAGCTGTAAACCAGAAAACAATTATGTTTACTAATCCTCAAACTGCCAAGAACATATGCAGTAGGAAAAAAATCATGGGTGGTCCAGCTTTTTTAATAAAGTTTAAGTAAACTACAATGAAAAAAAATGCATACTAATGAATGTATAATCCTGAATACAAGGACTGACAGTTCAGCTTTCTGTACTCTGAACAGTATTGACCTGAGCAATAAAAAATGAATGCAGTGGATCAGTACAGCTTTTGACATCAGATACCAGCGCCTCAGGGGATGCTGACCCAAAGCACAAGGCGTTTTAAGCAGCAAAGCCATAGCAGTAACAATGTGCTCTACTGCCATTTTGGACATGACATTCAAAAACAATTACCATAATATACCTTGAATTTACAGAACTTTAGAATGCATATTCTGTTTAGTTCTCTATAATGAAGGCTAGAAATAAAACACTTCGATCAGTTCAGCAATGCATCTGAACACATATTGTATTTCATTTGTCCTTCCACCACTCAAGCACTCAATATCAAACACTGTAGCACTGAAGACCAATCTCGTCTGTTTCCAGAAGGTTTTTTTAATCCCTTCAAAATAAATTTTCAGTGCATATTATTAAACATCCTGAAAAAGACTTCTTATGGCTCTGTATTTAGATAGACTTTGTCCTTTAATTAAAAAGGAGATAACCCATCTACAGCTACTTTGATATGCACTATTGTCAAAATCCATGATAACTTTAAACCATGTCTGAATATTTTTCAATAAAAAGCTGCCTGCATTCGTTTGAATAATTCCTTAAACATTACAGATTTTTTGTACATTTCTTTCTCATTTTCAGTGTTGCAGAACTGGGAATACTTCCCCCCCCTTTACATGACACAGGAATTGTCTGCAAAAATGAATTGCTGCATTTAGTTTAAGCTCATTTGAGGGAGGACACCAATACTTTTAAGTGTTTATTGAGGAAATGTGCTTAATTTGAGACATCTAACTGAAGGTTTAACTTGTAATAGTGCCATCAGTCAGGCCATGACATATTAGAAGTTTCATTTGCTGTCCTTTGCTCCTAAAGATTTAAATAGCTACTTGCCTGATTTTGGCAAACTAGAAGGTATGTGATCTACACTTCATATAAACAATATTTCAAATAAAGCACTAAAGCCCTTGTTAACTTTTTTCACTGCATCAAAATTACTGATGTGGAGTGATTATGTTCTGTAGAAAATATTAAGTTCAAATTACTGGTATCTTTTTGAAAGTGAAAAGCTTATTTCCTGATATGGAAAAGGTGAATGATGACTTACAGGAATGACATGCATTATTCCTTATTCACTCTTTCCTATTCTAAACAAAGAATATGGAATAGGGTCCTACACAAGAAAACTATGTTTAAAAGCTCAGTTCGCTTAGATTGTATGACCTAACTTCCACTCTTTTCAGCATCCATTAGGACTTGGCCTTCCTCTTCACTATCCTACACCCTTCTACAGTTGCAATTTTTACTTTCATATGGCATGCATTTCTCTGTACTTTAGCATCTTTCCAGATGCTCTAACTGTATGTTCCAACTGCAAAAATTCAGCCCTTCAACCATCTTCCAAGTTTTACCTGCCAAATAGCACCTTTACACCTTTAAGGTTCCAGCATCCACTCTACTGCAAACCCATGCAAACTCTGCACCATTCCAAGTCACAAAGCTCATATCTTACATCTAAGCTTTTGACAAGTCCTATTGACAGCTAATGACATCCTCAGACTTCTTCTGTATTAGTCACATGATTGTGCTTTCCCCTTCCTCTCATAATTTTAAAAAATAGATCATGTAAAGAATCAGAGCAGTCTTGGCAAGCAAAATTATGCAGGGCTTTGAAAAAGCTCTATTTCCAGTGGACACTTTCATAGGACTTGAGCAAAAAGCTTATTAATATTAATATTAACTCGTTAACTAGCTTATTAACACTATTAACTAGTTAACCTGTTGCTTAACTAGTAATATGGATGAAAGGAGTTGTTACAAAATACACAGAAAAAAAAAGAGCAACAGAAAAAAAAGTAAAAGGCAACAGAAAAAAAAGTAAAAGGCATAATATGCCTAATATATGTCTGAGAAAGGAAACAAGAAAAACGAAATTTTTGGTTGTATGGACTCTCACCTGTGCTGGGTTAAAATCCAATTGGGAGAAAACTACTCTGGATATTTTCATTTGCAAAGAATGACAGTAATTTTCATTGGTTTTTAGTTACCTGATAAGACAACTTCAACTAGGTCTCCTTCTTGGATATCTGCAGCTGATTTCACCAACTGGAGAATGTTTTCAGAGGTAGGGTCATGGCGGAAGAGCAAGATTTTGTCGTACATTCCATAAAAACCACATTCGGGAAACTGCAAACACAAACCCATGAGAATTCACTATGCTGTAAAACACATAACTGTAAAATACAAAACTGTAAAACACAATGAATGTATAATGAAATTTTGAGGGCAGACTGGACCACTTCTCAGACTATTATCAAATAGGATATATATTTTTTCATCTATGAAAATATTTATCACTATATTCTGAAATGTTTTTACCACCAAGCAAATAAGCTGATTTGCCTTTCTCTTCCTGTGAACAATGCAGTATCCACTAGGAAATGAGAGAGAAGTAAATGTATCTTGCAGCCACTGCTGGTAACTTTTCCTCACACGAGTTCCTGAGTAAGATGATTTAATTAGACCTGGAGCAGCTGTTTGGACTAGATGTTCTTTGGAGTGCCCTTCTAGTCTATATTATATTATATTATTCCATTATTCTATGATCTCTCCCCAGATGTCTGCCTAAAAGATGCTTTGAAGCCAAAAGAAATATATTTTAGCTCTGCTTAAGATGCAATGCTTAAATGACAACTCAATATGAAATATCTATTTTTTGAGACTGAAGTTACCAGGCACATAAAACAATGTTTCAAAACAATATTTCAAAATTTAATCATAATCATTTGTTTCAATGCAGAGAAATTGGAGCTTCAAAATCAGATTAAATCCTGTTTAAACTAAAAAAGGTTTTTTAAAAACTTTGAGGTTATACACTGGAGATTATCATCTAGGTAACTTTTTTCCTTTTTATTTGATTTCTGAAGCAAAAAAATTGTGTTTGTTTCATGTTCCCAGCCTAAAGAACTAAGACTCTCTTCTGAAAACAAAACCAAGTAACCCTTTCTATGTTACAAAAGAATCCACTCAATTTTAAATCAATGCACTACTCCACGTTTTGGCAACTAAAAAAACACGACAAGTACAGCCAGAGAAATGAACTGGTATGTTTTGAGGTTATACACAAACACAGTGGCATTCCTAAGAATTTTCTTTTATAGAGGCAGTGAAATATTATTCTTCAAAATGGGAACTGCTGATCCTTTTCAAAAACTACAAAATTTTTTCTCATTTCACTGGATTTCAGAAATACCAGAGGCACTTCCCTCTAAATTTATTATGATTTAAATTGCTTGCTGTCTCTTTATATTCCCATTCCATTTGCTTTTTTTCAAATAGCTCTACTTTTTCTACCTAAAAAAGTATTTGCAATATTACACATACTATGTATGTATGTAGAAATACACGTATCATGAGGTACAAGTTATTATATTCTGTAGAAAAAAGTAAATTCAACCACAGCATTTTTGATAAATTACATACAAGAAATCTTCTGTTTGAATTCGTTTTCCCCAGATACACTACTCTCGTGTCAAAACAGTCATTTTGATGGTGTGATTCTCAAACATTGTATAAGGACCAACTGTAGCAACAGTGACAAAAATTCCCTCAGCTAAACTTACTCTTACCAACAATAATGCTGATACGCACAGACCAAAGCAAACAAAAAGAAGCCAAGATGCTTGGTATTACACCACCACAAACAGCATTCAGTTCTGCTAAACACAACACAAAGCAGGGGATTTATGGGATTGGAGCTAAACTCCCCAATACCAACAGAAGGCCTTCTTTCAGTATAACAGCTGCTTAAAGCAGAAGTATCAGAGTTAAATGGTCATTATAATGGCCACAGTGAGGAAATACAGTACATCTGTGAGAATCAGGAGTGGAAGACTTGCTTACACGGGGTTCAGAAACAGGATGTATTTCTGGTTGCTTAACAATTAAGATATCAGAGCTGTCCATAAACACCTTGTTTGCCTGCTCCAAGTGTGAAGTAAAATGAATCACTTTAATGGGCTTTCAGTGTGCTTCAGTCCAAGGTGCTTTAGTTTACAAGTGTAACTGGGTAAATTACCTTTACAGCATAATAACTTGCTTAACTGCCACAGTTTAGCTGTGTATTTCAAACATCTCTGGCCTTCCCCTTTCTAGAAACAGAAATATCAGATTTTTAACGTGATCATTTACCAGAAATTCTAGGTTCCAGATTTAAAATTTAGCAAAATTTCTAAATCAACTCAAGTCTATCCCCAGTGTTATTTATTAGATACACTCCTGTCTTGGTTTGAGAAAATGTGAAGGGAAACACTCTAAAATGAGTTCTCCCCCTTTGTTTTAACCAATTCCTTTCCACCAATAAGCAGAAACAAAATATGAACAAATATAAGTGAAAAAATAAATTTACTAACAAGTAAAACTGCAACAGGCAAATAACAGACTTCTATTCCAAACACTGAGCATTAAAAGAAATGCTGTCTAAACACTCGTATAGAACATATCTTACATGATATTGTAGTAGCTTTTATGGTAAAAAGAGGAAGTGCTAATAGCATTTGAAGTCACCCGTACGTAATAAGCACACTGAAACTGTGTGCTTCTTTCATTTTCTAAAAATATTACATCACGATTATCTACCCATAAGACTTTAAGGAAATACAAAATAAAATTATGTTTTTAGATGAAGACTGCTGATCAGGATCTCAAGTTATTATAAGTCAATTTTTTATTGCCCAGATTGTGGGCACTTTGGCAGCAGATCATCCACAAAACACAGGGTAAAAGGAGCCTCAGCACTAATCTTTCCTCAGCAGATACAACACAGAAGCAAGCAATGAAGCGTTTTCACCCTTAGTAACTGCAAATCTCAAGAAAATACACCAAAATATTTTACCAATAACCATATAGAAGACAAGTGAATATGCAAATTCTGGATTTTCAATTAAAAAGCCTTCAAGTGTTACTAAAAAAAAAAAAGGTAGACTCAAATTTCAATAACTAGAACATCTAATTTTAAATATTCAATAATTCATTTAATCCACTATCCATCACATCAGTCAGTAATTTCAATGGCATTGGTCCCTCCACATGCAAATATGAGCTGAACTATGTACAGCCATAACTGTGCTGTTATTAACAGTTTTTCTCAAAATAAGGATCAAAGAGAGGCTGACAGAAGAAAATGTTGGTTATATTTAAAACTCTATTTATTGTGACAATCAAATGGTTTTATTATTAGAGACTTATTTATTATTATTATTTATTTTTATTATTAGAGAAACTTTACAAGACCTGATATATCTAAATGCTAACATATTTCCAAATTGAATTGTGAAGCTTTCAAAAATTAATTAATAATCACAAATCATATACACGGTTATCTGAATGGAAACCTACTCTGCCTCCTTCTTTTCTGGTAAACCACAATTTAGAATGGAAATTAACTTCAAAGAAAGATAAGACTCTCTAACGTGAGACAACACTTCACCAGTTTGGTTTAATAAATATGTATTAGAAAGATTAGCATGGTAGCTATGTCAAATGAAAACCACATGAAAAATAAATTTCTTCCACTGAAGAACTTAACCTGGAAAAACTGGAAAACATATACTCTAAACAATGACGATGATTCATTTCAATTAATAATGTATTCCAATAGTCAAAAAAGTCTGTTGCTGTGATAATTTTGCAAAAATACTTCTTTTGATATAATAAAATTGAAACATACAGGCAGACACATTCTCACTGATAAAAATGAAAAAAAAAAGTCATCTTCCTGTTTTTGTCTTTTTATATGTTACTACAATTTTGCACATCTTCTGTAAGGGTTAGTTTCTGTTGCTTTATTCTAGGAAGTCATGACAGTTGCTTTTTTACTTTTTTCAGTCATCATTTTACTTTTCCTTAAAATTAAGTTTAACTGTCTCTTTTAGTGATGACTGTTTTTTTCTTCTAGATTAGTTAGGTTTTTAGAAGCCCTTAGTGATTTTCATATCAGCACCTGCAACAAAAACTTTGATAAAACCTGGAAGTCCTTTACAGCACCAAGATATTGATCCAGCACACATAAGGGCTGTGGGCTGAACAACGTCTTCACAGCATGTGGAGAAGCTGAGTCACACTGAATGTTTGTTAACTTAACTGGCTAAAACACAAGTAACCTTGATCTAACTTAAACAAGACTGTTGATGTGACCCTAACATACATAAATACATACATACATACATACATAAATAAATAAGTAAATAAATAGTCTTACATCAATATTCCTGTTTTAGTATAAAGATAGACACATACAAAACTTCAACAATCATATCAACCAAACTGAAACATTTTTCTTTCATATTCTTAAAATAAGAGTGCATTTTATTTTTAGAAATCAGAATTTCTTTTCTCTACAGAGGTCAGAACACAGCAAAATCATGACACTGAAAAGCCAATGTTTCATTAAGAGGACTGCCTAAATTTTCACCTGGTTGTGGCAGTCATTATTAACTCTCTAGCAAAACTCGAGATTTTTTAAAGGCACTATTTACCAATGCTATCATGAAAATATTAGTCTTATGCATTAAGAAAAAACACATGACTTCGTGGTTTTGTTGCAAGAAACATCAGTTAGTGTTCAAAGACACTCTCCACATTTACACCACTACAGTTACTACAAAGGAACACAAACTCTCGAGGTTAAACAGAAGTTTACAGGACGCTATACAGAATATATGTAGCAACATCTGAGTACAAACAGGAGGTGGAGCTTGTTCCAGCAGCAGCGGCATCTCCACCTCAATCCAGGATGTCACATTCCATGCTTAAGACATCTCAGAAATGGTGACTCACCCTAGACCTTTCCAGTAACTTCATTTGCACTAGCCACGCAGACAAACAGCAAGGACAAGCAACAAATTATTTCCTTATCTTTTTTTCCTTCTTTTTTTATTTTTTCCAGGCAATCAGTCTTCAGTTATATAGGGAGGAAAAGGAAAATATAAGGAGTAGTATTAATCAACTTGATGCTGCCTATGTTGCAGTAGTACCCAAGACAGGCTCAGGTCAAACCCATTTGTCACAGGTTCAGAAAAACAGACAAATGTATGTCTATGCCTATGCCTTTCCAAATCAAGAACAAATATCTTGATTTGGAAAGGCAAAGGGGTAACTGAAGAAATCTGGAAAGGTGAGGAAGAGATGACCAGAGCAAGGAAAATACACTTAGAAGAGAGACACAGGAAAGACCTTGATTGTCTCATGACCCTTGAGGATCGCCAAGAGCCAAGATTCACAAGGGTTAAAGTGCTAAATGGGAACAGCAATATAGGTCTTTGATCGCTTTTTGCCTTGGCATTCCTAAAAATGTATTAGCAATTTCCTTCCAATCTAACTGCTAAGTGAAACAGACAAGTTACTAAGAATATACTGACTATACCAGCCAGGAACCATTCTCTGGATCCACAGCTATGTGGCATGGAAGTGGCTCACTGCCACACAGATGACCTCTTTCCCCAGAAGCAGGGAGATGACATTGCCACTCCATATTTTAAAACAGGCTCTTACACATGCTAGGACCCAAACTCTCTGAGCATCATCTGAAGGAATGCGATTTGGCACAGTTCAAACCATATCAGGAAGCATGCAATTAAACAACTGAAAAGTTTACGTGATTTTGGGCCAATACTTGAGCCTGTATCCTCATTTCAGTTTATTTATAAATATATTTTTAGATATAACCCCAGAGAGCTATCACCATGTGGTACATTCCAAACATCAGTTAAGCTTCCTAATGCTTTACTGTGGGCAGCATCATTCCTTATTTACAGTATTCATTATTCCTTTTACATTTTTACTACAATGATTGATGTACAAACATGCTTTATAAAGGACTCGTTACCTGTGGAATACCAGTTAGTAAGCAGCTTCCAAATGGGCCATCTGCAAACACCAAACTTCTTATTGACTGCTTTATGGTGTAAACAGTATTTTAGATAACAAATACATACATACAAACATTTTTCTATCTCTGCAGCAGTGATCTGCTGCAGAAATCAGATTCTTTCATCTCTCTTAGAGCAGGAACAGAGTATGTTGCCCACACACACACTGACTTGGACTGGCTGTGGAACAATGAAGATCAACAGAGTTAAAACACAGCTGAGCTCCTTCACAGAACTACTCATGAAAAAGAAAAATATGGCCATGATGAAAAATAAAAATATGATTTTTCTGGAGAGAGCCTGAACTCGGAACAATCTATTCGTTAGCCTTTTTTAGTACATGTGTTTCCTACCCTGCCCATTCAGGGTAGGAGTTGTTTCCTTTGTATTTCTTCAAACAAACAGGTTCTCTTGCTACCTATGCTTCCTGTCACTGTATGTCAGTTTGCCTTCTGTCACACAAATTGCTCACTGCCAAAATTACAGAGTATACACCACATTACTCATGCTACTTCCGCGCAGATTTAAGAACTCCCAGTTCAGGGCAACCAGACCTGAGTCTCCTCTCACTGCTCCTGAACTGTGTCTGGCAAGTGGCTGCTGGCTGGGGTCAATCCACCATGGCAACTGAACATGAAAAATCTAAAATAATAACACTTTTCTCTCAAACAAAGAGAACTTTAGCATAATTAGTGTTACTCTATTCATTCTATCACAAGATACAAATACATCTTCATTTCCATTGAAAATATTGGATATATTTTTCACTGAAACTTCTATGGAAGTACTTTATTCTGAATTACCACCTGCAATGGATTACCAAAAATATGTTGATTATTGTTGGAAGTTGATTTTCATTGATAGCACACAAAGGCTACCTTAATTTAAAATAGCCTTTGTCTCTCAGATATAATGTGTCTTCTCTAAGACTAATCTTTTTTACTATTATTTCCTTGGTATTTTGTGAATATTCTATTAAAACTTCAAATGCAATGGAGACAATGCAGAGTCAAGAAGCTGTAAAGAAAGAATAAGTTCAATAACTCAGAAATTGAGAAAACACTCAATTTTGTCACATAAAAATCCTAAAAGTCAATGTGCCATGCAAATCAAAACACACTTGCATAGCTGACTGCTCTGTCATGTAGATTAAGAGGGTAATTCAACAGAAACATTTAGAGAAATAATAGTAATTAAATCACAAAGAGACTCAGAATATAAACTGGTCTTTGCATCCTGTTGGTGGCAAAAATATTACCACACCTACCACACCTGCATATACAGCATTATTGAATTGAAAAATTCAATTGAAATTCAATTTCATGGGCAGAAGCACTGAGGGAGACCACTTTGAGTTTCTGTCTTCTCAGTTGTTTCGCACTGAGAGTTTGAGATCTACACTGATCCACTAATCCACATTTCTCCAAGACAACAGGGAGACCTCAGCAGAAAGGCTCCCACAGTTCCTGTACACGTTCTCTGTGCAGCTCAACACTGTCCACCCCAGTGTAGAATCAAGGAGCTTCCTGTGAAATGTTTAGGAGAAGAACGTGACAACAAGTGCCAGATTGTTGACAGGCATCCATTTATGTAGGCACTTCACGAACAGATTGCATTTCTCACCAAGGAGGTTGAGAAATGGAGCAGAAACTTTCATGCCCTTCAGCAAACAGGCAGAAAAAGGATGATGAATCACTAAAAAAATCAAGTGTTTTTTTCTAGTTCCATTAACATAAAAACATCTAAAGAGCCCCTTGCTCACAAGTATTGACTGCTTCTGAACTGTAGTCTTACCAGTTCTATGCCATATACTACGTCTGGGATTCCTAATTTAAGAAAGATTAAGAAAACAATTCAAGAGCCAATTCCATACACTATTAATAAAATAACCAAACCAAACCAAAACAATCCCCAAACCTCCCATTTCTGTGAGAGTCTACCACCAGATGTGTTCCAGCTTCATTGATGCATTACATCAATTCAGGAGACTCAGTCACCAGTCACGTACCTCACTCAACAGACTACACAGATGTAGAACAAGTGTCTTTGATCTTTTTACAGATTGCACAACACAAACTGCTTACATGCAGTCAAAGCTTCTGTTTCTGAGGTAAGAGATCTCAAAAGATCTAATGAAGGTAAGAGACCTTTCACTTCCTTATACCTCTGCTGTACTTTCAAAATCAACTCCATTTCCTTCCAGATAAATGCCAGTCTACATCACGGCTTAAAAATAATTTTGTTTTGCACAGAAACAGAAAACAAAATATCTCTGATCAAGAGTACTATTTTAAATAAAGTATTCCCAAGTATGTGGTTTACTCCTGAAAAAGCAGAATTCCCACACACTTGAAGTCAAATATTAAGAGAGAATCTGAAAATTAGTTACTCTTTCATCCACTCCCAATATTAATTCTATATTTCAGGAATTACACTAAGAGTCATTTGAAAAATACTTGTAAAGGGCATTCTCATACTGAATGTGATAGAAACGTGAATGTTTAACGATCATATTGGTTCTGTTTTTAATATTAATAATTAGTTTGCTCCTTAGTTGTCAGTTTGGCTTCCATTTATTACTAATAATTAGGATCCTTATTAATAAAGGACAAAACTTCCATTTATTAGGAACTAGTATCCTTTTTAATAAAGCATAAAGTGACATCACCAAGTAACAGGATTACTGGGCTCCCTAATTCTGTAAGGATTATAGTCAGGAGGGAATTCTAGCAGAAGAGAAGGCTGAGGGCACCCATGTTGGACACCAGTTTAAGCATGAGCACACATACCTATAACGAGGTCTGTATTGGGCATCAGATGACTAACTCAGAATCAACAACTCATGCTGCCAGGCTATACACACTAATTCCCCATTCCAAAACATTACAAGGAAGCTGTCCATAAGAGCTAGTAAAAAACATTAGGACAGAAGTGCCTGTAAATTATTCTTTTATGCAGACTTAGCATTGCTTTGTAGCTCTGAGTAAGCCATGTCATAGGAAGTTTGAGTTTCATTGTCTCCAACACCCAAAAGGATTTCCCTTGCCAAACAACTGTTTAGGGATAGGAAAACAACATGAGTTTTTTCTTTTTTTAACATGACAAAAAATGGCAGCTTTTATATAGTAATACAAAATCTATATATAGGCTTCTAGAGAGTGAATCACTTGGGAAGAGGCCATTTGGGTTCCACACTTTCCTACCTTAATGTTTCAAAGGTGGAGTGTACAACTTTTTGAATGGACTCCTAATCACGATACTAGGACACTGTCAGTAAAGAAATGGAAACCACTGAAAGGAGAATGGGATCACAAGCAGATCACAACAAAGTTTCTGCCTCTGTAATGGGACCATTCGCACCCAGTGCTTCCTTTAGTTGTATGTATTCATTGCAGGAACACACAGCACAAAGAGGCATAAAGCTTCAACATATGTTTAAGCCTTCTGTTAATCTAGAAACACACAAAAGACAAGTATATGAATAAACCTTAAGGATAATTTTATCTTTTTTTTTAATTGCTTTCAAAAAAATAACTGCATTAAACACAGACACTGCCAGGTCACAAAAAGGAGCTTTTAAGGTATGTCCTCCATATATCTATATACATATATAGAACTATAATGTTCAAAACAGAAACTTGATAGCAACAGATATAAATAGAAAATGTTCAGAGTTGTAGAAAACCAAGGAAGAGGCCCAAAGTCATGTGGAAATATCACTGTCAGCACACTTAAAGCACACTAAAAATTTTGCTAATACTTTAGGAACAAAAAGAACTTTAACAATTCTACCACCCACATAGATTTATCAATCACTTTCCCATTTGGGGAAAAGATATTACTGAGTATTAATGATTAAACACTTTGTACCCTAACATCAGTTGATATGGATGCTGAAGAGGACTCACAAAAGCTGCACGCACATTTTCAAGTCCAAAAAGGCAAAACTGATATAGCTGAAAAGTCAGTGATTGGGTTCTAGAGTAATCAAGATGAAGAAAACTTATTTGCTCCTCTTCATAAAGGGGCACAGAGCTGTAGCCTCCTCAAACGAATAGAGCAAATGAAAACATGACAGACACTATCACTATTTAACTACCTTTGGTTATGCAGAACTAGGTAACTTGGTTATGTACCGAAGAAAATGCAAGCATAGCTTTACACTGACACAGATTCAGTCTTTGCAAAATATTATTGCAGACACATGGAAACATGGAATATAAACTGCTCTGATGTAAAAGGGACTCTATTCTAAAAAGCAACAATGAAATTTAGCCAGTGTAATAGATCATTAGGTGAACATGTCCTTGAACACATGAAGTGAACATAGGTTTTGCCATAAATTGGGGAATATCAAAAGCTTATGGATTTACTAGCTCTGCTTTTGGCAGTGATATAAATGCAATCAGAAATCTTCTCATACCTAGCATTTAATATTTAAAAAACTAGGCCATTGGCAAAACGATTCAGGAAGGACAAATAGAATAATTAAGGAACTGAAAGATATACTCTCCCATCCATGGCAGCAGGGGACTAAACTGTTTAATTTCTAAAGGCAGGTCAGGATTTGATCATCTTTGATAAGCATCAGTCCTAGAAAGTGAAATCTGATTTTCTATTGATTCATCTGCCTAGCAGACAAAGAAACTGCAAGTTGCAATTTCTAGCAGCTGAGGCTATGTAGAATTAGATTACACAACAATTATTTTGCTGGTCCAACTTCTTTTCTTGCTTAATTTAAGTATCTAAAACAAATGCTCACTGGAAAACAGATATGGCTGTGCTATTTCCACATTATAGGATTTTTGTTTCTAAGAGAGACGCTCTATTTAAAAAGGAGTTAATTTCGACAACTCCTATGGCTTTCTTATACAAAAAGGTATTGGAACAAATTACTATAATGTCATATTCTGCAACAACACTCAGTGTAAGGCTAAATTAGAGAGATTGGCTAACAGATTTCTTGGGACTCTTCTCAGAACATCATTTTCTTTCAGTCGCAGGGCAAAAAGAGGTATTTAATACATCTTTATTTAATATTTATTTAATATTTAATACAGGATCTGAAATTATCCTGACCCTCATTTTGGCATTGATGACACCTCAAATGTAACCCACAGTCTAGTTCTGTGTGTCCAAAGACAGTCCAAGGATCAGCAGAAAAAATTTTGCAGAATGTGCTACAAAAGGCAAGATGTAAAGATGAGGTGAAAGAAGATAGACAGAAGGAAACTTTGACAGTCCTTACTTCTGCTTCTAGATAGGCAGTAATGCATATAAAGTGAATTAAAGTTCAATAATAAGAGAAAAGGATAGTTTAAACATCAGCAATATCTTTTGGAGGGTGCGTGTGGTATTTCCATCACTGGATGTTCCCAGACAGAGCTCTGTCTGTCCCTTAGACAAAGATAGGTGCAGACAGAGCTCACTCTGACTTGAAATAGGAAGAAATCCTTTTGGGTCTTTGAAAGTCTATATCTCTCCTGTAAGACATAAAAAAACTCCCAACTTTCAGTGCAAAGTAAGGAAACTATGAAATACACATTCCTATGGTTTAATGTTCCTTTCTGCAAATCACATTCCAGTGACTTTCCTTTCTGATTATCTAAAATTCCCATTGTAAGTTCAACTGGATAAATACTTCCCCATTTTTTTACTCTGAACGGTTGTGCAGAGCTTCTAAATAGCTGCCACATTTCACAAGGGAAGTATTTGCATCTCAGCGTGGGTGAATACATGTCCACCCCCATCCAACTAGTACTGACAGATTATTTGACAGTTTAGTTTCAGTCAGACCTATCTGCCTCAAGAATATTTTTAAACATCAAGACAAAAGTTGTCTTGGAGTTTAATGTGTCTGGGATGTGCATCTTTGAAAACATGTATCTAACACATGAAATGAGCACACTGTCAACCCTAAACTCCTGCATGGGTTTGGTTGTACAAATATCCACTTCCATATTGCCCTACTTAAGTACTTAATTTTTGAGTGCAGAATTTCACACTCATTAAATTTCACTTCTTTTGCTACCATAAAGAAGATATTTGACACTATTGTTCTCAGGCACAACAAGGGACTGGAACTTTTCCCGTGGCTCTTTCCCTCTAATTTTAGACTTTAGGTAGCTTCCTCCCTATTGTTTTTGAAGAGATAGAAGTTCTTCTGCTGCTAAAAAAATTATAAATGCTTTTGTGAAAAGACATTGACTTAATCATGCCTCTGAATATTTAATTTCAACTGTTGGCTCCTGCCTTCCTGAAAACTCTACTTTAAAAAAGTATTTTTTAATGCACTATCCCTTCATTGAGCAGTGTTACAATTTTCATTTGTGGAACTATGTTCCACAACTGATGCTAGAACTTTTTAAGAAAGCCTCTTTTTTCTTCTTTTATAGCCATCTTCCTAACAATTGTTTAAATAAGGCCATAAAATAAACATTTTTTTTCTTACTTAAAATCAGAACAGCTAACTTATAAATGATGCAGAGAAGAAATTTGCACTGAGAACAAAAAGCATCTTGTTCACAGGGTATTTTCATACAGAATACTATATTAAAAATATATCACTTAGAGCAAGGAAATTACGGCTTCCTGCCTTTCACAGAGAAATTGAAGTCTTTGGCATTAACCACAGTATTTGAAGAGTGCTACAAGCAAAGTCAAAATTCTATTCCTGCCAGGGAAAAAGCAGCTGTCATAAAGTAAGAAAACTTTTTAGACCTTCATTTAACATATAAAGAAACCCTTCTAAGTTCCAAAAACAAACGAGTCATTGTAAAATAATCTTATGTGCTTGAAGTCCTGGCCACTTGGCACCCAGCCAGCCAGGGTGGAAAGACAGACAATATACAAAGATCCTAGCAACTAGTAGTCTGCAGGGAGCAGGGGATTGTATTGCCAGCAGCTGAGTGATCAAGATCTCATACACTGAGAAGGAATATACAAAATTATGTGTTCATGGGCCACCTTTGTCTTTTGGAATAGATCAGAGGTAGGAAGATGGGCAGTTCATAGTCAAAGGGGGCAGACACCCGTACGTCCCATAAGCTGTGTGACCTTACAAATGTGAGTAAAAACATTAGGACATTAACTTCTGATGAAAGGAAAACAGAGGGACCAACACAGCTAGCCTCATTCAATACCATTTTAAAATCTAGTACCTCAGTTAAGCTGCTTGAATTTTCCTCTCTTAGTTGAGACACACATCTTTCCTGGCAAGACAAAAAAACCAAAAATTGAGCTTTGTTGTCTGAACTTTCAAATTTTTTCCCCGTTACTGCAGAAAGAGCAACAAGTAAAGTGACAAGTTAAAAAAAAAGTAATGCCATTTTTTAATTCAAAAACAGTGGTGGTTAATCCATTTAGTACTGACCACATGCATTGTACTTGTGTGGCAGCAAGCCACAAATTCTCAGCGCCCCTCACAAGGAGACTCCTGGCCCACAGATTCTGACAATATGCCAGAGTCCAAACCAAGCCAGCCTGGCTGCAGCTGGGTGCTTCTGCTCCACACTCTGTCTGTGTGAAACCCACCAGCGTTTCCCAATACTGAATTCAAGGTTCTCCATACAAAAACACCTACTGCCACATGCTACCTAACACCCTTCATGCCAACCAGCTCCAATACTTTACTCTCTCCACAAGCACTGAAAGGGTCACTATTATCATAAAAACATTTTAATAATCATTTGGAAGCATAAAGCGATGTAGTTTCCCATGACTTGTTCAACTGTTCTGATTCTCTGTAAGTGGCAGCATTCTTACTATGCACAATCAAAGCATGAAATAATGGATGGATGTGTCATCATGGCAAACAGATCTGTTTCACTGCATCAGATCTTCTGTACCTGCATAAAGAAAATTTGAGGGGGGCGGGTTGTCCTTGCAATGTTTACCAACGTACTGTAGAGGTAATATTTGTTCTTCATGAATGGCTTCTCTTTTTTTTCCTCACACCTACAAGTACTTTTACTCAACTAATAACATATTATCAGCAGGTAATTTTGCCTCAATTATTTTTTGCCTTTAAACCCAGCAAGTAGACAACTGTGTGAGAACAAAGCTATAAACATTTCAAATAAGCACTGATCTGACTGCAGTGATCCAGCATGCTGAGCTGAATTGCCAACATGTATGGCTTCAGCAACAACAAATGACATTTCAAAACCCTAAAGCAGTCACTGAAGAATGCTTCATGGGATATGTCACCTTTGATTCACTTTATGCAAAGTACCATTAGAAACATACAGTGGTCATTAATTACTATGCTCCAATAAGGTAAATGAGCACTTGAAACTGAATACAATGCACTGACATACCAGTTTGAATTTCTGGAATTTTCAGCAAGGTAAAATAACAGCTGAGGCCATGATTTTTAAAAGCATCTGGTCATTGCTCCTGTGTATGTAAGTGAAAATTGACCTTTAGGAACTAGATTAATTTGGTTTACATTTATTTCTTATTGCTGTGCAGAGCATTTGTAACCTGTACCACACTAAAACTTAAAATGCAATAAGAAAGCTAAAAATAGTCAAACCTGTCCATTAAATGGATGCATATAAGCAAAGGTTCTACGTATATTGCATCACATTTTCCACACCAAATGATTCACTAGTATCATCATTTCTACCATTGACAATTATGCACGGAGGAGAAAGTGATTTTAATTATTCACATTCAAAATCCAGTAAAAAATGAACAAAAATTAACAAGTAGCAAAAAGAAGTCACGTAAAGCCAAAGCTGAATATAGACCAATTTCTAGGGCCAGGAACAATTCTGCATGCACAGACGTGGCACCATGGGCAGGTGCATATTTAAATTACAGGCACATGAACATTGTGCTTCTTGTTTTCTGACCACTCCTGCCCTTCCTGCCCACTGCTCCCTCTTTGGACTGATCTGATTAGAGACTGAAGATCATCTCAGCCCACAGCCACAAACCTGGTTGCAGCAAAAAGTTCTGTTTACACCCTACGGAAGTCTGCGCAGATAATCTCCCTCAACATGCAAAAAATACACCACAGAAAAAGGTAAATTACAGAGAAAACTGTAATAACTCGATGCTTACAATGATACAGTTGAAAATATAGATATAAAAAGGTTTGAGTAGTCTAGAAATAATCTAGAAATATTCTTTGCAACCATGTATTTTTATTTACTTGTAAAAGGAAGAAGACAAAATGCTTAATATTATTTAGTGCAATAATGCATACCCCACCATCACTCAGGATGCTTCAAATTTGCAAACTTACCTATATTTTGCTAAATCTTATCCTAAATACAGTCCAGTTTCTTTTTTGTTCTAAAGCTTTTATAACCATGCAAGTGGAGGAAAGTGACCACTTTGCAGTGGTTGCCTCATGAAAAAAAAAAAGCAAAAAGGCTGGCCAAATCACTCATAGCTACTCTGCCCACTCGGTATAACAACCAAAGAGTCCATGCCAACTTCCCCACACCACATCAGCCTCCTCCTCCTTTCCCCTGAACGACAGCTGGATCCAAGAGAAAAGCATTTAATTTCACCCAAAAGCCCACACAACCAAAACAATGGAATCATCCAATCCTGAATGGAGCTGGTTGTGTTTATGAAAAAGCTGAAGCTAAAAAAAAAAAATTTAAAAATCTGTGCTGTTAGGATTAATTATGAAACAGAAAGAGAAGTCTTCACACTGGTATATGAAAAAGTAAAAAAAAATAAATAAAATTTGCCAATGATTACTTCTGCCAAGCTAGAAAAAAAATACTTTTTGTTTAAAACGAAATATGCATAAATATACAGGAGTGACAAAAGACTATTTTTTTGCTTTCAGAGCACTATAATTTTACTTAAATGGTAGGTGTTCTTTCAAAACAGAATGGCATTTCAAAGAGACACCCAATCCTGTATTTCGAATGCAGCAGTCATCTCTGAAACAAGCTCTTGAAGAGAATTTCAAAATAGCAAGAAGCAAATTAGTAAAAAAACAAAACTTATCAACTTTTTTTGAATAAAAACATAATCATAAGGAAACAAATGAACCTTTCCCTTCCCCCCTTCTCCTTCCTCCAAAGTCTGTGCCTGCACAAAGATATAAGAAGCCACTAAACCACAGGGTGCCATGCCTCCCAACCACAATGGCTGAATGACTCGCCATGTATCAGCAGCATTTTACACAAATGTATTCCCTTGAGATTTTGAAATAAATAAAAATGCATACAGCAAAATGATCACTGAAATTATATGAGAAAATTTTAAAATCTATCTTTTAACAACAAATTGTTCTTTACTAAAAAAGGTGAGTTTGTGTCATCATACAAGCATACAATGCATCTCTTTACAGTGGCTTGAGCAGGTAATCAGCTCAAAGAGCTTTTTCCCTAATAAAAAAAAGCAAACTTTCTACATAGATTAATTTCACTAATTGATTCTGATTGTTTAACCACCACAATTATGATTAGAGGAAGAAGAAAAACAAAGGAATATTGAAGATTCATTTAAACAACAAGAACATTAAGTTTGGTCAATGCCAGTGAATGAGCGTGATACAAGGAGAACAGGGCACAAAATTCCTTGAACACAGATTTCAGAATTACAATGAAGATCTTAATCTCATATTCAACAACTATCCCTCTCCTACCCCTAAAGAAAAGGAGAAAGAAACATTTCAGACTCTGTCATCTGACTGGGGTTCTTTGCAAGGCCTGACAATGTAAAAGGGCATGTATTTCACATTTCTATCCACAATTCTATTATATCAAAGGCCACTGATAGTTCAAATTCAAAAACTTCTAAGGTTGATACTTTTGTTTAGCTGTTTCATTTATGCCATGCTTACTCTTTTTTAATATATTAGTGATTTCCTTTACACATCACTACCTACTATATGAGCCAATCTATCCTTTCCCCAATAAGACACAAAAATGCTCTTTGATTGTTTTTTAATAAGACTGATAAAATCCTAGCACACCACACCTGACTAGGCAGTGGTATCTTTTGTATGGCTACTAGCAGCTACAAGGTGTAGCAAATATTCTAGGAATTAAGGAGACACAAAATGTACATAAAATGAGACATTAAAGTACAAGACGATCTAGTGCTGTTATAGACTGCTCAGAAGGAAATAAAATGCTAGGCTAGAAACTGGGACAGACATACACACAGACAAAACCCAATGACTTCCAGTACCTGTACCCTGACTTCTGATACATGCCATATATAATTTTTTATTTCTACCATTAGGGTTTTGTAAGTTTTATAATTTTTATAATTTGTGAAATGCAGTGGAAAGCTCTTCTTCACCTTATTCTTGTTGTCATCTCAGATATTCCACGTGTTAGCAGTACATTGCAGAGACACTGCTGCCTCCTCTATCAGGAAACAGAAGTTATAAAATTCTGATTTAGACTGGCAAATCAAAAAAGTGTCAGGTCAGGTCAACTAACCTCTTTAACCCCCTTTTGAACACATCATAAACTCCTTCAGAAACAACTTTCGTGTTCACAATCCCTTACTAAATTAGATATCAGCATTTGGCCTAGTATACGGCAGAAATTTATTGTTAAACAATGGCCAGCTAACCTCACCTTCAACAGAAGCTAAATATGAGAATGGAGATGTGCCTCTAGAAATGAAAATCTGTACCTTCAACTATAATTATATTCAGTAGAGTGATCTGTTCATGCTTTAGTAAAAAGCACTGGTAGAATTCAATGTAGGTATGATGCATAATCCCTGTACTCCTCTGCCAATAAATAAATAAATAAAATATTAACTAGATTATTTGGAAATAAGGTAAAATTAAGAGAATTAAGGAAATACATAATGTATCTTATGGGGTGAGACAAAGTTTTGCTTGGTTAATCTGTCTGAATGAACTTGAAAAGAAAGTAAGACAAGCTTCCAGATATAGGGATCTAGAAAAGAAGAAAAATAACAACAAAACCCAAGATACAGCCAACAGAAGTGCCTATCAGGTGACTAGGAAGAGAATCATGCTGCATATTTAAAAATAATTCCATAGCCCAAAGAAATTCATCTTTCGGACAGTTTTTCCAAGTAAAGCCCCAGGAGTAGAAACCCAAATCTCCTTAAAAGTCAAGTTTGACAATTTTATGACAAAAGTTAAATGATATGACTGTCTGCAATGGCAGACACTAACACAGGAGATCCTTGCCAGTTCTAGAATCCTATTTAGAGTTTAAGAAGGAGAAAAACCCAAAAAACCCCAAGACATCCACACTGCCATTAATCTTACCAAAATACTAAATTATTACTAATCTGTTAATCAGCTTTATCCTCTTAGAAGGCATAAAGAATAAGCTGCTGAAGCAATGTAAAATCTTTTGAACCATGCCAATACTAAAGCTGAAATGTCCCCGAGCTAAATTTTCACATTTCATACTGGTTTATGACAAAGAAATAATGTAGAAAGCATTAACTTTTGCTAAGTTTTAATATGTACAATAATAAATCAAATAATGCAGCTTTCCTCCAGAAAGTTCTTAAAGATTAATAGAAATATAAAACCAAACTCATTAATTCTGCTTTCATCAGCCCAGAAACTCTTTCCTATTGACCTGAGAACTTTTGTAACCTTCTTCTATATACCTAGCTGCATTACATCATAGTAATATATAATATATATAAAATATGTCTATTATATTCTCTCTGTTGTTTCACTATCTAGACACTAAATTAAAATTTTGTTTAGGCATTTTTACAAAAAGCTACTTCTGTTAATAGTAATGTTCAAGTGAGTTTTTTGTACACGGATAATTTATTCCTGAGGTGCCGTCTCACCAGATGAACTGGAATCCCAAACTGGACTGACTTATCAGTCAGCTAGCAAATGAGCTACTGGCAGAAAGAAGCGACGAAAAATAAATTAGTGCTACAGTTGTGATGATGTAGAAGTTCAAACAGTTCTTAGTGTTGTACAAGCAATAATTACTTGTCTTGCTCCCCTTTTTTACACAGGCTGAAAAACTTACTGCCACTCCCTTTGCTATTATTTCTCTCTGCCCACAGGTTCCAAGCTTCTTTTCACTGAAAACTAGATTAACATAACTAACAAAAGTTCAGAGCAGATGCTCTCAGTTCTACTTAGCTGTACAGCCACTGAGAAGTTTTAACCCTAATGAAGGGCTGGCATGATGTTACCAAATATATCAATTAATGCATGCACAAAAATGTTACCACTTCCTACCACAGAAGTTAAAGACCATAGTTTTCTGTCCTTTTTAAAATTTCATAATGAAACAACATAAATCTTCTCTCATTTACAACAGAGGTGCTATCTTCACCAGGCTTAAGTACTTACTTTCAATAAAGCTCCATTGCTACCACTGACATCCATTCCTTCTGTGGTATTTCAAATATCATTCAAATTATCATTACTTCCTGCTTTAAGTTTTATTCTCTTCTAGTGTGATAGTATGTTTTTTTCAGTGGGCTGGATATTGCAATTTCCCATACCAATGGGCAACTGTTACAAAATTCTGATTAATGTTTTCTGCATTCCTCATACGAGAATTATTAAATTTGCTTATACAATTTTTGTGGTTTTATAGTTTCTTTTGATTTTATTATAATTGTAGCAATTTTAAATTCTATAACACACATTTATTTAGTATTTTAAAATAATTCATTCCTATCTAATTATTTTCATAACCTCACATCTTTCATCTCCATCAAGTCTACTGACAACTCCCCCCACATGCTTATCAATTTTAATCTAAAGAGACTCAAAGTAAATATGAAGCAAATTAATTGGGACTGAGAGTTGACAGAGCTGCATCACTGCATTTAGTTCCAGGTATCTGGTCTTAACTTTATACTTGAAAAAAGTATACAGTGTTAAAGAATGATCTACTGTTTACTTTTTTAAAGGCAGTTTTCTGCATTAACACCATCTTAGTCATACCTCTGAAAACAGTCAAATCAAACTTAGAGAAAGAGGCTACAGTAGCACAACCACATCCTGTATTTACACCACAATGTATGCAGACATGCTTAGCAATACCACTGCACAGAAACAAGAAGCAGCATTTTGTCACAGCTTGAGAAACAATAAGGGGTTTCAATCAATCTTTGAGGGGTTTACACTTCTCTATGGGAATTCAGTTAATACTTTTGCGTTTTAAGCACCTCAGACTAAAGAGGCTACAGTAACATCACATAACTTTTGATTGCCCTCTGAATAAACGGTGTATTTCTTTGCCTGCTAAAGCTACATGACACAATACCTAATCACTTACTGCCAGAAATTCCTCCCTGTGGGAACTTCAGCCTGGAAGCAAACAAAAGGCAAAGCAATGTTGCATTTCAGTCTAAGAGACTAAAACCAAAATCGAGTTTGAATTTCTATAAAGTCAACTCCCCCATTTCTCTTTTAAATGAATATGATATCTAAAACATCCATGGTGGTTTAAGGAATATTAATTTTGCTTTGTACATAGTCAGCATCACAAGGAAACCATGGTTACACAAAGTTCTCCCCGTTCATTCTCCTGCTCCTCAGAACAGCAACAAGTGAACATCTATCCAACAGCTAACACCATCAGTGGATGTGTGCCATTGCAAAGCAGAGCTCATTGACACTACATCAAAAAATTAAAGTACCATCAGACACTAAGAGTTATAGGAAAAGTAAAAATAATTTAGTAAGAACTTTAGCTGATTGACTACGTGATTTCACCCAACAGACTTTCCAACAGCAATCATTCCCAGAGGAATAGATGTGACAAGTTTTACCATCATTCTCCCCAGCCCTCTCTTGTGGATGACAAAAGTTTAAACATTGTTATATACACATATAGACATATATGTATGTATTTACATCTGAATGCATGCTCGTATACACAAAATAAAATATGTTGAGGCTTAGTATTTGTAAGCATGAAGAGAGGGATGAAAGAGATCCCATTAGCACAGGACTAGTATTTTCCTTTGGCAAACCACTACAAACCAGAACACAATGCACAGTCCAACCTCTCCAGGACACTGGTATCTTTCTGGTATGCCAACACTTAGGTCTTACTTCACACATCAACATAAAAATTTACAGTGAATAGAAATAAAAATGCCAAGAAGTCCAAGACAGAAAGTTCAAACAAGTCTCCTTAAGAGCAGAAGGATGGAGCAGTAGCAGAGTCCCACCTAGAAGACAGGCTGCAGCCTGCAGCTTAAGCTTGAGAAAAAGGAAAAGTAAGGGTTCTTTAGCCACAGAATACTGAAGGAAAGCACCAACTCTGGTCATTCTGTCTTTGCTGTATAAAAACACCACAATGAAGGCACTTTCTGATGCCTCTTGTTTGCCATATCTTCGTAATGAAAATGGACCAGCACTCTCACACCTCATCAAAGACAGGAGGAAGGAGAAGGGTAAAGTTTGTGGGAAAGCACTTGTTTTATCTGGGCAGAATATTTTGCTGATGACCCATCTACCAGCTTCTGAGAGACCACAGCATCAGTCAGTGTACATCTTGGTAGTCCAGTCCTTTCTCACCTGTTTCATCCACCCAGTGCCCACCATAAAGACTCACTGAAGTTATGCTTTACGCACAATGATAAATACTTGGACAGTCAGATCACCTGTTTTTCATGTTATTACATGAAAATAGATTGTCCTTCAAATCTATTACATGAAAATAGATAGTCTTTTAAATCTAAAGCCATACAAGAGCTCATGATCCAAGCTTATAATGTCCACAACCTCACATCATAACCTTCTGTAATATATCTAAGTCTCCACAGGGGCTTACATTGCTTGGCACTTATCAGAGGCATCTTTTAACAGTGTGACTGAGATACAAAAAAAGAACACTAAGCATGATGGAATGAACAAACTAATTTCATTACCTGTTGGACCACCTGGTCCAAAACCAGTGCAGCAGAATTTTAAAACAGAAATCTATCACCTTTTTAAGATTCATTTAGCTAAGACAAGACAAAGACATATTTGCACAATACTAGATTTCACTGTAAGTCATCATTGCACTATAACATTTCTGTTTGTATTGGTAGCTGGGGAAAGCATCCATCTCTCATTTTTTGTGTCAATGATACAGGTTGCACACCTCACCTGTGAAACAGATTTTGAGTCTCACAACAGTACAAAAGAGCTTGGAAGAATAAAGTCAGTTCTACTAGCCAAGAGCAGAAAACATGGACTGTCAAAGCACAAGATTTTGAACCTGAATACACACGCAACACAATGTAATTACGAAGAAAAGAAAAATTATTATTTCCTTTACTTACCAAAGTCCCCTCTCAATGGTCTGACAAATACTAAAGTATTATCTTTTTGTTTTTAAAAACACAGTCCAACATAAATTATGCATTATACTGACTACTTCTCCTGTAAGTTCTTCCTCTGTATTCCTCGCTTACAAATTTTAACCTAGTATTCTTGCAAAATCAAGTGCCTAAAAGTATCAGAAAGATGTTTACTCTAAAGTAATGGACAGAAATCAAATCTCTGTAGCAGTCTTGGAAAAAACTATAGCATATTTGTAAGCATATTACATTACCAAATCTAGAACTTACCTAAATTTTCAGGTTTATTAAATTTAAGGTGGCCATTAAACAGGAATGTTTTATGATCAATCATCCCCCTTCTTAGATATCTCTTATTGAAAAATTAGAAGCAATTTCTGAGTACTTTTATGCAAAGACAGGGTACACCTGAAGAACATACATTCAAAATCCCCATGAGTAATGCATATGCCATTAAATGTCTCTTGTAATGAGAAGTACTGGAAATTGAAAGGTTAAATACTACTAACTTGAAGGTGTGAATACATGATGTGTTATCCAGCTATATAACAAAAAACAAGATGCTTTCAAGGCATGTGATCTGACATCTACTAAAAAAATTATGCATGTAATCTATAAACATCAAAATACATCAAAGCAAACAAAAAACCCAAGTGCATAACTTCACATTGTTTTCTCAAGGGGGACAAGGAATAAACTTCTTGCTCAATTTCAGTATCTCAACAAAAATCTCTTCTTGCATTCCTGCTCTAAAACTGATATGGGAAAAACAAACTGCTAAAAGAAGCACTAATAAAGAAGCACTGTGCAAAATGTTGAAAAAATTGAAAAGTTATAATAAATATTCATGTTGGACTATCCCTTGCCACAACAAAAAGGAAAAATATAAATATGCTTTCAGCATAAAACAATCATTAATTTCAAGTGGTACTTAATTAGTGAGTCTGGAACAAATCTACATGAATTCTCATTACAATATAAAGCACATGTATTTCCACCCTCTAAGTAAAGCTAACTGTGAGTAAATTAAGGGTTTGACCTTCCTATGTCAGCATGGTGGTTAATGCTTCATCTCCTGTTTTCCAAAGTTTCAGTTTCCTGACACTCCACTTTCTGCAAGAACTCACAATTTTGTCTAGCAAAAACAGCTACATTTTGACAAAAAAAGTGTCACAGAATTCTACATCTTTTAATAGAAACAGAAATTTTAGAAACTAATGATGATTCTATTCGTTACAATTTTCACAAGTTTGCATTTAAAAAGCTATGTGATGCTATGCAATTCCACATTACTCCTCCATCCAGGATAATTTAACACAATAGATGTGTATTTATAGTCCCACCATGCAACATTCATTTTTCACTTGCTAATGTTACCAGACAGAGGATTCACAGACATGCCTTGTATTTTAATATCTGAAGCATTTTATTGCACAATTTTAACAATTTTACATCTGTGATAGGCAGCCTGTGCCTCGCCTTGCATCGTCCAAACGGCAGCTTCAGGCTATTTCTATATCCCCCAACATTTTCATTCTTATTAGTCCACTACCAATTCATTAGCAATTAGACAGAGCTGCTCCTTCCATGTGTAATGACAGAGTTTACCTGAACTGCATTCCTCTACATAGCTTCTATCACATGTTGAGCATTGGCTTCATCTGCCTCCCCAATGGGATGGGCCAGCACTGTGCTGCCATGTGCCTTGACCCACCAGCTGCTCTGCCAAAGCTTCTACTACATTATATTCCAGTAACAGCATAGACCATGTATATACACATAAAATAATGTTTCATTTCTTAGTTTCCTGGGGTTTAAATTTCAGTTATCTTCATGACACCAACCTGTATTGTGAGTATCACTGGGATATTTCAGGATATAAACTAATATTAAAGGGCAGCATCTTCCCAAATACACGCAGAGAAGGTGCACTAAAATCCAGAGCAAGGCTCTTCCATATTTGTTAATCCTCGTGGAGCAAATAACAAACAGCTGGAAAGGTAACAAACTGCCTGTGATAAGGCATATCATGAAGTTGTCCTTACTTTAACTCCTCTACTGCAAAGAGGGGTGCAACATTTCAGATGTCCTCAACTTTTTTGTCCTGATATATTGTTTTACAGAAGAAACTTATATAAAAGTAAGCACAAAGAGCTCATAGCACTAAACTTTATTTTGAGGTACATGTGTTGCTAATAGACTCATTTATCTGCACATGTGACAGAAATCCAAATTTCATCTTTAGAGAAGATATCAGAAAACATAAAAAAAGAAAAACCACCAAAAAACTCACAACACTAAACATACACAAAAGAAAAAAAAAAGTACCAAAACAAAAATCAAGACCATTAGTCTGATCCTCATGTTACATAAAATTGTTTGGGATTTCTCACTTGCTTTATTTTTATCTTCTTTGAACATTTCAACAACTATATCAAGATATCAAACCCTAAAATAAAGTCAAAGCTTTGAACAAAAGCATGGTCACCTTGAAAAATAGCTAGCCTCTGAAAGAGAATTATAAATTAGCAACATGTTGTAGGCAGTGATTAATATCCACGTACTGTGAGCTTTCAATACTCGAATGGCTAGTTTACTGTTTGTACTTTGGCCTATAATAAACTGATACAAAATTTTGTCATTTGTTTCCTCATAAAATTTTCCATTTCTCATCCGGCACCAAGGACAGCTCAAAATTTGATAAACTGTTTTGCCAGATTTTGTACACAAAATCCCATCTTCACTGACACAGGTTTATATCGACTGATTTTCACCTCCTGTACAGCTATGCAGATTCTGCTATATATGTAAATGCATCTTGTGACAGTTTTACACTTTGGCAGATTGCAAATGCTGTCAGATTAGAGTTGGTGTCTTTGATAACGTAAATAAGTTACAGGGAATTACTACAGCAAGGGGCAGTGGGTATGAATGCCCACATTAGTACCTAGTGCTGAAGCTCTCAGCAGCTGAACATTCATGCCTAAAGGCTAGGTGTTGCTGTTCATCATACTAAAACTCTGGTTTACATAAAGCACCAACATATTTGACATTTGCTTTTATCACTTTTTTAATCCCTGTACAAAGGTTCCAGGAGTCACCCAGAAGGTATATAAAACAGAGAAGAAAAGAAAACAACCCACAGTATAAAAAAAAAAGCCATGCATGCAGGCTAGGGTAGGAAGTGATACTAGATCACAAACAAGCTATTTCTGGAGCTCATTCTTTATTCTTTTAATACCAAACTCATTGTTAGCCCACAAATGTAGCTCTGAGAATACTTTTGCAAACTGGCAAATTTTGTATCATTACAGACTGTTGTTAAGATTATGACAGAAATATTTATAGCAACAGACAGGAGACAAAGCAACCTCCTGTGACAGCTCCAAGCATTAGATCTTCAATGGGTTAAAGGCAATAAAAACACAAAGAGAAAAACTATATACATGTATATTTATGCACGTGTGTATGAAACTAAACATATTGGGTGACAGTTTTCTACTAAAATTTCAGGAAATGCATCTAGCAATTTCAAATAGTGCTTAAAGGTGGCTGCTATGAACACATTCCATGCAGCTGTCACTGATACACACTAACAATTACCTTCAGCAAATGCTGAGGAAAACCCCTAAAACCCACTGGGAGTAAGCAAAGCTGCAGACTTTGAATATGGACAGATGGATTGGTGTAGTAAGAAATTAGTTTTCTGGACTTTTAAATACCAGAAATGGTTTTACTGACACACAGAAGGGCCTGAGGAGAGATCTGCATATAAACAACTTTGGACTAGCAATTATACAAGAAGGCCACATTAGGGAACAAGAGTTGTGAGCATGTGCAGTATGAAGTAATGGTGACAAGTCAGTATTCCCAAATGCTCTGTCTTCGTGCTTCTTATCTCCCTCTACTTCTGGGGTTTCTTTGTGGGCTTTGTCTCTTCTTCTGCACAATACCTAATATGGCTTGTTTCATAGACAAAAATAAAACATTTCAGAGCAGTCTTTTGTACTTCCTGTAGTTGTACACCAGCTTAACATTCCTTACCATCTTATTCTCATCTTACATGACTCTTCCTTTCTGCTTCTACTTCTCCTCTCAGATTTCTTTCAAACAGCTGCCTCCCTGATCTGGACCCTATCACTTTACCTCACTTAAATGTCTCTTAAGATCAACTTTCTTCTATTCTCCACAAAAAAAAAACCATTTCAGGTGGAAACACCAAGCTCCAGATTTAGGTAGATCCTCAGACTATCAGTAGGTTCTTTAATTCCACCACCATTTCACCCAAGAGCCACAGCAACACCACAGCTTCCACAGCTTCCTGTATTTCTACTTTGCAGAAGTAACCTTTAGAAGAAAACCTTGCTGACAGAGAGGTTGAAGATGTTTCAAACCAGTCACTTAAATTTTTCTCATAGGAGAATTCTGCTGTAATTAACACCACTAAAGGATCTATGGAAATTTTATGGTGTTGCAGAAATATAGCTCTACTGCTCACCAATGTCTTCTTATCCATCAACAGTTAAGACATGAGCCAAAAGGATCATCAGATAAATCTATCCAAGGAGCACAATGGAAGTTACAAAACTCTCTGTAATAGAACATAATCAGAAACCATGTGGGTTTTTCTACAGCTCTCCAAAAAGCAACACTCTCCACTGAAACACGGAAATATTCATAACAGGCCAGCAAACCCTAACATCCACCTCCCTAATAACTGCAATGCTTTTCTATATTACAAACATCTGGTTACTTATGTTCTCAAGCAATGAACTGCAAACTGTTGATTTTCAATCAATAAAATTTTAATTTAGTTTTAAAATATACAGTTTAACATTCTGAGAAAATTCAAGTGGAAATTACATCAAATTGGAGAAATCTATTCTTGCTCCTGATACTAGTTTTGAAATGGTACACCTAACGAAAACAAGACATGCCCTGTATGAAAAAAAGAACTTTCTAAGAACACATTAATTTTAATGCCAGTGTTCAAGCAGAGCTACAATTACCATTTGTTCACTCCAAGGAAATAACTGGACAGGAGGGAAGAACTGGGTGAAGTCACTTTAACAGTAGACTTTGTCACTGCTTCAGCAAAATGAGCCTGCCAAGGAACTATAAACAAATCAGTTTTCATTTTATCCAGCTTTATAAATTCTCAAGTATTTTTTCCTCTCTGCAGGAAAATAAATTTCAGATCTTATAGAGTTTTACAGAAAGAAAAAAATATATTTCAAACTAGAACATCCAGCTATTCACCAGAACTTTTAGGAAGGTTCAGAGTGTGTTTTGGCCTTTGTGCTCCCCAGCTCAAATAACAAATTTGAATTTGTTCCTATATGCCCCCAATTTTTTTACAGTGCTGAGTACCATTAATTACTTGCTGAGTACCATTAATTCGTGGGGTTTGTGTCTGTTGCATTAGGGGGAAAAAGAACAAAACAAAAAAAAAATACCCTCCCACAACAAAAACAAAACAAAACCAAAAAAACCCAACACACAAAAACACACAAAACCCCCCACAACCTGCAACACAACTCTGTCTAAATCAGTGTAAAAATATCCTTAAAAACAGATATTAGAGTGCATAACCATCTGTCAATTATGGCAAAATAACAGTTTGTATTGATAACTGCAAATAACAGCTCTGCATTTGGGTCACTTCTCACACATTTTGATGCCTTCTATCACACACACTGGCAGGCTCGAAAGTTGAAAGGTACGACAGCAAAGCTTCAGTGAAATAAGAGCCATCTTTCATTCTGCAGTTTTAGGCCTACTGGAGACAGTACTAAATGGTGATCTCCAAAAAGTTCATCTTCTAATCAGGAAACTGCAAGCAATTTTACTGCTAGTCTCAGACCCATTTTTAAGTACGAGAATTTTAAGTCATATATGATCATTCTAGGAAAAATCTGGGGCTTCAATCTTATTACTAACTTTATTTGAAATCTAATTCCCTTAAGAGCTAATGAAGAAAGTAGAACTATTACTGCCAGCCATTTTCTAGCAAGAGGGTTGGCTAAACAGTTCTTGACTATAACATTAATTTTAACTACTTTAACTTCAATGTTAAATGCATGTAGAAGTAAAAATAAAGTCATTGAACAGTTACCAGATTTTAGACTGTAAGTTTACTATTCATTCAGTAATAACACTGAGAAGCTTATTTAAGTGAAAAATCCAACCCATTGTTGGTGAGAAATCTTTCACATTTCAAAACAGTGACTCTAGCCAATAGCTAGATTTTCTAAAAGAAAAAAAGCCTATTCAGTTTGCATAAAATTTCTCTCTTTGTGGAGAAAAATCTGAAATATGTCTGTACAATAAAAAATAACAAGCCAGAAAATTCTTAGCCAGAACCAAACCATAGGTACAAACAAAAAAACAGACCATAAAATAAAGGACGAGTCTTAGCTTTTTTCACTCACATCTCACACCAATTTATTGTCAGAATCAGTGTACTTACACAACAAGTACATACTTGTAATCAATAACTGTGAACTAGTGCTGAAAATTCAGTGAATCCAATTCTCTGTATATTTAAGGATATTTTATTCCTTGTCTCTGCTTCTACTAGTATCTAGCTCATGGATTACACTCACAGTCACTCTTCTCCCATCAGCCCAGAAAATGATCTAGTTTTCTGGATGAAAGGTTTGAATAAATAATATATAGTTGTTTAGTGCTAAATATTCATTATGTCCAAGATGAAGAGCTCAGTCACCAGCAGATCAAATTTAGTAACTCCAACAATTAACACAATGGCTTCACTACAGTCTTTTTGACCTCCTAAGTCTCACAATGTGATGATCTGGTATCACTGACAGTCACCTGCCCATCTTAAATACCAGCAACATAGTTTGCACCTTAATAATAAAACATGATAATCTGTAACAAGATTCCTTCTGCAATTTCCAATTTCATAGTAATGATTAATACTAAAAAATAATTAATGTTCCTCCTTCAGAAACTGCTGTCATGTTGCCTTCAGTATTTTTCAGTAAACAAGAATGCAAGTAAGATCAGTCCAGTAAAAATAAAAAATATCTCACAAGATCTTACAAAAATTAGCCATGATAGGCAAAATTGAGGAAAAATTCAGCCATGACAACAGGATTCAGTAAACCATCTAGTTTGTGCTATTAGTTACACAGCTAGCATTTATATGTAGAAAGTATATGAAAATTCAACATCTCCACACTGAGTTATGTGGTAATGCCAGGTTTTTCCTTTTCTTTCAGAAGGCCATTCATACCTGAGGATATTAAGCCCATTTTTCCCTATTCCCAGTTTTATTACACAATGCGTACTGAGCAGGGTTATACAAAATGCCTGCCAGTTCTCCATGAGCAGAGTTCCCCGCACACACCGTGAGCAGCAATCAGAACGAGCACAGCTGGGAGTCAGTGCTCAGGGCACTTCAGCACTTTAATCAATCCACGCGCATCTCAAGTGAGTTATCTGCAGCAAGAACAGTCCTATAGTCCCGGTAGTGCTTACAGTGTTATTCTGAGCAAATAATAGAGAGCAAAAAATGTTTTCATATTAGAGAATGTGAGGTATGGAAAAAATGACACAATCCTTTTTTTTTAGATACTCTTCAGATGGTTATCAGTGCTTCACTGATAGCTGACACTTTGCTGCCTCCAACTCCTCTGTGCATTTAACTCATGGTCAGTACTGGATGCGAGATACAGCTGGTAATAAGACCACCTTATAGGCTGACAAGACAAATCTGATGTATCTGAACCATTGTTTTCAGGAACTGCAGCTGGACTGCTCGACAAACAGTGAAGCTTAGCTTTCAGCATGCTGATATTACATAATCTTAAATTCAGAAGAAGTGCAAAAAATGTCTTAATTATCATATTTTTTTTGCTTGGAGATATATTTTTTAATTTATATTTTGCAGTGTCCCAGATACTTGGGTGAAAATTCCCTAATAGAGGCAAAAACATTAACAGTACTAACCCATTCATACTCATATTTGAGTACTTAAAGGGTGGGTACAATGAGGACAGAAACCTCCCTCTTCACAAGGAGCCATGCAGAAAAATATGGGCAAGAGGTAGAAGCTGCATGAGGAACCTCAATCTAAGTGCTCTGATGGTCTGTTTTTTGGAACTGGGGGGCTACAGTGGTGGCTTCTGTGAGAAGCTTCCAGAGGCCTCCTTCATGTCTGGCAGAGCCAACCCCGGATGGCTCCGAAGATGGACACACCGCTGGACAAGGCTGGTCAATCAGAGATGGTGGTGATGCCTCTGACAACACATTTAAGAAGAAATCATAACGAATGTTGCACAGTTTTCATTTCCAGTCAGAGAAGAGTAGATTGAGAATATGTGAGCAGAACAACATGCAGACACCCAGATCAGTGGAAAAGGAGCAGAGATTCATTCCTCTGCAGCCCGTAGTGCAGACCACGGTGAAGCTGGCTGTTCCCAGAGAGGTCCACAATGATGCAAGGATCAGCCTGCAGCCTGTGGAGGAAAAGCCCCATGCTGGACCAAGTGGATGCTTGGGAGGAAGCTGCCACCTCATGAGAGATTTTCTCAACCTAAATATTTTAAGAAGCAGAGCTTCAAACTTGATTTGCCTTAAGTTGACTAAATCAGGTAGCCCAGCAAGACAGATCCAGCAAGTATGGTTTGTTAGTAACAAAAACATTTAAAGCAAATTATCTTAAATTAAACATATGTTATCCTTAATTTTAAGGATTAAAAATTACATGTTGCAAACTATTCAATGAAAATATATTTTTGCAAGAGTTACAATTACTAAATTAACGCAAATTAAAAGTACTGTATTTCACTGTTCAGTAAAATAACCTATCTGCCAAAACTGTAAAATTCTGAGCATCTAAACAAACAGAAAGAAGCTCTACTTAAAATTTAACTATGTTCATTATTGTCCAAAATTTGCTAATCAGTCCTTGGTGATCACAACTTGTACTGCCCTCCTAGTGAAATAAACAAACAAAACCTGCCTCTCATTTGGATACTCTTTGTTGTTGACAGAATTCACATAAAGGTTTTATTTATAGATACACACATATGTATGTAAAATATTAATGAAGTACCACTGTTACATGCAGACACAGCCTACTTTGTCTCTTTCCCTGATAAATACATTTTAAATGAGCTAATGGAGACAACACTTTTGCAACTGCAACTGCTGTTGCTTTTTCTCAGCTTTTAGTCACAATTCAAATCTTAAAATAGCTAATCTACAGCATTCTGGGGATAATCTATGGATACTGTACTTAAGAGTGCATTGTTTGAGCATCTGGAAAGCTAAAAATCTGCTAAATAGCCGACCCCCTAAACATATGATTAGAGAATAAAAATCTGTCTTAGTCTGTTCATAGAAATTGTTTGAAACAGTATTTTTGTTGCAAACTGCACTTCTTTCTGCTGAACACATTTTTTTAAAGTATTGATTTTACTTTGTCTTATTTGAAATCTAGTCTGGAAAAGGCATTCACCTCTTCAAATCTACTTTTTGAAAGTTACCAAATTATTCCTGTTAAGAAATTATTTAAAATATGTGATTTTTAAATATTAACATAGCTCCAAGAGATTGTATGGTATCAGTCTGCCTTTGTAATCTTTTTGCAACAAGGGGCACCAATTATTAATTTAAGGGGCACCAAAATATCAATTTCCAGACATCAGCCTATAGTCAAGGTTCAACTAGTTATTACTAAAATAGTAACAGTGTTTAATACATATTATAGATAGAATATTTAAAGGCTGGAGTACATTTTAAAGAAAAAGCATATAATTATTCCTTTGAAACAACAATGTTACTGGAATTACTATGGTGAATTGGGTTAACACTGAAACACAGCTGAAGAAAAAAACCTCTTCATAGAGATCATAATGACAAGACAACATACATTTTATTTAAATTTTTCTTATTGGGATAGCTTCATGAGATGCATATCTCATTTAAATGAGGACATTTGAATGACGATTGTAAAATCTGACTATGAAATGCAATGAATAAGCTCTAAACTGCATGAATTTACAGACATAATTATTCAGCATTTACCATACAGTATAAGAAAATTAAGTCAGGAGACATATTAATCAAGTTTAAATACAATGATAATGCGGCACAAATGATATCCAGCAAGTTAGAAATAATATCCTGCAAGCAGTTCAAATTAAACTGTTCTGTGATCTAATATTATTGAAAAGATTCTCAATATATTTAAAAGAGCTCCCAGTCATTCGATAGGACTCAGTCCCACCACTGCCATCTGCCCAGGAGGGTGACTCTATTAGAGGTAATACAGGCCAACTCCTAACAGAGGTACTCTAAACTGTTTTCAGAAACTTACTTCCCCCCATCAATATGCGGAAGAGCCCAATGTATTTTAGGCATATCTCAAATATCCTCCCAAACCTACAGTGGCCCTGCTTACAGTGCTACCAGGACAGTAAACCTGTTAATTGTACCACCATTTTAATGTATTTTAGCTTATTGCACCTTGACATTACAGTCTCATCTCTGCAGACATGGAAGGGATTAACTTCATGCTAAGCAAAAAATTCAGTTAGCCTCATAAGAGAAGCTTTGAAAGTCCTACCAAAACCTTTTTAGTTTTTCCAACATATATTAATTCTAAAACATTGCTTCTTGGCTTTCATCATGCTAACTCCATTTTACAACAGACAAAAATATTGAAGTCCTTATCCATCTAATCACAACTGAATGTAAAGAAGCTACCTATATTTACTATGTGTACAAACATATTTTTGAAGAACATACACAAAAAAGATTGGAAGACCTGTTGACTGACTTGCTGACTGAAACATTTACTTAACTGTTTACATAAAGCATAGTTAAAAGACAGAGGAATCAAGCAGCCCAGAATCAGCCCAAATCTTACAGTTAACTTCAACTTCAGTGATAGCTGGTTCTAGTCCCTATGGAGACAAGGTCCCTGCAGCAGTCACAATTTTCAGATTGACCTGTAGCATAATTTTATGAAGCAATGTTGGCAGTTTACCTCATTTCTTTTTAGACATACAAATAAATATCTTCATGATTAAGGAATCTGCTAAGAAGCTGTGAAATTAGCATATTTAGTCTCCACTGAAAACATTAACATGCAAATTGATGAATATCAAATGAGAAGAATAATGGAGTTCACCTTTGTACAATCAAACATTCTGGGAAAGACATTCTTTTTCTCCTCAGAAATTGGAAAAATAAAAGGAAAGGCAAAATAGGAACAAGACTACCATCAGTCTTCCAATAAAAGTAGAGACTGTAAATCAATTAAGTATACTAGTGATCGCCTTCAGCTATATGTTACATGCAAATGATAGTATCAAATATGTGCAAGATCTCAGTTCTGTAAGATAACTTTAATGGCAAAATCTGAGAAAGCAGTTCAGATTTTGAATACCAGATTTGAAATCCAGTACAGTTACAAAGCAAGCCATCAGTAAACAACATACTCAACTGTTCCTAGTCCAAGCAGGACAAGCAATGACAGCTCATATTCAGAAATTCTGAAACTGTTCCTTCTAGAAAACTAGGAAAAACAAGATAAGGTAGTCAGAACACACCACCACATAAAAACCTAGCAATACATAAGCAGGGAAGTGCACACAGTGGGGGAAATCTCACACATTCTTTTCCCTATGCAAGTAAAATTAATACTGAAAAATAAAGTTATTGCTCAGAAAATAAAAATGAAATTGATCAAACATCTTTGAATATATCCCCTTCCTTTAGTGATAGCTCAGGCAAGAAAACATGTCCTTTACTTCCAATTTTTCTCAGCTCTGTTGACTATGACTTGTTTTTCAATTCACTTGACTATTGAGGTTTCCCTCCTCAATTCTCTCACCAGAATCTAATTTGCTATATATGAATGTAAAATGCCATACACCATAAGCTCTAGTTATAGGAAATCCTGTCTCTCTCTTTACATACACACACACACACATTTGTATCATGTTCTACCACTTACACTTCAGGAATCTAGAAAAGTGCAATAAAATGTCTTCACAATATCAAAAATAAACACATCTATAATTTACCCATACCTTGTACAGGTACAATATAACAGGTGTGTACATGAGAACAACAGTATTCCAAAACTATTTTCCTCAGTGAATATGGCTGAGGATGTGTAAAAACATCCTAATGAGTCATTGCTTCCAGAAGAAAAAAAAAAAGGAAAAAAGGTGATTGCAAGGAAAATAAAGTAATTGCTGGGAATATGATCAATATTTAAGTAGTGAAACTGAAGAGCATCCAACATCCAAAATCCTCACTATCTACTGCATCTTTCATTTTTCACAGACTACAAACTAAAACTCCTGTTTTGCCTGACAAGGTAATACATACCTTTCAAACCTGTGTCACTATTTAGTGAAGTGGGGGGTGAAGGGGGACAGGGAAAAGATAAAATGAAAGCAAAGACTGTTGTTTGTACACATGTTGCTTAGCAATACACCACGGCAAACAAGCAAAAACCGTGACATTGGCCTCCAGTTGAATTTACATAAACACTCAATTGTGCATCACTGAAAGAGGTGTGAATGCAAGGAGACAAGTACATGACCTATGACAAAAAGAGACACCATAGCACAAAGATACATGTTAGCATTCCAAACTCTAAACAGAAATGTCACTTCTTTATAGCAAAGCCTGAAGCATCAATCTTTATCTTTTATGATTTCAGAACTGATATGAACTAAAATTCAAAGTTTTTTTTCTTGATGTGCACTATAACAAATTAATTGTATTCCTATAAGAATGATTAAACATACATCTTTAAAACACCCATATTTCACATATAAACTTTGCCCTCATAGCACTAGTTGTTTCTACACCCTTTATTAATCAGCCATTCTTATTCTGAATATAAATAATTTTAATAGCTAATTAAAAATAGTACTATTATCAGTAATGTTCCTGTAAGCTTTGCCCATTGATCTCAAAATACATAACTGAAAAAAGACTGAAATATAATTGTCCTTTCCAAACAAGGCACTGAGTGATGTAATGACTCTGTCACTTACATGAAAGCATCGAAGAGTAAAATTTTCACAACAGAGACAAAATATTGAAAGTAATAGCAACTTAATGTCAGCACTTTCATGCCACATTTGACATCACAGTCCATATGTAAGGCCAGTTCTATCTACAGCAGTATGTCAAAAAAGAGAGATCAAAGACTTAGGGAAGAAAGGTTTATGTTTTAAAATTTTTACAGGTTTTAGACACACTTTGAAACACATTTTCAAGCAAGTAATGATGACCTTTCAGTTTTTGAACCACATGACACTAACTCCACATTAAATATACAAAGAAAGAATGTAATCTACACCATGAAAAAAAAATATCACTCTATCAGTAGGTAAAATCTTTTTTTTTTGTTTTTTTCTAAAAAACAATGTTTGAGTAGGGACTTTTATTTCAGTACAATGAAAATTCATATGTTGTACTTCTATTTCCACTTACTGTTTTTTACATACATAAACAATTAGTCAAACAGCTGAAAAACCAAAACAACTTGCCAGATTGTCTTTTTCAGCTGTGGAACCATATCTGTACAGCACATCTCACAAAGTATTAAGTCTGATGACAGAGATGCCAAAATTAATTGGTGACCTTTTTTGGGAGATGAGGGGAAAGAAAAATGCAAAAAAATCTTGATAGCCTGTCCATTGCCACTTAGAGTGTACAGTCATCCTACCACCTTGTGAGCAGCACATATCCTCATTGGCCTTCAGTAGGCAAATCTCTACACGACTGCAGTGCAGACATTCCCTTTATTTCCTCATATGGAAAAGCTGTAATTGTCCAAGTCACTGTTTTTTTAACAGCTGATCAACTGAGTTGCAAAAATAATGCAAACTTCAAATACATCAGGATACAAAAAATGCTGCAGATTATTGCTTCATCCAGAAACTTTTCTATCTGAACAATTCAGTCTCCATTCTTTACCTACATCAATAAACATAATTTTAAAGCAAACATATTTGCTAGTGTATACATTCAGTTATATCTCTTTCTACATCTTTTTCTGAATTAGGATGCCTAAGAGATGCATAAGGAAACTCCAAAATTTAAAGAAACATTTAATTTACAGCCAGAAGAAATACAAAATAAAAGGAAGAACAAACCTTAGAAAAAAAGGCACGACAAATATCAAATTGGAAACTGTTTTCCTGTATGATAACCTCACCTAGCCAAAAATGTAAGGAGACTTGTCATAATTTGTTCAGAAGCAACAATTATGGTAAATATATAGGAGGCTTCTAGATACATTATCACAGTGAGGCATTACATGTATTGAGTTTTTCATGCTTGCTGGGGAAAAAAAAACAGAACAAAACACTGAAAAATCTAGTATTTTTGCAATATTCAATTCAGGACCAAAGAACCCAAGTCATGATGAATTTTGATTGATGGACAAACAAATGATTGATGCTCACATTATGGCTAAAACAACATGTTTCACTTTGAAACTGAGATGAGCCAAAAAGAAACAGCATCAAATGTGGCTAAGATAATTTAACCATGCTTCATTAACTCTCCAGCTAGCTCATACCAAATGAACCTAAGCAGATTATCCATCACAAGGCAGAGGATGACTGCTCTTTTCTCCACTTTAAAACTGTACACACAACTCTTGAATAACCTGCAAGGAACTCATGAAACAGGGTGCAAGGCACAGCTGTGACACAACAGACCAACTGATTTGGCTGCATTGATCATTCACTTTATTCAGGCCCATAGTTCCAAAACCTTCTACTGCATTCCCAGAATACAGTGCAAAATACTTAAGAGGAATATGAGATATGAGAAATGGGAGGAAAAGGTTTACACACACTGCTCTCAGAATGTTCCATCTAACAAGTACTGACATCTCTCTCCCTCTAACTGGAAATACCACTCTAGCAAGAAAGGTTCAGTTCCTTACACAGAGAGCACACAAGACTTAAGAGAAAATTTCTAAGCTCTTTTTATAGATCATATAGGGATCTTCTGGAAATTATATGAAAAAGTGTGGAAGCAGAAGTATCAACAGAATCAAGAACACATTACAAAATAAATGGACCACGGGTCCAAAGGTGAAATAAATATGGATATGCTCTTTAAAATCCCCAATAAATAAGAGGAACTTGGGGGGCAGCATGAAAAATAAGCTTATAAGAGGGGGTCAGGCATGAGACACCTCCTTAATGACCTAACTATTACTGCTGGGAACCAATGTACTGGGGTAGACAAACAGCCAGTCTGACTTGTGAGATTTTTGATGTACTGAAAAACTTAGATCCAAGAGGCAAATTGGTGCAGCATGGAGACCAGAAGAAAAACAAAAGTATCATTTAATAAAATTTAAAAACCCCAAAGAAACATTTTAATTGTTCATCACCAGAGCTACATATGCGATGGTCACTTCAATCCATTTCCTGTGTTCCTCCCTTAAGCAAAAATAAATGAAGGCAACTGAGGAAAGGGAACAGAATTTGTGCTGCAGATGTTCTAAGTAGAAGAATGTCAGTAATAGTATCAACACTTAACGTCCTTCACAAGGCAGGCAATTCTTTAAACCTTATTCCTAGTACAGAAAGTAGTTGCCTCAGGGTATCCATTTTAAAGGACCTTTGAAGGCCTGCACAGATTTGCAGAAGGGACAGCTGACACATCTAATCTCACAGAAGATGCAAAGTTAACTGCACCATGTAGTTCCAAGTCATTGGAATGACTGATGGTTGGACTTGACCTAAGATGATGAGGCTGGATTCAATTTACTGTGCCACTCATCAGCACTGGATACCATATACTGGGAGAAAATTCTATATAAAATACATTCATTTAAGATACTAGTGCTCTTAAACCAAATGCATGCAATATACTTTTTTATTAGAGAACCCAAGCACAAATTAGAATTGTTTCTGAGTATGAATCTGCTAACGTACAAATAGTGCAATTCACTACATAAGAACCACATGACTTGATCAAAGAGTCTTTTTTCTGGCACTGATTTTCTTCTGCTATACTGTTCAACAAATGACCCAGTAAAAGAGAAACAAAGTTTGATCACCTGAACTACTTACCCAAAACCAATTTGGCAAAAGTATTTAACTACAAGACTATCTCAGAATTTCTCTAAATGTGAAGCATTTACAGATATTTTCTAAACATAGAATATTTCATCACTGAATGTGATGATATGACCAGCTGCAGGATGAAAACAAAAATATTACACATATTTCTCTGGATTATTAGGTCAATTGGCAAACTGTAAGAAGCATTTCAGTTTTTCAAACCCAGTGATAAAGCACATGAACATTGGTACAAATAACTTCCATTTTCTTTGTATGTTTCTGAATCAGTGTAACAGTACATGTATCTGAATATACACAAAAAGATGTTTAAGTTTGCAAAGCCAGGCATTTAAAAATTCAAAGTGCCAAATTAAGGCTGTCTGTGAAAACTCCATCTGCTCTGCAGGACCATACCACTGAGTCACTACACTTATAATTATACTACTCATGATGCCTCCATCAATCCATGCCTGGAATTAATTGGTTTGTTTTCCCATTACTGTTTGGATACAGTATGGAGCAACTTACTTGAAGATGCTGATCATTTTTGTAAATAACAATTGAGAAAAATTTTCTTAATTGCTTTTGTGTGATACTGTTTGCTAGAATATATTAATATTTTTTAAAATATTGTTGTGTTAACAGGCACATGAAATGAGAAATATGATTAGGTCTGTGAATTGTCAGGAACTTAGTCCGAGGAAGAGTAAGCCAAAAGTGCCTGTGCCCAATTTGATCTTACATGTTTGTCTGCCTTCCAAAGCACTTCCCATTATATGCAGCAAATGCAAACCAAGAAATGAAGGTGGCACACCCTCTGTGTCACAAAATATAAGGAAGGGATGTGGTTAGAGCCACAGCATAAAAACACTTTTTTATACAGTTACATAAATATATGCAGTTATATATACAGTTATAAAAATATATACAGTTATAAAAATACATACAGTTATGTAAATATATCTGGTTATAGACATGAAGGGTGATGGAAGGTAATTGAGAAAATAAAACCACAATACCTTCTTCCCTTGTGCTCCTTCCCTACACCCAAAATAAGTCTGTATTTTTTATATCATGTTTAATTCATTCAAAATGAAGCACTTCTTGAAGTAGCAGTTGCAGGCTCTGATGCTTTAGCAAGTCAGGTCTCATGGATTGAGCAGAGAGAAAGCAAAAGTGCTGTTATTAATTACTTGACTTGCTCCACAAAGCAATTTGGCAGCAGGTATGGGGAGAAATACAAACACAAAAAATCGCAATCAACTTAATAAACTATGCCATTATCTCTTCTCTCTTACCAGTTTTCTCCCTGCCTTATTCACCAGATACACTTCAAAATCTGCAACAAATCAGACTGAAAAAGAGATGGTTGCATGGAGAGCTCACAGCAACCTTTCAGTATCTCAAGGGCACCTACAGGAAAGCTGGAGAGGGACTCCCTAAGGAACCCTACTGATAGGACAAGGAGCAATGGGCACACATTGAAAGAGGGGAAACTTGAGTGTGATATTAGAAAGACTTTTTTCACTGTGAGGGTGGTTAGACAACCCACAGGTTACCCAGGGAGGCTGTGGGTGCCCCAGCCCTGGCAGTGTTCAAGGCCAGAGTGGACAAGGCTTGGTCTAGTGGGAGATGTCCCTGCCCATGGCAGCAGGGTGGGACTAGATGATCTTTAAGTTCCCTTCTAACCCCTTAACATTCTGTGATTCTATGCTTTCATGTTGGCCTTCTGTTACATGGACCTATCACTTTAAATCTACCAGATATTCACTGCTTCAATGTATTTGTGCAGTGAGCTGTACAAACATGATTTCCTGCTCTACTATTGCAAATAAATTAGAACATAGCATGTAAGTGGTTCCAGATACAGATGTTGCATAAAGAACCAGATGTCAACAGTTTTACAGCTCTGCCCTAATTGTCTTCTACTTTTTCAAAGGTCAACCTCAGTTTGCACATTTTACAGAGCATCTTATTCTCAGGTTAAAAAAAAATTAATAGATATTATTAATTTTTTTGTAAATGGGTACACTTCTTCATGCATTATTTCAGTCAGTAAATTCCACTATGTTTTTGTTCCCTAGTTTTCATTCCAAAAATCCTATTCACTCATGTAATTTTGGGGAGAGGCTCTGAAAATGTGTTTCTTCCAAGGGCTATTTCTTGCAGCTACAGTAGCACATGCACTGACTAGTAAGAACTCACTCACATATTACTTGTGTCTCCTAAAACTGGTATCTAAGTATTTCTACAGCTCTGAAAGAATTGTTGGGCTTGCACAAAAAGAATTCTAAACCTAAAAGAAAAAAAACTTCAGGCTCCCCAGGAAACAGATTCCTTTTGTAGATACACAATCTCAAGTGCCCTCAAGTGCTGGCTGACATTCAGGGAGCTATGCAAGAAGCATGCATGTGGAAACAGTTGATGGAAAAACAAACACAAAACAACCTAACACTGGAAGTGTATGGAAATTTAAAAGTTCACGGGCAACTATTTCTCAAGGCTTTGAGATCAGATCTAAATGACCACTTCCATCCAGGCTCAAGTATTTATTTTACTGTTGCTTAACTTACTTTAAGGAATGCAGGTGACTATCCTCATCTTGACAGAAAGAAAATCTGTGGCAGCTACAGAGAGCATTAAGGACATTACTACCTTCATATTCAGTAAAAGTCTTGCTTTTAAATATAATTATATTCTTAAGATGTAAAGTCAAATCACAATAAAGTTTTACAGCTTCAAACTCTAACCAAAGTAAAACTGCAGTGTTTTTCCAAGTCAGTTTAAATCAAATTTGTTCTCCTTGGAAGAACACAGTCAAGATTAAAACACAAGATTCATTCTGGGCTAAAACTGTGCACAGCATTTCCTTGTATATTTTTTAGCATACTATCTCTGAGTTTAATTATACATTGTCCATTGCATGAAATGTAATATTTATGCTTGTCTGTAGGAATAAATTACATTGTCTTAACAAAAAGCTGGAAATAAAAATGTTACTGATACTCTTCAGTTATGCTCCTCAGACTGAGTTGTAAAGGCTTTTTGAACTATATTAATTTGGTAAGCCAAATCTTTAATTTTGTTGCAGGATTCTTCCTCTACAATCCCCTCTCCATAAGGACAAACCAAAATCCTCCAAAATGCTACGTATCTAACCTAGACCTGTATTTTTGTGGTTTCTGTAGTTCAAAACAAATTGTACTTGCTCTCAAACATTCCCAAAACATAAACACATTTCCAGCTACTTTTTCTCACCTTGCCCCCTACTTTGCAAATTGAGTTACCTATTCTAATTGCATTGGTCAATGCTTACTCAACTGGTTTCTTATGTCATGACAACACAGCGGATTCAATCGTGAATCTGTTTCACGATTATCCCAAGCAGGTCACACAAAATGTAATTCCATTTTTTATTGGAGAGAGAGGAAAACAATGGATGCAATCAGAAATTATTAGAACTCTAGTTCAGATTTCCTCCACATTTCATGAGACAAAGACCAAACAAATTAGGTTTAGTATATGATGAGCAAGAGTACACCCATTCAGCTGCACACCCTTTTTCATAAGCATTCATGCATACTAATATCATACAACAAAATGCTCAAACTGAAGATAACTTCAGAGGATCTAGTTTTTGTCAGATATATAGCTACAAGCAGAAATAATATGACCAAAGGTTTTAAATATACATTTTACCGCTGTATCACAAAGGGCCCAACATATGTGAAGCATGAACCAATTTATCCTATTAAAGCATGGCAATTTTCTGCATGTTTTTAGACATGCTGGTCAGTTTAGACCAGAAGATTCTGGAAAATTACTCCAGCTTGCTGCTTTCAACCAGAAAAATTTCCCAACCTTTTAAGAAGCAACCTCACAAATACAAAAAACTTAAATCAGTTTACAACTGAAATAGAGTATACCTTACCATATGCAACATATCTGCACCTGCTACCATTTGCAAAGTCTAACTGATCTTGGAGACATCCTAAATATTTTAGCAAAAGTCAAGGCTGCACTTTTCTGAATCTTCTCCAATAGGAAAAAGGAGACCACTTAAGATATTGAGAGACAGATTTGATTGTTTTAGGCCATAGATGGCAAGCAGACTGAATAGGCATTGTTCAACAACCATGCCACTTACTTAAGTCCTACAGAGAATATAACTGATGGATAAGAAGTCACTGAAATGTCTTCATGTAGCCCTTGGGTTCATTAAACTGATTTTCACTTTCTTGATTTTGGCAAAAAGAGATCACATTATAATTTTCATATGTACGGATGGATTTCTGTTGATAAATCCTAATTATACTACATGTATTTTTAAAAGGCCTCTAGAGAGATTGTACAAAATATCAATTGAGAAAGCATGCAAAATTAGCACATTTTCACATTTCATCAGCAAAAAGTTCGGCCAGATTTTGCCGAAAAAACTGTAAGGTTGAGGCATTCTTCAGGGAAAATACAACTGATTTCCACGTAACCCGGACAAGATAAACTACTGTCTCAGATGATCCATAACTTCATTCAAAACCATATATAAAACCAAGTAGTGGAAACACATGAGGAAAAATACAGAATTCATCATCTTTTCTTAACTCTCTCAGGATCTTTTCTTGGTCAGTTACAGTGAAATTGAGACTTTCTTGATTATTATTTTTTATCAAGAAAAGGGGTCAGCATAGTCATAATGACACTTGAAAAAATTGCAACATATATTTCAGTAGGAAAAATAACACAAGATAAACTAGTCATTTATTTCCTACCTGCAGCAAGCTGGTAAGAGATGACAATACATAATTAATTTACAAATCGTTAAGTAGGAACAAAAAAAGTGGAAAATTAGAACATTTTGCTTTGAAAACCATGATGCTACACAGCTTTATAAACACTTCAAAATTCAAAATTTGAATTTCAAGAAATTTTTGAGTACTCTAACACAACTACATCCAATATGCCTTCAGATTTATGAGTGACATTTGATTCACTTGTAGTAATACATTTTAGAAATGGGTTGAAAAATGAAATTGAGGAGCTGTAGGAACTTTTAACAAAATACAGCAGTGTACACATTTCTAAGTCTTAAGCTTTTTTATGTACTATTAATTTATGTGTTTGACTATTTTTCTTCTCTTTGGATAAAGTGATTACATGCAGATCACTCTTTCATTCCCCCAGAAACGGTCTGATTAATTTTTAAACACCATTTTGTCATTAGTTAGGGATTTGGCAGAAGAAAAGACAGCTGAGACACATCAATGTAGTTTCAGAAAGCAGAGGGTAGAAGATAAACAGTGTTTGAAACTGTGTGACATAAGCAAGTCTGCACACAAGGAAACAGAAATGTGAAAATAAATACAGATAAAGTGGTGGAAAGATCTTTTTTCCCCCTCCTGTCAGAAGAAAACAAATACCTACTAAGACAAACAATCACTTTCAAATCATGCCTCTGTTTCTAGAGCTGCTAGCTGAAATTTTTCTTTGTAGCAATAGCAGCTTGCTTACCTGGCTGTACTACAAACTGGCACACAACTGAAGACAGAACAGATAGAATACATATTACACAAAGAACAAGTGTGCTTCACTTTTTTTCCTGAATAAAAATTCAACCAAAAAAATTTAAAAACTTCCTCCCCTCACAACAATTTACTTCAGTGTAAAGGCTTTTTGGTTTCTATTTTATAATTAACAAACACTATAAGTTGATCATTACCTAAAATCAGGGACAAGAGTTGCCAATATACTGCTCAGTGACAGTAAAACACCTAACCAGGGAAATCTCCAATGGCCATTTCTCTACCTTTCTCCACACAATTGCTACCCAGAGCCTTCTTGGGCTGAGTGCACCAGACCTCATTTGCACTTGGCAGCCCTGTAAATGACTTCAACACTACTCAGAAATCCTCGACATCATACATAACCCAAGTGATCAAAACTGAAAACATAAGAGTGTAGGTACCAAATACACTCTTAGGGACCAGACAGGGAAAGGGGGAAGTCTAAAAGTAAGAGAGTAAAAACTCAGAATACTGCCTAGAACAGATCACTTAGATCTTAATTAGAACTCTTAGATTGTTTATTAACGTGAAAGACTACTCTAGTTGGTCCAAATTGATTTCAGAATTAAACTTTTGAACACTGCAGGTACCACCGGAAAGCTCAAATGCTATCAAAACCTGCAAGAAGTTAAATTTCATCTTCACATCAGTCTGCTCTCCATGGAGCCAATCCTGTAAGCTGAGAAAACATGCAGTGTTGGCTACAACAGCAGCACAGCCGCCCTGCAGTGCAGGGATGAAAAGCCTTTATAATAAACAACTACTTTAGGAAAGCATATTAATATTCTATCAATATTTAAGAATTCAGATATAACTAGAGAACCCAGTAACAAGCTTCTTTAGTGTCATCTGCTGAGGCAAACTAGAAGGCAAAACTAAATCCAAGGATGCTCAATGATTTGCATCCATTTAATCTGGTAATAATAAAGTTTGATTTCCAAAGTATTTGTCTCACAATAGTTTGTGAATCCTGACACAAATTTTTCTATGCTTAAGCCTGCTGAAATATTTGAATCCCATATGAATTCCCTCCTAACTAAAAACCTGAAGTCCAAGGCAGCCCACCTTCAGTAACATCACTTGGCCCCTTGTTCTACCCAAATGTCACCCACTTTGAAAAAAAACAGAACTAAGTTTTCTTTGCTATTACTAGTTTTTCATCAAATGTAACTGAACTTGATAAATATGAACACCCCCCCCGCCCCAAAAAAAACCAAAAAAACCCAAAAAGCCTGGGCATGAGAGGGCAGGGATTAAAGAATAAAAAGCAACTTAATTCTCATAAAAAACAAGATTTAGTTCTTTCAGCAGTGTCCACTCAATTCACCTGTCATTTGTTCCCATTCCCCCACTGATGTCCAAAGAAAGAACAAAAATACAGATTATTCTAATTTAAAGCTTCATGCATTTTCAAATTGTCACAGAGCTGGTTGATTATCATTTTATAAGAATCTGAATGCAAACTTTGGAATAAAAAAATAGCATAGTTCTTGGATTAAAAGGAAATAGTAATATTTAGAAATGTAGTTATCATAAGGTACAGATTCAATTTTTTTTTTTAACTCTTGTCCTATAGTTTATCCATACTTATTTAAGCATGTTTTCAACATGGCAAGTGACATTCAACATTCATTTTTTGTTTGAACCACATAAGGAAAAGAGGGGGATAATCAAGTCATACTAGTGAAAGATTTTTATGTATTCCTATTCAAAAGATGGAAGTTAAGCTTTGACTTGCTCTTTCGGAAAGCCCCTCTTGTTATGTAACGATTTTTTGGTGTTTTCAGAAACTCTTGTACTGCTACATAGAGGGGGGAAACAGTGACATTATTACTCAAAAATTCAGTTAACAGAAAAAAATTTGCTATCTAAATTAAGCAGTGTAGCTTCACGCATCAGCAATTGATGGAGATGTACTCTGTATCAATTGATGGAGATACACTCTGAATATCACTGAGACTAACAAGTTATTTTTCCCTTCAGATCTTTTCCTGAGGCAAGTTTTTACATAGGGATTATTTACCTCTCAAATAAGGAAGCAGATATTTGCTGACCTTTTAAATTGAAGAGATTAAATTTTTTGTTCTTAGGCCACCTTTGAACAAACAGGTGTGATGTTCAGTATCTTTAAAAAATGTTTAGAAATTCTTGTTTCACATATCAGTCTTCAAAAGGACTATACTCTCTTCACTATATTATACCCAAGAAAATGAGACTTGCTCAACTGTTAGTAAAACTGACACAAATTTATTTTTCCCTTTTTAAACAACATAAATTATTTGCTTCTGGGTAGACTAAGGTATTTAACAAAATTATGTGACTGCAGTATGAAACAGTGCTCTGAATGTTACCAAGTGTTGTTAACATTCTTCAGTTTAAACATACAATTGCACGTATGTGCTAATTGGGAATACACAGCACATTAAAATATGTTGAAAAATCAGCAGCCAAATTTTAGGTTGAACTGCATGCCCTTAGTTTACTCAACTGTCTACCAGTCCAGGACATTAATTTTAGATGCCTAGATTACATAACGTCACCAGTCAATAAGAGCCTGTTAAGAAGCACAGGAAAAACAATCACAGGTGAAAGAAGAGTTAGACCAAGAAGCAATACAACAAACACCAATTTTAGCTGGGCTGTTACCTTGGTCTTCCCACCAAGCCCTAATAAATAACCTGCCCTGCATCTTCTGCCCTGCAAAACACCTCTAACATGCACGTGTCCTCCTCGCAAAGACAGATAAATCAAACACGTACTCTTCAGTTCACTTCTCAAGCACTGTATCATCTTCCTTCCTTGAAAAGTTGTACATTGTTCGATTTGAAACAAATTTTGCAACAGATGGGTGTGTTACTTCATTGTATCAATCCTTCCTTTCATCTCTGCACAGACCAACCCACCACCATTCCATAACAATAGATAACTCAGCAGGCCATTCCTGTAACTATTCTTTATGTCTAATCTGTAAGATTTGAGGTCTTTATTTCATATGGAAAAGATTGGTGTAGTTTTTATCAATAATTTTCCTTAAGGAATTACTGTGCTTTTGCCCACCACCTAAGATGGATTTCTCATAGAAGTTTTTTTCAAAGATACTGCCAATAAACTGCTGGCTTTGTATGCTGAGATATCGTTCAATGCAGTTTAAGATGTGGTGTAATCACCACCAGTCCACTACACCTTGAAGCAAAGTACTGAAGGGAGGAAGGGACTTACTCTCTGTACACAAAAATATAGCAATATATAATAAAATTCTGTTATACTACAGGCCACCTAATATCTACTAGGCATTAATGTAACAAATGGACAAATATAAACAAAGATTCACTGCATACTCTGAGAATCACAGAAACATCAGAACCTCTGAAAGTTATCTAGTCTGACTTCTCTCTTATAGCTGAACTATCATCGACACAAGGTTTTGTTTACCCAAGTGCAAAAACGAAGGATGAAATCTCCACCATCTCTGGGTACCTGTTGCAATATTGCACTGCTCACCTATCAAAGAAATTTTAACCTAGTGTCCAATCTGAATCTCTTTCAAACCATAACTCTCAGTTCTTGGTTTCAACCTCTGTCACCAGCTGGAAGAGTTTAGCTCTATCAGCTTTGTAAACTCCTCTTAAGAGTTCACATCAAGAGCCAATTTAGCACCAGAATACAGCTCAGAACCTCCCCACTTTTGTGGGAGTTGCTAAATAAAAGTAATCAAATGAAAGAAAGAAAGAGGAGGTTTACATTAGATGTTCATTTACACTAGTTTAAGAACTGAAAGTCAGGACACTGGCATTTCTTTGTAAGGTTTGAAAAACATGTCAATCCCTGGGTCAAGTCCACATGGCATGATACATAATCATAAACACAGAGTAAAGATATACCAGAGAGGTATTTCTAGATGTAGAGGACAAGTATTTTTATTTTCTGAACTATTTGACTATATTTTCTGCCAGACAATCTGTTACAGTTACCTGAACTCTTGCTGCTGTGATGATTTGCCTTGTGACAAAATGGCCTGTAGGTATACTGTTACATGAGAAAGACAGCATACAGACAGCAATGTTTAATTTTCCTCCAGAAATCAGGAAATCACATAGTCTAAAACCAAGAGATCTTTTTCCCTAACTTAATTCCCTCCATCCATATAAGTGCACACAGACTATGACCAGATTATTTCAATTTTCACTCAACTTTTTTTTTAAGTGTAGGACAGCCAACTCTTTAGGAAAAAATGCAGTGAAAACCATGTGGGTTTGGAATTGAACAGACTCCTACTCATATTCTACATATTTTGCTGCATTCCTTCTATTTAGAGGTAAGTACAATAAATATAACAGAACAAAGGCATGAGTTCAACCTTTCAGCTATCTACAGTATGTGTGTTTTTATTATTCTGGTATTTTCACATTTTCCTAGACTTGATTTTGGGTGGCAACACAATCCTCAGAGAGGTAAGAACAGCACTTACAACATTAGACAGCATGATCAGCACACCTGGAGTCCTGTCACATAGACAGCAAACCTGTAATCCAGCCCTCAAAAGCTGATCCAAAAGGGGGCTGAACCTCAGAGCAAAATGGGAAAATTATTACAGCTTAACAGAAAACATCAGCTCATACTGTCATCTCCTTATAAGTGAGGTTTCCTTCATGTCACAGACCCCCACTCCATGGATTAATAACACAATTTAAGAAGTTTAACCCTTTGTGGTCCAGGGTTCTAAGGGGCTTTAAGAAATGTTTCATCCTGAATCAGACCCTAGGCTAGGACCCATAAATTACATAAGGATATACAGCACTGCTGACAGGGAGAGCAGGGTATGCTTGATCACTGTGGCCCACATACATTTGTATTTCTATTGTTATGAAAAGGGAGGTCTCAGAGGGAAAGATCAGACAATAGGTAATTTGATGTTTTTAAGCACAAGCATCTTTCAGGCAAATGGCCTCATAGCCAGAATGTTTCTCCCAGACACAGCTGTGTCTTGCCTGTGCTTTTGCATCTGACAAGCTGTCAATAAAAACTCCTTCTAACACTTGGGAAAAAATTATGTCTCAATGTTGACTTTTTAAAAAATAATTTGAAGAAAGAAGAAATAGAAGATTCTTTCCGACTACACACGACATGTTCAGACACAGCTCTTTTAAAATGTACAAGGTAGAGGCTTAGAGCTGGCAACCATGGTCATAGTTTGCAGCTTCTCTTAGTAGATCTTTAGAATAGACCTTTATTTAAATCTTAGTATACACCTTGGGCCTAAAGTCACATTGGGAAGACCTTTTTATGCCAATCAGTAATGAAAGTCTCTAAATGCCTATTTTCCTCTCTTAGAAAACAGCCAAGAACCAGATGTACATTCATGCTTCTTAATTAAAAAAAAAATTGATAATTTTTTATCAAAATAATTACCTATGCTTTATCTTGAATGTCATAATACGGTTCCTGATGCAGTTCTGTCTCCAGAAGAGGCACACACAACAGACTGCATAAGAGATACAATCACAACACGAATATAAACATTGTATAGTTGCAGAAGTGAAAGCTTACCTCTTGACAAAATTTTCCTCAGCTGAAGAAAACACATACAAGGAACAAGAAAAAGGAAGCCACAAATAGGTGGAGGAAGAGAAAGCAGACGACAGAGATATACACTGTAATTTATGCCTAATTTTATGTCTATGCATAAATCACTGCAATATATCCACAGTACTATCTCAACATAGTGTGATGCACTACACTACCCTGCCAACCTTACACGGGGTTTCAGCAGATAAAACTAGAAGAGCATTTAGAAAGCAAAAATCTGCTTCATGAAGTAGCTGACTTTCATGAAGTGCATACCTCAATATTCTATACTTTCAACGACTAAAAGCTGATATGCACAATTCATTTTAATCATAAACATAGTTTTTGAGTGACAACAAGTCTGCCATCATTTTAGACCATTTCCTGGATAGAAATATTTAAAAAGAAAAAAGTCTTAAAAAGGAAGAGCTCATTTAGCAGTACTAAAAGTGTATGAAGAAGGAAAAAGTTGAAAGCCTGTGAAAGAAATCTGTTTTGGTCTGCAAAATCCTGAATGTTCATGCCAAAACCACAAGCAAGGAAAATGTAAACAAAAGGCATGCCACAGCAGAGCAGGTTATTTTGTAGCAAGTGAGACAGGATTACAGAATTGAGGCAGCCTTTCTAGCAGAACCTCTACCATCAACCCTGCAAAAGTGACACTCAAGTCTGATATGGAAAAATGAAACAACTATTTTCTCACCTCAGTACCTGGCAAAATCATGGAGCAGCTCCTCTTGGACACTATGCTAAAGCACATGGAAAATAATAAGGTGATTGGTGACAGATACCATGGCTTCACTAAAGGCAAATCATACCTGAGAAATTTGGTGGCCTTCTACAATGGGGTTACAGCAGCAGTGTATGAGGGAAGAGCACAGGACGTTATATACACGGACTTGTGCAAAGCAGTTGACACTGTCCTGTAAGGTAGAGAGATGTGGATTTAATGGATGGACCTTTCAGTAGATAAAATTTGGCTGGATGGTAAGACTCAGAGTTGTGGTGACCAGCTCAATATCCAACAGAAAGCAGTGAGGAGTGGATTCTCCTCAGGCAGCGGCACTGAAATGGAAATTTTTAACATCTTTACTGGGGGTAGGACTGAGAGCACCCCAGCAAGTTTGCTGCTGACACCAAGCCGTGTGGCGCAGTTGATGAGCTGGAGGGAAGGGAAGCCATCCAGAGGGTCCCTGACAGGCTTTAAATGGGGGCTTGTGCAAACCTCAGGAAGTTCAAAGAGGCCAAGTGCAAGGTCCTGCACCTGGATCGAGGCAATCCCCGCATAAATACAGCCTGGGTACAGAAGGGATCAAGACTAGGCCTGGGGAGAGACTTCAGGATGTTTGTGGATCAAAAAACTCAACATGAGCTGTCAATGTACACTTGCAGCCCAGAGGCCAGCTCTGAGCAACCTTACCCATTCTGTGATTGTGTGATCATTAAGGTGCCTTCCAATCACTAACCATTCTATGATTTTAGCAGAACACACCATAAGGAAGACTTTACAAATGACAATTTGACAGCATGCAAACGGTATGTAATAGCTCCAGAAGAAAGGGAAGTCTTCCTCCAAGCAGCAAGAAACATATACAAGTCAACTGCTAGCACTGACTAAAGAGATACATAAAGATATACCTTATATACAGCGTATATCTACAGGGAAGATTAATCAACAATTTTAGAGAACAGTTCACCCTCACTTCAGATAAACACTTGAAAGAGACATTTTAATTATACACTTGATTGCAACTATGTAACTGCAACCATATTACACAACATCAACATAAACATGTCTGATGTCAACCAGTCAAGAAGCCAGAGATGACCTACACAACTGTAATTTAAAAAAATCCACAAACAATGCATGTGCTTATCACAGGTTGCTTGAGATATACACTGAGTACATTGAGATCGACAATTGTCTCTACTCTAATTTTTAATTTTACATTTTTGTATCTTAAAAATAATTGCTAGCAAAATCACTAAAAAAAGGCAAACACACATTTGACAGAAGTTTTTAACTGAAATAGTTTCATATACAAAATACAGTAAAAATAAGACACCAAAAGTAACAATATGCAGACTTCACTAAGCGTGTTTGTTTCCTTGCAAGTAAAGACAGTATGAACATATGGTAACCATACAGGCAGATTTCTCCAAACACAGGAGGGAAAAGAAAACCTAGGTAAGAAGAACAAGTTAATTGCAGATGTTTGTGAAAGATTTCCAGAAATGACAGGAAAACACCTATAGTCACAAAGTCCAAGCAAATCCTTCCAGGGATTTGACATATGCCAGGGTGTTTCACATGATCCACAGCAGAGATCTCATAAACCCCACCACACTTTCAGGACACACTAGGCTTTCTGCGCATTCTCAGGTCATCATGTGGTTTACACCCAGTAAGTCTTCTATGGGACAGTCAGACCTTGGGTATTTCAAATTCATTGAGCACATGCCATACTATTTCCACATGGCACCTCTGTCTGGGAAATGTTGCAACTTCATTCAATAAATTCCATCCTTTCTCCGGCAACAGAGCTGAATCTCATCAGCAGTGAGAGAAGTATCTCAAATGCCTATTCATCTTCTACTTCCTTTAAATCATTATGGAAATTATGTATTTCCTGGGGAAAGCATCAGTGGAAATAACACAAGATCAACACATTCCTTCTGTAATTCCTTTAAAAATTAATATGTAAAGTGCTTTGGTTACAAGGCTGTCCTCTATCCAAAGCTACATCTTATTTTTTATTCTATGACAATGCATTCAATAGTCTTTAATCATTAGATAGGAAGTTCTCAAATGCTCTACACAGTTTGTGGTATTAAATCCATTTTCCTCATCTGGATGCATGATGGATTACATAACAGAGTTAACATTTCTTAAAAACTCCAGTTCCTTTAAAGTAATTCAGACTGACTCCCTTTCACTGAAGTTATAGTTCACTACCATCTTCTCAGATATGGTTCAAAGGTAACTATAACTAAGCTACAAACTAATGTTACATACAGCGACTTACAGTTTTCAGAGTGGAGAACAATAAATGTTAAGTCAATAAAGGATTAAACTGTAAACATCAAAAGTCTCCCATGAGTTTGGAAGATGTTTATGTGCACAGTAACAAGGCACCTTGCATTTTTAAATTCAATTTAACAACTTGATACTTCCACAACACAGGCAGAGGAAAACATCCGGTGCTGAGAAAAACTCACTTCATGGAAAAAAAAAATTAACACTTTGTTACCAGTGTACACCAGCAAAGACACCATGAGAATTTAACTATCACAAATAAACACCACACCTGTAAAAACTTTTCTAGAACATAGACAACATTGTTGTGAATACATGAAATGTTTACATTTGTATGTTTGGATGAAGATATATGACTCTTGGTCAGCATTGTAAAAACCTGTCAGTTTCTCTGTTTATCCTGAAGCTAAAAATCTCTATAGTACCTCATGTCTGCTGAGTCCCTATCCAACTCTAAGGAAATTGATTTCATTACCACCGGGCTATGTTTATTTTAGGAGAATGTGAAGGTTTTGGGGGAAAACAAACAAAAAAGCCCACCCAAACAAAAACACCCACAAACAAACAAACCCCCCATCATTCATACAAACAAACCCCACAAGTTTTCCACGACTGTTTAAAAACACTGCAGAAAAAGGTAAATATATTTTCATATCAACCTTTGGAAGAGGTTTTATTCTTTCTCTGCTCAGGCCACAGGAGATTCCAGCCTGAGAAAACAAAACTGAGTTAATTTTTGTTTTCCTTTTTTTATTTATTTAAGAATAAGTTATATTTTCCTTATAATGACAACTAGAAGCAAAAATGAATGCATACCTGCTCCTGAATGTGTTTGGTTCAATTCTCAGGAATACTCTTAAAATGGTTTTTGATTTGATTTGTAGCAAATCTCCTAATTTAACACCAGATAACCCTACATAAAGATGAACCTGGGCACAGTATTCCAGTTGCAGTATGCTACTTGAAGCAAGTACTTTTCTTTTTGTCCTTTCCCTTTCCCAAAATAGCCTCTCTCCTTATTACTTTTTTCCCCACTGTAAAATTGCAGAATTATTCAAACCACTGAACCGTCCACAACACCACTTTAATAAATCAGTCTGAACTATACCGCCTGCGCAGCTCAGATTTTATTTCCCTGTTTCTGATCACATTTTTTTCTTGTATTTATGATTTTTGTATTCCTCACAACTTCTAAGTCTTCAAGTGCTGAAGGCCTAAGCCAGCATATGATCTTAACAGCTGACCTAAGAGCTATTTTATAAAATACACATTCTCAAGTAATATAACACTGCCTTATGTATTTACTTGAGAAGTCAAAGTTCCCAAAACTTGGCAATGCCACTACATACCCCAACTCATCATATGTGAGCTATAACGATGACAAAGAATTTCAAGAAACACAAAACACAAATAATAATATCTCCTTCAAATTAAACTTGCATGAATTTGTATTAAAAAGTTGCCTAAAGATTACTTTCTTTGTCTTTTTAGAATAAAAAGTCTTTGGTAACATGGTAATTCCATACAATTAAAGTGCACTTTGCACTACACTTTTGTCCTGGACAAGTGGTTTTACTGTGGGCAGTTAACACAAAAAGGACAATAATTCATACTAATTGTCTTCAGAAAACAAAGATTGTATTTTACAATATCCTCCCACTGTTCTTGCGGGACGTCAGCCTAGAAGTCAAAGACTGGCATATATTTTAAAGTTGATCCTCATTTCTTGTCAACTATATCATCATTTAAATGCTAAAGATCCATTTTAACTGAAGAAAAAATAATCCCACATTGATAAGTCTCAAGGTTTTCATGTCACTGGTTCTAAGCAAGACAAGCAAAACACACAAACGCAAAGGAATCAAATTTTGTTGTCTTCAGAACACTTAACAGACTGAAATGTGTTTGAATTTATGCCAGAAATCGGTATGTACCATTTCATCTTCAGATTTCTATAGGAAGTGTCTTTACAGTTATCTCAGGATAAAACTTCTGAAGGAATTCCTCTCATGGAAAATAGAGGAAAAGCCACACTTTTCTCATTCCGTTTTACACGTCATGTACATCAGATCATCAATGTAATTATACTCTCTACCAAAATTAAAAGCAAGACAGCATCTGAAGTACAGAAGTTACTCTAATGTAAGTAAATGCAAATACATGTCTATAAGGAAATGTAAACTTCTAAATTATACATAGCATTAAGTTTTATAATTTAATAATATACATGTGAACTCACATGTATATTATTTATATACAAAAACACCATATAAAGATATAGAAATAGAGTGTCTATATGTATATACACCCATAAATGTATCCATATACACACACACTGTATTAACATCCTACTCAGGCTTACATATGCTCCATTCTGCACACTTTGAGAGGTTTATTTCAATTTAACATAAATTTTGAGCAGGAGTAAATTAAATGGGTGCATAAACCTGAGCAGAGTAAGGGTCATAATCACCTGAAATGATGCTATGCCCACATCACCGTGGAAGAGGCTTCCTATAAACAGATCATCTGACTCTGATACTGAAGAAAAGTCAGCACAATCCTAAAAGTAAAGCTTGTGCAAGAGGACTGCTTAAATATTTAACACTACACAGCACACTACAGACACAGTGTTGATTTTAGCAGTCTAAGATGACAACCATCGAGAAAAACAAAACCACAATTACTCATCCTTATATACTGCTTCAATTTTCCAGACCAAATAGGAAGTTTTGAAGGAAATTGTTGTCTAGTTGACCACTACTCTACAGACCCAGAGAAACTTCCAAAATAGCATGAGATTTCAACATAAAATTCTTCACAGTTAGTCTCTGCTTGATTGTGATAAGCAAATACATCTTTGTTATAAAATCAAGAGTAGACACCATTGCAAATCATTCCAGGAAAAGATAAAATCATGAACCTACAACACACAAATAGTTATCTCGTAACAGTTTTAGATATCACATAACTTTTTTTAAGTCTCTGCCAGTATGCCAAGTAACTTTGAATACGCAAACAATCCCATCAGGATTAGTGAAACAATAAAATCATGTATATAGTGTATACACACTTGCAGTCTTAAGCTGAAAATGGAGGCTCTAAGGACTAAATAACATATGAATTGCTCTGCAGGGTGGAGGAGGTAGAGGCCACAATTTAACAAGAAAAGAAAATAAAAACAAACACACCAAAGCCTTTCTTCCAGTTTTCCCTTTCTTTGAGCCACTTCCCTCTCGACAGCCTTGGGAAAGCAGATACTTCAGCTATGAGAAACTGCAACTAGAAGAAAGTTCCTCATTCAAGTGTGCCCTGCAGAGAAGCAGCTACATGATGCTCTCCTTTATGCAATTAAGAAACTGCAACAAACTAGTGCTCAAAATTTTTATGACAGTACTCACTCAAGTAAGTTTGACTGTTTGAGCACAGGGCAGCATATTTAATTTTCTTTACACAATGGCATATTGTTAGGAGATGAGGTTTAAAATCAAGCTTACAGTAAGCCCATTAACTAATTAACTATTCAAGAACAGTAAATAGAAACAATGAAACAACAATCTCAGCTTTTCCATTATTGCTAGCACAATAACTTCTGAATGGTGAAATATGGAATGTATTTAAGCTGTTTCAGATGTATATGTGACCAAGAAGCAAGCGTTGGTCTAGCTTTAAAAACAAATATAGTAACGTGAAAGGGTACGCCTTTCTCCAAAACTTAATTTTAAAAAGCAGGTAGCCATTTCTTAAACTATGAAGAATGCAGAATTTAGAAAAATGGACGCATATTTTATACTTTTTTGAAAACGCTTCATTAGTTGCTCTTCAACAAAAAAGGAGTTCCCTAATTGGGTGAAGTTCAGGTTGATGATCTACAGAGAGATGTACGGCAAAGCTATCAACTTAATCAAAAAAAAAAAAATCAATCCCTGTCTGAATTTTTTTTTACCTTGGTAAAAACAAAGGGGGAAAAGGAAGAATTATTTTCCATTATAATAATCCTGAATATTTAGGCTGGCTTTTTTCTCCTTTGCAATCACTATGATACTTTTACCTATGGGCTTTTCACACAACAAACATGTATAAAGTAAAACTTTATTATACAACAGGATTGTTAAAACAGAGAAATCAGAGAAGACAAAGGCAGCGGTGGCTCAGGCAGAAGCCCGGTGGATTTCAGCGCACAGCGCGAGTTTCCCCGAAGCGCAGGTGAACCGCGCCTGACGACGGTGCCGCTCCGGAGGGGCTGCGGTGAGCGCCACCCCCGCGGGCAGCGGGGCTCCCCACCCGCCGGCCCGGTGACCCAGAGCCGCCAGCCGGGGCTGACTCAGTCCCCTCCCGCGCTGCGGCCACCTGCCAGCTGCGGGGGCTGCCCCCGGCGCCACCCGCACCGCGCAGCCCCGGCCAGCGCCCGCCCCAGCGCCGGCACCGGCCGGGCAGCACCGCGGGGCCCCCGCCGGGCTGCCCGGCACAAGGAAAGGCTGCGCGCCGCTTTGAATCCTGGGCTGTCGGGCTTGGTTTTTCCTTGTTACTGTTTTTTTTTTTTTTTTTTTTTTTAGTGGAAACTTTCCTTTCCCAGGAGAGGCCGGGACAGCGTGAACTGCCCCCGGGCGCCGCGCTGCCATCACAGCTGACAGCCCTCTGCCCCCCGCGCCCCCCCTTCCGCAGCATTAAAAAGCAGCGGATAGATCCGGCCGGAGTTTGTTTTTAATAACGGCTTTTAGTTCGCACAGGCACTTACATCCCCTGGCAGCACAATAAAAGTCAAGCTCGCATGCGAGCATCCCGCACAGAACCTCCTCCGCACCGGGGTCGTGGGGGGCACGGCAGAGAGACAAGTGGGGCGCCGGGGGGAAGGAAGTGGGGCCGGTGCAGGGAACTTGGGATGGGTTTCGTTTATCCCGGAGCAGAGCCATCGGGAAAGGAAAGTTCACAGCCAATAACAGCGCCCGCGGGCAGCGGGTCCGGGGTGGCGGGGAGGGGGCTCGCTTTGGGGCCTTCTTCTTACCTTCTGGTCTACAATGGAGCAAGCCATTTCCCGGACGTGGGCGAGGCTGAAGTCCCCCGAGGAGTCCTGCAGCAGCAGCACGGGCTCCCGGCTCAGCCCGATCTGGAGGTGGAAGGCGACGCCGCCGCCGGCAGCAGCGCCCGGCGGCGGCAGCGGGCTGGGCGGCCGGATCAGCGGAGGGGCACTCATCGGAAACTTCCCGCCGAAGCCGCCGCCGGAGCCGAGGGGTCACGGACGGAGGGACAGAGTCGGGCACCGCCGCGAAAAGTTTGCGGCCGCCCCGGAGGCGCCGGGCGAGTTTCCCCGCGAAGTTTCAGGAAAGTCCCGCCGAGCTCCTCCCGGGTGAAAATGGCGGGGGGGGGGGGGAGGACCGGGGAGGATGCAGACAGGAAAAGGCGGCGAGAAAGACGCGCGGGGGGAGCCCAGCCCAGCGCCGCCGAGGTGGTGCCGCCGCTCGGGCTGCTGGCGCCGTGCGCGGCGCGGGGGCGGGACGGGACGCGCCCTCCGCCGGGACGGGCCCGTGCCCCGCTGGGCCGGGCCGGGCCGGGCCGGGCCGGCCGCCGCTCCGCCGCCAAACGGCGGCCGTGCACTGCCGGGCGGCCCGGGCAGGAGCGAGAGTGGCGCCGTCGGCTGGTTCCCCGCGGCGGAGCTCGGCTGAGCCGGCTCTGTCCCCCTACCTGGCCAGGCTGCGGTGCTGGCGGGGCTGAGAGCCTCCTCCTGCCCCGCGATCCCCGTTGGGCAACACCTCAAGGGGCAGGTGGAGGCAGAGCCCGGGGAGAGTCGGAGATTCCCTTGCTGGCAGGCAGCACGGTGCCCTTTCCCGGGCAGGGCGGCAGCTGCCCCCGAGGACGGAAAGCAGTGCCAGGGAAGCGGGATCTCCTGTCTGAGTCCGGCTCTTCTGCCTGGCCTCGGCCAGCATCTCCGGTCAGCATCGTGCCGCCGCTTCCTGCAGTCCCCGCGCCTTTTGGGAAGAAGCAAGGGACAGGTTGCACCCGTCCCTTTTCTAAACCAGCTTCTGTTTTAAATACAGTGTGTGTTAAGGAGGAGCACCCTACCGCCCAAAACCAGGATGAGTTACTTTTCCCAGCTTTTGGGATCAGTGCAAGCCCCACCCGTTTGCACAAGCAGCATTCATAGCAGGGCAATATTTAATCTTAAAAACCTCCCCTTGAAGATGTGCAAAGGCCGTGGAAATGTGAGCTGTAAATGTTTGAAACGCCAACGGAAAGACTCTTAAGCTAGGTATATGTGGTACCTGTAGGTTTGTTTGAACTACTACAGGTAGTGTAAAAATAATACATGTACATTTGAAAATTCAGCAGTTGATCTGATTTACAACTTGTTTCATTGCAAATTACTCTTTTTTGCCCAAAATTTACATCTGCAGCGTTTTTTTATTTTGATCTTGTTAGTAGGACCCATTTTACTGTTGTCAGCTTATTTCCAGCCTGGGAAGTATTGCAAACTTCCCGTGACCTCATGGCCCAGCCAGCTTTTCTATACAGGAGTCAACGTGGGAGAAACATACCAGAAGATCCTGCAGTCCTGCATCATCAGTGAATCTGAGGCTCAGAGTGGACCCTCTTACTTCCTACACTCCCAATGAGAGCTTTGACGTGGCTAGTTCGAATCTTTGACTCAGACATAGTCAACGACTCATATCTTAAAGGATATAAAATAATACCTAAAGCACTGAATGGGAAGGTCTCCCTTTCCCTCATGGGTCTTCTAGGAAGGCTTAATTAGAAATTTATTTTCTTTTGTGTATTTCCATATTGTAAGTAATATAGTGAACCTTGCCATCAGACTTAAAGTTGTGCTTTTACAAATTCATATCAAACCTACTTTCGCTGATGTATTTGATGGCAATTCTTTGAGCAACTTAAACCACTCATTCACGACACTGCTCTTTTGCAATTCCTCAGATAACCAGGGCAGGGGTAGCAGTAACAATATTGTGAATTACATGTCCTTGGTTTTCTCATGTGTGTGAAATCAAGTGATAGAGCTTATATGTCATGGCTTACCTGCAGCTTCACATCATCCGTACAGATACAACTATTTTTTCAAAAAGAAAGGTTACAGTATTTTTTAAAAGCTGTAGGTTGCTGAGTTGTTTGTTTAGTGGGTCAGCTGTGTTGAATACACCTTTGTAATGAGAATCGATGAGGGCAGGATTTCTCCAGCGTTGTGTCAGCCAGTCATATATACAAATGCCATTTATAAAAGGATTCAGTGGAACCACATGATGTGATCCTGAGTACAACCTGGCCTGTTGTACTAACTGAAATGTCATCTATTTCATGATCCTTCCAGATTGGGGAATTATTGTGCTGATGCCAGGGAAGGGAAAAAATCATTCATAGCAGTATCTGACCTTATACAGAATGCATGCCTGGTTGCTAATCTGTACATGCACAGGTGGAAAAAACACTCGAAGCTTGGGTTTTACTGCACCTGTACAAATCAATTCAGCAGTACATGAACCGCTCAAGCTTGCAGGGGAAAAATTAATTTGCCAGACACAGCTACGCAGTTTATGCAACTGGCTATGTAAAGGAACAGAGCAGTCAGCAGAGGATGTCACTGTAACATCACATTATGAAAGCATCTCCAAGCTGCCCTCAAGGTACAGTGGCTGTAATATTACTTCCAATTGTTCTACCTTGCCAGACTATGACGAGTGAATAGTGGTCCTTGTATGTTTTCATGCACTGTATAGTTGACCCTCCACTTTGTTGTGTTTCTGAACCTGTGATCTTCTTTCAGCTTTCTGCATTGCATGGATGGTATTCTGTTCTATTCATCAGGAATGAGTAACATCCCCTTCATAAAGTTTTTATTTCTTTCTACTTTTCTCTGTCTGTGATGTAACTGGTCATTTTTTGAACAGTCCATTTATCTTTCATCTTTTCAACAGAAACAATTTTATGGCATATATGTTTTAATTTCTAAAAAATATCAAACAGCCAGCAAAGATTAATGCAAAATATGCCTAAACAATGGAGAATATTCTGTAAGTCTGTTTGACTTAGATGGTGGTAGTTTCTAGTTTAAAGTTGTTGACCTAAAATTTAGTTCCTGTATGTTTACAAGGAGAGTAGAACACAGGTGATTACAATGAGATGTTTACTGCTGGTTTTGTGAGGCAGGTAGTGGAATATCATATCTCATTCTATGATCAGAATTTTGAAAAATAGATTGCTTGGCAACATGCTCAATAGTATAGTGTACCTTGGCAAGGAGAAAAGAATAGAAAAAAGGAAAAAAAAGAGCAAAAAGAAGTAGTCACTGGATAGTGCAACTGAAAATAAAGTTCAAATTTTCACTGTGAAACCAAGCAAGTAGTCATTAGAATAAATAGACCATGAAAGTGACAGGTAACCTTTAATGATGTTTGCAAGTTTAGACTGAATATTTATTCACAAGCTTTTTGGGCTCAGTGCTGTGGTAACTTCTTTGGTTTCCCAAGGTCATAGTGGAAGATATTTGCCTTTAGCTGTTTGTTATGTTCCTAATGGGATGCAGAAAAGACAGACAACATGAATTCAAGGATGTAAAGATAGTTATTTTTCTTTCTCCCTTGTAAGAAATGTATCTTTTCTCAGAAGGAAATCATCACCTGTCTAGGAAGAAAGTGATTTGGCATAAATCCTTTGTGCCTCAGGTCACTTTCACTTGTGCACTTCTGCTGGACTCCATATGCAGTTCAACGCAGAGCAGGAGCCTGTGGAAGAGTTTACTTTCCAAGCCACTACTGAAGATAACCATTTTTCATCCTTGAAAACTTATCTCTTCAGCATGCAACAACAGATCAAATGTTTAAGTGGGCAAAGACACTTCATTGCTGAATCAGGCCAATACCCATTTTTGCATTCTGCCCCTAAATTTTTTCGCTTCGTTCATCTTACTTATTCCCAATCTACTCAAACACCTCTATGCTAGAGCAGAAACCTCAAATTTTATGAGGAGTAGCTCTCGTGTCTAGAGGTGGGTTACATGTTCTTTATATAGACTAAGATTTTAACATTGAATATGCAGCCAAATCTGTTTACGTTAAGAATAAGTGAACATATCCTGTTTCTACAGTTGAATACAGACTGTGTTATTTGCATTCTTACTAAGCAGCAAAATGTGCTTTATTAAAGACAGGTCTACAAAAGTGAAAACATTTTTTCTTTTTGCTGTTTTGAGATGCTGAAATGATATTTAAAGTGAACTGCATGCTCCTATAATTTCTCTCCTGAAACAAAAGCAAAGCATTGAAAACTAATTAATCAAGGAAAAAAGAGAAAAACTGACTGGTAAATACAATGGAATGAAATTTGGGAAGAACTGTGTAGACTGTGATGGAAAGTAAAAGGATACTGTGGTTGGAAATGCAAATGTCACTGAATCTGGGATTGCTATTGTGTTAGGGATGAACGGGTAAGTAAAATGGAGCTGATATCTGAAATAGTGACAGCATAGTTTCACAGATAAGCTCCTGGGTATTTATTTGGAGAGAAGCAGATGTTAGCTGTACAACTGGTTAGGGATTTTCCGATAAGCTACTTATGTCCATGAGAAAATGATAACATTTGAGGATCTAAGTGGTTGTTGTGAATACAGTAAATCTTCCAAATTTTTGTTTGTTGTTTTGGTTCTGTTGGTTTTTTTAAAAAGAATGTTTCCAATTGTTGAAAATGCTTCATCATTTCTAAAAGCTTTCTAGTAAATGTTGTAGATAATTGGTGCAAAACATTTAAAAATAGTCTAATAATTTAGAATTCAAGTTCAATAATCTGATACAACTCAAAGTAGTGGTTTTTATAAACGGATCACAAAAAATTCTGATTTTTTTCTCTTTTTATCTCTTGGAAATTAAAGTTAAACTCTGCCCCAGTGATAGGCTTCCATAGTCAGCAAACAGTTTTGCCAGCCTCAACCAAACTGTTCATGGACATAAAAGGTAGATAAAATTAATATAAAATCTGAAATATTGCAGGATAAAGCATTTTTATGTCAAATATCTGCATATTCTGGGGTTTTTTTTGAGCAAATGTGTGCTGCTTTGAGAGGGAAAAGGTTTCTTTGGTTTTCTTTACACTCTGTGTACCAAACTGATCTCACAATACTTGAAAAATTTTGGCATGGGGCAGGCTCTGTTTATCCCAAAGTATGAACTGAGGGTGTTTGTTATGGATTGATGATAGAATAACTGATGCATTAAGATAAGCATGAGTATCTTGGCATTGTTTGTGCAAATTTGTACAAATTGTGCTCACTGGCTCTCTGGTTCTGAGGAGCACAGTATGCCTGGAACAATATGGTCACTGCTGCTTGAAACTGCTGAAGCACTTTTCCCATTCTGGGGAAAATGAAGTGAGGTAGTCGTTGTGCCTAAAGGAAGACAAAGCACAGGTTTAATTCAGTAATTTCTTAATGCTACTTCTTAGGTGATTTCTGAACAGAGTATCCTGTGTGAAGGACACTTTTCTGTCATTTGCGTACTGCCATTTCACTAAACAGTCCTGAACAGTACCATCTTACAATTCTACAGTGACTTGAAATCTCTGGGTCCAAGAGCTTTATACTTTCTAATAATACTTAATATGTATTCCCTCTTCAGAAATCATTGCATGATTTTCACTTTTTAGCTGGGCATAATTTTCAATAACCAGTTAGTGTGTTTGCTGCATTTTGGTAATTTTCTTGAAACTAGATTGATAACCCCATTAGTAAAAGATGTATGCAATTGAAAATCAATTATACAGAATTTTAGTTATTTTTAAATTATAATAGCAGATTTCTTGAAGCACTATTCTCTAATTAGTACATACGAACATAACAAATTTATAAACTTTGTTCTTTTACACATCAAGAGGGTATTGTACTGTTACTCAACACTAATATTTTTGTGACTACTGTCCAGATCTCCTTCTCATTATCTTTGAAGCTCTTCATCAGTTCAAAAGGGACCTTCATCAGGTCCTGAGAATGAAAATACTGCCATTGCAGAATCAGATATGTGTGCTGTAATTGATCCATGATTTTGACCTGTAGGAATAGGTCTCATTGTCCTAGTATTTCTGTGAGTGGATACAGCCTGAAAAAAGAGTCTGTTAACTGTCCATCAACAACTGTGTCCAAAGCTTATGGAGACAAAGTAGAGAACAAGCAGAGTGGCCAAGAGAAAGTAAGGATTACAGAGTCTTATTTGTGAGCTGAGCAATGTCTGATAGTACAGAAAGGACATAGGGTTACAAGCAGTTTTAAAACTGAGATAGAAATTTATCTAACTGCTAGATATGCCTGAAATGTTTACTGAATTTCTGCTCTGATATTGAAAAATATGCTAACTGATCTTGCCAGGTTGATTAGTCTCTCTATGACCAGTTTTAACATACTTTTATGTGGTTTGATATTTTTATTTTATATTTACATAACAACAACGTTGTTGTCCAATATAATTTGAATAAATAAAACTGTGGTTAACCTAAATTATATAATGATTGTTGCATGAATAATAAGACCACACACAGGTCCAGGTAAAACAGGTGGGATTGTTGAGACAAAGATATAATACAGTCAATAAACTCTGCTCCTGTGTTCTTAAGTGCAAGTTTCCTCACCTATGATGATTTAATGACTTAAGGGAGACTGTGTATAGGAACAGAGAATCAATAGCTTTCTTACCTAAATTATCATTGATCTTTTAATATTTATTGATGTTGGTTTCACTGCTGCTGCTTTGGTTTCACTGCATGACACTGAAAAGCCAGAGATAAGAACAACATTATGGGGAAACCTAGTATTTTACACAGGAGGAGAGAGGATGAAGGAATGGAATGATGCAGGGGATCACAAGGAAACTGCAGAAAAGGGGAAGGTAAAAATGGAAAAATGGAAAGAGAGAAGATTCACAGAAAAGAAAAATTCATTGCAAGGAGTACTACAGTCATACATCATAGTTTCTTACTTGAAAATATTCAGATTTTAAAATTTGACCCTAACAGTTCAGCAGACTCTGTTTTATGATAACTAAAACAATAGTTTCCCTTCATTTACAGTCACTGCCTTGCAGTATTAACTTTACCTTATTGTAGCTTTTCAAATTGGGGTTCAAATTAAGAAACATTTCATTTGATTTTCAACTAATAAAAGACTGATAAACACACTACGTACTGTATGAACACTAAAAGTTGTTCCATACAAGTCTTGTAAATAATAAAAGTTCACTCTTACACCATTTGCATCACGTTTATTTAGGATAACCGCATAGAACTAAATACACTCAGAAAACAAAACCTCTGTTCTTGTATCTTACTCCAACATAAAAAACACCATATAAATGTAAAAAAGACTTAGTTGGTGAACTTCTTCAAGTAATAAAAGGCCCCTTCATTTAAACCATAATTTAGGTTTAATCACAGGGAGAAAAACGTGTATCTTTTCCCTGTCATAATAGACAAACATCTCAACATGAAGCTCTAAACAATGCTGGAGCATTGTCACCCAGGGTTAAATAAACAAGGAAATCATAAGATACAGTAGAAAGACATTTCAAACAGATTTCTAACTGTGTTTGATTACGCTTAAATTTAATGGATCTTGACACAATGAAGCATGTGAAGAGAGTCTTAAAAGTAACTTGATTAGAATAATGGTTTTTGGGGATACAAAAGAATGTAGCAGTGTGAAATTAGAAGAAAAGATAGACAAAGAGAAGAATATTTAAAAAATTACATCATTAATCTGATCTTGATCATGGTTTATATTATCCAGAATAAAGGATTTTTTAGGAAAAAAAAATTTCAAAAATTGCACAAGGAAATCAAACATAGAAAATAAGTCACTTTTTTTTTGTTTTTCCCTTTGAATTTCATAAAGTGGAAAATATGTATGTGAATGTCTTCCAAACATGAGTTCCATATGTTCATCCTATGACACGTCAATATACCACTGTTTCTGAGGTATATTTTTACAGCAGCTTTGCAAAGCAGAACAAGACTATTATTTCCATATTGAGTGCCATGGAATGGAGCATATTTTTAATTCACGATACTTTGTGAAAACAAAGGTCTGCAGTCTTGATTAAAACATCGTATACATGTAAGAGTTATACTTTTGCAGTTAGCCAGCTACAGAGATGCAAATTAATTTATTTAAAGCTAATCTCATACCAATGGTCTGTGCTTTACAGCTGAGAAAATTTCTCATAAATTATGGACCCCATTTTTCTGTAATAGAGCAGGGAATTGAATTTAGGTATGACCAGTATCAAATTAACTCAATAACCACTTGCCCCACACCTGCCTCCTACCTAGAAAGAAAGAAAATGCTGTCCTCTGAGGAGGAGACTGTGCATGTGTGTGTGTTGGGGCAAAACTTTAGCTGCTGCTTTCCATTCAGGCTTGAGCACACAGCATTGCAGAGAGCTCTTTACAAATGTCTGAATGCGTGTGTTACAAGTCAGCATTTTATAATAAACCTGATTAAAGAAATGTGGTGAAATAATAGTTTTAGATAATTTGTGTCTTCCTTCTTTAAGACACTGAGATGGGAAAGTCCTCACAGACCTAGCAAAGAGCAGGCACTTGTCTAAGGCTTGGTTCATTAGGATTCTAGGTGGTCCTGTCTGGCTGGTCCATATTAATTGCAGCAGTGATGTTTGGGGTCAGGGGATCATGAAACAACTGGTCTGTATTACTTTGACCTAATCTCAGGTGATGTGGTGTAGGAAATAGTTAATTATATTTTTTAGTGACTCACATCTTTAATATTAGGATGGTTGATCTTTGTGCACTGTAGACCCTTGCAGCTGTTTGCCGTCATAGGGTTCCTTCTCTGTATTTTCCACAACACCTAAATACATTCAGCTACATTTCATAAATTACGTGAATCTTCAACCGGCAACATGGTATCTCAAAGTAAGCAAATATAAATCATACAGGTACAAAGCTCTGCTGGAAACTCTAGAGACCTTGAAGGAAAAAGAGAGAAGCAAATTATCAGAATTTTTTTTTCTCATTTCCATCAACCCAAATCTCCTTACCTCATGGGTTTCAATAAAAGTTTAGAATACATTACCTTTTAAGGCATTTTGCAATAGACAACCCATACAAACCAGGAACTGAAAATATCAGCTATTAATATAAAGATTTGAAGTACATTTAGTATGTAGCACCTCATTAAATTTAGTCAGTAGTTGGTAGATTACAGAGGTACTTTCCAATGAAAAATTATCTTTTTTTCCAAAAGCCAAAATAATTCAGTGTGGAATGCCATATATTATATTCATTACAAATATTTATGTTAATTCAAGAGGATATGGAAAGTGTGGGGAAGCTGGGAACTTGAATGTTATGTTTTTCACAGCACCTGTCACTTAACTGCATTGTAGCCAGCAGCATATCCTTCCAGCATTGATCTAATAAAATTCAATGCCTCTGCAAAGGGGCTCAATGCCAATGGCTTTGAGAACTTCAATTTTATATTTCCTGAGTCTGGCATATTTAAATTTTCATCTATAACACTAGATTAAATTAAATCTTTATGTTGAATATATGGTAATAAACTGGATTAAGCTCTGAATTCTCTAGTTAACACTCACAAAGTGCTTCTTGTAATAATATCACTTGGATTATTTATCCTGTATGCTGTTCATGAAGATAGATGTTCAACATTTCCTCCAGAGCTCTTTGTCAAAAGTTTATTCTGCCTGGGATAAAGTCCAGCTGTTGTCACAGAAATGTTTCATTGCAAAGGTCTGTGACTACTTCCCTTATTCCTTTCATGAATACAATAACAAATGTTTGAAGGGATAAGAATCACATGATGTTCACAATCATTATCCAACAGATTGTTATTTGCAGAAGAGAGACGGGGTTTTCTTACCATGTTGAAAATGTAGTTTCAAAGTTTTATCTGGGTCTATAGACCTATATTTTCTTTTGAAGTCCCACTGCCTTGAAAGCTTTACATAAATTTTAAAAGGGATTTCAAAAATATTTCTTAAATTTATTTTAAACTTTAAAAAAATTTTCATTGATATGCATACCTATTCTGTTCTTTTTCCACAGTACTATGTATTTTAATGACAAAAATATTTGCAGACAGTCAATAATCTTCAACAACTACAGTCATATGTGCTTGTAATAAAACCTACAATAAATTCATCCAGTTAGGGTTTATCTTAGGTATCACTCTTAAGCAAGAAGTATGGATAGCAAATTTTAATGTCTGTTCATGATAAACAGATGTTTAAAAAGTAGTTTGAAAAGAACCATTAGATGATGTTGTCTAAAGAATAGATTGGACTTAACTGTAGTCTGCTTAAAGACATTTCTACAGACAAAAATCTTTCTGCAAAGGAAAAAAAAATTCATACTTCTTTGAGAGCCTATAAATATTCTACACTTGAAAACTGTAGCTTTTATACCAATATGACTCTTCTTATATGAGATTCTGGTGTTTATGTACATTGTACACTTTTGATACTAAAGATTTCGAAAGTTCTAAGCATTCTTTCTGGATGCAGTTGACCTTTCTAATTCAAATATACATTTTGCAAAGAACAGCTACTCAGGGTAGCATTTGTCTGGCAGTTTGTTCTATAAATTCACTTGCAGTGAATGAAACTGTAGAGATACAGAATAAGATTAAGAACCACCATATTTCATGATCAAAGGTTAGTACATGGGTTGCTTTGCATCAAAAACCTCCATAATACTGGTATTGTTCTGCCTTGGGGGAAATGGTGGTTAGAAATAAGAATAAATTATGATGAAGGCATATAAATTATCTGTTTTGTAACACTCACTCATATCATTTTTACATGCAATTCTTAACTAAATGAGCAGAGATATATTTAATTCTTTTTTTACTATGCCCTGAACAAAACAGACAACTGTGATCTGGCCCAGTTCTGAAGCATAATTAAAAAACCAGCGTTGAAACACGTGGACTGAAAAATCATTGTAATAGAAATATTCAACTATGTCACATTCCAGCCTGTGACACTTGAGACTCTATAATAGACACAGAAAAATTTGTTAGCATGGCTCACAGCAAGAATTGCCTTAACGTAATGGCAGCTGGTTATAGTTATCCTGGAAATTTTGAAATTTTAATTAGTTACAGTGAGGTGAAGACAAAATTAATAGGTTAGTTTATGTGCAAAATCTGCAGATTCCAGGTTTATGCAAGAGTACTATGACCTACAGACAATTAACTACACTTTAATGTAAGAAGAGAAATAGTTTCTTTGACTATAGTTTCCAAGCAATTTATTCAAAATTAAGTCTATTATTTTCTCTTTCATTTGCTCCAAGCCATTTTAACACAATCACTTCCCTAAGTTAGAGGAGTGTTACTCAGTACTGAAGAGACTGTTAAACCAATGTGTGTTTCACAGCAAAATCCATGGTGATATGATGATTAAGGCAAATAGGTTTTATAATCTCAAAGAATAAATGCATGGCCAGGATCATCTGTGGTGATGGTAACCTCATGCCTTCATATTGAGTTTCTGTGGCAAGGTTCTGGTAGTGAGGGGTCTGCAGGCATTGCTTCTGTGGGAAGCTCCTGGAGGAAGGAATGCCAGGTGGCTCCAGGACAGAGCCACCGCTGGCCAAGGCCAAGCCCTGCAGCGATGGTGGAAGCACCTCTGAGAAAACATAATTAAGGGAGGGCAAAACCTGCACACACCAACAGAAGTCAGAAGAGAGGAGTGAGAATATTTGAGGAACAGCTCTGCAGGCACCCAGATGAGTGAAGGAGAGGGAGAAGATGCCCCAAGTGCCAAAGCAGTGACTCCCCTGCAGTCCATGGTGAAGACCATGATGAGTCAGGCTGTGCCTCTGCAACCCATGGGGGCCACAGTGAGAAGAAATCCACCTGTTGATCATGGAGGACCCCATTCTGAAACAGGTGGATGTCACCAAAGTAGGCACTGATCCCCCGAAGTCAAACCTGTTTTGCCTGTGATAGTAGCTGTCTCTCACTGTCCTTATCGTGACACACAAGTCTTCCTTTATATTCTCTCTTCTCTGAGCAGCTGAGGAGGGAAGTGATAGAGAAGCTTTGGTGGGCATCTGGTGTCTAGCTAGGGTCAGTTCACCACACCCTTCAAATGCCTCTTTTCTTCATTCAGCTATCTTTTTTCCGCATTGAAACCTTTCAGGACTGAAAATATTTGTCCTCATTTGTTGTTCATATATAAAATTTCCATCTTTGTAATATCAAGAAAATTATTATTTCTCTTTACTCCCTCTTAATAGCATCTCTGTTCTGGAAAAGTTTGACAGTGACTTCAGAAACAATTGAATTAATAGGATCCCAGATATTTAAGGCCGTGCACATTAAGTTAGTTTATATCTGATTTCTTGCTTCAGGACTCCTTCTCTGTTTCAGTGCTATTGAAAAGTTATCCAAAATCCTGTATCTTGTCAACACTACTACTGAACAACTTTACATCCTTCCCCTTTAATTTTTTGAACTCATCAAATTAGAGATCCATTTGTCCATTAGTTCAGATGAATACCATGTTTTTCAATGCACTTAGCAGAGGCTCCTGTAAGTGAATTATTTTAGGTGTCTTATACAGTCAGTGGTGAGAGAGGCACTCTCTGTTTTATGAACTAACTCAGCCTCTGGGGCTTCTTGTCTCTCTCCATTGTCTACACAGGCACGTTGAATAAACATGTTCTCCAGTCCTGTATTCTGCTGTCATTGTTTGGGGAATTTCTGCCAGCACTCATTCATGCTTTTTTAAAAGAATTTTAGTGTTTTCAAAATGGCCTTGTTAGTCTGGTCACACTCTTAGTTTCAGAGAGAGCTAGCTGCTGTTTTTTAAATAATGATTTTGAAAATCCCAGTACATGTCTGCTTCAGAACCTTTTTTCCTTATAATTCAATGACCTAATTTCCTAAGACTGATGGCTACCACTTCCATGCATCTGTTTGTGATTAGATTTTTGGCCTAAACCTCTAGAGAACAGGAAACTTGGTTTTGACATCTACATGTAAACAAGAAGCCCTGGGCTGCCTGACAGCTCTGTCTGGGCAGAGCTTCTAGAGGTAGTGATACTCTCTGCTCCATTTGTCACAGGGCAGGGAGGAAAAATGATTAGGCCAGGCCCATTTCCACCACACGTATGTAGCAGCCTGGAACATTTCAGTTAAAGATCTTTGTTTGGAGAGGAAAGAATATCTTTATTATGCCCTGCTGACAGAACAGGTGACAAAAGACTGAACTTAGTATTTCAGGGGAAAGAAGATAGTAAAACTGTTGGTGCAGTTTTCCAGTAAAAGGACTCAAAGTCCTGACAACCACAATTTGTAGGTTACTTAGGATTTGGCTTTTGCATCTGTTTTTGTGGGGGTTGTGGTTGTTTGGGGTTTTTTTATCCCCAGATTGCTAGTAACACTGAACAGTATCCCATTGCAGTTTATTGAAACTACACGAACAAGGTAATTTCTGAGTTTTTTCACTGTTGGGTCGAGAGGTTTTTTAAATTTTTAGGAATTTTAAAATCTCATAATATTTTCTGAAAATTTACATGGCAGTATATTCACATTGAAGTACACAGGATATTACATAAATTAATTTGGCTTCAGATATTGTTCTCTTTTGCATTAGTCTTTGTCATGTGTTACTGTGCATCTTCTGTGGGGCTTACTGCTTTATGTGCTTGTGACATATTTAAGATTTGCATTACAGGAGAATTTTGCAATTTTCTGTGTTTTTGTGCTGCTGCTGTATGGTAATACAAAAAAGAAGGAAAATGTGATGGAAATTAATTCCTCAGAAATATTTTGCAGTTGATAATCAAACAAAGGCCAAGCATTCAGGATACATTCACTGCTACCATGCTGCAAGAGCAGTGTAAAAAAAAAGTTATTGTTGTATTGTGTTATCCCTAAATACACATTCAAAACTTTAGTTCTAGATCTGTTTGACATATTTAGAGCATGTGACAAGATCTTAAAAAATTTTCCACTTTCTCAACTAGCCTTCAACACTTGTGAAATAAACTGACTACAGAGTGCCATGTTAAAGCTCCATTCTCTCTTTTTTTAACAGTAATATGTTCACAGGGAATAGATTCAAGGCTCTGGACTGGATCAGGCTGACAAAGTCTTGCAATGTTATTAGGTAGTGAACATTGTTTGTTTTGGCCTACTTCCTGAAGTCTTTTGTTCTTTTATTTCTCACCTTTTCTTTCTATTTTTTCAGGGTTAGATTATTTTTCCCAAGTGAAGTCAAGTGACCAAAAAAAACCTGGAAGAAGGCTGAGGTTAATACTGCTACTTAGTTGTAATAAAAAATGCTGCCCTTTCATCATCATTGAGCATCTTTATTATCCAAAAAGAAAATTGTCCTTTTCACATTTGAATGGTGCCCTTTTGTTATTTTGCATAGCCTGTATGTAACATGTATATGCAGTAACCCATTTAAATAAAAACTGATTCGCTAGAATTTCTTATTATATGTGCAAACTCACTACATTTTATTTAAAGAAGTTCCACTTTTAAAAAGCTAGTATTGGTTTCACATTGTTGTACAAGTGGCTACTGTCCAAGGACTTAAGCAGTTGCAGTGGATGTATAATTGGTACCTGTATTTTTTATGGTATTTATAATTAGAGGAAACCTCTCAACGTTTTTTAAAAATTGTATCTGAATGTGGATTAATTAAGTGATTATATTGCATGTTATGTCTGTGTGTGAGGGGACAGCAAAATATATTGCAAAAATTGAATGAAATGCTGCAGAATTTCAAGCTTGGAAGCAGCTTTTTGTTCTGATTGTCAACTGGGGCATCTCAGCCCAGACAAATATTGTAACTCCTAACTACAAAGGAGAAAATTTTTGTACTCTTGGTAAATAAATAAGGTTGCATTAAAGTTGTAATTGTCTTCACTAGAAATCACTCTCCTACTGAAATCAAAACAACCCTTGTGATCCAAGTTATGACCTCAGTGCAACACCAAGGCAGGAATTAGCCAGAGTGCAGATGAACCACTGGGAAAGGTATGAGCAGTGGGAGTTTTTGTAAGCTGTGGCTACCTTGTGCTTTCTGTGAACACATATTAAATGCAGGCCTGGTTATCATCAAAATTTTCTACTTTTTACTAAGGTTACTTCTCTGTTATTTGTGTCATACAACTTTATTTAATTTATTCATTTCACTGAAGTCTTTCATGTTTGGCACCTACCTGCATGAGAATTTATTTTGTTATTCAACCAAAACTACTTGCATGGTTTCCAAGAATGAAGCCAAGGAAAAAAAACTTTTCCTTGAAAAAATTTGCAACTCACATATTTATAAACAGAAGAGGAGATTTGACAGCATTTTATTAATTAAAAAATTCTTCCCATTTCTTTTAAATAGGAAAATTGTTAAAGTAACAGGATTTTAGGGAATGTCACTTTGTGCATGCTCACTAGATGTTTCATGATTGTTGATGCCATCATTGCTTATGTCTCTCACACCTCTTATTACTGACAAGATGGGGCTTTTGCCATCTTCACCCTGGAACTGAGCAGGCAAACTTTAGAGTACATGACAAAAGCCAGGTTTCCTTGCATGAGCTTCTTCATTTAGAAAGTCAATATTAGGCTCTGGGCTGAAGAGTATTACAAGTATTGATGTGTTCATGATCATCTGTTACTGGTTTATTTCATTATATGGTGCCTGCCTTGTTTTGTGATTTTCAGGCAACAAAAGTAAGGAAGGCATCTCATTCAAGTCTGGCATCTTAAAACTGAAGTGAAGGGACTCAGAGCTCCTGAACCCAGAAGAAACAGTATAGGCAGGAGAAAGGACACAGGTGTCTAAACTGCGGGACATTAAAGACAGGCAATGAATTGCTGAAACAAAAACAAAGTCAAAATCAAAGTCAAATTTGATTACGTAGGAATATTGAAATGAGATAGCAGTACATTGTTTTCAGGGAAGGTTGGAGGAGGGATAAGAACTACAGAAGATGATTTGGCCTGACGCAGAATGTGGGGGAAGAAGTGAAATAGTGTAGCAGATAGCTGGACATAAGAAGCCAGGGAGAAGGTTGGATGGAAAGAAAACTAAGAGGAAAAACAATGAATGCCAATATTGGTTAGAGGACAGAAGAGTTTACTAAATACAAAGATAAACTGTCTGAAATTTCATGAGAGGTGGCTGGAGGACATGAGGTCCAAAACAGGAAATAGACAGCATAATTAATATTCACATGGTGAGTCTGAGATGGGAAACCAAGGGCAGTAAACATGCTGCTATTATTACTCTACTCCTTCTTTCAATGCTGTGTGACCAAACAGTAGACAACTACAGAAAATGACTAAAAAGTAGGTGCTGCTCTCTTTTGTGCAGAAGATGGAATGAGGCATGGAATAGAAAGAACACAAGATATGGTTTCGTTATGATAATGGGGAGACTTGCCTGAAAATTTCTGTTTAGGTGATGATTTTTGTGTCAGTTTGTGTGTTAGTCTTTTCCTTTAAACCATCCATCTCATAAATTCTCACTAGGTGTACAAGTATCTTGGTTTCATTCAACTTGCACTCATGATTGAAAAAAATTAATAAAATATATTTTTGACATATTTGTCCCATTGCAATGCATAACATGTATCACCACTACCAAAAACCATCAGACAATCCAAGGAACATTTCCAAGTACTTTTGACCTTAATTTCAAAGCATCTCTGTTTCCCCCTTTCTAAAACAAAGGTGATATCAGAAAGCCAACTAACCAAAACTTGGTCAGAAAAAGTGGCATTGATGACACTATGAAGTCGAATAGCACACAGAAAAGCACTCACAGGATAGGCTTCAGAGTAGTTTGAAGTTGTAGCAATGTGCAATGAACAAGACATGGAGTCATACACTGGAACAATGAAAGTCATACACTGGAAATGGAAAGAAAATTAAAAGTTTTGTCCCTAATCTGTAACTGAATATTAGCAGTTCTGTGCTCTGAGAGAGGAGGAACTCCTCTGCTTCAAGCACAGTTTTATAACTCAGTCTTGCAGTAAAAAAAAGAGTTATCATTTCTTGTGTATGTTTATCTTGGTTTAACCAACAACCTTACTGCTTGAATCTCTGAACTTATAAATGCTCTACTGTCATAACATGGGTCTTAGTTTTGCAGTAACACATAACAGAAAATGGAAAGTTCTGTTATGGAAAAAGATACAACCATTGCTTTAGAAAGAAGAAGATTTATGAAAAACAAAAACAAAAACAAAGGCTTTGAAGTTCCTATTTAAGATTGACATTGTGGCTTTTATTTTATTGTGAATATTATTCTGAGCATTCCAGTTCTCTATGCATGTTGTCCAGTGTGTTCTATTTTTATTATTTTATAATTTGTTTTCAGTACTTAATGTGTTTGTATTAAACATTTATTTTCATCTTGGCATATCTTCCATAATGATATTAAATGTTAAAATACATGCATATGGAAAGGGCTGTATTATAAGTAAAATTTCCCAGATAATAGCATATTATTGTTTAAAAAGTTAGAGTTTTATGACTTTTAAAAAGTTTGAAGTACTATACCTGCCATCTACTGGAAGTACAAGGACAATGCATATAAGTTTTATCATGCTAACTGTTCAGCCGATACATATATCATTCTACTACTCTATTACTTAACTTTTTTCAGTAAAAAATTTTTAAATTAAATTCAACATGCATTATTTCATGTATTGTTTTTATTTAGAAATAGAAGCCTTAACATTCAACTCAGGTTTTCAACTCCTAAAATTTCAGATTGTTAATTAATTTTAAATTAATCAAAAAAAGTATTAAGAATCAAGTGTAAGAAAAACCTTTGCCAGCTTTCCTGACCCATTCCACATGACCATCCATTTCATGATATGTACAATGTGTACAACTGAAGGCAGACAAATAATTTTGTCTTTATTTTTATACTTCTTTAGAGAAGAATAGTTACAGTATTTTAAAATTACACTTACATAAACTAGTGGTCTTGTGATTTTATTCTGATGGAGGTCTCATCTTTAAGACACTGGTAAATTACATTAGGTCCATTTTCATCTCTTCTTGACTTTTAGTTCTGGTCCCATAAATCACAGTAATTTCTTTCCAGTACGGTCACTGGGGTTGCTTAAAATCAGAAAAAGTCATTAAAATGTAAATATGTGTATTAGTCTTTTGTTGCCTTTGGATTTGGGACAGTCTGACTAAAACACCATTTGATGTGGTTTACTAATTCCAAAGTACTTGGAACAGAAAGAAAAAAAGAATTAGTTGCAGCTTTCAAGAAATAAGACTTCCCAAGATCCATTTTGATATGAGAAGCATATTTTGCCTGCATATTAACAAGAAAGTCTAATATCAATTGTTTGGCAAGCTAAGTTTCCATCAGATCAAACTGCAAAAAGGAAAATAAATAATTGTCTATTTATTTTTTCTAAATCTACAGTTAAACAAACCATGACAGGCCTGAAAGGAAAACAAAGAAGGTCACCAGTTGTCATTGAGGAAGTTTTGCTGAATTCCTAAAAGATTATTGTGGAATATAATTTTCAGCCCTGGGAAGGTTCTTTTATAAGACTATAATACTGAATACCATTTAATTTTGGGTAATAATACTCACTTTTATTGCCCATTATTAAGGTACTCTGAGAGCATTACATTCTGAATAATTTATGACTAAAATTGTCATGCTTTTCTAGAGTCTTGCTAACGAAGAAGTTATATATGTTTATTCTTCTATGTTTGCTTTCTTTTCGTTTAGTTACCTATAACAGTATAATTTACTGTTTAAAAGTAAATTACTGTATAATTTACTTTACCAGAGAAACTATGAATAAGCAGTAAAATTGTTTCATCTCTTGAAAATTAAATTTCTTCTTTCTCACACTGGGATAGGAAATATTTGAAATTTCTATGACACTAACAGACAGAGTTGGACAATAGTTAATCTCACTGGAAAATATAAATGCTTTAGGCAAAGAAGATCTTGAACTTTTGCGTTCTGTTTGAACTGTATATATGCTAGTTTAATTTTGGAAGCATACACAGGGCACGGATTCTATATTAGTTATTTTCTTATTGAAGTAATATTTGTTTATTTATTAAAATAAACTCATTTATTGTGAATTATAAATGCACTTTAATAGTGTCATTTATTGATAAAATATGCGAACCCTCTTTTGAATAGTGGCAAACTCCCTTCATCTGAGAGATGCAGTTAGGCCCCATGCTGAGGCTGGGATTGCTCTGTGCAAAGCTAACCACATGCACCTGAACATCTGTAAACCATAGACATCCAAGATACCTTTTGCATGAATGCTTTGTGTATACTCCCCTGATGACCTCTGACTCCAAGCTCCATTGGAAGGTATTCCTTACAATTTTAGTACAGGTAACCCTAAGGCTGCAAGGCTTCTCAGTAGGAGCAATCCACTTTTTAACTTTTTTCTCTGCACATTCAGGGAGAAATACAGATCACAGAAGCAATCTTCATATTTTCCAGACATGTGTTTCTTTCTCTCTCTCTCTTTGACTTTGGAGAAGAAAAAACTGAAGGGTGATAAAAGAGATTTTGTTTATGGATGTTTCCCCCAGATCTCCATAGCTCCAGGCTAGACCTGGTTAACCATTACCAGTTTAAATTAAACACTTCACATGCATAATGAAAAACAGGTCTCTTGCATTGCTGCTGAAACAGAATGGTTCTTTTATTCTTTATGTGCTTTGATAGCATTCCAAATTCATCTTTCTGCATTTAGATAGGTTAAATGCTGCCTGAAGGATGTTTTGCACATTATTCCAAGCAGTGATGCGAGTAGTCCACAGCAAAAGAGGAAATATTAAAATACTGTTTTCTTTTTTAAGGCAAATATCATCCCAAGTTTAATATCAATGTGGAGCAGACATTTGCTTGTTCTAGACTTCCCAATCAGAATGCTCTTTTACTTTATGTCAGGCAGATTTCTGTGCTGTTGTCTTCCCTACAGATGTGCATCTTCTGTCACCCACTAGAAAAAGGGATCACCACGATCTGTTCAAGTGATTCCCCACAAATACTGTGTAAATGTTCTTTGTTCTATACATGTCTGCAGTTACTTTTTCATCATGGAGATCTACTGTGTGAGATGTTTCCAAGAATGCAAGGAAGCATGCAAGCATGCAGTTAGATTTATTGAAATCAGAGGAAAAGCAAAATAAAATGCTTCCATTACCTCCATGCATGCAAATGTTTATTTCTTCTGAACTAAAATAAACTGAACTAAGTTAAGCTGTGTGTCTTTTCATGGAGTGAATAGTTTTTTTCCTTTCCTTTCAGAATTCTAAGTTGTCCTTTGGGGTTGGATCCCAGGAAAAAAAATCAGTAGAAAAAAGTACAATTTTAGTTTTATGCTGTCTACCTATAACACTGTAATTCTCAATGGGTTTTGCTAAGTTATTTAGCCTATTAATTAAAAAGAAAAAAAAAATGATTTCTTGAGGTTGCCATAGATGAACTCTTTTTAAAAATTTCTTTTTGTTTCAAGGAGTTGTCTAATAATATTTCCTAAATATATATTTTTATTACTTAATATACTATCAAAACAGTATGAAGATCTTCAATGTTTATCTTGTTTTCATGAGAGAGAATTTGGGGCAGTGGGACAGTTTCCTACAACCATGTCAGTTAGTGATAATCCACCTCTTTTTTTTTCCTTTTGCAGAGGTTTCCTGTGTTAAACCTTCCCAGGATAGAAAGAAGAGATTGTTAGTATCTTTTTTAACAGAAGAAGTTAAAATTTAAAATTTATTTATTCATCAAGGTGTTCTACTAGAATGAACTCTGTATTTGCTGGGATATATGATGACACTATTTTATAAATTGAAATGCCTGGTGGAGCCTTAAGAGCACACTGCACTGCATGACTTCTTCCCTCACCCCTGGCTGAAGATCTGAAAACTCCTCTAAAAGTTAAGAAAATACAAAAAGCTACTCAAAACAGAGATTGATCAACTTAAAAAGAAAAAGAAAACACAATCCAACAAAACTCCACAAAAGAAACACTACTTCTAAAATATTGCCTAAACAATTCGGTAAGCATTTCAAAGTCATAAATTGGTGAGAAATTTCTGTGTTACAGATGTGATAAAGTGATTAAAGGATACTATAGTCGATTAAGTCAGATCTCAGCCTCACAATTATGCCTGTAGAATAAGCATTCTGGAGTGGCTCTACAGAAAAGAGTTTTCTTGAGGTACCCAGCAGAATGTAATCAGCCTTGTCTTTGATTTCCTCCAGTTGAGGCCATTCAGAACCAGATGCACTTCTGTCTGATATGTGCTATCTATAAGGTGGTAAAAGGGTAAAATCATACTGACTACATGCACACATTTCACCAGCTGGAGTAGTTGATAAAGGATCAAAGAAAATTAATGATTGCTATAAAATTTTTTGAATTAGCAATGTCATCCTGGAACAGCTGCATTTACCTGGTTAATAAAAGGGCACAGGAAGAGAAGTGAGAAGAAGTCAGATGGTTATGGTTGATCACAGCATGAAGCCTGCATGCCCCAACTTTGAGCACACCCATTAATCTTTTGTAAGCTCTGGCTTTTTTCTATCAGTGATGATGATTTTTCCTATCTCTCTGGAGTTCCTGGGAGAAGTTTGCGGTAAAAAGTTCTATATGGACATTACCAAAAAAAAAATTCTTTGTATCTTCAGCCAAATAATAAGTAGTGATCTTTTATCTTATACATTTCATTTCTGTCTAAAGTATTTTTTTAATTAAGCATAAAAATACTAACTGGATAATAATGTATTGAGTAAATAATTTGTCCGTCTATACTCTCATTAATCACCACCTAATTGCTAGCCAAAATTTCTGTTGCAATCGAGTTGATAATTCATTTGAGGTATTTAGTAATAAGTAGTAGTAATAAGTGTGTCACTTACTACCAAAAAATAAAGAGGAACCTAATGTTTTTCTGCAAGTTGTATCTGGTGTCCTAGAAAACCAACTCCTTCTTCAAAAAAAAAATCATACAGAAATAAGATTTCTTTCAGCAGTACTGTATCTGAAATGAAGGACACTTTCCATCTCTGTATTTTGTTGGGTACCTAGGAGTAATACAGACACCCAGCATCTGAGCTACATGTGAGCTTTTTACAGAGAAACACCTTAACAGAGTGAAAAGATCATTAACAGCTAGGATTCAATCTTCTTTATGCAGCTCAGGTATCACATGAGTAATTTGCTGTCCATAGCTTTGAGAAGCACAAATATAAAAGCTACAAGGGACAGGATAATGGTATCTTGGTGATTATGCTGTTTTTCTAACTACTTCCAAGGCTTTTGCTTTCAGTTCTCCCTTAACAAAAAGATGAGCCTGAAAACAAGCCAGGTCCTTATTAAAAGCATAACATTTCCTAGCATGTCTAGCAAAAAAAAAAAAAAAAGGTTTTGCTGTTCAGATGTATGCCTTCTGGCAGATTTACAAGGTGTTTATTTATAGTAGATTTGATCCCATGGACAAATGCTGAATTCTTTGCTTAATTCCCTAAGTGTTAGAAATTATGACTAAAAGAGTTTCTTGGTAATAAAAAAATTGAATTCTCAGTAACAATGCTCTTCAGGATCAAAAAAGATGGAGCTTTTACCTTATAACAGTAAGCATGTTTCACAACCACAGCTGGAAGGGCCAGCCAGTGAGGAAAAGCATCATGTGCTACGTCACTCCAAACTTTGACACACTATTGCTCTAGTGAACATATAATTCATCACTATTTTTTATTCTGACGTATGCTCAGTAGGCAGTGGGATAAGATCATGAATTCCAGACAAGTCGCTGCTATAACTAGCTTTGTTATATGCAGGGATTTATTACAAGTGTCTGTTGAAATTATTTTAGATCATGGTAATTAAACCAGGATCAGCTCTAAAATGTTCCATCCAGATCCTTTTAGCTAAGAAGAACAATACTTCAGGGACTTACATTCTCAGCAATCTGGATTTCAGTAAGTATATGTGTGTTCAAGTGAAATAATTCAGAAGGGGAGGACATGTGAAATGTATTAATCCTGCAATGCATTGCATTTTCTCACCTTGGCCTAATCACATGGTTAAATGGGTACTTGGCACTAGGGATACTCAGAATGATATAATGGAGAGGTTATAATGCAACTTGCACTAAAGATTTGCTTCAGTTCTAAATTGAAGGGTTAATATTTTCCATGTTTTAATGTTTATTATTCTGTAAAGACCAAAAAAATGCTTTTAGATATTACTGTTCTCATATAGTGACCCAAGTCACTGCTTTTCATCTATTTCAACTGAAGTTCTAGTGCAGTACTGCAAATAATGAAATGGAGAATCCTCTCTGGAATACCCAATTTTTTTTTTTAATGCATACATGAATCTGAAATTTCAGATTCAGATGTCTTTTTTACAGTATTTCTTTCTTCTTATTGTTGTCTATAAGCCTAAAAATAATGACGTAAACCACTGAAAACTTCGATATGCAACTTTTAAATCTTAATAGTTCTAGCAACCCTTGAAAAAGATGTGGGGCAAAAAGCATTCAAATCCCTTCATTGTAAGACAGTTTCAGTATTTCAAATAAAATTCACAGAGAAATGCACAATAGAGATGTGCACTAAGGCAACATGATTTTGCCACAGTTTTATTCCATTATATTTCTGTCAAAAACTAGTGTCCTTTATCATGAAAACAAGTCAAGACCCTCTTCCTGTATATAATTAAATATTTGTAGAGAATTGCAGTACTTAAAACATATTTTTTTTCTGTTTACTTGTATTGACAAAAAACAAATGGCTGCAAAAGGAACGGAAGACAGAAGGGGCTCTGGCTAACAAGCATATGTAAGACTCAAACAATACTAGCTTCATAAACTTTCCCTTTACAGTTTTTACTGAAAAAAGCACACCAGTAAATTATATCTAAAATATTGTAAACTATTCTGCACTTCTCCCTTCCTCTGGTGACCCTAAGGAAATCCCTGCTTTTCTAGATTCAGTCCTTGTGGTTGATAGAAAACATTCCTACTCCTCTCTCCTCTAGCACCATTCCTTAACATCCATCATTTATCTATGTAAATAGACACACAGTGATGGTTTCAGCTTACTATTCTGTGCTCTGCCATTATAAGAATCCACAGAAAGCCCAAAGTCTTCCTAACAAAAAAAAAAAAGGTGCAATATCTCAGCTTAATCTAGTCCTCCATGTATGATTTCCCTGGTGTGATGCTGTGGATGGCTCTACCAGTTTCTCAGTAAAGTCAGTTGATGGTTTAGAAGCAGCTGAAAATGTGCTCTGTTGAGAGAAAATAAGTGGATATCTTACATAGGTCTTTCTGTTATTCCCTGTTAAATGATTATTATTATCATTACTATTATTATTGTTGTTGTTTTGTCTGTTTATGGTTCTCTAAATGTCTCTACAGTGTTAGTGCAATTGTGTTGAGAAGCAGGAAGAAAATACTGACTCTGATCTCAGTGAATTAAATTGGAATTTGGAGCTTTTGTGAAAATGCAGATTATGTTTCTCTTAAAAGGTACTTTTATGGTAGGAAGAACACTGATAGTTGCTTGGCGACAAGCTGTTGGCCTGAGAAGGCAAAGGTACAGTCAAGACAAATAAAGCTGTGTAGCTAATTAAAAGTATACCCAGTGATCATAACTCACTGGTGCTACTATTAAAATTATAGGGTCTTCTGAAGAATTTTAAATCTTTTGAAAAGACTGATGATTTAAAGGTAGCGCATTTTTTCTTATAGCCTGCATCATCTCATGACCTTTACAATATTTTTGACTCTTTCTAGATTGATATAATTTTAAACAGAGATATTTGTATTTGCAAGTTACAGTTATTAAGCATTAGAAATGACGAGGCTCATAATAAACCCAGACTTCAAAACTAGGGTTATAGATCCAGAGACATTCACCATAAACTCAGTCATCTTGGGAATTTTTCTTCTGTCCAAGAACTGAATACTCATCAACAACTTTCTTATAAACTATACTAAGTAACAGAGGAGCAAAAGTTCAGGGACTAAACTGAGTTACTTCCATTATGCTGATGACGGTACCACTAACAACACTTATTAATACCAATGCTGATTGGTTATAAAAATACTCCAAAAAATCCACCAGTCACCAGTGTCTAATATTATAAAACTTACTTAATTGTACAGTCACACTGAAATGTAATCTTAGTTTTTAAATATCTGTAAATATTTTGTCATAAACACTTTTTATTTCAGCTAAGGCAATGTGCTATTTCTTTTCTTAATCCATGCAAGTCACAAAATTTACTGTGCATGTTCACTGTGAGTGGAAACAATTGGATTTACAATGAGAAATACATGCTGGAGTTAGCAAGTGAATTCCCTAAAATGTAAACTCTTTTATATATGGTAAACCAGGTCCCAACCTCTGTGTCAAATGTCGCTGTGAATTATAATAATTGCAATTTATGGTAAAGACTAGAGTAAGGTTTGAAATGTGTCAGCACATATCATGAAGTAGAAATAAATTACAGCTTGTCAAAATTGACAGATTTCTGTTAGGTGCTTTCTTTCACTTTGACTGCATCAGACCTTTATACACCCAGCAATTAACTTTATTCCCATTAATATTCAGCAGTGTTGACAAGACTGACACAGTAAGACTCAGTTTGTATAAAAGTAAAGACAGTTTGATGTAGATTTATTATATTGTCTCATAATTCACTGTTGAGAGGTAGATCTCTATAAATGAAGAACAAAGCTATTGACTCTGGTGTTGACTTACTGTGCCAAAAAGGATTCTGATTTTCTGTTTCTCAAGGTACACAGATTTTTGTTTGGAAATAAACAGTAATTTTATCTAAAGCCTTAGTAAAAATAATATTAATAAAATGATATCATCCTGTTTATCATTTCCATATATTCCCTAGTTCCCTAGATCTTTTTTTAGAACATTTAGAACAATTGTGATTATTTATAAATAAGGCAAAGCATATATCAGAAGCATGGTTTTAACTTCCCTCAGAAAATAAAATGTGTACACTACTTCTAATCCTGCTAGGTTACTGCCTCACAAAAGGAAAAAACAAGTTTCCAGCTAAAGTGGGAAAATAAATCCTGAAATCAAAAAAGTCCCACCAGTTGGTGTATCCATGCTATATTACATTGCCCAACAAGGAGTTAATCATGAGAGAGAGCAGGTTTCCCAGTGTTCGAAAGAAGCTTTACAGATGTTAAGAGATTTAACAGCTGCTGTGTTTAGGTTTATAACATTTACTCAAAATGCTTTTGCAGATTTGTTGGTGCACTGTTGGAGCAATTACACAGGCACAAACTTTAAATTAAAGTATATATACAGGCTTTCATTTATGGTACATTACTTTCATAACATCTTTTATGGAAGAATCAGGAAGCCCTACATTAACCCTTACCTCAGGCATTTCAGCTAGATAAATTAGATATTACATTACAGTAGTTGAAAAAGTGACTGCTGTAGATGTTCTTGCTGAATATGGCAGCCTTTCTTAACAGGGTCTCTGAATGGGATTAAAACAATAAGAATTCATACCAGCATTGCCTATAAGTTTTTTCTTCCCTGTACTTTCACATTGAATCTGGAGACTTGGAGGAAATTTACTTAAAAGCAATGTGGGTCACTGCTGTGCAATAACCCTTCTATAGCTACATCAATATAATGAGATTGCAACACAGGTAAAACAATGACAGTTTGACCCAAAAATATCTCAGTCAATATCCTGTATGTGCACAGAATAACAGAAATGAAAGTGTGCTGCTTATATGCAAATTCTGATCTCACAGGTCTCTGTGATAAATGAAAGCCCTGACCATCCACTGAGTAAAGCAGGACAACCTTATTGCTGTCACAAATCTTGTCTTTGGGCTTTAAAGTCTCATTCTGTGTTGCATTTTGAAAATGTCCCTAAATGTAACTTTAAGTGTCAAGTTCCTCTTTGGGTCCAACCTCTCTGTATCTTTTGGAGATTACTGGGAACAGAAAGACAGAAATATTAAGCCCTGGACAAACCAGAGAATTAGAATGGGTCCACTCCTGCTTCTGTGGGTCCACAAGCAAGGTCATCCTAGAGCACAGGATTGCCTCCAGGCAGTTCTGGAATAACTCCCATGAGGGAGACTCCACAATTTCTCTGGAAAATCTGTTTCAAATGGACAGCTAGGAAAAAATAAGGAAAGATGGGTTGACTGGACTGAACCACTCTCAAACTCTCCATATTGTACTGGTTGTTAGAGTAGTCCTTCTAAACTTAGCACAACATATTCAGTGCATCTTTATATAATTGTCAGAATAGTGCTGCCAAAAAAATAAAAGCTATAAAGGAAGAGGACTCTCATTTGGATTTTTCTCTGTTAGCAATATTACAGTGACGAATTTTGCATGAGAATAAACCCCACACTTTTTAATTGTTTTCCAGCTGTTATGCCAACAGCATTGCCCATATTACAATCCAAAAACATTGTTGGTATTCTGTAATGGAGTAAACATTAACATATACAGTGTGAGTCTTCAAGAGTATCATCAGGAGTTATTCAGTCTTTCCTAACTTCATTAACATTAAACCTTCATTTACATGTTTGTGTGTTGATTCTAAAACACTTCGACTATTATATTTTTTCTCAGATTTTCCAGCTCTCATCCTGTCTTTCAGGATTTGAATTATCAGCATAGCTTTCTAAATGTATTCATTCCCTTAACTACAGCACCAGCCTTGGGGCATATTTTTGTGAGAATTGTCTACCTGGCTGCTTTCTTTTCCACATTGAGGTAACTGCAAAGTAACAGCAAGACAGACTTCTTTGTACGTTTGTTCCTGCTGCTTGCTGTTATGCAACTTGGCTCACCTGTAAAATGGTAACGTTGTTATTTTTGCAATTCCCTACTGTCAGTGGTTGGGGACAGCTATTGTAAAAAATCATCACTAAGATCTTTTTATCCATTCCTCATGACAATCCTTTATCATCAGGATATTGTTGGCTATACTTTTTTTTTAGTAGCAAACTGATTAAGCTTTAACTTAGTTAAATTTCATAAACCACAAACTGGCTGCAAGCCTGGAAACACTGAAACTTTTGCCTAATTGGAATCAACTGCTTCTCTGTTTATACTGGATTATAATGTTATTGGCTCAATTTAGTTTGTGGGAAATAAATTGTTGATGGTTTGGCTGAGCAGCTGTAACAATGAAAAAATGCAAAAAGAAAAAAAAGATGTGAAGATAACAGGCGCAGCCTGTTTAGCATTGCTAAAGCCATTGACATTATCGTGGAGAAATGGCCTAAAGCCAAAAGAAGCTCATTTGGACAAGATGGAAGAGAAGAACTGCGGACTGTTACTGGACATTGCAGACTTAAAAGATGTTTACACTGTTGCATTGGCCCACTCCTTGGTTATTGCCAGGGTCCTAATCTACTATTGTTCATGCTGCAGAGATGTTAATGTGCATGCAAGCTCCCTTCTGGGATGAATGAAATATTTCTCTTGAGGGGAAATCCTACCCATGTGATCCCTGTGGCCATGGAGTATGCTGATTTCTTAACCCCTCTATGTGCACCAAGAATGTAAGACATGCTAGCTACCCTTAAAGGACCTCTTTGTGTGGGTTTGGAGAGATCTTATTTCTAAGAGTATTAAATCCATATGCCCATTCCTTGCGGAATATTATAAGAACAAAACTCTATCAGCCCCACCCAGAAAGGAAGACGTTTTAACAGCTTACTAAAGGAGGCAGGTTGGCTTCTCCTTTTCCTCTTCATCTCACCAGAACTCACTAGAACTCTATTTTCCTACAGTCCATTAGAGTTCTACAGGAATAGGAGCACTGATCTCAAGGCTCTGCCTTCTAACTTAAGCCCACATATACTTGCCAGTAGCTGCTATGTCATCTTGGACCTCTTTTGCTAATTCATCTCTAGGGCTGCAAAGCAATAGATATAACTGGGCTTAGGCAGTCACTCAGCCATTTGCAAAGTTTACTCAGGGTTGGCTATGGGGCATCTGTTGTGTGTCACACACATCGCTTTCTGAACAGCAGTGCAGTACATCATGTGTTAACAGGCATATCATGCCATCAAACACTTCCAAGAATTGGTGTACTAGTTTGGGTTTTTTTAACTCCACTTACTGAGAGTGGAAATGCTTGAGGTCTGAATGTTTTAAGACTAGCTGTTATAGCGAAATGAGGATTCGGCCTTAGTAGGCTGCCTACTATAAAACCTGCTGACAGAACCAGGAAAGTGCAAGAGAAATCTTTCTCACCCAGGCTAGGAGGTCTGGGACAATAGAGACAGAGGTGGAGAGGTATATCAGCAGAGAGCAGAAAGAAATTATTACCCATGTGGAGGTGGCTTGAAGGCAGTGTGGTCATTCTTCTGCATGGCATAAAATCTTCATTAGGCAAGCTGGGCCACATGATATGGGTGGCTTTGAATGCAAGAGTGCCAAAGCCATCCCTGAGGACCTGTCCTCCTGCTGCCAGGCAGGACACCTGACATCTCCCCCTAGACACTGTAGATTAAGTATTTTAATGGAGTGCAGGTCTCCCTCTGATGGAAAATGACAGTTTTTCAGAAAAATAGGAGGGTTATATATCTGACAAGAATGTGATAAACCAAGAATTTTGGACTATTACTGACTGTGAAAAAAAAACAAACTCAAAAATCAATAACAAAACCAAAAAACAATCTACATCTCTTCTTTTGGCTTGAGCTTTCAGCTGAGGAAAATCAGACACCCATACAACAGGACATACGTGCTTTGCTTTGCTTCAGTACTGACGCAATGGTATATTCAGATTTCATAGGTTTTAACCTTAACCTTAAAAAGAAACCCAAGCTGTTGAGGTTCTTTCAAAGCAAAACATAAAGTAATGCAAACTGTGTTTGCAGACAGACTGAAACCATGACTGCAATGTATGAGCATTTCCCATCTGTCATTAACCTCATTGTGATATTTAGCTCTAAAGCCCGATGATGTTCTGTTAGCAACCATATTCACTGTCTTAGGAGTGATTATTTTAGTGTACATACCACAGAAGGAAATGAGGCAAAACTGTTGGGAGATATGAAGATTTTTTCATTGAATAAAATACAGAGGGAAGGAATGAATTAGGAAAGAAACAAGCATTAATTAATTGAGAAAATATAATAGCAGAAAAAGAAAAAATAAATAAAACTATAACTTTTAAAATCACCCTTTTCTCACAGGGATCTTGCATGTCACATAAAGGCACTGCACAAAGGTAATAATAAAAAATTAGTCTGATATTTTCCTTAATCACTAGGCTTGTTGTTGATATCGTGAAGTGTTTCACTAGGAACTGAGAACAAACCTGAATTCATCTGTAGTTCACAGGAAAATCAACTATGCCCTTAGAGAACATTTAACATTCTTGTCCTAGTCTATCTGAAACAATAACACTGCAAGTCTTAAGTTTCTCCCATATAAACTAATGTGGTAGTCTGTGAACTCTGATTTTGATTAGTCAGATGCTAACACTATTAAATTGCTCATGTGGTGGAAGGTGCAGAAGATATATTTATCAGGTTTTTTATCCACGCAGGAGAGACCTGCCATTCACTCTTGGAATTCTACCCACCTGAGCAAAAGTATTAGAGAAAAGGCACTGAAGAAAGCTTAGGAAGTGAGGGGAAAGTGCCTCCTTTTATCTCTCTTCAACTTCTTCAGGATGGGAAGTGGAGAGGGAGGCACTGATCTCTTCTCCCTAGGATCCAGTGACAGGAAATGTGAAAATGATTCAAAGCTGAGCCAAGGGAGGTCTGAATAATAGAAACCATTACTTTATTGAGAGAGTGGTCAGGCACTGAAAGAGGCCTCTAAGACAGGTGGTTGATGCCCCAAGTCTGTCAGTGTTTAAGAGACATCCAGGCCTTTAATGATGCGCTTTAACTGTTGGTGAGTCCTGATCTGGTCAGGCATGTGGGCTAGATGATGCTGCGCAACCCTTCCAACTGAAATAGTCTATTCTATCCTATTTTGTGGAGTTCTGTGATTTTCCTTTTTTCATGAGACATTTTCTGTTTTCTTTGTAATGACCCCTAGATACCCATTTACCCAGATGAGAACACAAATAATGGATATCCATCCATTTTCAGGTGTATCAGCCGCAAGTATGACTAAGAATACACAGTGCTTTGATAACACAGTGATAAAGTGATCAATTTTCATTGCAATTTTTTTATTGGACGGATTTTTCACAAAACAGGGGGAAGGTTTTTAATTTTACTGACTAGCATCACAGCTTCTTTTTGCAATACACATAAGGCAGGAAAAAAAATGGGGGAAGACAAACGGTAATAAAGGTGTGACTAAGAAATCTGAGTCTTTACTTCAAATATCACTTTGAACACTTTTTGATTCCAACTTCTAGTGGATAACTTGCCAACAAAGATGTCTGCTTTCAAAGTACTGTAGGAACAAGGGTACACAATCAGATAAATTACATGCATTTTTCTAACACCTTCTCACTAAACTGATTTAATGACGATAATTGAAAGCCTCTGTTCTTTTAATAACTTGTATTGAGATGTACTTTATGTGTTGGTTCCTGTGCCTGTGCATTTCAGCAGCTAAGTGATAAGTCTCTAACATGACGCTGTCACACTATTATTGGAGAAAGGAAAAATCAGATCAGACATCGTGAAACCCTTCCTCACTTGTCTCTCCTTCTCCCTTCCTGCCTCTTCAGCCAATTAAGATGCCCTTGAACTTACTAAATAAATATAATTATATAAATATCTGTATCTAAATTGACTGCTTGAAAAAGACATTCAAATCAGGAAACTGCAGATATATGCTAAACATTCTGTGAAGATTTATTTAGTGTCTATTTAAGGAATTGTTACTTGGGACAAAAGTGAGAACCTTGCGTGCTCATTGTTTGCTTTTGCAGCTTCAACTATGCAACTTGTGACAGGATCCCAAACAGACTCTGGTCTGGATATTCTGTCACACATTTACTTTAAACTGCTCAGCCCACTGGGATGCTCAGCTTTGTAAAGCCACGTTTTATTAGATTGTTAGATCTAATTTTGACACCGAGAGGACTCAGATTCGCTAGGTGGGACCTGTAAGAAATTCAAAACCAAAACACAGTGTGACACAAATCCTCCCCGTGTGGCTGGCTTATCTTCCTTGTGTCCATGCTGCCCCAGCTGGCTGCACAAGCTCTGTTGCTGTTGCAGAACGAGGACAGAGCTGACAATGAGCAACAGGTACTAGTCCAGCAAATGAATCATTCTGCTCTACAAGTTTTAATGGGATATTCACTGCTGCAATTAGGCATTCAGCACATGAACTGTCCTTCAGGAAAATATATAATTCTTTTCCTTGTTGTAATTTATGTTATGGCTCTATGTTCTCTTTGTAATTTAAATTTCTTGGTTTGAAGTCAGGAAATGTAGGTACACAGTTTGTGGTGATTGGGAGTGGGGCTGGGGCCGAGCCTCATCCCCAATGGGTACAGCTGTGAGCAGCACTGACAGCAATGAGCCATGGAGTGCCCAGGGGCACTGACCAACCACCAAAGGGAACAGAGGGCACACAGGTGCAATGCACCAACATCAGGGGTATAAAAGGTTGGGCTAAAGAACAAGAAGGGCAGATGCTTGCAGCCTTCTGAAGTGAGAGGATGTTATTCTGTATGGGCAGGTGCCTGAAGCCCTCTGGTGAGGTATGGTGTTACTGTGTATGGGTGAGTGCCTAAAGCCTTCTGGAATTGTGTGGTGATACTCTGTCTTGTGGCAGTCTAGACTATGACATATGCTGTGACAAGGAAACTGCTGTCAAATAGGTGAGATTATCTTTTACCACTAAATCAATCTGAAATGTGAAAATTAAAGGTATCCCTTTATTTACAATTGCTAGCCACCACAGTGGGTCTGCTGGAAGATATGGGGCTGTCTTTCATAAAAAAGTGAAGAACATAAATTATAATGTTCATTTCCATTTAGCACTCAACAGCTCTTATGTGACCATACGTTATTAATTCAGAACACGTTACAACCAGGAATTTCCTTGGTCTTGTCAAGTTTTGGATTACATAGTTCAATAACTGGATTTTATCACCAGAAGAGATTTTTAAATAGATATAATTGATACTTTTTTCAGTTATCATTAATTAACAATAATAAATGAAAAAGAATATTTCTTCCCCTAAGAACACAACTGCCTTTTGTTTTCTCAGAAATTATTTTAATTAAAAACTCCATCATATTTTATAGTACTTTACAGAATTATATTACAGCCCTGTTAGATGTGTGTAGCAGCTGAATCTCACAGTTTATCAGATAGGAAGGAACATGAATTTTTTCCAGCTAAAGACTAGATCTGTGTGGTTCAGTGATTCTTGTCTTCAGGAAAGAGGCTGTCCTGGAGACCACAGAAATTGCAAGACTGGCAAATAAGACAAGACAAACCTTAATTGTAACTGAAGCAAAAAGCAGTCTGGCATTTGTAGGGACGCCTGTTAGTTTGCAGGATAAGAACTGCATTTAAGTTACCACTAATAACTTTTTTCCCTGACAGATAAAAGCTAATTAAGTTACTTTGTTTTTGTCCGGTTTAACACCTTTCTTTATTCTAGTTTCCACTTACTGTCCTTTTACTTTATTTGTGGTTATTCTACAAAATTTTAATCTGCCAGGTGAGCCAAGAACTAGAATTTTTTGGGGTTTTCTGAGGCATTTCTTTCCAGGCAAGACATGAAACCCCCTTAGGTCAGCACCATTAAAACAGCCCCAGTTTGTAGGTTCATAGAATCATATAATTTAGGTTGAAAGGAACCTCTAAAGATCATCTTGTCCTACTCACCTGTAATGGACAGGGACATATTATCTTAGATCAGGTTGTTCAGAGCCTTGTCAAACCTGACCTTGGATTCTCCCTGGGATGGGGCATCTGCCACATCTCTGGGCAACTTGTGCCATTGCTTCAACACCCTCATAGTAAAAATAGTAACTTCTAAATCTGTACTCTTCTAAATTTTAGAAGCATTACCCATTGCCCTATCACTACCGACCCTGCTTAAAGTACTGTCCCCACCTTTCTTGGAAGCCCAATTTAAACATTGAAAGTCTGCTATAAGGTGTCCCCAGACCCCTCTCTTCTCCAGGTTGGACAACCCCAGCTTTTTCAGCCTTTCCACATAGCAGAAGTGCTCCAGCCCTCTGATCATTTTTGTGACCCTCTCTGGACCCACTGCTGTGGGTCCACAGTCTTCTCATGCTGGGGACCCCAGAGTGGAGGGGAAAAATCCCATCCCTCACCCTGCTGGCCACACTGCTTTGGATGCAGTGCAGGATAAGATTTAATGGAAACACTAAATACTATATGTTGGCTTCCTCAGGAAGTCATTTAAGGGTATGCAAGCAAGCAGTGTCATAGGTAGGTCTTTAACTTTTGACCACTAGGCAAAACATGAAAACTCATCACCTACCTCTTATGCTGTCTTTTAGTGTTCCATATGCATTACAAAAAAGTAATTACAGTAGACTTTCAGAAAAAAGGGCAGTGGTACAAAAAAAATCTTGCTACATAATTTGAATGTTCTGATTGAAGTTAGATATTATGTGTCTGCGAATAAGAATAACAAGCTAGTAAATTATGTCAACTCTGCAACCAATCTCTACAAGTTTTGTTTTGTGCTTACTTTATCTAAAACCTTTTTTAAGTAAACTTCTCCACAAAGGAGTAAAAAATGAAATTTGGATACAATGTATTCTTAGATATAAGAAAAATGAGAGTCTTAGGATATTTAATTTTTGTAGCAAAATTTTTAATGATGCAGTTAGAGTTTGCCGATGGGATTTTTTTTTGACTGCTCTTCTGTAACCATGCACCAAGCATGATAAAATTACTTCTGCTCTATTGAATATTCACTTTTGTCAAATGCTAATAGAGAGGTTCAAATTGAATTAATGTAAGAAGCTTTAGGCCTGATGGTTTTCAAGGATGCTTTCAGTTTGTTAGCAGAAAGAGATGAATCTCACCTTGGCCTTGAAAGAGCATTAAGAAGTTTTTGGTCAAAACTTTGTGCTTAAAAAAGATCTCTGAATTCCAAGTGTCACATCCTGAGATCTGTTCAGTTTTTCTTCTTTTGTCACCTACTTTTTCTCCTCTTCCAGCCACACACAATGGGAACCATAGTTGGGACATGAGAAAATTTGAGCTGAGATTTCAAAATGATGAGGCCAAAGTGAATCCATCAAAACAAACGATTTGAGACCAAACAAAACACATTGCAAGCTTGATAATGAGTATATGTTGTTATGAATAATCACTGAGAATTCTCTAAAACTGTATAGACTGTTTCATGTTTGCTGTTGTGAGTCATGGAAAACAGCAGGACCTCTGACATTGCATTAAGCTGACACATTTGTTAAGCTATTGTTTACCAATTATCATTCTTATCACAGCCAGTATGAACCCAATATTGTCATATATAATTGTGTGTAGTAATATGCTGGATTTGCCTTTGAATCCTGCACAGATTTTTAAAGATTTTTTAATAAACTAAATATTGTTTTTCTTTGAGTATGAGAATTATCTGACTGACCATCTATGGCCAAACAACCTTTGAGATTTTTTGACCAGACTCAATCTGTTGAAACTTAATTTGCAGTTCTGGATCACAAAGACTTCTTTTTAATAGGTATGTAAATCAAATAAAAAATGAGAACAACTGGAGTTGAAATGGAAATGCATCAGGGCATAAGTTATCTGCTTTTCTGGTTAAACTGAACAATGAGAATTTTTCTACATCAATTTATATAGAAAAATATTCAGCTATGTGAAAAAAAGGCAAAATATTCCGAAGGTGGTAATAGATAAATTCACTGTAAACAAACAACATTGAAAAGAATAAAAGCAATAGAGGCTCATGTATTTAACTGAGTTCTGACACAACTGTAAGTACTTGGGTATCATGACAGACATTGCTGTGTAAACCTTATCTTGAATAATGTTCTTCTTTCATGTATAAATGCTAAAAAAATTGTTAATAGCAACATTTGAAAGATAAGTTCAGGTTTAGTTCAGGCATCTAGTTTTCTGTTTCCTAAATTTCCCTTCAACTTTTCCCTTTAATTTAATATGATGCTGCATAAGATTTTCGCTACCAATAGAAAGACCATCAAAATGTTGTAAGTAACATTTTTATGCTGTGTTTCCCACTCAAGACACACCTATGTTTGTGTGGGTGGTTTTCTTGTCAGAGTTGGCCTTAATGTGGCTATACATTTTATCTCAGATTAGCTGTCATTTAATGAATCAGTAATCTGATGATTTTAAGATTTTAGCTTCTCTGAATACATAGCAGCATATCTTTAGAACAGTCTTCTAAGTGATGATGAATGAGGACACCAAATGTGTTAAGAATTGGAATTTATGGTGTGCAAGTAGATAAAGGAGGATGAAGTTCTGAATGGTAAATGACAGAGGGAAGACAATTAACCTCCAGTAAGGATCCCTTGATATCCAAAAGTCACAGATCTGAAGTCACTGTTCCTACAGTGGGTAACTGCACTTAGTGTTGTCTACCCAAGAACTGCAGAGTGCTTTGTTAACACGGTGCGTTGTGTTTTGACACAAGTGTTGAGAGCTCTAAATATATGAATTGCCTGTGTTAGCACCATTAACATAGAATATTCAAGTCTGTGACACTTTGTATAAGAATGAAATCTTGCAGAATTGAAAATGGGATACTACAGAATCTCAGTTGTTGGCCCTTTAAACTTCTTGGGTCTTTCTACATGTATAGTAGTATGAAAAAAATAGATATCTGCAAATAAATCAATCAATAATTTTTTAAGGATTTCCTTCAGTGGGGGGATTCCCCCATTATTGCAAAAGGACAGGGGTTTTTTGTTTGTTTTTTTTTTTTCTTTAAAATTAATCATACAGGAAAAGATCAAAGCTGATCCATGTGAAAGAGGTTCCTGTAAGTATCTTTATTTTATAGATTCCAGAATATTTTAATAAGATTCTTATGGCAGTTCCATTTCCTTATTTGACAATGTGGACCAAAATTAAGGTTTATTTTACCTATTAGCTAAAACAGGAAAGCAAGTTAGTATAGAAGTATTGACAAGCAGCCTTAGAGAAATGTGTCTGTGCTAGAGAGGCTTAAAATCAATGATGAATGTGCACACCATTCATTACACTTTTATTTATTGTGGAATGGTTTCAGACCATGGTAAAACTTTTTCCAGACTTATTCCTATCTGATCCTAACCTCTAAATCAAGGAATTGAATGTACTATGAAAGATGGCATGCTATTTATCAGTTTAATTAGTCTTCTTTCATATAATTTCATTTTATCCTAACCTAGAACTTAATGATGAAGAATAAGATTACAGATCTTTGATTTTTGCTGGCTTTTAAAGAAGCTAGGATTTTTTTTTAATAATAAATGAAAGTTTACTTGACTATTGTGGATAATATCTGACTCAAAAAAAATCAATGTTTGAATAACTCCAGGAAAGCAAAACCAGATACATAAACTTTGAGGGTTTTTTTAATACTTGCAGCATTATTTTACAACATCTCAAGTAAAACTCAGCCCAGTGAGAAGGCAAGGTGAGGTTTGTCATCAATTGCAGATATAAGTGTTATTGGAGTCTAAAAAAGAAATAAACTATCGTTTATTCACCGACCACAAAGTTCAGATAAAAATCTTTTGTCTGATACAGGTGTACCTCCCAAGCACTGTCATTGAACAAAAGGCAGCATGCTAATCACAAGAGCTGTTTGCATTAGTAGACTTATAAAACATGAGCATGGCCACCACAAGCTTTGAAGGCACCGTTCATCAATTATTGCACTAATTGTTTGTTCTGCTTGTGTCTCAGGCTAAAAGAAAAGAGTCACTGAAGCAAAAGTGAGACACAGAGAATTACAAGCTCAGTGACAGTTGAGTTTCACCATCTCATTATTCATTACTTGTTTTGCTGTGCGTGTGTGACTTGAAGTTGGGTGGACTCATGTATTCTCAAAGAGGCACACTGTGCAACACTGGAGAAATCATTATGTACATTATTTAGCAACTCCAGGCATGAAAGCTTTTTCTTAAAGTTCTGCCAGCTTCTTTCTTCGCTTTTGTTTCCAACTCAAGTAAGAAATACCAAAGGTACCAATTTTAGGGTTTGGGTATCTCTATTTAGATTTGAAATCCAAGTGTTAGCAAGCACATTTCTAGGAGGAAAATTCTTCCATTTGAGCAAGTGTGTCTTGTCACACAACTTAGAAAACAGGTTTTTTTTCAAGCCATTACTCATTCATCTCTCTGAAAATGACTCAATTGCAACATTCTAAGAGTCATATTGCCCAAATAAAATAGTGATCTAAGAAAGTCCAAAAAGGACATGGCATTGATACTAGAAACTTCATTGATCATGACCAAGAAGAATAGTATGCAGACATGAAATTTAACATTCACATAATATATTTAAGCCTTTTTTCCAATGTTATAAAAATAGTTTTCCCACTGATGCATTATAAACATAATATATACTAAATATTGAGAAAGAAATTCAGACAAGTCTGCTACTAGAGCACTGTTACTGCTATCTCATAGGTAGAGAACTATGGTTCTTCACTAGCAGTGCATCATGTTGATCCCTAGCTTACATTTTTTCTTTGTTTTAAATTATACTTTGAATCCTACCGATTTTTTTTCATTCGCAAAAAATGGGTAAAATTAAGTCTTTAAGTATACATACTTTATTCTACAGTGTCTATTTCAATGATTATGATAGAAAGACCAAGGAGTTCATGGGAATTCCTCTGTGAGAGACTCTTGCCCTCTTGAAAAGAACATTTTGTTAAGAGCAACTACTCTTCTTGCCTACTTTTATTAGATGAATGAAAGTCTTAAAATTAAGAGTCAGTAGTGATACTTCTGTATATAGAATCTTTTTAATTGTCCCTTCCCAGCGCTATAAAGACCATTACTTAAATAACATCTGAAAAACATAAGTTGAATCATATTGAAATGGTATTCAGGTTCCAAAGTGTGAAGAAAATATTTTCTTGCCTCTAAGGTCTTGTTTCCTTGCAGAAATTTCTTTAAAATGAATCCTTAACTTAAAGAAAACCTGTAGTATTGGAAATATGCAAAAATGGTATAGCCATTTGGTTTTCATTTCATATTCAGCAATTACATCAAGATTTTTTTAAAGTGTAATTGTACAGCTCTAACTAGGGATTACATAAACCTTTTAATATATAATTTCGTTTAAAATAATCTAAATAACAGACATACTGGTGACCTATGTATTTAAAGAGATACAAGAATTGCACTCAATAATAGCCTTACATTTTATCATATATAACCATTTGACAATATGAGAGGTATTACACATCACTTCACATTCAGAAAAAATTAATAATTTGACTATGTATTAATTTTTATTTTTATGACAGTAAGTTTTTGACAATGTAATTTCATTTCAGTGGTGAATTGGAAAACAATCCTACAATTATTTGAAAGACTAATATTCTTTAATATTCCACATTTCAAAATTATGTCCTAGTATGAAAGAAACCTCCATGTGAGATCTCATTTGTGATACACATCCTGATATATTAGACAATTATTTTTTATCTCTCATGTACTTTCTGAGGCAAAAGGGGTTTTTTTTAAATGCAGATAACTAAATGACAGGGATCAAAATGTTGACAGACCAGTCATACTGACTCAGACCAAAGTTTCTAGTTCTCTTTACCTGCTTTTTCCTGGATCTGCACTGCAACTGGGGTTCCAGCAGAGCCTGCTGCTGAGTCCAGGCCAGTCTGAGAGTTCTCCATCACTTACCAAAAGCTCTGAGCAGTCAACATCAACAACACGAGGAGTCTGAGCTGGTTGGCTGCTCCTCCGGGAGCAGGTTCGGAGTCTTCAGACCAAAGGTCCCTGTTGTCTGCTGCTATCAGTTCACTCATCTGAACAGGAAAAGAGGACTGGCTAAAGGGGTGTTTATGGAAAAACAACAGGATGCATCCTCAAATCTCTCTTCTTACTGTGTCCCAGGCTGAAGTCCTAGGGAATTTCCTGAGCATGATACCACTGTGGTGTGGTTTGTCCTTTACAGAACATACTGATAATAAAAGTTTGTGGAGGTGTCTGTGATAGTGTTGCTGGAACAAAGAACTCTGCAAAACCAATACATAAAGAGACAAATGCCAAAAGAGAAAGCTTATTTTTGCATTTACAAATTTGGAAGTTCCAAGGGAAAACCCTTCATTTTTAATGGATTGCACTTTATTTTGCATCCTACCCCTGCAGGTTAGTACTAATTTATAGTTTAAATAGTCTCTCAGTATGATATTATACAATGTAATTTAAATTTTCCTCTGGGTAAATTAAATGTAACATTCACCTATGTACATCAGAGTAGAAGTAATTCAAGGTATAGTTTATCAGCATCAACTTAAAGCCTTTTGCCTTTTCATAATTATATATTTGAAGAAAAAAAACATACAATAATAGTATAATATGTGCATGTGATAGTGTTTACTTTTCCAATAAATGTCAGACTGTAACTTTTTTCTGAATTTCCTGAACAGTAACCCTGCATAAGGTTTGGAAAAAAAAAAAACAGAGAAAGTAATTTTGTTAATCTCTTAAACATAATTTTCTGAGAAAATCTAGATCTTCTTCACAGTTTTGCTATATTTACATGTAGTTTTGTGGTGAAGGTCAGAGTGACAAAAGCCAAGTGACTTGCACCAAGCACATATAATTCCACTTGTATCCAGGCAGTGGCTATATCTGTAAAAAACCTCTGTTCATATAAACCCACAGAGAAAAGTTCTTAAAGTTTGTATGTACAAGGAAAACATTTTTATTCACTTTCTTGTGGACCATTTTATGACATTCCTGAAGACAAATTTAAAGACGTGACAGAAAAAGAAAAACTGACAAAACAAACCCAGAGAAGATCTAGGAGGTTTACTGGTAAACAGGAAGCTGCCTTTATGCAGATTTCCTGCAAAATTACTGTTCTCCCTTGTTTGCTGTTAAGCACATAATCAATGCTTCTTGGTGCACTAAGTCAAACATGACAGACTAGTCACACTCTGTAGCTAAAATTTTCAGTAGTGTTTGGGACTGAGAGGGTTGTTTGCAGTAGCTAAAAGGGAGACTTCTGCGTTTTGACCATAACAGGTTTTTTTCATTATAGAGTTGCAAAGCAACCCACGATTCCAAATAGGAATGGGAAATAATTGTACAAAGAAAGGCAAATATTCTGTTCCTCTTCTTAAATGACACAGAAGTAAGAAAGAAGCTATGGTGATTAGGCAATAAAGGAAAGAAAATGAAACTGGTCAAACAATATTTAAAAGCAGGATGAATCCCTGGGATTCTATGGCTGTTTCACTGGCCAAAGTATTCAACATCTCTGCATCAAATATTGCTAAATTTGCTGAAAACTCTTTCCAACTAGAAATGGGCAGGTGCCATATTATCTAAAGCAGATTTGTATTAGCATACAAATGGGGACTGATAATGCCTCTCTACCATGTGCGAACCTTGCAGATATCATTACTTTGTACTTGCTGTTTTGCTGAAGGGTTGCTGTTAAACATTTTAAGGACTTTTTATCATGTTTCAAAATTCCCATCTAGCATGCAGTACAATGAAAACATTAAAGTAATGAAAAAGAATGAGTAGGAAATGTAAAGAGAACATGAGAATATACACTACTTAATTTTACTTAGTCTATTTTGGGTATTTTCTTACATAGTTGATTTTTAATTGTCCAGCCAGCAAGTGGACAATTTATACATTGTGTGTCAGAGTTTTGCAAGTAAATACTTTTTCCATTTTGCAACACGCTAAAAAATAAAAACAATAATAATAAATCCCAACAATATATAAGCCGAGAATCACAGAATGGTTGAGGTTGAAAGAGATCCTCTTGCCTGACCTCCCCATTTTCCCCATTCAGGCAGAAGTCTGGAAGAACACATTCTGCTCTCCCTTCATAAAGGTGTTCAAACCCATTTCACTGACTTACAAGAGCAGTACTGTAGGCAGCTGGATTTAACCTGGGGACATTACCAGTGTCATATGGACTGAGTGATCTTTTGACCACTGTTAAGATTTTGTCGAGCTATTAAGTATAAATTATTAAGGTAGTGAACCTAGTATGCTGCTAGTATGTTAAATGTCTCCATTTGAATTCCTTTAAATCATTAAAAAATGAAGTAGTGCCAGCAAGATAAAGCAAACGGGTCAGCATGAGGAATATGATAAACAGTCCTTACAGTGCAATATAGTGGACAGGACACATTGATGACGACTTGGAAACCCTCAGGAAGGACCTGAGGTTTTCATGTTGCATATAAGATACAACAATTGGAAGCTTAAATGAATGACAAACTATCATCAGTAAAACAAACTATCATGAGATGCTTATGACACTGAATATGAGATGTTTAAAAAGATCATTTGCTTGTGTTTAATTTAAAACAGGGTTACTTCTGTTTCCTTTTGGAATTGAATTTGCTGAATAATGTCATTGCCTTCATTGTGTTTTGAAACAGTAGTACATTTTACTTAGAAGTCATATCATTCTTTAATTAAAAAATTTATTCATGTGTTTTTTAAATTACATACCATCATGAGGTATTGCTATTTCCCACCTGCATTATTTTTTGGTTGCTCTTAGAGGTATGATTTTAAGTGTACAGATCTTGTCTAAAGGAAAGCCTCTGCTTTACTGTTTTACTAGGCCTTAGTAGTTTCAAAGTTTCAGTTGCTATCCTTCAAGAACAAAAGTAGCACTCAAGCACTCACAGTGTAAAAAATAATAACGAAGACAAAACTCTAGAAACCCAAGATTGGTCTTGGTTCTGGTTGAGTTCTGTGAATCTGAAACACTGAACTGGACATTTCATAAGAATATTTAATATTTCTGCAAAGATTTAGTACATATCATTTGGCTGTAGTTGTCTGACATTTCTAATTGCGTTCTTGTCTATAAGCAGTCCATTCAATAGTCAAGGAAAGGAAGAGAACTTATCCTTTCTTAAAATTATCTATTTTTGAATTTGGGGTCCATAAATAACAGTACTGATCTTTTGCAAACATTTTCCTCCCATATTTTATTGTCCCTTCTTTAACCTATTTTTATTCTAGCTTTGCACAGCACATATGTCAGTGAATTACCACAACATAAAATGGTCTTTAATCTGCCAGTAGGGCAAGAATTACGCCATTTTTAAAAAAATTATTTCTGCAACAAGAGAAAGGAAAGAAAATACATCAACTGGCTAAATAATTTCTGATAGATTCGACTGCAGACTAAGAAACAGCACACAGAAATCTTCAGTGTTGTACTTCTGTTACATTGACATGAATTCTGAGGTTATTATAAACCAAATCTTAAGGCTTATTAGAAAGTAAAACATGGCATCCTCAGTTCCTCATATGGCACAGCTTCACAGAGAACACAAGCTTTTCAGTAAATACACTGACTTTTGCAAACTGTAAATCATCTGCGAGCCACTACTGTTCTACTAATTACAGCAAGAAGCTGTGCTCATTAGCTCTTCTCATCTGGTTCACTGCACGAGCTAAATAGGCCGTAAATGAGCTAGCAATTATTGCTGTATTACTGCTACCAGCTCTGTTCATATCAAAATATCTTCACCAAATGTTGTGCTTCTTGGTATTATCACGTTAAGAATTTCACAATTTCATGTTGAAGCAGTTAATTGGGAGGTTGTTCTTGGAAGATGGAGGAGCTTCTATAACTTCCTTGAATGACTGCCTCTCATAAGTATCTTCAGCCCATTTATGACAGCCTCTTAAACTAGGCAACTACATGAATATATAAATATTGTACTTGATGCACTAAGAAAGGAAATGCACACCTTGCTATTCATCCTCAGGTTTTTTCTAACAGTAAACCTTATTTATATAGATTGAAAATATTTAATTATGAAGGAGAAGGGTTATGGTCTTGGTAGCAAAGTGATAAATTAGTCATATGAGAGTTTTTAGAGGTGTATATAGTGTATCAGTTAAAAGAAAACAAGAACTTATTGCTCAGGGAGATTTTTAACAAAACAACCTGAATGCCAAACATAGCCTGTATGTCCCATCCAAGTGCCTGCAGATGAGTTTTCAGATGGGAAGGTCTGCTTTAGACTCAGAGGGATAGGTAGGGGGTATGAGCTTCCCTTTTCTTACCTCCAGTCTTACATATACAGTAAACTGTAAACATTTGTCCCCTGTCGTTCTGAGTACATCTTCCTCTGTTTTCTGAGTTGCTTTATTATTTATACTGAATCTGTTCATGTTGGTCAAAAGGCCACCCATTTTCTCTCCCCATTTTTACCAATGAAGTTCAGACTTTCTTCCTTTTACTCTGTCTGGTTCAGGAAAGTTTTGACACAACACATAATTAGAACCATTTTTCTCATGGGACAATTTTTGATGTTGCTGAGAGAGAAAGCATTCAAAGGGGAAACAAACATTTATCCGAAAGATCTGACTTGTCTCTCAGAAAGCTAAAAAGGCAAGCACTACAGCAGCAGCTCCTAAACTACAGCATATTTAATGGACCTTACAAAATTGATTTAAATAATGTGGTAGTAGTAGAATAAAAAATAGTAGCTGCAATTTCCAAGGTGTTTCTGTAAGGACATATAAAGCTGTGAAAGTATCTATTCTTTAACATGTGAGAACTTCTCTGTATAACTTCAAACAACACAAGCATTTATTCAGCTAAACTGGCATACACAAATGTCTCTTTCTTCTTAGTTTTGGGTTTAATCCTGCTGGTCCAAGACTTAGGAAGCCAGAAGCACTACCGCATTAAAGCAGAGACTATCATGAGTACTCACTGGACAATTACATTTACATATTTTCAAAACTAGCTCCAGAATAGTGGTGAGGTGCCTTTGTAGTGACACAATGAGTGACACCGTTCCCTCCCTGGAAAGTAGGACTTGCCTACCAGTGGCTGCTTGTCCCACTGTAGCTGCTTATCAGTCAGGGATGTTAGGCAGCAGGAATACTTCAGGTGCAGCCTGGGACAGGATTTTTCCAAAGGATCTTATGGTGAGTGACGAGAAAATGGAAGAACATCAGGAAGTGGTCATGTCAAAAAAGAAGGAGCAAGAAGGTATTTTGAAATATAGTGGTGAAAATAGCTGGAATACCAGCCTACTGAGGTTCCCAGAATTCAGGGTTTTTCAGAATATTTGTTATTTTCTTTATGTTTTGTCTGTCAAGTAAACCAAAGAAAGATCACTTAATTATCACTGTGGTAATTGCACTGTTCTGAAGCATCATTTAAAATGAGGATTAACAAGGTGAATTAAAAACCCCAACATTCTACAAATTTTGCATTTTCCTAATTTAATTATCCTGCATTTGCAATAGAATTGTATGCTATACATATTCTGAAGCCACCAAGTCCCATTACAAATAAGAGAATAGGTGGGGACCATTCTCTTGAATAGCATGCAATTGTATCCTAATCTAATATTGGCTATATATTATCCTGATCCCCAAACTCTTTGCCTTTATTTTCATTAAAATAAAACTAGACTAGGGATGAATAATCATCGTCATTTCTTTTTCTGGTCATCACAAGAGATTTTCTTGGCAGTTTCTGTAATATTGTTTTAAGTGAGGACCTGGCAGAAAATCAGTATCTTTCAGATGCTTGTAAAACTATGTCATCCTGCATTAGAGAGAAACAAAACCCTTTCAGAAATAGCATGAAAAATGTGATCTGAGCAGAAGAGGTATAATGCAAAGAAATGAGAAGACTAGAATTTAGGGCATCTATCAGGATATAGGAATCCTAATTGAAAATCTCCTACTTAATTCTCCTGTAGAAATTATATATATACAAAAAGATGTAATTTTCATATTGCATATTATGTATTTGTGCATATTAAAATTATCTTTTTTAATTTGAAGCTTTTTTCACTGACACACATTTCTCTGATGATAAACATGGTTTTGAATTATTCCAGTACACCCCTGGTTAGGACTTCCTTGTATCAAGCGATTGTCCTGAACTTGTTAGACATTATTACACCTAACATGGTGAGTTGACCCTGGCTGGCTGCCAGGCGCCCACTAAATTGACTCTGTCACTCTGTTCCTCATCTGGAGAGAGAACAGAAAATATAATGAAAGACTTGTGGGTTGAGACAACCTTCTTCTTGGGCAGACTTCACTTTTGGTTTTCTCAACCTTCTTCCCACCTTCTGGCTTAGGAGAATGAGGAATGAGAGTTATGGTCAGTTCTTCAAATGTTCTCTGCTGCTACTTCCTCCTCAGGAGGAGGACTCCTTACACTATTCCTTTGGCTTTCATCCCAGGGCAGCAGTCTTCAGGAACAGGCTGCTCCAGGCTTGGTTTCTCCATGGAGTCACACATCCCACCAGCAAACCTACTCCAGTGTAGGCTCCTCTCTGCATGGGGCCACAGGTCCTGCAGGCAACCAGCTCCAGCACAGGCTTCCTACACGGTCACAGCCTCCTTCAGGCACCCACCTGCTCCACCACGGTCTTCCATGGGCTGCAGGGAGGTCTCTGCACCGGGGTCAGAAGCCCCTACTCCCCCTCCTTCTCCTCTGACCTGGGGGTTGCAGGGCTGCTGCTCTTTGGCTGCTGCTGTGGATCAGGTTCCCCCTTGGTTTGGTTATCCCAGAGGCACTGCAGATGCTGCTGATGGGCTCACCCTTGGCTGCTGCTGGCCCTTGGCATGGGCTCTATCAAACACAAGGGAAGTTTCTGGGAGCTTCTCACAGAAACCACCCAGGAGCCCCCTGCTTCCAAAACCTTGCCACACAAATCCAATATAAAAGTAAACTCTCACAAACTGCTAGCCTCTTCAACTGATTAAGCAGCCCAATTTTTCTTTTAAAAGAGAGATTTTTGCATTAAGTGATATAAAGATAGCTTTGAAACTTATCATTCTCAGATTAAAAAAGCCATCTACAATGCAATACTAACACTGACATATTTTTAAAAATTTAATCAGAAAATCATCTGGCGAGTGTGTTATGTAAATGCTGTTCTTTGAGAGCTTAAAATCCATATTTTATACAATAAGTTATTATTCCCTGTTTAAAAGTTACACCTTTAACTAAGTGGCTGTTCAGCAGAAGAACTAAAGCATAATTGGTGCAAGTCAATGTAAAAGGTATTTTCAGCCAATAAGTAGTTATCTATTTCAATAAAACCTTTTTGGATTTAGCAGCATTTTCTCTCGTTCTTCATTTTAATGAACTAGTTCCTTTTCAGAAAAAAATAATCTTGTTTGGATAGGTCTTTCTTTTGTTGTCATTGTTACAAGCATCAACAAACAAATCAAGAAAGAGGGATACAGAATCAGGGCTGCAGTGAAGCAAAAGGTCATGTGCTGATGTTTCGTGTTGATTCTGGAGAATTAGTAGCTGAACAGCAACTGGCACACTTAACAGTGCCTTCATGACTCATTTGCCAGTCACTCTGCAATTATTCCAGGTGCTGCTGGGGAAATGACTCTCAAGTTTTAAAGAAGTAATCAGCATATAAATGTTGGCAGGATAAAACCTCCAACACTGGCTTCAGGTGCAGCTCTCAATGCAGATGGAACCACTTCAGCCAGTTCTTGAAAGCGGTGGTTCTATCTGGCTGGAAATACTTGTTGTGGTGGAACTTTGGTTTTTATCCTAGTCATCTGAAAAATTGAACAGAATGTACATCTTAAGAAACTTTTTACTATTTGAAAATAACAAACTGATTTTTTCTAAACTAAGTCCTTTGTGTAACCAAACAACAAATCTGAACAGAGGATGTTGGAATTCAAGGGGATAGGCTGTGGTTTTTTTGTTCAGAGGACTGCCTTGCCTCATCTTTCTAGTTTCTTCTCTTCAGTAAAATAATCAGTGATGCTATTGTGATTCAGGTCAAGGGAATACAGGCAGCACCGTTGTTTAAGTCTTGGCATTTCTGAAAAACCTAAAACCCATGGGTTTGAACCCATTTTAAAAGATAACATCATAAATAGAATACAGTCAGCCAGTCAAATGTCATTTACATAAAAATATAATAGAACAATAAATTTTCTGGGACTTCATGATCAAAAAGCAGGATAAGGGCTTAATTAGTAAAGGTGTCAGGAATATTTGATTAAACTGTTTTTTTAGAAACAGTAACATTGTCCCACTGCTGTTAGAAACCACAAGGCATGCTCTGTTAATACAAAATACCAGAAGAAAAAAATGTATAGAGGAAAGCATTTTCTGACAAATGAAAAATTTAACTAGACAGAATAGGAAGAATAAAAGAGCCAAGTTCTAAAATCTCTATGTGGCTTGGGTGACCCAGTCTAGTAGGCTTGAGGTCTACTCTTCTCTACTTGCACAACGACTAAAATATTTCTTTGCCTGTCTTAGTTTCTAAAGCTTTATATTATTGATTTTTTTTTATCTTTGTGATGCTAGCTTCTTCACCAACCATAAAATAGTATCATCTGTAGTCTGGCATGCACATTAAGCTTCTGGACAGTTTTGGAGCTTACAGTGTCCTGCATGAGGCATGGTTTTACAACTGTGGCCATACAGCTAGAAATTTAAGATCTTGAGCGTTGCTAAGGTTCACTCATTTTAGGACAAGGATCAGCAACTTGGTGACAGTCCATGCAACGGCATTCAGGAGGATTGTAACTACTGATGTTTTTCAGATACAAAAAAGTGATGTCAGAGGAATGACTTTTACATTTGGCTTAAATACTTCGAGGAGGTGGATATTCCAATCAAATATTTTAGAAATATTCTGAGTTCCAAATCTACCACCAAAACCTTGTCACTGTCAGGGCACAACTGAAAACACTGAATGACTCTTGTATGAAGTGCAGCTGTCATAATATTGAACACTGTAAAAGAGATTTATTGGCCATAACCTGGACAAACCTTGCTTCAACAGACCTTCATTTCCTATGCTGCTCTGTATTCTCTATCAGACACTGAAGAAAAACATTCATTTTTCTATTAGAAAAAGAATGTTTTTACATTTTCAGTTCTGAAGATGAACTCTGAAGATTTTCATGTTTCTGCTTACACAACAGTTATGAAAGACAGGACAGACTGTCTACACAGGTGCAATCATCTAAACACATCAATATGTTACAGCAGTCAGAACCCTGTTAGAAAGCAATTAGATTCTCACTGTTTTATTCTGTGCAGAGTTAAAAGACAGGTAGAGATTTTGCAGTTAAGATGCAATATGTAAATGGGAAAAAATGTGAACCACAATGTAGGCTCATTATAAACTTAATACAAGAGGATTTTGAGGCAATGCATTTTGTGTGACTTTTCATTTCCTTTGAATGGTACTGATTTTGAAAATTAATAAATTTATCCTACTGCTAGAAGCCTTTAAATTTTTAAGCATTACAAATTTGTCAACAATGACAAAAACTCCTAATTATTCTTTTTTTTCATTTGTTGCAAGTTCTAGTGGGACAAAAACATTCATTTGGAGAAGGATTAAGAACCTAGGGTGTCATTTTAAAATACTTGGAAAAGTTGTGGAAGCAAAATATGGAACTAGTATTGACAAGGAGACATTATGAGATTGCTTGCGAGCATATGATGAAAACGGCCTTATATGTTCAAAGTTCACATCATTAATTAACAAAGAGTTTAAGCGCCAAAACAGATAAAGCCAAGTCAGCTTCAGATTTCCTACACTCTGAAGGCTGATCAGATTACTGTAGGTTGAATTAAACCTGTCAAAACAATGACCTTTTAAAATGAATTGACAGTACCTTATCATCTTGATTTGCTCACAATGAAGCTAAAATCAGTAATTTGGATCAAATTTACGTGGTCTTTTTTTCCCCTCTACTGCATTTCAGGTATGCAATACTACTGATGTCTTTGAATCCACTAGTTATTTCACAGAGATCTTCAGGGACACTAAAGGTATGGAGCTAACACATTATTTTAAGTTTTCTGAAGAACTTATCTAATATGAAACCTAATATGAAATAAGTGTTCTACAAAAGAACAGCCCATTGTTTCTTCTCTCTGTGTATATCATTCAGTGGCATTCTCTCTTCTAGTTTTAACACCTAAATTAGAGTTTCTTCCATGACCTCCCCAAAGGTAAAGAGGAAAATATTTTAGAAAAATGGTTAGGATGGTCTTGTATGAAATCTCCTTAGAAAACTTCGGAAAATTTCCTTTGCATTTAGTGGATTTGTAAAGAAACCAATGAAGTGTACTAGATTACCAGATAGCTTTCCAATTAATATAACAATCTACTACGAATATGGCATTTTACATGCATAAGTAAATGATTTTGTTAAACTTAAAGTGCAACTTTTCTAGTTATGTAGTAATGAATCTCTCACGTAACTTATACCTGGTGCAGCTTTCATTTAGTAATTTTCAAATAATTTATTTGAAGAAACCTATGATAATTCTAAACATTTTGTAATAAAGAAATAGTCTCTAGAATTCTAGAACTAAAAATATTTCCTTCATGATAAGGAGAGACTTTAGAGAAAAACTCTGAAATTCTTTTGTGTACAGCAGCCACCATTAGCAATTGTAGTTACTAATGACCATGACAATGAACAGCTTTTACTTTTGTATTGAGAAATATGGCTCTTTGGGAGCTGAGATTTTATAGGGGTGTAAGAGTCACTACTGATATTTTACTTCTGTCTAAATACTCTAGGTAGGACTAATTAATTTTCATCTTGGTAGGATATTCATACTTGAAAAAACTAATGGGATAAGGAATGACATAAATTGGGACTACTTTCCACATCAAAACTCTACCTGTCATTTAATTTTGAAATTTATGTGAAAAAAGCTAGAAAGGGAGGCACTTAGTTTAAAATGGTATAGAGCATAGCCTTTTGATGATATTCATCTGTGAAACAATTCTTCTAGGAGAGAATAGGACTATAAGTAATTTTGAGAGTAACAAGGAGTGCTGCACAGACATTTTAATTTTTAAAAGTTTAAACATCATCTTTAAAATCTAGACTTTCAATACAATTTTTACTTTTCATGTGGAATCAATAAGTGTGGTTAGTACAGAAAGCAATCTTCTCCTTAACTTTCTGATGCATTGTGAGGTCTGAAAGGGTGAAAAATTGGCACTTGCATCTACATTGCATTCCCACAGAAAATTTATGCATGGTGTGGATAGCACACTAGAACATATTTAATATATAAACATACATACAAAATATCTGTTCTTGATCTTTTAAAAAAAAAAAGGAACTTTGTAGAATAACAAACCCACTTCCTAGTGGTAGCACTGTTGCTGGGGAATTGGGAAAATATTGGTTAATTGAGAAGATCAGGTATTTATTTCTGCTCACATGAAATACAGGTAGGTCAGTTTAGAAAGATGAGTGTATGAGAGCTAGCTCAAAACTACTTCTGTGGCACAAAACCAGCATCTCAAAGTATAGCAGTGAAAAAACTTTTGCTTTTTTCAGAGATCTTACATACTAGCATCTAATTTTGAAATATAATTAAAGTTGAAGAGCTGCTTTTTTATAAATACTTGACATTTACTAGTGTACAGCTTCTCTCATCAGGACTGCTTTCCTCAAAATGTTTGCAAGCTGAACAGGAGCAGAAACATTAAAATGCACCAACATCTAAATGGTAGGAGCCAAATAACTTAGGGAGAACAACATGAATATTAAAAACTTTAGGACATTTGTACAAAGTACAAACAACTTTTTAAATATCCATCAAAAATATAGATATTGTGCATAGAGTAATGTAAAAGATACGTAATCAAGAACAATTTCATTCCATTAAAATTTTTAGAAAGAATATATTATCTCTGTAAATATCGTGAATTGTGCCTGTCAGGACTCTCAGCAGGGGAACAGGACAGGTGAACCCTTACCAAGAAGACAAATCTTCTATTCAGTCTCATGAATGTGTTTCCCTTCCCTTTCCCTTAAACATTTTCCTTTGAAGAGCAAATTGAAGAATAAAAAAAAATGAGACTGTATTAGGCAAGAAACGTGTAGCATTTGCCAAGAAGTGCTCCAGGCTGGGTCCCATCATAATATAAACTTTATCATTTTTGTGAAATATTGCATCAAATGGTTTGATTTCTTCAACTAGCCAAATCTATTCTCTCACAGCACTTGTCAAGCATTATTGCAGGCAAAAAATTACAAAGGAACTTTTTTGTTTGAGGAAATGTCTTTTTTTCTATTGTCTTCTTGTCCCTCATGTGCTTAGAGAGTTTTGTACACTTTAAAAAAAAAGTCTACTGTGATGCTGAAAGTACCTAGTGAACCCAGTGAGTTCCCACTGAACTGAACTGTCCTGTTGTCTCATTGGCTGGAGTAGGGATACTTTGGATGCACCAGCTGTTCTTGTGAAAGATTGCACCAATTTACACAGCAACTACACTACATTACCACCATTTCTCATGTCTTAGTTTAAGCCTTATATGGACAAGGATGCATCACTCACGCGCCTCCATCCCTTCAGTTTGTTCAGAGAAAGATTGCATTGCATAGACTGTGAGAAAATTTCAGTAAACTCTTTCTATTTAGTTGCCTGCAAAGACCACAGTCCATGTGAAATATTCTGACATGCTCAAGAAAATTTGTGTCGCCTAGTAAGGAAAAAATAGGCCACCTAGAGAAGGCTGACTGGGAAACTGATTACACTGAATCTCTTCAGAGTTAAGAGCAGTTTATCTGCAACTGACTGTAAGTCTAACTGGTAATGGACCATCCATTAGCAGTATAAGTAAAGCCCTTCAGTTGCTCAACATGCACTTACAAGGTCTGGAATAGCACTGATTCAAGTGCCTCTTGTACCTCTGCCTCTGGCCTCCCATCGTCTCATTCTCAGTTCCCACTTACCTTCTGAAAAAAGTCCTCTTGACAGGTAGATTCTTGATTTATTCCTTCCTTTTTCATAGGTTGATCTGAATTGCAACTTTTACTTCCTTTTTAGTCTTTTCTAGAAGTCTGATTCCATGTCACTACTGTATACAGTTCATGAAATTATGCTTCATTATATTGTACGTTTGGAAAGAGAGAACACAAATGCCTCTTTTTAAGACTTATTTCTGATGTCATGTTTTGAACTACTTCATGTCTTTCACTTAAATGACACAGGACCATTCAGGAGAGAGTGTAGACTGTGTTATTTGAGCATTATATGAGTATTATGTGAGCGTAAAAGTTGGTTTGCCAAGGAAGGAAAAGTATCAGAATATGATAGACATTCATTATCTGCTGACTGCCAATGCTTGACATAGATATTTTCTGATTTCTCTAAAAGTCAGCAAAAGGCAACTGGTATTAGACAGGCAGCAATCACTACTCCCCCAGTACATGTCCTGGCATTTTAATGAAGTTTCTCCAAACATTCTTACACTAACCAAGGATTTATAAGAAAATGGATTCAGAATAACTTAAATAATTACATGGTAAAACAAATAGAACAATACAAGTTTTTAATTACAGAATCACTGAATATGCTGAGTTGAAAGGGACCCACAAGGATCATCAAGGCCAACTCCCAGCCTAAGAGTCACACCGTGTGCTTGAGAGTATCATCCAAATGCTTCTTGAACTCTCCCAGGCTGGTGCTGTGACCACTTCCTTGGGGATCCTGTTTCAGTGTCCAGATACTTCGGTGAAGAACCTTTCCCTAATATCCAACCTAAACCTCCCCTGACAACTTGAGACCATTCCCTCGGGTCCTGTCACTGCTCACCACACAGAGTTCAGTGTCTGTCCCTCCTCTTCCCCTCATGAGGAAGTTATAGACCACAGTGAGGTCTCCCTTCAGTCTCCTCTTCTTCAGGCTGAAGAGACCAAGTGACCTCAACTACTCCTCATGTAGCTTCCCCTCAAGGCCCTTCACAATCTTTGTTGCCTTCCTTTGGACACTCTCCAATAGCTTTATATCTTTATTGTATTGCAGCACCCAAAATTGCCCCAAGCACTCGAGGTGAGGCCACCCCAGCTCAGAGCAGAGCAGGACAATCCCCTCCCTTGCCTGGCTGGCCATGCTGTGCCTGATGCACCCCAGGACAGGGTTGGCCTTCCTGGCAGCCAGGGTGCTGCTGGCTCAGATTCAGCTTTCTGTCAACCAGAGCCTCCAGGTCCCTTTCCATGGCACTGCTCCCCAGCACCTCTTTCCCCATTCTGTTCATACATCCAGGATTACCCTGTCCCAGGTGCAGAATCCAGCACGTTCCCTTGCTGAACTTGCACTTTCCCTTGTTGAGGTTGGTGACTGCCCTTGTCAAGGTCACTCTGCAGGGCCTCCCTGCTCCCCAGGGAGTCAACAGCTCCTCCCAGTTTTGTATTAGTGGCAGACTCGCTCACTTGTCCTTTCCAGTCCTGTGTCCCAATCACTTACGAGAATGTTGAAGAGCACAGGGCTGAGGACAGAGCCCTGCAGAACCCCTTTAGTGATAGGTCACCAGTCTGATGCCACCCCATTCATGGCAACGCTTTATACCTCTGTGATCCAGCTGGTCACACATTTCAGTTGAATGCTGGACGTTTTCTTCAGAAGGATACTATGATTATTTTAAATGTAGGTTATATTAAACTACAATAAAAAATATCTTTTCACATTGTAAATTCCATCTCTCCTGGATGTCAACACAACTCAGGTCATCAAAACTTGAGAAAAGGTGGATAATACTGGAGCATGAACTCATTGTCCTGTCACTGAGGAAAGAAACTTATTTTGAGCTTATGCTGCTTCCAGAGAAAATAAGAATTAAAGCAGGTTTTTATATAACATTGTGTAATTTCATGCATAAATACTCTTTAAGCTCAGTTGAAACATGACATTGCATACATCAGCCAAACCATGGAAGAAATTATGATGGAGAAAATCAGTAAAATGTCTTACTAGATGAAATTATTTTTAGTGACAGGAAAAACAAATCTACTTCATTTACTTACTGAAAAAATTGATAATGTTTTGCTTGGTTCCTTATTATTACAGTTGCTTTCTTAGAGGGTCTTTTAGTTAGAGGGTTTTTTAGAATGGCAACCCCAATGCAAACAACATCTTGCCATAGTAAAGCCAGGAGAACAGATGATGTATTACTGTTTATATCAATAAAGCATGTATAGGTTCTATTTTTCAAGAACTTTACTGTTCATACCTACTGACACAAGATCAAAAAATTTAACGGACTCCCACCTCCCCCTTTTTCTCAGGCAGACAGAAGGCAAAACAAAAGAATAAAGGAGGCAGCCAACGTCCTTTGCAAAAATGTCTTTTTCGCTATCAGGTATTTCTCCTCTCTACTCAGTAGTTTTGGACTTCCCATGTTTACTGTCTTGTAAGACAAAGATGCTGTACCTGCATGGCAAAAAGTAAAGCATACAGCCATCATGTATTCCTTCCCACAAATAATATCACCTGTCAAGCCTCTGAATTGAGTGGTTGCTTGAGGGTATCTCTGAGAGAGTATATGAAATGCTACAGAAAGCTGCTCTTCTCTTTGATTAAACGCTTTTCCCTAGGTGAGCTCTGTAGCATTTTGCCAGTTTTTAAAGATAACTTCCATCCGTTCTACTAAGAAGGGGTAAATGTGCTCCTTAAGTCTTGAATTACATTTAAAATTCTCCCTTGTTATTAGGTTGTTTTGATATCTGAGAGGAGAAATACCATTTAACCCACAGCAGTTAGTACTACTTACAAATTCTAACATTGTTAATTAGAACCTGCCTAAGTAGGGAGAAAATTCTGGCATACCCATACAGAATAGTAATGTAGTCACTTTCTCTTGATTTAAGCCCTCAGTTATGGTAATTACATATTGGACAAGTCTCCCAGGGAACATGGCTCACACATTTTTTAACCGGACATAACCTTGGAAATGCTCTCTTTGTCAAGCTGGGTGTAATTCAATAGACTCCAGAGCTATCTCTAATTCTAGCTTCTGTAACAATGCTAGAAAGCAGACATTGTACATATTTTTTGTGGTTTTATTGGGAATGTCAACATTCCAGCAATGTTGATTGAAAAGAGCAATCTCTTCAGCAGTCTGAAGCAAACATATTATTCCAATAGCCTTCTGCAACCATAGGTTCAAGAAGACTCTGCTTCCATCTGCAGCATGCAAAGTTTCATTAACCTGGAATTTTTTATTCATAAATAGTAATAGTAATAATAGTAATAAAAAGGAAAGGAATTACATGAGTTGCCATGAGTACACTCTGGTTATATCTGATTGTGGAGTTCATTCTCCTTCTTATAACAGGGGTGGGGAACAGTTCACTGCATGTAGCCTACAGGTCGACTCCATCTGTCTACTATCTTTGAGTCTGAGGTATAAAGGAACAGCTTAAAATAGCAAATGAATTCTAACAGCCAAATTCTTCTCACATTGGCCATGTATTGCCAAGCATTTAGAGGCAGAACTGGTTATCCTTAGTCTATGGGAGAATGCCATACTGAACTCGGTCCTCTTTGCAGGAAAGATAGATTGCCTTTTTTGTGAGCTGAAGTGAATTTCTTTCTATGTGTTTTTTTTTTTTTTTTTTATGCTAGGGTTTTAAAATTTATTTCGGTTTCCTTTACTTTCTTTTCATGTTATATTGAAAGCTAGGGATTTCAGTTTACTTTGGCCCATGTTTTGATTATGAGTAATTTCATTCTAATTGGAAACTGTTAGCTGGAACAGCTGCAGGATTCTGAACAATAACAGCTCATCTCTGAGAGTCAGTGTCACTTACCATAATTCCAGGGCTTGTTTTCTTTACTAAATAAATATGGGCTCTTCACATATCACAGCTATTGCTTCACCTCTGTGCTAACTCAGAAAGGCATTGTTCTGTGATTTGTACTGAGGCACACTTTCTCAGTTTCCTTCACAACTGTTTTTTCAAAAGACTTGTTAAAAATGAAAGCTTGGATGCCAAGTAGCAGTTTGGCTTGTCCCTATACCCACAGTGTCATCTTGCCTTTCAAATGGTTGTTAGCAATCCTTGAGCTGGAGAACAGCTCCCATTGTGGGAGGTCCCATGCCACTGAAATCTTTGCATCTTGTAGTGTATTTTGCTGCTGCTAAATGTAAACAACATGCATGTTTTAGAGGTACTGGAAACATTTTCATGTCTCCTCCAGGGCTCACTTTGCAATTTTTTTTCAACACATTAACTTTAGATAGCTGCACATTTATCCAAGATGCACTGTCCCAACTGCTAGAAAACCTTACTAAAACCAACTGAAATTACAAAGCAACAAGACTCATGAAGTGACTAGAGATTATGTCTTATGAGTAATGGCTATTTTAGTCTTGAGGAGGCTCAGGGGGAATCTCATCACTTTTTACAACTGAAAGGAGGCTGTAGTGACATGGGGCTGGTCTCTCCTGACATGCCTGCAGCGAGAAGACCAGAGGAAATGAGCTTAAGAGGACAGAGAAGATTCAGATTACATATTGGAAAAAAAATTTTGTTAGGGTGATCAGACGTGGAATAGGTTGCCTAAGGAGGTCGGAAGTCACCACTTCTAGAGGTATTTAGGAGGAATCTGGATCTGGTGCTGGGTGATGGTTTCGTGGTTTAAGGATTACAGTGGTAGTGCTGGGTTGACTTGATTATCTTAAAGGTCTCTTCCAAAGTTGAAGATTCTATGATTCTGTGTTCTCCCTTTTTAATATTCTTCTCCACACTTAGAGGATTCCTGTAAGGAGCCAAGTTAAATTATTTAAATACTTGTTATTTTATTTCTCTTCAGTATGCAAGTGCAGCGCCTATTAATTGTAATGGGTATCATGTACAGTTATGGGTAGAATATTTGGTAATTAATATTTCTTAGCAACACCTTAATAAGCATCTGCTTAGATTTATAGAGGACACATAGTCCTGGATTCTTATAGATGATCATTTCAATTTAGGCTGACATTGTCTCTAAACAGACTTCAGTAAAAAATTATATAATGGATGAGGGGACAAAGTGATGGCAATTACCATTGAATGACATGTGGTATGGCATATCACCAAATATCTGCTACTGGTCTCCAAAACAAGCCCAACTTGATAATATTTAAATTTGACTATACCTTTTGCATTTGCATTAAAATAAATACCTAGAAAAAGTCAGATTAAAGAATTGTAGACTTCATATTACTAAGATGTAACCCCAAACATATGACCATGCTGACACAGTAGTAATTTAAACCAATTTTTTTGTATTATTTTGCATGGCAAACCATTTGCTACAATTTCCATAAAGTTCTGACACAGAAATCTGTCTACTCTACTAAATCTTAAGTACTGCTTTTATTCAAAGAACTCAAACCATACATGATATTCCAGCTATGAAAGGGTGAGAGACACAGTCTTATGAGGAGCACTTGAAGAAAATGGGGTTGTCTAGCCTAGAGAAAAGAAGGCTCAAGGGGACCTTATTGTTCTCTACAGCTACCTGAAAGGAGGAGTTAGTGGGGTGAGTCTTGGTATCCCAACTAACAAGCCCTAGGACAAGAGGAAATGGTCTAAAGTTGCACCAGAGGAAGTTTTAATTGGTTATTAGGAAGTATATCTTCACCTAAAGGGTTGTGAAGCATTGGAATAGGCTGTCCAAGGAAAAGGTGGAGTCACTATACATGGAAGTATTTAAAAGATGTGTAGATGTGGTGCTCAGGGGCATGGCTTAGTGTACCTTAGTACACTGTAATGGTTAGGACACATTAATGGTTGGACTCAATGACCTTAAGGGTCTTTTCAAACCTAAATGCTTCTAGGATTCTATTAATCTTCCAAGATACACTAGTCTGAGTTACTTTTTTCAGGTATCCCTACAATCCCTACAATTGTAACCAGCTTTCTCTTTCCCTTACTCCAGTGTATCCTTCCTTTCTGTACACACATTTTGCTGTCATGCTGCTGGTACATTTTCATATCCCACTCTGTCCTCATGGGTACACATGTCCCTTACAGTTACTGGTTACACATGCTGCTTACACTTAGTCCAGACATGCTTTAGCACAGATGAATGCGTAAGATTAAGTGTTCCCAATGTGTTCAGAAACAAAAAAAAAAAAATCTTCAACTTTTCTCTTTATGCCACAAATCATTGCTGTCTTCTCTTTAGTTCCTCTCTGTACGCATATGGAGTGCTGTGTTTGCTTACCCCTAGTGCAGCCTTTTCCTGCACATGGATACATTCCACAAATGTACCATAGCTTGGTGAAAGAATAAAGCAGAAATAACTCTCAACACGAAAAATTCTAAATTTGATTGCTTTTATGAAAACACTATCCAATAAATGTTGTATTTGTAATAAAAGTACAAAATACTACTCAAATAATAATTTAAATAACTTTTGAGACAACATTAGAGAAGGTTAAATAATCAGTGTATACATTCATGAACAACATGCCCATAAAACTATTTTGATTATATTTGCAGACCACTGAGATAAAACTGTGCCATCTAAATGTCCAGTTTGGAAGCTTGAACACCAAAATAATCAAGTATTTTTCCATATATATCATCCTCCATTTATTCAGTTGTTTATTAACTTGTAAAGTAATCCTAAAACATGATTTTTTTTCATAGAGAAAAAACCTCGTATTTTTTCTACCACTGGTTACCCACACACTCCCAATATCCCAGATAAAAAATGGTGCAAACTTTCCTACTGCTTAGCATTTGCAAACTATTATTTTCCCAGTTCCGAATAAAAGGTATCTAGTTGCCCATACTATAGCGAATATGATTGTGCTTGGCCTGGTGCTCTGAGCCAGGACCAGCTGCAGGCAGTGCGGTCGGTGTGAGCGCAGAGAGGATGCGGGGCTGGCTGAGCTCGCTGCTTCCCCGCTGTCCCCGCGCTCGCAGCGGCGGCTCCAGCCCGGGGCCGCTCTGTCACCGCAGCCTGCAGTGACATCTAGTGGGGCTGCGCCTCCCGCGCTGCAGCTCATCAATAAATAGCTGGTTTTAAAAGTTATTTCTATACGTCGCTTTTACTCTACATGAGCAACGTTCAGATCTAACTCTAACAACAACAACAACAACAACAACAAATTGCAATCTACATTAGCTCAGGTTTAAGTAATTTTTTATTTTTAACCAGCAGCCCAAAGTAGGTTGCTCGCCTTTGATGCTTTGTTCATAAAGTATGATTCTGGATTTGGGTCTCACACTTTGCTACCTCCCAGAAGAAGATGTAGAATCTATGGGCTTCTAAAACTCACAGGTTTAACACAATTCCACCTCACACTAGGCAGATTATTCATGTGAGGAAGAGCCTTTATTTTGCATCATTTTCCTTTCACCCTCTTTCCACAGAGTAAGGCGATTCCCTGGAGAAAATCTCTTTAAAACACACAAACTACTGTAATGCAGAACAGGCTGATAGGAACATGAACAAATAAGCCTTTCCTTTGCTTAACAAAATTAAGCCTGTTAGTGTCAGGCATCATCCTGTCTGTAAAAACTATTGTAGCTGATTACCTACGTTGCAATTTTCTAAAAATACATATCTTGGCCTCTTCCCATATGTATTCCTGAATGCTGTACTTGGCTCTCTGGAGATTTGTTTGTTATTCAGTATACTTGTAAAACAGTGTCTGCTAAATATGAAGAAATTGTCATTTTGTTTCTGTAATATTGCATTGCAAAATGAAAAGGTTTTCATTTTTATGAACTGCTCTACAGCAGATATTTTTCTGTGACAGACATTCTCCTCACACTGCAGCAGAACTAACTGAGCAGAGATTTATAACATACCTGAAAAATAATCTAGGGTTACATTTATCTTTTCAGCATCCACCATGGGAAACCATGGGAATTTTCTTTAAACTCAAATTACCTTCACCACCAAGGATCTTGAAGTGTTATTCCACTTCACAGAATAGCAATGAATTGTGGAGAATTAAGCAGAGTCTCAGAAATTTCCCATGAATTTGACAATCTAATTACATTGAGATTTTATTTCCACTAGAGCACAGATGATTTTTAAATAACAAATGAAAAGGGAAATACATGGACAACATCAACAAGATGGAGAGAAGCAATATAATCACTCCTGAACAGTTTTGGTTCAGCTTTTTTGTGGTGAGGTCTTTCAACACAGTCTGAGACAGAAAATTAGCCCTTGTGCTGGGACACGTGTGCTGTGGTATCTTTGGTCTGCCTTTTATTTGGTTCTGAATTAGTCTGAGAAATGGAACTTCTCGTCACATTATTGATTTTAATAGCTTTCAAAATATGGGAATCATGTTATAATGTATCTTGTGGAATTAAAAGGTTTTTTGAGATTTAGAAAAAGTAAGTTAAAGTAAGAAAGCCTTTAGTTGAAGTAAGTTAAAGTAAGGACTCTTATTTGGAAAGGAATAGAAAATCAAATTAATTTAAGAGTCAGGTATGTATATTAAATCTATATCATTAAGACAAAAAACACTAGAAAATGTCTGCCACTATCTTGAACAGATTCCCTGCTTCTTTCTTGCTATTAGGGATGATTCAGAAAGATTATCTAAGAATGATGAAAGTAATTTTGTTTGGGTTTGCATAGTCAGCCGATATCTTTAAAGTAGTGTTTTTTTCTATTACATGGCATAAACGTATGTGGAATCAGAGAAATCTAAGAAATAGAAATAAACTCAGCACATTTCTTTGGCAGAAGATATATACAGGATTTTTCCTGAAGCACATTTTTTTGTCAACTTCAGTTTAAAAATGCTCTTTTGATGGCATTTCCATCATTTCCCTCAGGAAAGCACTCCGCTGAAGAGCATATCATTTTGACAGGGAACTTTTCTCATTAGTAACCTACATATTTTTATTTTTCATTTGGCTGATTAGCCTTAGCCACCTTTCCACGGATTTTGTCACTCAGCTAGCAGCGTTGTGGCCTTATGCATTCAGGCTGTTTTAATTAATATACTTCTCTAGACTAAATACCATGAAAGTGTCAGCTCATGAGAAAGATTAGCCAAGAAAATAATTTTTATCTTCAGCTTCCAGAAGTTGCAACTTTTGAGAGGCATAAACTTCTTAATTTTCCTGTTTCCCACTAGTGAGGTGCCATACACAGTATTTGGAGAAAGAGCACCTGACCCACCTTCTTAGTAGAAAACTGTCTGAGAGTTCTGGGATGAAAGTGGGGCATTCTGAATGCCGCATATGCAGTTTTCTGGCTGTATGGTGCCACAGCATCTCTCCAGGTTTTCCTACTCTGAATATAACTCTTGGCAGGAGCTACATCAGGGCATATAGGGCCTCAAGTTAAAAGGAAGTTGTGGTGCTTCTTCTGTGTCATGGCATCACTCATGGAGGCTTAAAACCTCAGGCAGGATTCTTGATGTGCCAAGTGTTAAAGTTGTCAGATTGAAGCGAGGAAAGGCCAGAGGGAACCTCCATTGTCCTGTGCAGGAATTCATTGGTGCCCAGAGAACACTCTGAGGAGACAGGGCACACCTGTGCTGCCACTGGGCAATAATGCCGTGTTCATACTCAGGGCTGTGGTACCACACTGCCCAAACTGTAAGTCTGTCCTCCAAACCCTAACTCTGGAAATACAGGGATGCACATATGTGAACTTGCCATGTAAATGTATTGTGTATTTGAGCATCCTGGGAAAAATTCAGCCCAGCCACAGTGGAACTTACTGTGCACGTGCTGTAGATTTGACCTATTCATGATATATTTGACTCACTGTGGAAATAGTAAGTCCTTTATGCATATATGTACAAGCTATTCATTATAGACCTGGAAATACAGTAGATCTTCATCTAAATGGGAACAATGCAAGGCTAAAAGGAGAAGTCTGTTGTGAAAGCAGTATGACTGGCAGATTTTTTCTCTTTTTTATTTGCCCTTCATGGACCTGGTTGGTTTTGTGTGCTTCTTCTCTTGTCAAAGATTTGTATGGGCACATTTGTTCCATGAAGCGACTCTTAATATGAGCTATCTCACCTGGATGGACAATTGCATCTCCAGTTTTAAGCCATATCTTACTGAATCATGAACCATAATTTTACTAGTACCTATTTATCTTACTATGACTCCCTTAGTGAATTTGTACCTTCCATATTTAAAAGTGGTACAATTGACCCAAGTGTTTTAAATATATTTTAGATAAATTTATTTTGCATACCACATTTTTGTAACATTTTTGAAAGATGTAATGGAATATTTGAAGCAAGATTTATCTAAAGAACACATTTTTTACTAGCAGGGCTAAAGATTGGGTATACGAATTGATGATTAGCATTTATGACTTCTACAGATTTAATAAAAATATAAATGTCTTTTAAGATCTAAGCAATCATCTAGAAGTCTTAATAAAATGTGTCATCAGGCTCAAATTAGATTACATGTAATGGGAAGCTACAGTTATGATATTTTCCTTATACATTCAAAGAAGACACAAACAGAAGTGAAACAGCTGGAGAGGAAAATGAAATGTGTATTTTCTCTCCAGTGAACGAATATATAAGTGAAAGAAGATGGCAATACTAGTGCCTTCAGAGATGAAGATGATGCTTATTTCCTGGGAGAAAGGAATATATTTTCAACCTCATAGAAAGAATTTCCTTAGGAGGAAAAAATTCATATTATTAGATTTTTTTTAAAAATAGGTAAAGAACTTGGAATATAAGATCTCATTTTCAGTAGACTTTAGAACCTTAAGAAACCATGAAAAATATTTTGGTTTTGAATACCTTGAGACTAGAGGTAGATCTAAAGTAGAAAAGGAAAACATTGATAAAGGTTCTTTTATCTCACATGTATAGTTAAATTTATTAATTTTGCCATTTCAACAAAATAATTTTAATAAATATTTGAACTATCCCATTATAATGAGTGAAATTATCCATGTGCTTAAAATTAGGCATATACCAATAAGTTGTGGTTCTCAACCTGTAATCAAATGTATCCGAATATTTTAAAAATGCAGCATCCAAAGAAGGGCATCCATTCTGAAGCTTTTCCAGTTCATTTTCAATAGCATCAATGGCCACATGCAATTCAATGTTCTTTTTGTTTAAGAGACAGAAAAATTCACCAATACTATATTGAGAGACAATATTGTTGATCTTAATGTGCACTTTGGAACAGCGCTGAATTTGTAGCAATAACAATTTCATTAATTACAAGAGCAATTTCATGTGTATAAGTGTGTGTGTGTGTGTGTGTGTGTGAGTATGCGTGTGTGTGTGTCCTCTCTCATTTTTACTAGTGTTTTGCTATGGTATTCCAATTCTTTAGCTTTTCTGTGAAATTGAAAGGAGACAACATTTCTTCTCAGAACCTAAGGAAAGAGAAATGGCATCCACAGATTTCACAAGTGTTACATTATGTCCTTTGTTAAACCATCTCATATTTTTCCATTGAAAATAATAAGACAGGAACATCCCGCTTAACTGAATTTATTTTAAAAATAAAGCAAACAAAACAAATTACTTAAAATACATAAAATAAGTCCATCACAAAGCAGCACACAGTTAACAAATAGATGATGACTATACAGATAAATGTTACCAGACAGGGGCAGAAGATTATCTTGTCCATTTTAGATGTTGCACATAAGGATTGAGGGAACACATACCAATTTTGCATTAAACATATTAGGGTGTACTACTCCCTAAGAAATCAACCACAAATACAATTAAAATGCAGTTCTACATTCCCTTCACGATCTTTTAAATGAGGATAAACACCATGGAATGTCTTCAAAATACAATTGCAAAACGCCATGTCTACTACCTTTGTACTAAGGAAGAATTTGCCAAAAAATGAAAAGCAAAGAATTTAGGGCCCAAAAATTTCTTTGCATTAAGAAAGCCTGAAATTTTTAGCATGCATGTTTTGTTTTTTAAATTAATCCTGGGGGGAAATTAGGAGCATGGAGGGGGGGGTGAGGGAGAGAGGAGGGACCAGGTGATGAATATATCAGTTGGATTTTTTAATATACTGTATTACTTGTAGAATCACGAGGTTTACAAAGCTGGGTTTTAAAGACCAACTCCTTCTGTTGCAAAACGCAACCCAAACAGCCTTTATGCCTGCATGGAGTTGAGTATGTAAATAGTTAAATTGATATCAGCATGGCTACTTTTTCTTTTAAATACGTTATAGTACCGATAAGGGGGAGACTATAACATTCTCTCAAGAGGACCAAAGTATAAACCCTTCTTTCAGCATCAGAGAATGTGAAGAATTCAACAAAAATATTTTTCTTTCAACTGTTTTTTAGACATTTATAATAAATGCCAGCAGAGTTGAATTAAATAGCAAGGGTCTTTAAAGTTCTACCAGTATATTTCCACCCTCAGTTTGACCGTTTCAACTAAATTTTTTTCCTTTATTGTCCTGGTACATATCCAAAATCCTTGTTCAACCCAGCCAAAGCTTAGGTGAATTAATCTGCTCAAAAAGATGAATGCAGCCATCCCCTAGAATTGTGTAACATGGCCATGTGTAACATGCCATCCCTAAGAGTGGAGACATCTACCTGTACACAGTCTGGAACACCTAGAGATCAGACTTATAGATCTTCAACATCTTTGACAAAAATGCTGGTTCTCCTTCATTAGCTCTTACTTCCCCAGGTACTTCTCCGCAGCCTGTGTGAGAATTTACTGACAGAGTCCCTGCTGCGCTGTCATGCCATACAAGAAAAGAATGTGCAAGGTGAGAATCACAAAAGCTCTAGCTGACTGAAGGACCAAGAAGGTTCTCTAGTTGTTGTCACATAGAAAATTGAATCTGGCTTTTAGTAAACCTTCCTTCTCAGCAATGTCCATGCTTGCTATTGCCTTGGGAACCTCTGGACACAGTGCTATGCTTGTAAATGCTCATAGAAATGAAAAATGCCCTTTCTGGTGTATCTGAGAGCACTTTCTGTTTTTTCTGCTTGCTTAAACCTAAATGCCAAAATAAAAACCCTTTAAATTAATACAGGAAGTAGTACTATTGCTCAGAATCATCCTCATCACCTTCATCATTCTGATATAGTAAAGATGCCAAAACCATATGTTACAAAATGCCCTAGAAGGTACCTTTGCCAGGTACAAGGTTACAGAAGAACATTTAAAATCCCAATTAATATTTTTCTATCTAATTCTGCTTCCAAGGTCATGGCTCTAAGATTATATCTTATTCTACCAAAGATAGGATTCACCCAAGCTAGTCTCTGATTTTACTTTTGTCCTTATTCTGGAAGGAGATTAAAAATCCTCCTTTTCCTAATATAACTCTCATAGCCAGAAATACAGCTGAAAAATATCATACTTGCTAGTCTCAGGCTTGCCTACAAACAGGAATCTGTCAAGGTCATTAATTACCTGTGACTACCAGCTTGCCAGACTCAGCCTCTTTCAGCATTGTGCTATGCCATTGAGATATTGAAATAAAAATGGAAAATAACAACCTGATCAGAAAAGCATTGACCCATAAACCTGTAACTTTACACATTGAAACTGGAGAAAGAGGACTAAATATGACACTTCATAAGACACAGCAGACCAGACATTGTTCATGATCAAATAGAATTAATAAAATAACACTGGTGCGCAACACTTGCAACATTTACGAAATAGTAAATTACTAGGGAGACAAAAATCAGCCTATATTGTTCTGGCAATTTTTAACCATCAAACCAATGGAGAAGACTCATGCATCTTGAGTTGGTCACCTCTGAACACAGCAAGAACCTCCCTGTGGTCCTAAACTTCTAGAACAGGAAGGGTGTGTTAGGAGGTCCTAATACCTTATGGCTTTGTAGTGAAATGAAACTCCTGTCTGGTAGAGCACTGGTTCCTACTCACCAGGCACACTGGCAGCCACCTATTAGCGAGTCTGCAGTACACCATGATAAGGTTAACCACAGGTTCATACATTTCATTTGCATTATGGGTCTGAGTTCCATGCATCTCGGATCTAGAGTTTTCTCTTAATATACCTTGATAACAATTACATATTTTTGTCTGTCTTCTAGCTATATACACCATATGAATTTTTAAAAAAGCTTAATAACCACTAAACAACAGGAAGATTGATAACTATGTGCAGGGAGACAGCTGATCCCTGCCTGCCCTGGGTTCTACCTGATTCTTGCTTCTCTCTTTTCTCACACAATTGATAGCATTCCTTTAATAATATACTGGAAATGCCAAACTGGAGATAGGTTTAGGTATTTCAGATTTGCCTAGGACTCCACATTCTGGTTCACATTTGCCAAAAGTACCAAACCAGCCTATTGATTTCTGCCTGTACATTCAGATGATGTCAATATGGCTGTTCATTAGCCCCTGAATATGAAGTAATCATCAAAACCAAACATCTCTTGTACTCTTTAATACTAGAAAGACAAATTACTACTCTCTATGCCTCATCCTATATTATAGCCTCAGAGATAGTTTTATCTTTAGCATTAGGAAACTAAAATCACTGCTGAGAAGACTTGAGCTGTCTCTGAGTCACTTCTGCCAGCCTCTGAATTCTGTTCAGCAGTTCCTCACTGAAAGTAAGCCTATTTTTTTAGAAGCATTGCAGACCCCAGAGTAGGCAGATGAAACTGCAATGATGATGTGATGTATTTAAAATAAATTTCCTTTGCTCCTCCAGTCTTTTTGCTTTTTTCCTAACTTGGTTTCAAAATGTTTCTTCACAAATTTTCCTCTGATCTGAAAAGCAAGAGGAAATTTCTGGAACTTTGAATTGCTCATCAACTTTGCCTCCTGTACCTGGGAGAGGTACAGGAGAGCTTGTTGTTGGATTAGAGCAGCTCCTACCCACAGTAAACAAACCAGGGAATATAAAGAACTCAGTCCTAGTCTCAAGAGGCTCATAGAAAACTCTGATCACATCCTGGGTTGATGCCACTTCATGAAATGCTAGATGACTGGCAAATTAATTCTGCATCCAGAGAAAGGCACATGCCACCCTACAGTTTCTGTAAGGAGTTAACAATGTCCTTCTTGTTGACATGATCAATCCTGCCAAAAATGTGAATTGAATTCTGGCTCATGGATTTTACTGTTGACATATCTGAGACAAAAAAATAGGCACTCAAAAGTTCTTTGACAATGTAGAGGCAAGGTAATATATGTAGGACATTTTAGCCCTTATGTCTTTGCCTGGGTCCAGCCAAATCCTGTATTACAAAGGGATGTGAGAATTACCCCTGGTCATAAATCTTTCAGGAAAATGAGAAGAGCCAATTATATGGTATTTCCATTAAATCCTGCCCAAAAAATAGCTAAGAGAATTTTAAAAAAATCTACAGCTTTTCTTTATACCATATACAGGAAAGTCAAAACAAATAGAAGTGCACAAATATTTTTTTTACTTAAACCAGTCACCTATAAACTACAATTTTATTTTTAATCCTCTTCTGTTTAAACAGCAGACCTATTTTTGTGTAGAACTTCTGTTGGCAATTTTCCTCCAAGTGCTTTGAATGTGTTCATAATAAGACCGTTAGTTTAGTGATTGCTGCACTAATGTGATGTAAGGAATGAAAAGAATGATTCATTTCTTATTCTAAAGCTTTAAATACAAATTAACACAAAGAAAAAAACCCACTAATCTTCTTTGTGGGGGATTTAGATGTTACAGTATTACACAGTCTACTTTACAGCAATAAAAGAAATAACCTTAGAAAATTAAGCAAAATGAATTTTCAATTAATTCCAGAAACCTCAACAAATGCATTTTGAAAGAGTAAAATGCAACTTTGTTCAGTATAAATTGAAATTGCCTTTTGTGCTTAATATAGTTCACTTATAATTAGCTGAAGATTTTGTTCTGGTTTGAAACAAAGTTCCATCTTGAGATTACTGTGCACTGTGTACACAGAACTTTTATCAAGAAAGGCTGGTGCTGCAGGGTTTGCTTTGACAGCCTTTATCATAGCTTTATAGGAATGAAAAGTGAAAGAACACAGCTGGTTTTAACAATGGGGCATGTTCAACATTAGACCAAAACACATTAGATCTTGCAAAAATATTGCACATTATATTTATAGCTCCATGCAAGTTTTTGAAATTCATGCTGATGCTGCTCTAATCCAGCTTGTTAGAACAATCTGTCCCCTAATGATGGAATTCGATTTCACTTTGAGAAACTGCTTTTTAAACTAGTAGCAGGAGGGCTGGATCCAGAGCACTTATAAAAAAATAATGAATTCAAGTATACTTGTGGTGTAATATGAAGGTCTCTATCAGATGCTGAAGCTACATTTGCAGTGGTCTATTTGTCATTATGCCTCACTGTTTCTGAAAATACCATTCCAAGAACTTCCTGGCATTCAGCCATGGGGTCCTTCAGATTATGCTTATAGTAAAAACATTTAGGATGAGATTCCCCAAATATACTTAAACAGCAGCTCCAACATTTAAGAACATTGCTTCATCTCCCACTCATTTCTTCATCTCCACTCATTATTTCATCAGCTTTAAATAATCTAAATTCCAAATATTCTGCTGAACACCCAGAAACACAAAAGATCGCTCACATCTTGAGGTCCCCAATCACTGTAACACTTAAACCTTTGCAAATAGATTAATCCATCAGATTAGTTTGGTTTAGTTTGGCTTGGTTTGGTTTCATTTCATTTCATTTGTGACACAGGGACTTTTTTACCTACTCAGAACATGCCACACCAAGGACAGCAGTTTTCTGTCTAGGCCACTGGCTAAAATCTTCACCAAATGTTCCCTGCCTAGATTGCACACCATGCTTGCTCCTGGCAAACAGAATGCCAGCTGCTCCAGGCCAAAACCACAACGAACAGCTAAACAATATGGATGATCACAGGAGAGTGCCAGACTGAAGTCCTGAACTGGTGGTTTAACTCCAGCCAGGAACCAAGCCCTGGGCAGCTGCTTGCTCACTCCCTCACCAAGTGGAATTGGGGAGAAAATGAGAAGGGTTAAACCTAGAAAACTCATGGGCTGAGATAAAGACAGTTTAACGGGGGAAGCAAAAGCTGTAGACACAAGCAAAGCAAAAAAAGACCATTCAGTGCTGCCTATGGGCAGGCAGGTGTTCAGCCACTTCTGGGAGAGCAGGGCCCCATCACATGCAACAGTGACAGGGAAGACAAACACCATCATTCAAAACATCCCCCCCCCATTCCTCCTTCAACCCCTCACCTCGTACACTGAGTGTGATGTCACATGGTCTGAAATATCCCTTTGCTCAGCTGGGGTCACCTGTCCTGGCTGTGTCTCCTCCCAGCCTCCCATGTGCCCCCAGGTTCGCCTCCAGTGTGACTGTACAAAGAACAGGAAAGGCCGGGACTCTGTAAATTCAGCAATAATAAAAGCATCTTTATAGTATCAACACAAATCCAAAATCTAGCCCCACACTAGCCACTGTGAAGAAAATTAACTCTACTCTAGCTGAAACCAACACACTTACATCAGAGATTATACACAGGCCTGCTCTTGATTTACTACAGAAGTGAAAGCATATTAATATCTAACATGGAACAGGTTGCTCTTTATGATGTTTGCAAGAGATTGCAATCTGCCACTGAAACATCAAATTCCTTCGAGATCAAATTTGTTTAGCTCATTTTATGTAATCAAAAAAAAAATCAGTGAAAATACCTTTCAGTGAAAATCTCAGATAATTACGCTTGTGTTTCAGCATTTTTCCTTATATTTGTAGTCAAGCTTTGAATCCATTATTGTGAGCTTGACAATAAACAACAGCTGAAACTGAAATAAGATTATTATTTATAAATTCTATGAAATATCTTTGTCTACCCAGTGGTGCACTGAATGTAATATCTATGTCAGAACGCAATCTTGTCATTAACAATGAAATTATGAACATTTTCTATATGTAAGGAATATGTTATATTGCTGAGCCCTGGAATCCCATTTCAATATTTTCTAGTTAGCCACCAAGATAACCTGGTAGGCTGTCTGGTGATCCACTGTCAAAGTTCAGTCTCTATACAAGCATGATTAACAAAATTTGCTGATGTAATTGTCTTGAAAAAAGACTGTTAATAATGGAGTATTATATAAATATTTTAACCTATTTAGCATTAGCACCAGTACATGTAGTCAAGGAGCACAAATGCTGGATGTAAATGTACTTGATAGACTGTGAAGGTATAAATAATGGATATTTACATCCACTTTGGGTTTCAAATCAGAAATTGCCACTATTACAATAGTCAGGGTATGCCTGTGGTTATATTAAGTCATTAGGCAGTGATTTTTTTTTAAAGTGTAAATGAAGATACTGCACTAATGGTGACATCAAAACTTGACAAAAATGTCAATCTTACATCTTCCTTCACCCTAAAATCTAGACTGATTTTGTAAAAAAAGGATAAGAGTATGATTTTGGTGTTTCCTTAACTGTTTGGTATCAACAATAAAAAATATTAAATATGAGAAGGCTTGAAAGGTAGATATGCAATGTAGCCAAGCTCCCTACTTCATCACCTACTACAATCAGTCACCTTTCTGCAACTTGTTGATGTGAATGTTTCAAGAACTGCTTGGTAAAAATGGGAAATTGTTTCTTTCATTCATGAATTCTTTCATGAATTGTGTGGAGTCTTTTTACTTGCAATATAAGTTATTTCTACGCAGACTAATGTCTGTCTATGTGCATGATTTGATATGTATCTTCAGCTGCATTCCTTCATCATGTGTTATTAAAGCTCAGGTGTAGGTTTCATTTTCTAAAGACCAGATCTGTCTAGGCAGAGACATTGTTGTTACGTCCTCTAACAATCTTTTTGGCTTAAGCATTTATGAAACCAAAGTATGAAGTGGAAATACAGTTAATGACTCTAATACCAAAACTCTGTTTAACAGATTCAAGAAATACAGATTCAACTGATTGATACTAATAAATATGTCTAATAAAGGAAAGTGGGGCACTTTTATACTAATCTTGATTGGATTGAGATTTTACCTAAAGTCTTCTCTCCTTACTTTGGGAATAACAGTACATGTCTGAAATGTTTGGTATCTAGATAATGACATTTTATCCTAGTGAAACAAAAAAAAAATGAAGTGTGAGTGTGGTAGAATAGAGCAGAAGAGTAACAGCAATTAAAAAGGTTGACTGCAGAGAAATTGCAACAACCTTTATTGTACATCAGACAGCATTCCTATAAATTTCCTACTACAGAAAATGAGGGGTAGATGTGTTCTTCCAGCTTACCAACAACTGTGTCTACAAATGTGCCTCATGATTGTGAATGTCAAGACAGGCCACCCACAAAGGTTGGAAAATACTGTTTCATGTCAGTGTAGTTGTCAGGTATATGAAAATGTTGTAATGTAATTATACAAGAGCATATAAAGTTTTAAGTCCAAAACATCAAACTATTATGATTATGCACAGTTCTGAACTGTTACTGTACACATAATCAATCAAGACAGCATTAATCTTTATGTAAAGTGTTTAATTTCATCTTAAAACAGAAATATGTGAAATACCTATTTATTGCAAATATAAACATAAAAGCATTAAGATAGTATGAATTTATGATCTAATTTATCTTTTCAAATCAAAACTATGAACAAAGAAATAAAATTAAGTAACCAACCTGTGAATGATACTTCTTTATATTAAAATATTAGGTATGCTAGCATCAATTTTCTTGAAAAATATCTATTGTTACATTTTGCTGAAAAATCTTGAAATATGAAATATTTATAGAATAGAAATCCACATATTATTTGACAGTTGTGGGTATACAGAATTTACTGTATGAGGCAATGTCATTGATCAGTTACTGAAAGAACTGAATTATCATTTAGATTACTGAATATTCAAGTGTATAAATGAAGTAAATAATGCATTACAAACGTATAACTGAATCCAATAAGCCCATGATATTCTTCCTAATGTTCAATCTGTTTTAGCCAAACTTTAGTGAATGAATGAATGAATGAATGAATGAATAAATAAATAAATAGACTTTGAAATTAGCTTTATGAGCCAAGACAGGAGGCCTCCAATTCATCAAGACATAACCAAGCCATGCCCTGCTGGGGCTGGACTAATAAGTTTGGCCATCTGGAACGGTTCTGTCTCTGATAACAGCAATAAGAGATGATTTTTACTGAAAGTAAGTGTGCCTGGACATGTCCTAGAGTCCAGTTCGTTTTCCCTACGGCAGCCCCTTACAGTGCTGTACTTTGCATTGGTAGCAAGAAAGGCATTGATAATAAAACAGTGTTTTAGCTACTGGTGAGGATCCCGGGCACAGCATCAACACTGCCTCTCTAAAGTTCTGCCCCTCACCAGTGGGCTGGGGATGGGCAAGATCCTTGGAGAGGACAAAACCAGGCCAGCTGACCAAGTTAACCAAAGGGATATTCCAAACCACATGACACCACCTCAGCTATAAATGCTAAGAAAAAGGTGCACTTGTTATTTACTGTGCTAACATTGCAGAGCAACCACTACGCAGCCTGAGTCCTGTTTCCTGGGAAGTGGCCAAACAGCACTCGTCAATGGAAAGTAGAGAATTTTATTTTTCCTCATTGTTTGTGAAAATGCAGCCCTTAGCTTTTGCTTTAGTAAACTGCTTATCTCAACCTATGAGTTGTCTTCCACCTTTATTCCACCTGTTCTGCTGAAAAAGCAAATGGTAGAGAGGCTTGATGAGCCACCTGGCATACAGCCAAGGTCAACCCACAACATCAAGCCACTTCATGTTAACTCAGCAGATTTCCATTTCTGCAAAAAGAAAGAACAAAGTCATCTAACCAAAGTCAAATATTGCGTACCTTGTTACTGCGTAATAATTACTGAGTAACTTAAAAAATAAATTATTAAATTGTACCTGAAAACAAATAGGAAACCACTGCATTTATCACATCAGCAAAGGTGTATCTACTACGTTGCTAGAACAAAAACCTGTAATAATCCAGAACCATGAGAGAATGGTATACTGTTGCACTTTGCAGTTGAAAAAGGGATTTGTAGGGGCCTAGCAACACTGAAGATTATTTACAACCTTATACTAAATACCCATGGAAAAATACTGGAGCACTGATACACAGGTATATAAGAAAAAAGGCCCACTAGTAATATCTCCTTCCTGGGTGATTGACTGACTATGGAATTCTGTTTGATGAAAAATATTAGTATAGGTGACAAAGTATGATTCAAGGTAGGTCAAAAAAGCAAGAAGCACAATTTATTTATTTTACAACTCACAGCTCCAGTTTTTAAAATTGTTCTCCTTAGTAAAACAAATCAGTATAATCAATAAATACCTTTCAGTCAGCTGCCGGAAAATTCTGATAAATTTAGAGATTGTTTAAATATTATTTTATTTTTCGATTCCTATCAGATATGACTGTAAGTAATAGCATATGTCTGTGAATCAGACAAAGACCCTCTTGTGCCATTGGAACAGAGCTGCTTTTCCATAATTTTGTGTCAAATTTTTTTCAGGACAGAAAATCTTTTGAGATAGTTAAAAACAGAAGAATTAATACAGATGTCACAAGCACTGGATGTAGAACAAACTAACTTCCAGTTTTGGATGTGTTAATACCCCTGTAATGCTAAGGGTTTTGAAGGTGATAAGTTGTCAATTTTTTTGGCAGCATTGCAGAAGTTGTTGACTTTGTTAATAATATATATTTATATTATGTCTGTATTTATATAGTGATAGATGTTATTTTCTTATGGTGTGTGCTTTATCCTTATATATTGATAAAACTAAACCAACACTTACTAGCGAGGATAACTCAAATGGTTCCTACTTGTATAATCTTTCTGTAAAGCATGAAGTAGAAAAACATGTCTGACAAATGAATCAGGCATTCAAAGAAGCAGTTTTGAATCTGATTTGGTAAAATCAAGATACTTGCTATTTCACCATCAGAACAACAGAACCAGTAAACGCTACTAGAACAGTTGTGATACTTGTTCATAATTTTTCCTCTTTTTTTGTCTTCTGCAAGGCATTATCTTAGAACATCTTTGTGTGATAAGACAATGAACTGCAAGAAACAGAGTAGTATTAACATAGACTTTAAATATACGTGTGGACATGATGTAGGACAAATTTGGTTTCAGAAATTAAAACTCATTATAACTTTAGATGAAATTGATTGTGTAGTTGCATACAATAGTTCATCCCAAAAAGATTATTTAATCATCATTAGAGTACTGTGAGCCATCCTTTTTCAGAAAACCGATGAAGCATTTTTTTTACCTCTGTGCTTATGTTTATGATATTCCCTCTAGAAAATATCCTCTTGAATTTTCTATTACTCTTATTTCTTTTAAGTTCTGCAACATAATATCTATATATACACAAGCTCCTGAAGTATATGTTAAGTCAATCACAAATTACAGAACGAGTTAGATGGCATTTAAGATATATCAGTTCTTGTCTGTTTAATTCTGTGAAGCTTATTGGTAAAATTCACATAATAAAAACACTGTAAAGAATTGTATAAATTTATTTCTTCATTTCTACCTCTTCTGCCTTTTTTAGTTTACAATCTAGTTTGCTGATAAAAATAGTAGATTCCTAGTTTGTAAATTGTACCACCTTTGTTTGCCAACCAGAAGAAAAACATTCTTGCCAATTCTAATATGTCTTACAGTACTTTCAAGAGCATGAGATTGATGACCTTGAAATCCGACCTTTTCTGCCACCAGAGGGTGGGGGTGGTGAGAAGAGGCGGAATTTGAAATTCTCCACATTCCTTTACAAGAGTTAGATCACAATACATTGGCAAAGAGTGCTTTAAAGGACCAGCTCAAAACTTTTTAATAAGGCCACTGAACTTTGCTTAAAGCCACAAAAACAGAAATTGAGCAACACGTTACATAACAGAGACTTGGTTAAGTAGTACTGCCCATACACACCTGGGACCTATTGAAAGTTAAGGACCTATTGAAAAAATAATGGAAGGAAACTCTACAAGTTATTTCAGTCCTTTGATTTTCCATTAAATATTTTCACTCTGTAATCTCCAAAATTTCATAGTTCATAAATGGTAAATTAATGAACACACACAATTGGATTTTTTTTTCTCTTAAATATCTGCAAGACTTCTTTGCAAACAAAAGCATGTCCATTATTGGCTGTCCTTTGTACCACTGAAATTTGTTATATTAAAGGGCTAATCACCATTTATGCTCCTGTTTTGTTTCTTCACAGTGGACTTTCAGACTATAACAGATTTACTGCAACACTGATTTTGACTGCAAAATGAACTAAGGCTGCCTTCCTGTACTTCCCCCAGCCCAACATAACAGGATCAGTCACTGTACAAAAAGGCTGGGCTGTACTATTGTTCTATAGGCCAGAAGTACAGGCCATTTTTTTAGCTAATAATAAGCCATTAGCCTAATGGAGAGATACTTAATCCTCAAAAGTTCTCAAACTTTTGAAAGTCAGATAAAAAAATTTCTCATCCAAATATTTTGTTGACTGTAGAATATTTTGTGCATAATGTCATGAAGGTTATACAATACTTCTAATCCTCTTAGTAGGGAGGATGGTGTCCATGAAGATATTTTTAAAAATATCAAAGCACTAGGCAGAGATAGTGAATGCCATGCCTATGAATATTTTGATTAAAGAGAGCTGAGTAAATTGTCCTTACTTCTCATCTCAGTTTTTCATGGTGGGTTGTTTTGGGGATTCTTAAATGCCTAGGTTGTCTTCTTCTATGGTATATGCAGTAACGATAGGGTCTGGCGGGGGAGACTTTGGGGGAGGGAGCAATTTTCTCTATAATCCTTGTTATTATATCAAAAGTGATAGTTGAGGACTAAGAGCTGAAACAATATTTTATGAAAGTATCATGTTGAAGTTTTTGCAGGTTTCAAAATATTTAAATATGTAAATTTCAATGAAGAGACTTCAGATTTTTTGATAGCCTAATGATTTTAAGCATCTCATTTCTAGTCAAACACTGACAAAAGATGTTCAGATTGCAGTGTGAGATGGTTTCTATGGTTACAGTTGTTTCCTAGCATTTTAGTGACATCTTTTGTGAGCATTGGCTGCTTCACTTATTTGTCACTAATGTATGTGTAGAACTATAGTTAATAGCCTTGGGCGGACAATTTTTTTTTCTCTGAATGGTGGTATTGTTTTTTAGCAGCATTTTTCAATAAGGTGACAATGCACTAGAATACTAATGGTATGTATGGTATTTTAAGATGTCAAGTTTTCAATAAAATGGTAATGAAAATTTTGCATTTCATTTAATAGCTAAATATGCATGAATTTTTCACAGCATGATCAAGTGAGCAAAAAATAAAGGAACTGTATAATGTGTAATACTAAACATCATAAATCTAACTTCTTTTTATAGAATTGACTCAAGACTTTTTAATAGGTAGCGCTTTATAGACTTAAACCAACTGTAATATAAGTATATTAAAATGGAACTTTAAATTAATTTAATTCTTTTATATATATCTTGTTTATGTTGTAATATGAATGAAGCATACATTATTAACAATATTCTACATATGCAGAAAAACTGTTATGAGTAAAGACTGAGCATTTATGTGTAATAAATGAGGGTACACAAATATATATTCAGATGAAAAGATCACTAAGTTTGTGACTGTTTTGTTGAAAAATTTTTATTTATTTCAATTTATTTAATCACAGTGTTAAAGTGTGTTCAGCTAAGAAGAAAGGGGATGCAGCATTATAATTTGTAGAGTACAGAGCTATCAATTCCTGAGCATATTACAAGTTCAGTTTTGTTTCTATGTTAGACAGAAGGAGTTTACTGTTGTCTTTAACAGAAGCACAATTAGGCTATCAGGTGAGTTAATTCCTACAAATTGTCGCTGCCAGTAACCATATATATAGTGATTTATGACATGATCCCCCTTATTTGGTCTGTACTCACAAAGCTCTCTTTTGCTGAAATGGAGTCACTCTATGCTGGGCATTTTTTGTCAGCCAAGTCAGTATTTTAAATGTAGATTTCTAAAATGCAAGTATGAAATGCATTATTCAGCAGCAACACTGGGCTAAGTGTTGTTTCTTCTCTGCATATGAGGGAGCTTCATATGGATTTAATTCCAAATCATGAGAACCTGTACCAAACAGTATCATCAATTCTATCACTTGCACAATTGCAAGGCATATTTTTCCTCATCTCTATTTTTTTTTTTACAGGCTAGTATGTTATTTCAAGTTATCCTTCAAATTATTCTATACATCTTGCCCTAAAAAATAGTATAAGAATATTTATATGCAGCATCATATCTCCCAAAACACTTGCTTAGAATCATGCTTAGACATGAATCTTGCTTAGAAATGCTCTAGAGCAATAGAATATATAGTTAGTTTTCTCCATTAACAACCTTTTGGCTGGACTGACTTCAAGACCTACAGAAAATTACATGATGCAAATTGCTGGGACAACACAGGCAAAATCAAGGCAGGGAACAGAGAGATGTACTATATATGCATGGATGTGAAAATGTGTATTCTCTGCATAGAGAAGCACAAATGCTGTGGAGAAGAAAACTGTTTCTGTTTAGAACACCAATTCTCATTTCATGACAGTCAAGACAGCTAAAGGGCCACAAAAAGCCAAAAGCCTCCAGTTACCCGGTGATTACTTTTGACTAAACTGTTTGCTCTAAGCTACCCTCCTGACTCTCATAACATGCAGCTTAACTGAATTCTTTGCAAAGGTATGGCCTGTGATCACAATGAAAAGAATTTTATTTTGGTTTTAATATGCCTGAATAAAGACAAGAGTAGAAAAATCAAACCTTTAATCTAATTTAGATCCTGGCTTCCTTCCTGACCTTTGGAAAATTGTTAAATTTTTCACCTTATAGGGTTTTTGCATATTTATTTAGTCTCTTTTTCCGGTCTCATTTTAGGGAACTGTTATTTATTAAGATAGCTAATTGACTGAGGGTTTGATTTGAGTGGTAGAATTATCCAAAGGTCTCTTGCTAATTTGCTTCTAATAGCAACTGTTTGAGGTTTAGCAGTAACACAATTAGATCACATGCCCATCAAATACATCTACTTGAGTGACTCAGATATTCTTAACAGAGGAATCAAATTCAGTACTTACAGACAGGATTGGCTATATATAAGTCTTCTTCCTTATAATTTATGCATCAGTATGCCAGCTTAGCCCAGAGCAATGGCTTATACCAATTTAAAAGGAGGACTTAGGGGTTTTTAATATAATCACCATCTGATAACCACACCTTCTAACAAAAATGGAGTAAGAAAGGTTCTCAATGGTGATACCTGTAGGAGAAAAAGCTCACTTCCTACATGCTGTAAAAAGCCACATCTTCATGAGTTGCCCTATAATACTCTATGTAGACATGTCATTTTGATTTCCTGGTTTGCATGCCAAAGGAATTGACTAAACAATAGAATAAATACCCAAACCAATGTCACAGAATTACTGGCTGAATTATTTTGGATTTGACATATGTTCCTCGTTAACCCCTTCATTTAAAAATTCTCTTGTTCACAAGTTTTTTATCTCAGACTAGAAGTAAAATGCACCATTATTGCTAGAACAGTTCAGTTCACTGTTAACTACTCAATAATTTGGATAATCAGTGGGCAGCATGGGAAGAAACCTAAAATCTAGAAGGAAATTCAGTGTTACTGGGACACAAGTGCATGGATGGTACTTGTATATAAGATATGACACCTTCATTGGTAGAAGCTTAGGTATAATCTGTCAACCATGTCAGTAGATCTCCTTTAAACAAAAAAAATGTTTGCTTTTAGTAGTGCTTTACAAAGTGTAAAAACCTAAAATGAAAAATCCACTTTCCAGCAGAGGCAGCAGTGTTTTGGATTTTACATTAACATAGCAAAGGCTCTAATCAGATGTAAGTTTCTATCTGCAGTTCAAGGCATCTTTTAGAAAACAAGAGATAATGGCCCATTATTATATTGAGCATACTGCATTGTATCACTGCGCAGAAAAGTAATATCAGGTTTTTGACCAAGTAATCCATCAGCAAGATATATATTGTCAAAAGTCCTTGGAAGGATTTCTTCTGTAGAAGGATATGCATATTGATGAAGTGTATGCCAACAATATATTATTTGTGGATCTGAGAATAAATTTAAACAAATGTATAACCTTTTCTTTTCTACAGTGCTGAAAGCTATCTCAGTCCTTTGTATCCAGATTGTACTGAGAGTGCAGTACTTAGGACATCTGTTGCTGTAGTAGCTCATAGGACATTGTGGTTGTCCTCTCAATTTACCAAATGTTGAGTACAAGCAGAGGTGCAATGATCAGTCTTGAAGTGATTTTTTTTTTGTTGCCTCAATGCACACCCTGCCCCTAAACTGACACACATCATATATTCTGGAGACATAGCCTATCACATGCTGCTATATGGCTTCTTTTCAGGTGTTTTTCTCCTGTGTGTTCTTCCCAGGAATACAGTGAAATACAAGTAATAAAGATGAAGACAAGCTTCTGTTCAAATTGAAAAACATTGCCCCCTCCATGCTGTTTTTTGGAGAGAGAGAAATCTTTCTTCACAATTTACGTTAAGCTTCACATCAGACAAAGGAATATTTTGTCTCTGGGAAGTACAACCTGCTGCTCCAGTTCATTATACTTAGAAGGAACAGGTGTTATGTGGTGGTTCTTAAAAATCAAAGAATCCCCAAACAGCTGAAACTGTACTTTTAAAACAGTTTGTTGTTTGTTTTCTATGGTTTCAGAGGCATATTGGAGGTCCCGCCACACCACCTGTGCGACACGTGGCCACGCACAGCCACAGGCGGCAGGGCCCAGACCCGCGGTGGCAGAGCGGCAGCCAGAGGCCAGGCCATGCCCACAGGCAGGGCAGGCGCAAGGCCAAGCTGGGATGGCAATCCGCAGGCCAGGACGAGGGCTGGCCAGGATAACCGCGGTCAGGAACCGCCCAGCTGCGGGGAGTGAGAGCACTCGGGGTTTGAACAGGGCCCCTGGGACATGGGAGGGGCTTTGGGTGGTGGAGGCAGAGTCGTCTCCTCAGGGCCATCGAGACTTGTCAGTGCACTCAGGGTGCTGCAGAGGCTCCTCCTCTTCCTACCTGTGCTGAGGGAGTTTCCAGAAGGGTATCATGTCATATGCTGGTCCCTAGGTACGGGGAACATGCAGACTGCTCTTTAAAAGGCTAAAAACAATTCTTAAATTACACATGATCTCAGAAAAAAATAGGATATCTGATGCACACAGTGTAAGATTGAGCATTTGAGTGATCTGTGTACATGAAGGCCCATGTAGATCTTCCATGACACACAATGTTCTGCAAGCTCTGCAATTGTGTTACAGCAATATCAGCCACAGCAGCATTAGGCATGAACCCTGTGCTATACAAATGTGAAGCAAAAAGTGTAGTTAAGATATATTCCAAAATATTTTCCCACTCTCATTTAGCTGCATTTTTATTATAGACTTTTTAAAATCTGCATTTCTTTATGCATACAGAGTTTGTTTTTTTAAGAACAGAAGCTGGTTTATCCAGTGTACTTGCCTACTCAGAAATACTATCTTGTGTTTTATAAATGTTTATGATGATAACCATTATACCACCAAAGCTGCTGGTAGAAAGTCTATGAAATTTTGTAAAATGTAAGTGAGCCCACCAAAAATGATTGGAGATTAGGTAAAAATCTCAGTATAGTCTCTGAAAAACCATGAAATCTTTCTAGAAAATTTACTTCCTTGAACGTGCTCCAAGTCCTGTTTCTGTCAAGGATTTTTTTTACAAGACAGCTATCTACTAATGGAGAGGCCCTCCATGATGCTGTGCCTGCTACTGAGAGCTAAGGGTTTGTTTTTTCCTATTCACTATTCATAGTACATTTTAGATTGTTTTTGTGCCCATGAAACTGAAGACTAACAGTCTCTGGAGCCAAGCACAGCCTCTTTGTTGGGTAGAAATAACGCCTACAGGAGAGGATGGATGTGCTCAGCGTCCCAGCAAGTGGCTTGAGATGAAGTGATATTGGCAAGATTCAAACTGAAATTATTACAAAACATGAATGCCACATGTGCAACTGCTGCCTGGCTGTTTCTGTGCTTCTATCCTTTTGTTAGAAAATGTTATCTTAAAAAAATACTATTGACCTTGATCTTGTGCCATTGCTGTCTGAAAATTGCAGGGTCTTACAGATCCCAGGATCAAAGGGGAGAATGATTGTTCTGCCAAACATGAAGCTTTTGTAATGACAGTGTTGTGTATTGCTTCTACAGAACAAGCCTTCTGTTTAGCTTGTCTTGTAAACTAGCCTTACCTAGAAGCTTGGTGACATGCTGTCTTCTTCCCAAAACAATCTGAGAAACTACTAACAGCAGTTACTATCCAAGTCTGTCAGTTATTAATAGCAGGTTGGCATATTTTCAGTTTTACTCATTTGGGTTGTGCTACTACAAAGCTGTATGGGATTTTCTTTAGGTTATATAATCATGCTAGATAATGTGATAATAAAATAAAGAGAAGCACTGTCTCGAGACAGTTGCAGGCAGACTTCCTCAATTCTGCCAATACTTCTCAATACTAGTTCTGCAAGGATAGTTGTGTTATCCCTCCTAGTCAGTCCCAGGTTTGTCAACAAGGACTCATGCCAGCTGAGTAGTGGGTTTGTGATAAGAACTTTTGGAAATTAGTATAAGTGTCACCTTAGAAATCATTTGAATATAGTTTCAAAGTATTATGTTGGTACCTATATCATCTCTTGTTCCTCCTTTGTGGAAGAACTCCAGGTTCTTCTACCATGACCTACATTCTTCCCAGTACTGTGTGCTACTCTACTTTTATTAGCACAAGAATAAGATCATTTCAAGTATGTTAATCATGCAGTCATGAAAGTTAAATTAAAGGCTTGACTTCACCAGAAATTTTTTAGTAGGAGTATAGATGAATGGCAATGAAAATATCTCAGAATTTATACTACAGTCTGAAATAAAAGCAAGGACATTTCTGAAGCCCCGGTTGCATTCCTTGATCTAATACATCAGATTCACTTCTGAACTGACACCATTATTGAGGCCCAATTGCATTTTTTAATCCAAATACTCTTTAGGAGAAAGAACAGCTACTATTACCATTTCTTTGGTAATCTTACCCATTTTGGAATTACTGCCTATGCATCCTTTTAAAATCTCAGTTATGACAATATACTTGAGCCTTTAATAAATTCACGGTACTAGGACAAGCCTGGTAATTATTCTAAGAAAAGCATTTTCTTGGCAGTTATCCAGAAAGCCAAGCATTTGGTACTTGGCCTCTCAGCCCAAACCATTTAGCATCCTACTCCTTTTTAGGTAGAAATACCTTTCCCCAGATGTTTGAGCACTGAAATTCTGTTCTTGAATTGGATTTCACTGTAAGTTCCTCCACTACTTTTGCTCCTCATATTGCTTAGCATTTTCTCACTGAGGATGACTTCTCTCTTAGTATACCCTTTTTTGAGTTGTGCCCTTCTCAAAGGTAATAGATGGAATAATTTTGGTAGCCAGATTACCTTTAATACTTTCTTTCTATTTCTTGGCTTAGGTAAAATATAGCCAGCCTCAGTCTTTAATATAGTGCCACTCAGGCACTGTACCCAGCGACTGTCTAGCAATGGCTCATAGAATCTGAAGAATTTCTGTGATTCTATCCTTTCTTATATCAGCTTAGCCAATACAACAGTGTATTGCCTTGATTCATAATCACCAAAATTCAAGGTGAGTTGCAGTCTGCCAATTTTCAAATGCTACAGAATGTTTAAATGAATGCAAAAAAGTTTGGGCTTTTAGCCTGCCATTTGCCAGGGAAAATATAGACAGGATTACTGATGTCACAACCAAAAATCTAGGGTAGCATTTTTTAAGATTACTGGGTAGTGTGTGAATATATTTATTTTTAAATCCTGTTCTTGAAGCAATGAATTTTTATTAAACCAAATTAGCTTTTATACAGGACAAAGACCTAAGTATCATGGTTTGTCTTTTCCACTAAAATTTACTGGCACTTTACAAGCATATGTTGAAAACAAAAGTTGGAACACTCTTGGATTTACAGCTGATGTTTCATGATTATCCTAATTTTTCTCCATCTGTAGAGACTGTGACCACTCTAGAGCAAATCTACATATATATGTTGGAGGTTTATTATTTTCTTCATGTGTCAAACCTGCTTTGGACTAATTTTGTTTGCACATTTCTGAAAGCTATGTATAGAGGAAAATTTTGTTCAAGCTTTCTGTTGGTAATTTTTGTTAGTAACAACCTTTGTTTTCCTTCTTTTCCTCTAATAGATTAGTTTGGAATTGCTTTTCTGCAATTTTTCATTTTAAAAATTATTATCAGAAATATAATAGAGTCTCTTACTCCTTTGGACTTTCTTAGTAACCACACATTCAGTCTTTGATGTATATCCACATGATTCTAAGTTTCAACTATAGTTATAAGCTTACAGTTTTGTGTGACTCATTTACCTGTGTTATAATAAGATCTTTTGCATTCTAATATTGCAATATACCTAAGGGTAGGTCCTATTTCTTTATAGCTCTTGCTAAATTTTGTTCATGATTCTGCTTCATTCCCTTTAATTTTATCTCTACTGATGATACAGAAAATGACTCAGAGTCCACCACCAACATTTTTTCAAATTGAAACCAAAGATAATTTACAAGATTGACAGTACTAGTACAATGTGATTTTGAATGTTTTCTCTGAAGTGCTTGTAAAGAGATGCAGTAAAACAGTGCAAGCAAAGTGCAAAGGCAGATGTTTAAATGTATTTTATTACAGATCCCATTTTGAATTTTATATACGATGTATATCATTACTGCAACACAGGTGTGCTCTAAAAAGAGCACTTTGGGACAGTCATATGAGGCCAAAGAGGAAAATCGTGGCATCTATTTAGGGATGAATTCACAGTTAATTTTCAGTAAGAAGCTGAGGAGTTTTCCACGGTTACATTTGCATCGAATTTGAAGAAAACAAGAAATAATAGCTTTCATTTCTGTGGACTTTTTAAAAGTGTTTTTATTGAATAATTTTCAATTTTTTAACAGGTGATGAGAAGTGCTTGTTATGGTAGCACATATGTTAAATCAGTTTTGGCCAGGGGGATAAGCTCCTATAGTTTATTTTACAGTGGGAACAGTGAAAGGATAAAGGGCCTATTTGATGTTGACATGATTTTCATAAAGGAAGGCATCTGTAGCCTAGAGAATATAGAATAAAAAAAAAGAAGACATAATTTAAACTATTAAATTCTGTGCATTTCAAAGAGTCAATAATCTAATTGCCGACTCCCGTTACAGAAATTCACCAAAGGACAGCTATTTCTGATAAAACACAGCTTAAAATCAGCAGCAGCTATAGCCCATTTTTAATCATCATTTCTGTTTTGAGTTTTCAGTAACTGTCAAAGGTATATTTCCTGTATCAGGGGAGATTCCAAAAGCATAATTTATAAGAAAAATAATTTTATGTCCACAGAGAGCTGTCCATTGTCAGAGCAGTCTTTCTTTTTCTTTCTACTCACTGAGCTGAGGAGGTGAACATTTATAAGATCACTCAATGCTACTTTTCATGCAAATGGCTGATAGCTGCCACATCAGAATTATGGCATGCAAAGTTGGCAGAGAAATTGTGACATGTCCATGCTCGCATATATTTAAAAATTCAACTGGAAGTTTACTTTAGAATTTGGCTCTGACTTCAAAGTTGACCCTGCTTTGCATAGAGGACTGGAATACATGACCTCCAGAGATACCTCCCAGCCTGGGTTATTCTAAGATTCTGAGTCTGCATGATTTCTATGGAATGAAACATCTGACAAAATAATCTCAAAGTATCCTCAAATTTCTCATTCAAATTTTCTGACTCTAGTTCTGTGCACAAATTTTTGGTGACAATACCTGTATAATGCATAGTACTCAGTAATAAATTAATCTCTTGATTTGTGATTAATACGTCATGTCAGCATTACAGTAAACTTAATTTTCAGGAACATTTTTTCCTACCTTATGACCAAGTTTAAGATTTCATAACATTGTGTAGACCAATAAGGGGAAGATAAAAGTTCTTGCTGATATCTTAATCTTGTTTAGTTGGTTGTAAAATGGCTTTATGGTGAGGTTCCTTTCAGATATAAGCTGTGCCAAGAAGGTTTTACACAGTGTATCTAGAATACCTATGTATTCACAGAAAACAGGCCCAATAGGAAATCAAATAGAGATAAACCAAATTCATGTTTGAATGTGGGTAAATATTATCTAGCATGTATGATCTGCTTACCTTTGTGTCAGTGAAGGCTTGCCTTGATATTCCCAGCAAGATGCTAATTCTAGCTCTTGATAGCAGATGTAATATAGATGACTGGCTGTCAGAAAGATGGCATTTTATCAGAGAACAGGAGTTAGAAATAACTCTATTATCCTGGAACATTGATTTCTTTTTAGCTGGAACTTCCCTATAAGACACTTATATTGCTAAATTCAAGATTAAGGTCACTGAAGTTACAGCTTGAATTTAAAAAAAATTATAAATTGAAACAAAAAAATTTTTGTGCTTTCTTCAGAAAAGTGCTTAAGGCTTTGTCCAAACAGCATTGAAATTCAAGACAAGCTGTTACTGACATCCTCTCAAACTGTGAGCATGGATTCTACTTTTCTTGAGCAATATAAATAATTTTTCAATAGCTCAGATTACAGAGCTAGAAAGTGGAGTCTATTTGTATACAGTACACAGTGGCCATACATTGTTCTTCAAAACAGTTAGAAATTTATGGATTGATCCATGGTGGATTTCAGTACAGCTCCCTCAAAATTTAGGTCAGAGTTTGAACTGGTGTCTGCAGAACTTTTCTTATGAAGATGGAAGGTCTGTGAAAGCTGATGCATAGATTACTGCACATTTTTCTTGGCAGAGAAAGATCTGTCTTCTTCTACTCCAGAACAGCAGCTTTGAAATTTACCATATTTTGATTTTAACCTGCTTCTCTATTTGCATAGTAAGAATTTTTTCAACAAAAATGTATGCTTTAAAAATACAGCTCACTTATTTGAGCAATCTTCAGTTTTTATTGTTGAAAGAATTTTTCAACTTAGGATGTCAGTGTTTTCTACTAATCAGTTTTCAGAAAGGGCTTTTTTTTTCTTTTTAAAATGAGGTGCCATATTAGAAAATACAACAGGTCTCAGAACCTGAAATTCCCAGGAATGGGAACTGTGACAGGGACTCTTCTAAATGTATTTTAGTAAATCATCTGATTCAATTTATTTCTGCCTGTGTGTTTCAGTGCAGCATCTTTCATATAATCACTGAATCATAAAATATTCTGAGTTGGAAGGCACCTAAAAGGATCATCGAGTCCAACTCCTGGCCCTGCACAGGACACCCCAAGAGTCACACCCTGTGCCTGAGAGCACTGTTCAAACACTTCTTGAACTCTGTCAGGCTGGTGCTGTGACCCCTTCCCTGGGGACCCTGTTCCAGTGCCCAGCCACCCTCTGAGGGAAGCATCTTATGCTGGTATCCGACCTAAACCCCCTCTGAAACGGCTTCATGCCATTCACTTGAGCCATCACTAGTCTCCAAAGAGAAGAGGTCTGTGTCTTTCAGATGGACTTGCAGTAGGAACGACTTTAGGAAGCAACTAGATTCTATTTTTTTAATATTATTTGCTGAAATAGCTGAGTTTATGAAAGCCGCTGTAATTGTAATGTTTTTGTCCACTTAGTGGAAGTCTGTAAAAAGTCTGACATTTTCTGTAGTATGTTATTACTATTCATCATGCAAATCCAGTAAATTTGTTGTTACAGGATTGTTCCAGAATTCATTGATAATGCTGGTAAAAGATCAGAAAAGATGACTTAATCATGTATTTAAAGAAACCCCTCAGCAAATAATTTCATGGTCTGTAAAAGCAGTACAAAAGAGCAAAAAAAGAATAAATATCAACTAATTTGAAAGTTTTTCCATGAAAGTTGACATAAAGTTTTGAGAGGGTCCAGTAATTCTGCTTAATACTGTGGAGAATTGACCTTGGAAAATCTGTATGATTTATCATTCCTAATGTTATAAAATAGTGTTTTATCACATGCATAAACCACACAAGCCAATTTATTCTTGCAGTTTTGACTAACCTCCACAATCAGAAGGTGAAAATGTTTTTGTCAAATGGTGGGCAGTTTACTTCATGGGATTTTTCTTCAGTCATTTCCAGATAACACACAGAATAATATGCTATTAAAGTATGATGGTTGATGGTTCATTGAAGTATTTTTACATATGCTTTTGTATTTTATGACTCATCCACATGATTTTTTTCTGATCTCCTCAGTGATGGCACACAATCAATGATGGGGTTTTTAAGCAGTGTCATTTGATCAGAAAAAATGGGTTAATGTCACGCATTCTGGGCCAATCAGAAAGAAGAAACAAGGTAAACTCTATTACCTCAAAGTGATTCCAATAAAAATATTTCATAATACATACATCTAGAAATAAAATAGTTATCAGAATGTAACCCTAGTTTTGTTCTGAATACCTTATGATTCTTCACTGACTTCCGCTTTCACTATCATTAGCTAATTTTCTGTTAATTCTCTGAGCACTAAGTACTTCACAGAAGACTTTATTGATGTTATTTCACCTATGTTTACACAGTGTTGTCCTCAGAGAAATGAAAATTACATAAGGATCTAAGACTTACAGTAGATTAGACAGTTGTGTTACTATTTCCTAAATAGAACTGCAGCAACCACTGAAGATTCAGTGGTAAGATTTCATCACACAACATGATAGTAATACTGTGAGAGCAATCATCTAACATAATTGTTCCTGTTCAAGATCTATGCTTTTTCTTTTTTCATCAAATTAAAAAATCTTTGCGATAAAACTGTATATTGTACCTTATACTTTCATTTTTTTCCACCTGGCAATTTGCTTAAAAGCCTATGTAATAGCTCTTAAAAGTAAACATAGATTGTAGCCCTCGATGTACAGTTTGGCAAAGTCTGAATTAGATTCTATAAGGCACTTGACTGATTCAAAGAAAAATCAGGTTCAGGAAATAACGTGGAAGTCAGAAGTGGGTTTGACTATAGAAAAGCTCTTTGGAAGTAAAGATATTAAGATGAAGGTGATTATGTATGTAAGACTGTACTGGTGACTAGACCAGGTAAGAAAGCACATTTTCAGTCCTACAACTCAGCCCTGCAAGCTTTCTAGAGAGTGATTATCGCTATTGTAGACTGGCAGAAATGCATTAATACTTTACTCCAAATTCAGGCAGTATGGATATTGCACTTTTGAGTCTGTTTTTCCATGGGAAGCTCTCCAGAAGAAAGGACAGCTTTTCACAGTGCACTTTGCATTGCACTGTGAAAATAACAATAGAAGTAATTCCCTTATTATGTCATTATAACAGATAACTGATGATCCTCATTGAAGACTCACATGTTTACATAAAAATGTTCTTGGTATTTTTATTTAAGAAACTTGTTCCATGTTTGTATACTGACGGTCATAAACTGTGTATTTTTTACTTATATATATGTAATATTTATTTTTATAAATTAGGACATAATATTGGATTTTCAGGTTTTTAATTTTGAAGCCTTATTTAGCTGACAATGTAAAAATTGAAAGATGGTATCTACTACTTAATTTTTATTTTAGAAAAATTCTGAAATGCCACTATGCTTCATTGTAGGAAATGCATAAAAATGCAAGGAGCAGTACAATAGATACTGGTAGAAACAATAGGACAATGGATGCAAGTTCCCAATAAGGGAGAAAGCAATCCTAACATGAAGGGAAAAAGCAAGAGGCAAAAAGCTCGTGGCTCAAATGGCTCATTTGCCATTAAATCAGGACCCAATGAAGGTGCATTACAACAAGGTGGTCTGATTTTCAGAGGAAATCAAACTTTTATGAAAATTTGGCTGTTTATGTCAAGTATTGACTTTCACTTGAAAAAAGATAGTAAACATTTTGATCTTGACTTTTTTGAATTTAAGAATAAAGTTAAGCCAAAATACTAATTAATTTTTAGAGGATATTACTTGCAATCTCAGCAGTTAATCTCCATTCTTTCTTGGCTGCTAATTTGCATGTCTCAAGTCATAATGGCTGTGTAAATTAGTGGTATGAGAAAGACTAAACGGTGTCTCAAGAGGTGCCATTGACAAATGTGTCATTCTAGGGCTCATTTGAAAGTTACGCTGCCATATACTGGTTTTGATATAAGTTGTTGAAAAGGGCTTGTGTCCTTTTTCAAATGTCTGTGGATGCAATGCATTCAAATGAGAAGGTACAAAAAAAAATACTACTTTGAAAATTCTAATTTAAAGTCTAGAAATAGATTAAAAGACACTATAGCAAACCACAAGTCTTTGAGATTAATAATACTATTACTAATACATACTAAGAAAGATGGGAAACTGTGTGCCTTGATGCAGTTTGGAATGGCAATGCTGTAATGCCATAATAGTTATTTGGATCGCTGTATTTGCCATCAGGGTCCCTAAGTGGTATTTGGAAGTACATCTTTGCAATAACTACATGTCAATGAGATTTTTAAAATCCTAAAATTAATTTAGTTTGAAGATAAAGACAGTATGTATAAAAGGAGTGGCCAACATAAAATAAAAGAAGCACAATTTGAGGGAAACAGAGTAAGAAATTAATGAGAAACTGAAGTCAGTGGCTTTGTTGATTTCTTAATCACCAGTTTTATATGGGCATATTTCATGTTCCTTGTGAATTTTCTGAATTCTTTTTGTTCTAATGCCTGCTTAAATAATAATTGTCAATATAACTGCACATTAAAATTATGTAAGTATTTTTAATACCCTGATTTATACTAAGACACTTAAGAGTAGACTATCCAGTATAATTTAAAAATTTCATGTTTCTCTTCTTTGTATAAACTTTTCCCTGATCAAATGACAATTTTTCTTAGTCATAACACAGTCATGTTCTCCTTTGTACTAATACTCTGAAATACCAAGAAATCCGCAGGTTTCAGTTCCAGTTATCACAAATGCTAGGATAGAAAAATGTGAAGGACACAGCATTTGAAAAAAAATATTTAATTTTTTGGCTGCTTCTTGAATAAACTTGGAAGTGTTTTAGCCTTGCATTAGCAAAATGGACTACTAAGATTGCTTAATTCTTTGTAAGACTTTATGTATTTGACATTGATAACATGTGTGTCATATCTACATTAGATTCGTTAGTCTACTAATTATATTATCTTATTTTATCTAAACTATAAACATCTCTCAATCCCTCTCTAATGAACATAACAGCATTTGGAATTCTTGGTGCTCTTATTACAGCAGTTTCAAGTCCTGGACTAAGGTTCTTCCGTTTTTCTCTGTGTCTTAAGACTCTTCATTTGAAGAATTTTCAGTACTCAAAATTTAATTCACACACATGTAATAGTGTTTAATAAAGAGCCTGGATTTTACAAAATGTTGAAGATAATTTTTTTCTTCAGCAGTCATCATAGAGAATGGGATGAAAAGTTGGTGGACAGGATCCTGTTATAAACGTACAGCTCAACTTTGTTATTTCATAAATTCCATGTGCTATATTACTCACTAACCACATCTGAGAACCTAAAATACTCTAGCTATATGACATTATATGATGGTCTATGTTCCATATTTAATAGCTCAGTAGATCTAATTAATTTTAATAAAATAGCATGGTTTTTAAAAATAAATACAAAAATATGTCAGGTCAATAAATCTCGGTAATGTATACAGAATAATAAAGTACATATCTGTATATAGCATGACGGCTGTCTGGGGATTCCATTCCCATATAAATCAAAATATTGCTGTGACTGAGGGGTTTTTTTAAATTTATTTTCTACAAATCAATTTATTTCTTACTCTTGTCTGGAGAAGTGATAAAACTTAGTGGGAATTCTAAGGCAACTTAAACCTCTTAAAAATACGTAATCAGAGGGCTTTTTTCCTAAATATTAATCAGAAATTATAGGAAATATAATTTTCTAACATTTTTCTTTGTGTCATATGAATTTTTTGTCACAATGCCTCCTCAGTCCACAACTATTTGAGAGTTTGGCCTAGAAATTTACATACCCTTTATTACATCTTCATGGACAAATATCATTTAGTGAGCATTGAAATGTTCAGAGTCTTATAATGTAAATTCCTTTTTAAATATCTGTGTAAATGGGATTAGCTGAGGCTCTACCCTCAAGCTGTTTTCACTAAACAGTTTCATGTGTGGCTTTTCTGGAAGAGCAATACAGAATCCAATAGCAGTTGCATCCCTTTGATATTAACACATAACCAGTGAAATGCTTTGAACTATTTCCATTAGAGGAGAGAGAAATTATTTGCTAGACCACGTTCATTTACAAAGAATTCACAAAACCTTCTTTCTAAGAACACAGCGTGAATCAAATAGCTGGAGACAATTTGTCTTCTCACATTTCTCAGCATTTTCCCAGGATTCCTCTCCTCAGATGCATTTTCAGTCTTTCTTCAGGGTCATTTTACCTTATTGTCTCTATGGCATTTTGACTGTTTCTCTGACTTTGTTTGTCTTTTGCCAGGTGATTTGCACACAGATATGCTCACATTCACTTATTAGCACCATAGAAACTCCTTACTCTTCAATGTCTACCTTGTAACTTTGTATTTCAGTGAAATAACAATTTTTTAATCTTTCTTGTTCAAAACAGAAGTAGTAACAGCTTGCTGAATCTCTCCTGAATAAAGAGTGACTGTCAGCTTTATCGTACTAATTCTCTTTCCCAAATAAAGCCTTATGTGTTGTCTGAGGGCGAACTGTTTTTATAGTTATTTTAAAAACTGTTGAGATGATAAAATACTTTTCACATAGAATTCCTAGCCAAAATGAAAAATGTACCCAAAGGTCGAAAGAAGTGCAATGCTTACGTCATTTTCTTCCCCACTGATGAGCTGTGTGAAGAACTTTAACCCACAGTCAATGCCTATGTCAGCTTTTGAAGGAGTTTTATTCATGTTCCTCATAATATTTTTTTTTTTTGTTCCCTGGGCTGACAGGAAGTGTCTACCAGAAAGAGATCACCAATAATGCACTGAATTTTCCAAGAGATCCCAGAAGTCTGTTTAGAATGTCATAGTAAGAAAAACAATTGGGGAGAACATGACAAAGTGCCTTCTGTTTACAGGGATCATAACTTGTAATATACAGGTTCAACACTGAGATAGACCATAGTAAACCTCAAGGATTTCTGCTGCTGCAACTTTGAATGATCCAAGGGCTTGAGACTAAAAAGAAGTTATTCTTTTACCCTGAAATATTCATACAAATTGCTACTTATTCTCTTAGCAAGTCTTGCCTTTACAACAGAAGCAACATTCAAAAAAGTCAAGATCCCTTGAGTGAGTAGATAAAAAAGGGCAGAATAATATTTTTGGCCCACTTTTTGTGTCCTGCCTAAATTTCAGACATAATACAATAAAGGCCAGTGATTTACAAGATGTTTTCTTCCTGAGAATATGAGTCAAAGAGAAAGAAAACAAAGTCAATTGGCAGGAAAAAAAATGAAGGAAAATATTTGGATAATTTGTGAGTCACTATGCTGCACCAGCCATTGTGAAAACTCAATCATATACCATACAATTAACAATATTCTCTGTCTAGCCATCAGATAAGCAGATGTAACAGGCTTTCTCTGTCTAGCCATCAAGATAAGCAGATGTAACAGGCTGACCACTTTATTATAACAGGTCTCTTTAGACTAGACTGATTGCAGAAAAAATTATGGAGAATGTTGAAGATGGCATTAAAATATAGATGCTACATATGCTAGCATTTTTCCAATACTTATTCAGGCTGAATATCACATATCTCTTAGTACAGGGGACCCCACAGGCAGCCATAGAAGAGGATTAAGCAGGGTGTCAGAATTTTTCAGATAACACGCAGATAGATCATGGCAATTAATTTTGCCCTATTTTCAGGTCATTTATGTAATTTTCAGTCTGCCAAAAGTACGCATAAACTGGCTTTCAGAGCCATTATTCACACCCTTGCTGATCAAGAAAGGAACCACATTTTATTATTACACCATATACAGATTCACTCCCTAATAGACCTTGTTTTGGTGCATACACAGCAGACCATTGCTGCTTGCTCCCTGAAGTAGTTCTAACTCTTCCTGATTCTTCATACAATATCTGAGAGTATTAGACTCATGGACTGAACATCACTTTGTGTGCTGAGAAATAAACAAGCAGAACAACTGCTGGAGCAGGACACAGACTTACTGAGTCATAACCCAGAACAGTACCTTCCTTCTGTACACATTGAAGTCTTTCTTCCTCAGTTTGTGATCTGCAAAATCTGCAAAAACATGAATTTGGAGGTTTTACATATCTCCAAAGGAAATTGAAGGCCTTGAAGATATTTTACTGATCATATAATATATGGTGCTATGTCCTTAGGTCCCTTATAGGTGGAACTTTTGCCTTGCTATCTTACTCTCAGTTACTGAAATACCAGATATGCCAATTTGTGAATGATACTTAAAAAACTCTTACAGTCATTTTGTCCCACGATTTTTTCACAAGAGTATCAATTTTGGATGAAGGTCTGACAGAATTCTGCATGCCTCACACCTCTTTTGTTGTTCAAATTATTTTTCATAATGCTCAGTCTTAAATTGTAATGTAGTTTACTCAGCACTTCTTGAAACTGCTACATTTCACACTAGTATCTGTATATAGTAGGTGAACTGATTCCTGCTAGTTTTTTTTAATGAGTACTACCTTTTCCAGTTTTGCAAAATTATAAATTCCTTAGATATTAAAATAATAGCTATAGGGTTCAGCTGCTAAAATATTGTTTTTAAATCTATATTGAATTATGCTCGTGATAAATTAATCTGCATTCTGATCTTGTTTATATGAGTTCATATGTTCACGCCCTTTAGAAAGAGGACATTGTGCACACTTTCAAATGTGTGACGTGTGTGAGAAGGCACAGAAGCCAAGAAACAATGAGGTAAAATGAAGAGAATAGACTTCTTAGCATTGCAAGTACCATCTGTTCTGTAGAAACGCATCCTCTGTGTTGGCATTGCCACAGTGGTATGACATGTGTTATTACTTTTAATCATACTTTGTGCTGAAGAAAAGTCTGGTTACATGACAGATTCAGAGGTTGCAGACTCCCTCAGAGTTAGTGCCTGGAAATCCAAGACTGCTTAGAGTGTTCAATATTTTTGTTCCTGAAATATAATGACCTATGTAAAATTATGCAACTGGGGACCAAGATACTAGGACAAGTATTAATATGAGATGAAGAAAGAAGACAGTATTTACATGAAAAAGATGACATTTTCTTAATATTCTGGAAAACTGTATGCTAAGGAATTTGTCATCATTTTCCTAGGGTAACGTTGTGGACTATTACAGGATAATAGTAGACACAAAAAATGATGGAAGGATTTCTGTCCTGACTCAGACTTTCTTGCCTAATTTACTAATTACAACAATGCTTTGTTTATCTAAACAAGGAAACAGTTCAAAGCCACTATGTAAACCAGTCCTTATTGAGACATCTGTTGTGAGGTCCTCGCATATGTAAGGAGGAAAAACTTACAGACCTAAACAATAGGTTTTTATGCATCATAATAACTTTGTTTATATAATTCACAAAAACACACATCTAATTCTGGTCTATTCTTAGCCACTGTCAGCTAATGTAGATGCAAGATGTTGTCCTTATGCATTCAATAGAGACACAATACTAATATGGATTGTCTTTTTTTCAGTTGTTGAAGTATTAATAACCACCAGTCCTGGAATCACACATCCTAGTTCTGTTTGCACTGACAACCAAATGATGTCATATTTCTCTCTTGATTAGACCTCATTTTTATGTCATCAGTGACAATGACCTTTCAAGCACAGACATGCGGAGATATCTAACTTGAGCCTATGTGTTGTCAGGAGACTGTTACTAATATCTGGATCCCAGGATTTTCTGAAATGAGAAACAGCCTTTTGGTCTTGTGTTATATTCAAACAGCATGGCATCCAACTCATGTTATACAGTTATGATGCCCAAAACTACAGAAGCTTGGCAATTCACTTAGGAGCTCAAGTACTTTTTGAATGAAAATTAAACACCAGAGAACTGTTTCATTAGATAAAATATTTCAATCAGTGCTGTTTTGAATATATTCCCAAAATATCTTTTCCATGACTATTTTTCCACATAATATTTGTGTGGTAAAATATTTCAATTTAAATGTTTATTTTTTAACATTCTAATTTGACTTGTCAAATTCTTCTCAGTAGATGCCCAAGCTGTAATTTTTTTAATTCTTCAGTACCCATTAGTATTCTATACCATGTAGAATTAATCATAACATACAATGTTATTTTTATAATATTGATTGAATGTGATTAATTAAAGAAAATTAGATCTTGTAAATCTTTGTAATCATTTTTAGTTGTTACTAGAATAAGCTAATAAAACTGTACTCAGAATATATGGTTTCAGAGACTTCATGAATCACCTGTGAAAGGACATTGCTGATTAGCATTTGCGTTTAGGATCTTGTCTTGCGCATTATTAAATTTGAAAAAAATTATTTTGTAATATATTCATGTATTGTCTTCTAGCTGAGCCTTCAAAGCAGTGGCTATGTTGTAGTTTGCATATTAGAGCAGATGTAAATTAACTCCTACCACTAAAAAAGCTACATAAAATGTGCAAATCAAAACATGTTCATCACAATTGCTTAATATAACTGCAGATAAAACATTAAACATTAAACACACATTTCTTTGGGAATTAAACAACATCTTGCATTCTTTTAATTCTGTGTTTGTAATTCCCTTTGAAATCCCTGGAATTTTTACCCTGAAGAAAATAAGAAGTGATAATACACTATTATTTATAGGATTAGTCACATCATTCTAGTCTTTGGGAGACATAAGAGGGAAGAACTAAAATGTCCTGATTGCTGAACTCCAAATACACTGATTTCTTGTACTTAGATTTCTCCAGGACTAACAACTAATATAGCAATTTGCATATCTATTAATATGTTATGCAGGATGTTATGTGACAGTTTTGAGAAAAAACATAGGCCATGCCCTCCACTTCAATACTATCTTTAAATCCAAACTGAACAGAAAATGTGAAGTTCAACTTAAGATAAGCCTTTCTAAACACATAGATATTCAACTGATTCAGGATCCCTCCCATTTTGTTGTCTGGTTTTCAAATAAGTTCTTACGAGGCTTAGTAGCTGCAGCTGAAATTTTCTGGAAAATATGTTCAATTTTTCTACAGACATAGTGAACATTTCTGAACATTTTTGATGGTGGTTAAATCACTGAACTTTAATCAGTGATATATTTTGTGTTTGAGTAAGTTGCCTTTTGACTAGTTGTAGAAATCTATGCTTTTGGAGTTTACAGAACCAGGCTCTAGAATTCCTTCTTCCTCAGGCACAATTTATGTATTGCTTTACTCCAAAGCGTGATTCCAATTTGTTCTTTGGGTGGCAGAAAAATAATCTCTCTTAAAACTAACAGATTTCCCAGTTTATGCCCCCATAATCTACTGATTAAGAGACAAAGCCCAGGAAATAGGAAATTCTGATGCATAATTACTGAAAAAAGATTCACAGACTTTGATTCTTACTCAAAATAAATGGCTGCTGATGGTGGTATTAGAATCTGCAGATACTGGCACTGGGAAATAGGACCTCTCGTTTCTCATGGTGGCTTAATACTTTGTCAGAAAGCAGGCACTCAGTTAAACAATCCATACCTCTACATTTTCACTTGCTCCTTTAGCTGAACAGTTTGCACAGAGTGCAATATCAGATGTCCAGCTTGACCTGCAACCTTCTCTGAAATCAGGCCACCCCATTACGGCCAGAGCTTTGATGCAATCCTCACAGGCTTTCCCAAAATGAATGCATTACAATTATTCAGTCCAGAGGCTGCACATATCCCTGTGCTGTGTTTCCTCCAGCAGTGCTTGAAAATGTGCTATTATTGAAAGAGTTAAAAAAAATCCCCTTGGAAAAGCTAATTATTGCATGCAGATACTTCTTTGTGTGATCAAGGAGGGGACAATTTAATAGGCTCTGTAATACAACCAAGAACAAAATTGCTTTAAAGGAAGTCTCTTGTTGAGTGACAACTCTGTTGCCTGAGCCAATTAGGTCCCAATAAAGAGTGTTGAATTGGCTCCTGCTTTCTCATTAATTATGTTCTGTCACAGACATGGGGCTTGATTTAGCAATTTTGTATTACATTAAGATACTGAAAGGAATGGAACAAATGGCTCACTCTGATAATAGGCATTCTATACACGGTGTGACATTTACTATCCAGCTGTCCATAAGGCAGCCTAGCACTTCAGTTCAGGGGTTTATTTGTCATTGCTTCAAAGGGACACTCAGCTTTTCACAAAAAAGAAACAGAGAGGCTAATAGATAGGACAAAATGTACTGCTGATATGCTTTATTAGAGATAGGATGCTAGGGTTTTGCTAACAAGCTCATCGTTGGGACTAAGCCGAGTTTGCTGTCAATCATCCTACACACAAAAGCACACTAGTTAACAAGGAGAAATGAATTACAGACACTTATTCCTGCCTGTGGGATCACAAATACACCAATCTGTGAAAGAGGCACAAACTCAGAAGACAAACTACATATTTGTCAATAACCTCCTAGAAAGAACCCTAGTAATTCTTTGAAGACCTTTGATTTAGCTTCCCTCTAAAATACATGTATAGGAAATGTTTTAGTTACCATGACATTTTCCTTTGTTACTTGTACAATTTTTCATCACATTAAAAACAGAAAACTGAGGAGGTCTGCAAATGTTGTGCTAGGTATATACACTGCTGTTTATACCAAGCCACAGGGGGCAGCTACTGTTGTAATATTCATTAACAGCAACGGAAAATTAAATCTCAAAAACTTTAGTTTCAGGCTATGTTGAATCAATGTGTAGAGCATAATCTAAATCCCAATTTATGTCTTATATAATAATTAAAATAGCAGGATTTTTTTTTAGGCTCAGCTTATTTTTTCACCCTCCATTATGTATTTTCAAGCAGAGTTTTGATCCATTGTTTGCATTACACTTGCAAGTTCAGATTCAATGTGCAATTCAATAAGCACACTACTTTATAAAAGCTTTGTTTATGTATGCAAGTAAATATTATTAATGCATATATTTATGTGCATGTATGAACTTAGACATGATTGTTTGACCCTGATTACATCTTCTTGTCACAGCATTGCCATTTATTATGCAACATATCCAGTATGACTGCCTTCATCAAGAAATGAAAATCCTTAGGAAACTGGGAATTTCTTTTGCAAAATATTAGTTTCATTTCAAAAGATATCCAAGAAAAATAACCTCTAGATGTGAAAGTGCAAAGAGGAAAATAAACAAATGTGTGTTGTTGAGAAAAGCAAAACATGATTTATTTTCCAGACAGAAATGTGTAGTCAAAAACTTCACTGAAGTGTGTATAATCCTTTCCCTTGAAGTCATATCTAAACTTAAGCAATTATTTCCTCAGATTTCCAAATCTAGAGGATTTTCTGCAATAATAGTTCTTGTTTCATGTGTACGGAATAGTGTCTAAGATTTTACTACTAGACAAGGTAGTATCTATTTGAGAATATCTTATTTTACCCTATTACGAGATAGAAATCCTGCAGTTAAGTCCTTCATTGCCTCTTCCATCAGGTGCTCTTTCACCAAGATTAAAAAATGGTCCTTTAAGCTTCCTTCTTCTCTTGTACTTGCTAATGCTGCAGGCCAGGAGTATGAAGGGGTCACCCTCTAAGCAGCTACCAGAAACAGAACTAAGATGTTCTTGAATAATTTAGGAATGAGTAGACAGACTTCTCCCAGTAACACACTCAGGCCTGAGTTTGTGTGTGTGAGCAGGTTTGTTGGCAACATTGACAGAGGAACATGGCTTTTCCACCTGAAAAACCTGGATAACAGATTTGGGGCCCCTCATGCAGTTAATGAAAAAAAACCCAGTCCCAATCCTTAACAGAAATTAATGGACTAGAACAGGAAAGAAGCTTTGTAGATTGTAGGCAAGGCAATATGTATTTAGTGAGTTTAGACAGAATGATCTCAGGTGAGTTATAGAAAAAGCTAATTAACGCTTCTTCCAAAGTGTAACTTTCTTCCTGAATGGCACAGCATCCCCCCAACAAATACCTTCCAAAGAACTCCCAATTTATATTTTTATTGTTTGCTTCTTCTTTACAGCCCTTCAACATAATCAGAGAAGTCAATATATATGCAATGAATAAATGCGGTCTAAAGAAAAAAACTACTAATCAAATTACCTTATTTCTGATCCATAAAGGGCAGTCTGAACCTAATTATTTTTTCTCATCATTGTTATACTTCAGTCTTGCTTACCTATCTGCTATAAGTATTCTTCTATTTTTGTGATGATTTTACTAACTTGGAAGGAAGCAAACATGCTACAAAATATATTTCAGTATTTCTGCTATCAGCCACTCCATCCTCATCTCCTGTTGTGTAGGTGGTGAGAATATCTATTCCCATTATCTTGTCAGGTCTCATACTTCCCTAATGTCAAAATGGCTTCATCTTTTCTAGGTCATAGATATTTGAAATTTTCCACTAATTATTTTTATTGCTGTAACTCTTTTTTATTTCCTTCTCTAAGCAAAAATGAAGCATTAAAAATTTTTAATTTGGATAAGGAACATATCCAGTCATAATCAATTCAGATTCAAAAGCAGCTGTATTTGAAAAGCATTAGCCATATGGAGCTGGAGAGCTCCTGTGCAAAATAACTTGACCCACACAGTAATTTAGGTCTGAATTATTTTTAAACATTTGCAAAGAGTAAAGAGCTCTTACTTTGGTTTCCTAGATTGTGAGAAAGTATTTCCTCTTGTCTTGGTTTGAAAGACAGATGTCTGCTGAGGAAAGCAGAAGCCTCCCTTGGGATGGAAAATATAACCCCTTTCCCTCCAAGTAACTATAGCTTTGAAATTGAGGGCAAAGATATAAGAATAGGGAAAACAGTTCTTTACTCGTATGTATGATAAAGCAAACAAACAACAGCAGCTCTGGCATTAACCCCAAACAGAACTCAAGCCCAACAGGAGCTTTTCCCATTGGTGCAGTTCCCGGGCCCGGCCAGCAGGGGCGCTGCTGGCTCCCGGTGGGCGGGGCAGGTGCGGTGATTCCCCCGCGCCTGCAGGGGGCGCTGCGGCGGGAGCTGAGGGAGCGCGCGGTCATGGCGGGCGGGCCGAAGGGCGGAAATAGGCTGCAGCAGGAGCCTTGGAGCAGCATGGGGAACTCGCCCGGGGTAGCAGGCAAGAGGTAGCAGAAACCCCACAGCTGTAGCAGATGGTGAGTCCTTTGTTTGGTGAGATAGGGTGTTAATAAGGTCCCAGTGCAAGGGCCGCTCTTACAAGCAGAGCTCCACTCACCGTAGAAGGCAGCAGGAGACAGAACCCCGCAGTGGTGGTGAATTCTTCCCACAGCAATTACAACCTCCTTCCCTTCCAAATGCCAAGTGAGCAAGAAGGAGGGAGCAGCTGCCCCAGCCCCTTTTTTCCCAGCCCAATTCCCACAGCATCTCCACTCTCTGAGAGGAATCCTCAGATAAGAGGAGTGCAGCTAAGTGCCCTCCACCCCTGAGCTTGGCAGCTTCTTTTGTCTCTCTCAAGTACCCAGTCATTATTGTCTCCTGCAAACACATATGGGAGAAAATTCCCTGAGAGAAGGAAACAAAAGGAAGAATCCTAAACCCCAACACCTCTTCAAGTACATCTTCAGTTTATATAAAGTCCTGATTCTCAGGTCCAGTGGAACACAGGATCTGAAGGGCTGGAGGGATCACATTGAAATTAACTTTTTCTGAAGCTGTGGGTGCAGATAATACCAGTCTTCCATGGGTCACAAACTGGGCTTTGAGACTGGTTTTCCTTGCACGTGGAGGTAATGAGCTCCTGAAGAGCAGTTACAGCAGTAATAGCAGTAGTGTCCCATCCACGCCCTCTCAGTGAAATACAATTGTGCAACATGGTTGCAGATAAAAGTGGAAGAAACCAATAATTAAAAATCATCACTGCCAGTGATTTCTTCATAACATACTGCTGAGGGATTTACTTATCTGGAAACAGGCAAGTGGGCTATTCTATCTGATGACAAAATTACTACTTACAGTTCCTGCTTTAGTAGGACAGTTTCCATATGTTCTGTGCAATTGCAAATGTAGGAGAGATTCTTTCAAAGTATATCTCAGAGAACTGTTAGGAATTCTCACAGGGGACAAGCTCTCTCCATTGCCTATACAAGGAAATTGATGGAGACTGGCTTCCTAATTTTGATGATTTGAGGTGCAAAGTATGACCTTCTGTTCATCTTTCAGAATATAATCAATAATTTTAATGATTTTTTAGGACATAAGCAAGAGTTTCTAGACATCAAGCAGAGTTTGATGTTTCTTTCATATACATTTTTACATAGTATTCAATTGGTATTTTAAAAAGTGATGTCTTCCTCTCTTAGAAAATATATTTATATTGTTATGGTATCATGAGGATCTTCAAAACACAGTATTACCTGGAAACTAGTTTGTCTGGTATGTTTCATTTGGACTGTTGATAATTTTATAGGATTAGGTGCATGGATTTGTGGTCTTCATACAAATTCCAATTTTTTAATTACTGTGATAATTATTACAATGATGCCAAATGAATTGGTAATTACACAGGAACTGGGTGAGAAAGCAGTGATTCTTTGCATTTTGATGGAAATTGCTGAGGGAATCTATGTTTCCAGTCATGTGCACAACATAGCCTTACTCATTAAATCATTTAAAATCTGTTCCTCACAAAGAGACTATGAAAAAAATACATTGTGTGGCTAGGTTGGCAGACTAAACCTAGAAGGTGATTCCTGTTGGAGATAAAGTTTCTGTGCTATGAAAGAGGTAAAACTGATGGTGTGTCCAAGCTGAAACTCTGAATATCCCAGAAAAACTGTAGTAACATTTTTATTAACTTTGTATATAGTTTGGGGATGTTCACTATAACTAGTATGTTACTAATAAGGTGATTTACATATTCATCTCCTCAGATCCAGTATTTTTGTCTCAGAGGAAGATGGCCTTTTGGATAACAGTAAGTTTGATTTTGACAGTACTAGTGCTTTACCAGTGAAAGTTCTGTAGCACCCCTTGGGGGAATACTGTTTGGAGCAACATAAGAATGTCCATGATTTTGCCAAGGAACTGTCCAATTGGCCTTTCATACCAGCAAACCAAAGTCCTGTGCAGTTCTCTGAACTAGTGCATGACCATGCAGACCAAATTTGAAGGTCAGGTACTGACAAGAGCAGAGTATCCACTGATGAATGAGATCTTCCTTCTTCAGAATGTTTATTTCAACATTGCAAAAGGAAGATGATGATGATGAGTATTAAACACTAGTCTTGGAGTTTACCCTAATATTCCCTCAATCCTTCCCTCTCAGTTCAATTTACAATTTTGAGTCCTCCTAAACAGCTGTTGGTATTTTCCTTTGCCTATATGGCTTGTTGGTTTTTTTGATTTTTTTTTAATTAAATACATTTGTTTATTTTAATTGGATGTACATTCCGCATTTTTCTTCTTGTTTATAATGTCCATTACTACTAATGTCTAAGGTTTCATCATTTCATCTTAAAACTTAACCTAAGCAGCAAGGAAAATGAATCTTGAGTTTCATTTTTACTGCAATCAACTTAATGCAGGATGTTGTCTGTCTGCTAGAAAATATTGAAAGGCAGTCATGAAAAACCATTAGCATGTGCCTTGGGAAGGAATCTGAAGAATCAGGATAAGATCTCAGTTAGAAGATTGTCTCTGAGGTTACCCAGACCATCTGTAGCACTGTCACTGAACACAAGGCACAAGACCAGGAAATCTAGATATTTGCAAGATTAAATACTTGGGAACTCTGATAAAAAAAAGCCCTAATTATTTTCTGTCTTCATAAGCCAGAGTTGCAAAAGATGACATGTTGGGAACAGTTTAATAACCACAGATGCCCAGTGACAGGTAGTATTCTCCTCTAAAATAACTTTACAATTATACTACATTTTTTGAAAAATACTGCTTTTTGCTTTACAAAGCTCAGACAAATGTTGTTTGATGTTCCTGATGCTTCTATAGTCTAAAATCATTTAAAATTTGGCCTCACCAGTAGCATATTAAGTATCACTAACACATCAGTCAGTGTGGCCTCAAGAGTTTTTTAAATATAAATTTGTCCTTTTTCTTGGAAATAAATATGATATTCCCTCTGAACACAGATGGTATCACTTTTTTACACTGTTATAAAATTTCTTTTCAAAATCCAAAATTATTTTACATTTATAATGTAACTATCGTTTCTTTCATTTTCCTCCCCTGTCCTGGTTTCTGTGCTGGTTCTTATGTGACTATATCAGAAGTCTGCGTAAATCAGGGAAATTTTAGATGGTGGCTAAAAGCCTTTCATTCTTTTTCTCTAGGGGCCCAGGAAACATAGTGTAACTAGGATGTAGAGATAGTCTATGAATGTCAAGAAATGATCCCAGAAATCTCTCAGGCCTTACTGTTTTACAGGTGAGCTTAGGGATTCTAGTAGAAGGTGCATACCTTGCAATCTCTGCTGACTTCAAGAAGAATGTGGCCCAGCTTTGTAAGATATGCTAAAGTTCACAGATGAATGAAAATTTCAGAGACCAGTCAGGCCTGAGTTATGGACTGTTATCTTTTATTACTTCACATGGAGTCCATATGATGATCAAATGGTTACAACGAATCCGTTTTGGAGCAAAATTCTAACAACTAATTAAAATAGCCGTAAAAAGTCAGTTAATTATCCTGTTTCAGTGTGTTTTTAATTCAACAGAAATTCAACTCAACATTGAGTCTAGAAAAAAAAAAATTGTTCTTTCTTGCTCAGTTCTACTGTTTCAGATTTTTAACCTAGGCAATTTAGGTGGAAATAGTAAGCTAGAATAAGATATCTTTTCTTATGCATATAAGTAATTATAAAGATATTAAGACATGAAGCATAAATTTGGTGCAAACGTTTCAGTAGAAAGTGTTGGAATGTAATACATGAAAAATGAAAGGTGTGCTCTTGCTGCAGCATGGCATTTCAGATCTGAAATCTGTTTGACAACACTGTTAAGTTCGCTTGGCCATATGATAGGATCTCATGGAAAATAATAATGCAAAGGAAATGGTAGCTAATTGCAGTTTTTGTTTATGAACTGATTCAGTGAAACATGTTAGATTGTATATCTTCTCTATAACTACATTATGCTAATTAGCTAATAACACATTTTCCAAATGATTTTTAAATAGCTCTGTTTAGATTCTGACTCATACAAGTAGCAAGCTGTTACTTTTTTTGCATGAGCTACAGTTAGTGATTAAAAATTATGTGCGTGACTCAAAAAGAAAAGTTCAAGTTTTAAATAATCATAAAAAATGCTTAGGCAGTCCAGTTGAGACACAAAATATGAAAGCGTTGTCATAATTAAAGGACTGAACAAAATTAGATTTATATTCTCTCTTGTTAAGGTCCTGTGGACTTGATGTATAAACAATAAAGATTAATAAAAATATATATATTTCATTTTATAGTTATTACAATATATAAAAGGACAAAAAATATAGATATATTTTTGTAACTGTTTTAAGCCAGAATTATGACTTGGAATTTTCTAGTTTTCTCCCTGTCCATGAATCAGACATAAGTTACCCAACAGTGTGAATGTGTTCAGATCACCAGTATAAAACTAAAAAAAAAAACCTCATGAAATAGAGATGAGAAGAAACATCTTGGGGAAAAAAATGTATTATATGTATTACATGAGCTTTAGCCACTTCAAACATTTTTTTGAAAGTAGCCCAATTGTTTAAAGCGTTTAATGAGATATCAAAATAAAAGCAATTAAGAATTTTTTGTATTTTTTATTATTTAAAAGCATTCTTGTCAATAGAGGTTATAAGATGAAAAAAAGAAAAATAAATTCTCACAGATTCGTATTTTTCTAAGCACTATTCAAGTATATAGGACAGGAGGATTAGCGATCTAGAAGAACCCAAAATACTATTCAAACAACTAGAAATCATGCCCATATCTTATGCATTATAATTGGCATTTCAAACAATCAGTATTGAATTTGAGTCATTAAAATTGTTTTTCCTTTTTGTGTGACAGTGGGCTTATAAAATGTGGGTCTCAGAATCAGCCTACATAGAAAAAAGAATAATCTAACCTGTAATGAACATCACTTGGTATCCTCATTTTGCAAATCTGTTGCTGAAGGATAAATAAAGGGATCAAAAGTGTGCACAGTTAACAAGAAGGTTCACTTTAATTTTCTTCAGTCATTTGGGAATGTTTTCATTGGTACTTTTTTGGTACTTCTGAGATCATAGTTTTCATGTTTTACAGCATTTCAATTCCAAATTAACATCCACATCAGAAAAAGAATCAACATACCTTCTTCTAATAAAACACTACATTTACAGATATTGCTGAGAAATTTATGATTAGGAATTCTAATTCATAAATCCTAAGAAGTAAATTATTTTATAGGTACATATGCAGCATGCTAATTATGCTACCCTTGCCTGCATAGAATTTTCATTTAGAACAGGCTTGCCTGAGGAACTCTTTCTGAATCTCATATGGCTGGGTTAAGCTTAGAAATTCTATTGATCACTGCTTTACTTTTACTGTCGGAATTGAGCAAATACAGGCAATAAAAAGTTTTCATGCAATACGGTATGACTACTTAGTAGAATGATCTCATCTCCATTCTGCATTACCTTCCTATCTGCATGGAAAGTGCTAGACAGAAAAGGATAATGATAAATGAAGCCTTCTATGAAGTGTCCTTCTAAGCCCCTTGAAAGTGCTTTTTTGCTTTTTTTTTTTTTTTTTTGAGAACTATTAAAAGAATGCTGAAAACCCAAGCAAAAATCCATCAAAGAACTGACCATTCCATCAAAGAACTGACCATTTCATGGCCTTATACTTCTGTAGTCTACATCAAATTTCAAATTCCAAGACAGTAAAACATGTCTGGAGATTCAAAAGTTAAAATACATACAATTTTTTAAACTCTGTTATTAATTTGCTACCGAGTATCAAAATAATACTTTTCATGATGAGCACACTAATGTTGAAACTTCAATTCACATTTAAAAATTAATTTAAATAGTCTGCTACCTCCCCTTTCCTCCGTACATTTTAATTAATGACAAGTCCATGGAAAATACAAGAGCCTAACTATAGATGTCAGAGTCCAAAAGTCCTTCTTCCCACAAAAGCAAACTCTGGGGCAAAGAACCGCATTCCTATTTTCCTGTTCTTCTAGATACATTTAATTTTGTAATCTTTCCTGTATGGCAGCATGGCTTTAGGAAAAGTTGGGAAATATTCCCTGAAAGATATGATCAAAAGCTAAGCTGCCTTGGACTTGTGTTGCAGAGCCTTTAACATTGGTGTGCTTTCGTATTTAGGAGCCAGTGGTACACTGTTTCCACATTAGCTGTACAGCTTCAGCTCATCTTCTGATATTCTGCTCTAGGTAGGCAAATCTGCTCTGAGAATCTTAGCAGAACTTGTGGAAGCATATTTCTGGGGGAGTGCCAAAAACTTTCTGGCAGCTCAAGGAAATTATGGATAGATAGAGGAACTTAACCATAATTCTTTGGAAAACCTCTAAGAAATGAACAGATACTGACAACACATGCTAGACCTTTTCTCAAGAAGAGAACCAGATAAGTGCTCCGATGTGAGCTCTTGCTCCAAACGCAGAGTCTGAAAAGCAGCAGTAACAACACAACTGTGGTGCGTCAGCAGAGGCAATCCTGGCAATGAGCATGGGGAAGCAGCACCGAAGGCTGCAGCTGATAGGAGCTATGGCCATACCAGCTCCCCATCTGTGGTAGGCGCTATCAGTACTTGACAATTATGGCACCTAAATGGAACATCTTTTTTAGACCTAAACATTGCTCACAGACTGGTGGATCAGAATTAGATTTAATTCCAGCATGTGTCTCTCCTAGATATATACAATCAAACTGAAGGGAAAAAAGCTTGAATACCTTTTGGCTTAGTGACCTGTAACACTGCAGTGTATTGTAATCACAGCAGTAATACTGTTGCCTGCAAGTGTGACTGCCTAGCTGTAAAACACAGGCATTTCTCAAAATGTGAGAGCTCTGGTTGATAATTCTGACACACTTTACCTTCAGTAAGCCTAAGGGAGCTTCTGCAATCCTAAATGTGTAATAGAAGGAAGGAGTAGTGGTTTGTATTTACTTCTGTCTAAGTCTGGCAAACTTCTAGTCTGCATTTATTTTCTTTCCAGACAAAGGGTGTAATGTCAGAACTTTAAAAGCCACACACAATGGAAATTATTGTCTCAATTTACTAATGTTTAGATTCCCAAGGGACATCTGCTCACTTTTCTCTACTAAGACTGTCATTAGGCACTTTGGCCAAAGTTCCTGTCCCTATGGTTTGTGTAACGTTGTTCTGTTGTAAATTAGGCACACAGTTGCAGTATTTTGTGATCATCTACGGGAAAAATCATAGTCAGGATATAAGTAAAATTGTTTGTGTCCTGATAATTCTTGATGTTCAAAGGCTTCATTAGCTCCTTTCTGGTAGTGGATGTAAACTTCATTATGATGATCTGAAGTTTGAATCAATTCCCTTTTTATTTGTGAATTTGTTTTTGCACATTTCACCAGTGACCATACTCAAATAAGTTATTACACTGCGATGAAAACTTTTGTAGACTTCCATATCATTGATTGCAACTGCAAAATAGAAAAAAAACCAGACAGATGCTTGTTCACTGAGGGTGATACATGCATCATACCCAGAGACACCAAGGATGCAATTAAATTGCAGTAGTGATTCTTGGGTATTTTTCTAGCTTCTTTGCCTCTACCATTTGGTAGCAAAAAAGTTTACAGAATACAGAAGTTTTGGTAGTTTCAAGTGAGTTTACTATTAAATAAAATTTAAAAATCAAGAAAGAAAGAAAGAATATTCTTTTCAGGATTTTGAAAATCAGAAATCCTTGAAATTACTACATCTATTTATAACAAACTTTGCTAAACACCAGAGGTTGAAAACTTGATCTTGAAACAATCAGAGGAGAACTAGACCTACTTACATTTTAAGATATATTTGCTTCTTGCAATCTACTAAGTACCCTGTAGTGAAAATCATTGTTTATTTTTAGAATATCAAGTCCTTAAGAATGAAAAAAAAAATTGCAGAACAAGCTTGGGATAGAGAGTGTTTACGTAGATTTCTGTATCATTAACTAGATGACTTAAAATATTTCCAACCATTTTGAGGGAATTACTTAGTCCTCTGTTTCTAATAACAAAGTCTTTGTCTTATACTTTCAATGTCATAAAAGAAATTGTCTCACTAAAACAAGGACACTGTGATCCAGAAAACGTTTAATTCAGAGCACTAACAAACTTCCTTCTTTATTTCAACTACAGTTTCATGCTATGACATATCAGCAGAAATATTGTTGTTTACTATGTAACCTATATTTCATATACTTTTATGCTACAAAAATAAGAAATACTAATTTTAAAGCATTATTTTGAAACTTTTCAAAATAAAAATTTCTATGGTAAGACTTATCTTCTTCTTTCCTATAAGTTTGTTGATTCTTCCCAATTTGGTTTTTCCCTTTCTGCCTCCCAGATTTAATGGTTTTGTCTTTTCAGTTCCAGTCTAAATTAAAATTTTAAATTTTCAATCTCTGCACTGATGAATTTGAAATTATTTTTACTTTTTCTTTACCTGGAAATTTGCCCAGCAGATGATAGCTGATATCACTAGGAAATCATATGCTGTTACAAGCTACTGTGAAATGAGCAGTGACATTATTCTTCTAAGCAGTTCTCCTTATCAATAATATAAATTGCAATTATTGGTTAAACAAGTTTGTCCCATTTCAGCTGATTACAGTAAACACCTTTGTTTTTAGCTCATAATGATGGTTAATTTTCTTGGGTATATCAGTGTTAATTGAGCCAAAAATCCATCTTTCGACTACATATCAAAATATAATCACCATTGGGGTGTGTGAAAACATGAATCATGGAAAACAAAGTAATTCTGTTTGTCAGGAGCTGTGATTATTTTATGAGAACCATACTGTTAGGTGTCCTTTTTAAAAAACATGACATACCAAATTGCTGAAAACTGGTGTTTACCACTGTAGCATCTCATTCTTACTTGTCATGTTAAATCTTGTCACTTTTTGCTATGTTGTTTCTCATCATATCGCAGTTGGATGTGACACATTCAGTTACATGACATGACTCATTGCAACCTGAGAAATCATAGATTTGTTGGGAAAAAAGAAATGTTACAATAGAGGATGAAGCTTTTCAAAAGCCTTTTTGATAGAATATGTTACTGACATTGCTTTTTTCTTTTATAAATGAGTACTCTTTTACATATCTTACGCTTCCTTCTGATCTCCTACTCTTGCCTTTTTTTTATCAGAAGCCATTTATGGTTTGTACCTTTAAAAAAATCTACAGAGAGGTCAGACTTAGTTATACTTTACATATGTAAAATACATATAAAATTAGCATCTTCTCTTGACTACATGTTCACATATCATGTCATACCAGTACCTTTCTATCATGTATCTAGGTTGACCTATTTTGAAGAATGGGATCTTAGGAGCAAAAGTTAGGTAGAGTTGACTTCTTAATAGAAAGTTTTTGTTAAAGCTATTTCTGAACCAAGTTGTATGTACACTCGCAAAAGCCAAAAGGCAGGTTTTAGTAATTAAGGTCACATTTACGGAATCAGAGGACAAATGATTTTGGAAGGGATCTATAGAGGTCATCTGGTCTAACTGCCCTGCTTGAGATGGGCCAACAAGAACAGGATGCCCAGGACCACGCCCAAAATGCTTTTGCTTTTTTTTTTTTTTGTTTTTTTTGATTTTTGACCACATTCAGGAATGGAGATTCCACAATGTCCATGGGCAAACTGTCCCATTGTTCAGTCACCCCCACAGTAAAAAACAAACAAACAAACAAACAGATGTGCTGTTGTACTCATATGGAACATCCTGTGTTTCAGTTTGTGCCCACTTTCCTGTCACCAGGCACTACTGAATAGAGCCTGGATCTGTTTTCTTTGAACCCTCCTTCAAGTATTTAAATACATTTATAAGATCCCCCCAAGCCATCTCTTCTCCAGCTAAAGAGTCTCATCTTGCTCAGCTTTGTGTCTTAGAAGAGATGCTCCAGTGCCTTAACCATCTTAATGGCCCTGCACTGATGCTCTCTAGTAGCTCCAGGTCTCTGTTGTACTGAGTAGCCTAGAAACGGATACAACACTTCAGAGAAGCCCTCAACAGTATTGAATTAAGAGGAAAGATTACCTGCCTCAACCTGGTAATGACAGTTGTCCTCATGCAGTCCATAATACCATTAACCATGATACCATCTTTGCCTCAAGGGTGCATTGCTGCCTCACAATTCAGTGTTGTATTCACTGGGTCTTGGATGTCGTTTTCCACGCAGCTGCTTTTCAGTTAATTGGTCCCCAGCATAATACTGGTGCATGGGGTTGCTCCTCACAGCATTTCCCTTTGTTGAACTGCACAAGGTCAGTGACTTTCTATCAGCCCATTTCTCCAGCCTGTGAACGTCCCTCTGAATAGCAGCACAGCTCTGGTGTATCAGCCGTTCTTCCCAATTCTGTATCATCAGCGCACTTTCTGAGGGTAGACTCTACTCCATCATCCAGCTTATTGGCAAAGATGCTGAAAAAATCAGGTCTAGTATAGATCCATGGGGTACACCACTAGATACTGGCCTCACACAAGATGTTGTGTCTCTGAACTCGTTCAGTCAGTTTTTAATCCACTTCTCTATCTGCTTATCCAGCCTATACTTCACCAGTGTCTCAAGGAGAATCCTGTGGGAGATAGTGCCAAAAGTATTGCTGAAGTCTATGTAAAACCTCTATTGCTCTCGCCCCACCTACCATGCTAGTCATATGTAACTTCTTGAGTCCATAGAACTTGAAAGTTGAAAAAATCAAAAGTGATAGGATGCCACTTCTTTCTCATGAGTAAGGGCCTACATGATGTCACTAGAGTTTCTCCTGTAAAGCAAACTGTATGAATTTTCCTCTGATCCAAGCTAGCAATGTAGAAGGCAGCTCTTGTTTCAAAAACATAAGGTCTATGGTCTAAACCAGAACTTCTGAAGTTTTATTGTCACCACCATACCACTGGCAGAAAAGTCATGGTGAGGTTGTGTTGAGCCCGCAGAAGTATGCTAGCATCTGAATCTTTTCATGGATGTTGAAAGAGCTCCCTACACCACACTCAAATCCCCACATCACACTCAAAATATATTCTTAAAAATCTGAGCTAGAACTGAAACACTGAAAGTTTTCACTAAAATTATTAAGTACATTTTTACTTGCATTTCATCCATCAAGAATATTGTAGAGAAAATTTCCTTCTGGTTTCCATGGGAACAGTTTTGTAAATGTATAGGGATTCAAAATGTAAAGTGGTTGGTGAAAAACTTGTGAAAATAAAGTGCGTTTGCAGTTTTTCTTCCATGATAAATGTATGGAGAATTAAAACCTTTGACAAGAAAGGAGTGATAGCATATGATTTTCTAGACATATGGGAAACGTGTGCAAACTCAAGAGGCATGAATTATTCCTCTTGAACAAAAAAAAGCTTAGCAGATGTTAGTGTGCAAGGACCGTGTAAACATTCTGGGGGCTTAAAGAAGGGTAATTTTAAAAATTCATCAGTAGGAATAAAGACACATGAAATTGCAAACCAAATATTTTTATAAAATTCACAGGTAATAAGCAATTGAATAGTTACTTTTCTCTGTTTTGTTTGAGCATAAGCCAGTAATTTCCCATGAAAAGCATTGGTCAATAGGAATATGGGAGATACTCTAAAAAGTGTTGTCATTCTTGATCATTACAACTTACCGAGATTTTACGGCTTTAAATACATTAATCTGAGGATCAGACCCAGCTGTTCAGGGGACAGGACAGGCTGTCAGCTGTAATTGCATCACATGACCAGCAGCACATATGCCCCATTGAGCATTGGTGGTGGGGAAATGGAAAATTAACCCTTCCAGCACAACCCTACTTGCCATCCATGAAACTTGACTAAAATTTGCCTAAGTAGTGAAGTAACTAGGAGGAATTTTGCTCAAAGGGAGTTATATATACATGACAGTTTAGACAATACAAGAGGAAGTAAAGATGTTGTCAATCTAAATTGAGATAAAACCCAAACATTGTTTGTGAAATTTACATTTTCAGCTATATTTAAAATATTTCAGCTCCTGTTTTTAGCTACAATTTCTGAGGAAATATTCTGTGGAATAGAATATTTTCCAGAACTTTTTCATTTGTCTAATTATCTTCCTGATCTACTGACTGCTCTTTAAAACATTCAATTTACAGGCTTCATCCAAGGTTGGAAACTGGTAGAGGATGCAAGTTTTGTAGTATCATTATGGCCATTTCACTGGGGCACATTCTTCACCTGTTAAATGCTTAAGTGGTTTTGTACTTCCTCTGGATATGTTATATATTGAAAAAAACTTGCCTCTGAAATAATGACAATACTGTGTAATACCTCAAAAATATGAGATCTTTGTCAATTCAAGTGATAATGGAACCAAACACATGCATTTATAATGATGTAAGAATGAGAAAAAAGCAATTAACTGTCAGTTTAGAGGTTTTCAATAAAAAACCCTTCTCACAAGCAGATATTATAGACAGCCGCTACAATGCCCCTAAAATTGAAATATATTATGTGTATAAATTACATCTTCCTTCTAAATGTATTATGAAAATTTAAGCTGGTATATCAATATTAGATTGAGTGACGTGCATCACTGTAAGGGTCCCTAAGGTTAAATTGGGCTCCTGCACTGGAATTCTAATTAGAAATATGAGTGCTCCAACTCTGTGTAAATGCACGTCTGTTTAATTATTTTTGCTTTTTCCTTGCATCTTTCATTATTCCATAGTCCTTTTCTTTCTCCTTTCTTGCTGTTTTCAAGCAACCCAATCTCCTCACTTAATCTAAGTGTAGGACTTTTCTATAAGTTGGCATTAATTGATAAGCAGTGTTTAATTATTATTTTTCATCTCTGAAGAGACCTGATATTAGCTCCCTGAGGGCCCTAGACAACATTTCAGCCCTTTGACTCATGTGGCACAGCTCTGCCATCTTCTGACATATCTTTCTCTTGTCAGGAATACAGTCATTTTCTTTAGGGTAATACCAATAATATTTTGTCTGTATTTTCTCTTTAGGAATTTCTTTCCTATTTAATAGTACACAACAAAACATTTTTAATGGAGAATGGATATAGTTAGTCTCTACATAAGAGATGTGTTTTAAATGAGTACAACAGTTGGTTTCTCTATCACACTAAATGACTCATAAGAAACCTTTCACAAATATTAGTACAATAGCCGAATTACCGCAAGAGTATTATGTTATTTCCTACTACCCTATCTCACTCTTAAAAGAGTACATAAATTTCTTAAATTATTTATGTTTGGCATTAATTTGTTTAATCTTATTAAAGAAATGTAATGAAATAAATCAAATATTGTGTAGATGAATTTCAGTGTAAATCTAATGTCCATAGAAAAGTAATTTTCATTTTACATTGTGTGAATCTTGGTGGTGAGGATGTAGGGTATAAACTTTATTTTGATAAATCAAAATTCCTTTTAAGAACTGCTTAAAATTTAACATTTTCCTCTGATAGGATAAATCTGATTAATTTTAAATCAGTGTAATTATCCTAATATTCTTAATGAAATTCCAGCACACACAAAATTTTTCAAATACTTCTCAGCAGATATAGTTTTATTAATGAAAAATAAAATATCATTGGGAGACATTTGGCCTTAGAATGAAATATTAAAAATTGGATTAGTCTTTGGATTAGTATTTAGATTCACATCAGTGTGCAATGAAGATATATTGAAGTGCAAATATATTGAAGTGGAATGTATAGAAATCTTAACATGAGTTCTGGAGTAACTAATTTTCTTTCCCAGGCAAAGCTAAATTCTAGAATCTGAAATCTCCTTTTAATTGCTGAATTGTACTTTTTCAAATCTTTGTTTTCTTCAGCACTAACCTGAAGACCCTAAGCTTATTCAAAAATTTCTCTCCCTATAGGCGATTTTTTAAAGCTATCATTTCTTAGGATGGATCTCCAAATGGAACAAATGCACAGCCTTTCTCTGTTGCTCTGTTTCTTGTCAGTCCCAATAAAAGAAGAAAGACAAGACAGCCTCTCCAGCCACAGGAAAGTCATAAGCCCAGTTACCCTTTGGTAAAAGGTCCCTCACAGCTTGTTTTTAACCTATTCCTGGTCTATTCCATAACAGAAACCATTACATGGTCAAATAAAGACCTGAAAATATTCTTCAATCCTATTTAAAAATATGTAAATACTAGAAAATGCCATAATCAATACATTCTATTTAAACATTACAAGAATGTTACATTAAGTTCCCTAAAACCACACTTAATCCTCATAAAATATTTAGTTTGTGTAGCCTAATTAATACAGCATAAACAAACATACATAAAATACATAAATATATAAAATACAACAAAACACTTTTCTGAAAAAGTCACCAGGTATTTAAACTCCAAAACTGTAGATGGAATATGGAATACCAGACAAAACCAGGATTTTCCTTAGGCCTAGACATGTGCAAGTTGAGTAGTCCATAATGAAGTACATCCAGATGTGTCCTTCACAAATACCACATCTTAATAAAATGCTGTGTTGTATCCATTTGATTATACCAGTTTTTCTGAACAGATGCAGCAGACATATTTTATTTTCCATGTATGGCCATGAACTCCATATTCAGTGATTTTACATGCAATTTTATTTCTGAAATCAGGAGTATGCTTAGGTTTGGCTAATGTGCATGCAAGTTCTCTGTAATACATGTGTTTATTTTTAAAATATATAGATCAAACTGGTGCTTGATAATAATTCTTGGAACTTGACCCTGGTTACATTACCATTTATTTTTAGATTCTGTGACCTTTTGGAATAATATTTTTATAAGTGCAATAAGATCTTCTAGTGTGCGAATTAATGTTGTACTGATGGAATGGAGTTGATTGCACTCAGCCTTTAGCTTCATTCGCAGCAACACATTAGTTGTGAATTAGTGTGCAATAATTCATGCCCTGTTCTTCTTAGGTCTAAATATAACATTTGCTCAGCTTTAGAAATACAACATAAAGGCACTAATATTTTCAAATAAGGAGCCCCCTCCCATCCCTTAGTATTTTCATTTCAAATATGTTGTTCTAGCCGCCATATGTTACAATAATAACAGTCTATTAAATAGTGACATAGACTTCAGCCTAGCTTTCTTAGACATTCATTCTGTACAGATACTTTCTATGCTCAAGGTGTTGGGATCCAGCGACATGAAAGGGGATCTAAGAGTCTCTGTATTGAAACAATCATATGTATGATTACCTTTTCTTTTTGCTTTAATTATAATTCACAGGACACTTCATAAAAATAAAATTATTTTGAAATCTATTATTTTTCAGACAAAGTAAATGATGGACAGGCAGGTAAAGTATTAGTCACAAGGAGTCTTTAGGCAACTAAACTTAACATTTAGGTTCCTAGAATTCTCACATCATACTCAAAGTCTCCATCATTAAAGTCCCATAGAAAAACAAGCATGGCTAGAAGACACTCAGAAAGAATTTTCTTACAAGTCTGTCTAAAACTGAGGAGAAAGCTGAAGTTTCTCACATAATTTCCAAACTAGCTTCTCTCCTAATGAAGATTTCATCAACTAGATGGAATTAATTAGAACTAGCAACACTGAATTCTGCAGAGTGGTGTGGGACCCCAAAGGTCTCTGTCAAATATAGGTCTGGCACACAGGCAGTCTTTAGTACTGTGGAAGATTAAATCCTGATGTCTCAGAGACTGTCAGTTGCCCTGTCCATTGGACTGTTGGGTGTGGCTTCTTCAGTAGACTACATGCAATTCTGTTGAGATTGAAAAGTTTAAGAAAGTGCAGCCATGGAATATGTGTAGACAATGATGAAAAGTCAGGAAATCAAAGTTGAGGCACAGCATTTGGAAAACAGGGTTCAAGATCAAACCTTGCAGTAATACAAGTGAAATGAACTATCTAATTTGGTTTCTAAAGCTATCTAGCAAGTAGGCTTAACAGACAAGAGGAGCTCATATGGTAAGCAGTACAGTACTGATGACTCACTGGAATAATTTCCTAAAGTTTCCTATACTTAACGTGTCAGTATGCAGTCATTTTGAGAATGTTCTAAAATGAAAAGTAATATTAGACCATTCTATTTCTAGCACTTGTTCAGTTCTAGTTCTAAGAATGTTCTTGCATGTAACCTGAGCAACAGAACAGAGGAAACAGACTAACCTGTCCTTACAGAACAAGCTATGTGGGTACTTAATCCAAAAACCTGTGATGCCTCTTTGCAATGTTGATTGTATGAATTTTCTCTTTCACATTTCATAGCTATGTGGTCTGAATGCCTGTCACAATTCATTTTTCCTGCAGATCATTCTCCCATAAGATGAACAAAACTGATTCAATAGGAAAAGGTTATCTCTGCTGTAGTAGTAGAAGCAAGTGCTGTGGATTGGACTGCAGTATGAGAGCCATAGCCTTTGTACACATGAATGGAGAAAAAGTAGAAGTAGTTAACATATAGGTGCTTGTTTCATCTAATCAACATAGGGAATAAAGAGCAAAGAAGATATTGTAGTATGCACTGTAGATTTCCAGAGTTCTTTTCTGTAGCTAGATCCTGCTGAGGGGCTTTCCCTGGTGTACCTGATTTTCACTACTGTTTCCCATCCTAGCTAGCATAATGTGAAAGTAGTTGGCTCAATCCATGCTACCTTACAGGTACATTTTTTTCTGTAGTTACTCCTGTATGGCCCAAACTCTGTCCAAAGCAAGGTTTAATGCTCTACTAATGTGACTGATCACAGTAAGTATTGCAACAAATTTCACTTTATTGGATGGTATAGAAACAAGTGATGATGATGTCACTTTAATTGGTGGCATAGGAAGAAGAACATTTGCTAGAATTATAGAACTCTGCATTTCTCTTCTCATCCCTGCTCTTCTTTATTTTCTTCCTCTCCTTTCTCTGTTCTCTTCTCCTTTACCTTCCTTTTCTCTCTTTCACTTCCCATTCCCTTCCCATTTCAGTTTTTCCCTTAGGGGTATTATCCAAAGCAGAATCAGAATTATGAAGCTTGCTTTATTTCTGTAAATATCTGCTTCATTTTCTCCTATCATACCTCAAAGTGGAATTAATTGAGCTTTAAAGGATATAAAGAGTTACTGCAAATATACCACAGAGAAGGATGTAATACAGAAGTAAATCTACTAATAAATTAGGTTGGGCTTGAAAGTTTCTGGGCCTTTAAGTGTTCTACTGGATTTGTTTACAAGATCAAAAGAGCCAACAAGTCATTAAGATGCTGGAAAAATGCAAGAGACGGAAAATTGGGCTGTCTAGGAAGGTGGAGTGGTCTGAAGTAGTAAGTGAATTCGGTTAGTCAGTTATTTTTCACAGATTCTGAAGGCTTCATGATCTACATACTTTCAGAAAAGTGACTAGATTTCACAGACCAGACGTGTTAACAAAAAATTGTCTTCCAAATGCATGGAAAAGAATATAACTTTTGGTCTCTGTTAATCCCTTTCGCTAATTTCTGCTATAGAGTGGGTTTGGAAACAAACAGTAATCCTGTTTGGAAACAAACAGTAATCCTGGCAGTAATTGCCAGAAATAATTGAGTATTATGCTAATTTATAATAAAAATCAAGTATTCAAAAAAATATTTCAATTGCTAATTGAACTACAAGCAATATAAAGAATTCATTTTCTCAAAGCAAATTATTTCTAACTTAACTGCTTTTTTAGCCAAATAATGATATTTGGCTAAAAATATTAAGATATTCTAATCTATCTAATATTAAAGATATTTCAGTTGAATCTATATGTTTTTACTGTCATTAAACCATTTATTAAATGCAAAATTCTGCATGAAATCTTATTAGGTATGTAATGACCCTTGTTAGAATTCTGCAGCAAAAACGCAGGAAAAGAAATAGGGTTTAGGTCTTAAATTAGCTATTGATACTCCCAAATGAAGGATTTGCAGCATGTCGTTATATATACAGATGGCATTATGATTTCCAAGAGCAAATGTTATAAATATGATAGGAAACAAAAAAAAAAAAACAAAAACAATGTAGTATGTATAAAGCAATTTATTTATCTGGAGGGATTATTTTTTAAAATGTGGAATTTAAAGATCAAATGATTTTAACAGAAAGTCTAGTATGAATTTTCAGTTAATACTATTTTACTTGGTGCATGCAAAACCTAGGAGGCAATAGCACTAATTAAGGAGCTAAAATCAGTAATAACACAAGGCAGATTATAGGGTACATTTTGTGCAGGTATCAATTCTATATTTAGAGCGGAGTTAGTTGGGTGATGAGCTAATAAGAAAGGAAAGACTAGATAAGAGGAATGTACCTATTTAACTGGTTGCCATTACAGCAGATAACTGATGGGTATTTATCTAAATGGTTTTTCCCATCTAACTCATATTATTCATAATTCATTTCCATTATCCATGGAAATACTTTTGACATGGGAACTGAGAAACTGAGTACTGTTTTTGTCATTGAACACTATTCCAAGGGCACAACCTTCATTGCCTTCTACAATGGGAATAGACCCACCCAAACTGTTTTCATGCCAACTACATGGTCCAAAAGTAGTGCCTTGCTTTTCTCTGTTTTGCAGTGTCTGGTGGTAGGGCTTCAAGATGTAGTAGAGCAGTGAGTGATGGGTAAGAGAGCGATGTCATAAGAATGCCTGTTTTCAGACTGATCTGGGGACTCCAAAGCACGTAATTAAAATTACTCTCAAACTTTAAAGAATGAAGTGGGATTGGCTGTCATATGGCATGCAACAGAAAAAAAAAGGGTGGAGATTACAGAAGCAATTCTGTACAAATATTCATGCTTTATTTACCTTGAATATTAAAATCTGTTCAACATTCCAGTAACTTCAGATTCAGAGTCTTTGCTTTAAAACTTTGTCTTGACCTTGACTTAGAAATTTACATCTTCTGAGGAGGTATCCATGTTAATGTATCTTAATGAGTTTCCTTTACCACTGTTCAGAAAGCTCTGTAACATAGTTTTTGGCTGGCTCCTAGAGTATCTGCTGCTGCTCTGTTTATTGCTTTGCAAGTAGTAGTCCCAGAGAGAGTTACCATCAGGATCAGCATTATTGAAAATAAACGCACATCCATACAGATTAGTAGGCAGTGTTATCCTCTGTTAGGTGTGGGGAAACAAAGAAGAAAGTTGTGATCTCCCTGAGATAGTTGAAGGAGCCTGTATTTTGAAGTGAGATGCAATTTCTTGCTCTAAGGCCTATATTCAGACCATGATGCCACTTTTTTTCACATCTTTCTCTTTAACCTATCAAACTGAGATACTTCTTGTGGTAATTGATAGTAAACTGGCACATTCAAATATCACTTTCTATGTGTGAATTATTACTCAGCATTTTGTGGAAATAATGACAACATCAATATTTTAAAATAAACAAATTGTTCAGTTTGTTAAATAAAGGCTTATCCTAAAAAAAGCAGCTTCAAAAATGTATCAAATTCCATTAATGGATATCTCATTAAGCACAAAATATCATTTAAATAGGAAAGTTATTACCTCCCACATTGTTGCAGCTACTGCTCCAAACCAATTTCAACAGATCTTTTCTAAGGGCTCCTATTCCACAAACTATTTTGCTCTGTCTCGCTACATTGCTCATCACTGACAATTTCTTGCCCCATTCTAGCATGCATTGTGGCAGTTTAAGGTTGAAATATAACCTGTAGCTTAATGGTGAAAGGGGCCTTTCTGTGTAAGAGATCTTTTAAAGATTTTTAAATAAACTTTATTTTAACTCCTATCTGTACTGTATCTGGTTGGGGTAGAGTTAGCTTTCTTCAGAGCAGCTCTTTGGTGCTGTTTTTTGGATTTGTGGGTAAAACAGTGTTAGTAATATGTCAATGTTTTGGCTGAACAGTGCAGCATTCTGCTTGTCTACAAATAGGAATGGGCAAGAAGTTGGAAGGAGACGTGGCTGGGACAGCTGACCCAAATTGGCCAAACAAATATATCTCTTACAATACAACCTCACATTCAGCAATAAAAACTGGAGGTGGAAAAAGAAAAAGACAGATTTTGACTTCCAAGGAGGCCATTGCTCTGACACCAGCTGGACATTAGTCTGACACGTGTTGAGTTCTTAGACATTCCCATGTTCTGTTTTGGTGTAATTGTTCCAATTACAAACTTGAAGAAGGAAGATTTAGTGGATTTATAAAAATAAAAACTTACTTATCTCTGCTGCATAATTTCAGTTTTCCTCCAAAAACTAAGGAGGATGTTCTTTAAATATGAAATTGCTTAGTATACTTAAGATCTACCTCATGTGCAGTGAATTCCAATTCACAAGGCTACGTTTAGCTGAAAAATAGTAGTACTGTATGAAGAAAAGAAACCGATGTTGGTCAGTAGCAGTGTTAACCCCCTAACTTCATAAAAATAATAAAGTGGCTTTAAAAATGGAATATAAGGGAAAATCAAGAAAATATATGGAAACAAGCAAATATAGGGAAAAAATTAATAAGTCGCTCAAACAAAGCTAGTTGTGCCCATATCCATGGTAATTACATGGCTAATTTGAGACCTCTTGAAACCCTCAGGAGTAGTTTCAAGATAGAAAGGCTATGTGAGATGTCAGACTGGCACAGAATAAAGTAAAAAAAAAATTACTACAAAATGACAAAGTACATGAAACACTCACTATTAAGAACTAAATAGATCTGAATAGCCTTAAAGAGCACATATAAATATTTCAAAATCAATATTCCACACCATTTATTATTATGCCAATTTACTAATGTATAGCCTAGAAAATGTTTATTTCTAAACAGTTTGCTTTTCTACCTTTGAACTTTTCTTAACCTGCAGAAATTTTTCTCAATGTTTCAATTACTCAATGTCTAATGAAGATTAGGAGAGAAAAAGAAGAGCAGGAAGAATTAGGTCCCCAGTGTTACAGTAGTTCTTCATTCTTTCTCATTCTAAGATCATACAATTGTTATGATACTAAGACAGTATCAAGAGACTGACTGAGAAAGAAAGCAACCAGAATCACTGACCAATGTTCAGAGTACTGGTGAGACAAAGTTAGGTCCAGAAATGTCAGGGTCCTGTGTGCACCAAAAAATGACAATTACTTACCCCTGCCCTGTGCCCAGCTCAGAGGTTTAATTGCCTGCATTCAACATCATCTTTGATGCAATGCAGCTGTATGGCCTTGGAACAACCTGCTGGGAAAAGTGCAATATGAGAAAGAGTTGTGAGAAGCCTCATCCTCCCACTTTGCTTAAGAGCTACATTTAAGTGAGGACTTCCCACTTGGATTTTGCAGCACTACATTGCGGTAAGCCTGCACGTGGAAGACTTTAATTTTTGGCTTGACATTAAACCCTCTTCATCATAATGGGATTTGTCACTCAACTGTTGACGAACTCTGGATAACATCACCAGATCTGCTCTGCTGTTTTGGCTCAGCTACAGGGGTAACTGCAGCCCCTGTGACAGAAGTCGCAGTCCTGTACCTGCTACCAATCTCAGCTCACCTTTCCTTGCAGAGCAGCCTACTCCTGCTGCTTTCTGACCTGAAAAAATGGGGTTTATGATTTCAATTTCCCTTAGCATCTACAATCCAGGAATAAGTTCCTCTAAGATGATGTAATCATCTTCATTCTATCATCATTCTTTTTGGGGGTAAAACACCTTTTCCTTTTACATACTTTTGCTGTTAATACTGCTATTAATATTGCTATTGTGCATGTCTTATTCCATTGCTTTGTGCTTTTAGTAAGTTGTTATTTCAACCCATAAGGGTCTTTTAATGGAAGGGACTGAGGAAGGGGAGTGGCTTATTTGGAGTTTATTAACTGCTAGTGTTAACACCAGCACATAAGACAGGGAAATCCATCCGTTCATATATGTTCTCATATATTATTTTTTCTCATTTTACATCTTAAATATTTCTGTGAATCATTTATAAGTGTAAAATAGATGTGAAAGTTTTATTGTGTTAAATATGAGTATAGAATAAAAGTTCACAGGACTTTTATGAACACTTATTGCATGCACAGGACTGATATTACCATGGAAAGTTTATTTAATCTTGAAAGCTGAGGTCTTATTTTGTATTAATGCTGCACTGTTGCTGTAAGAATGTTGTACAGTAAATATCATGAGCTACAGTTTATGGGAAAATGGCAAATCTCAGGCAAATGAACTTAATCATAACTTGTATTTCTAGGGAAACATACAATTTCAAGATTTTTCTGTAAACGTTAACTTGATACCAATAATCAGTAGAATGAATTAGATACATTGACAAACATGGTAATGACCTTGGAAGATGGGCAAAGGATTCATTAGCAGATTTATAATAACCTTAGCTGAATCCATTAAAGATGCCAGGATGTCACAAGAAAACAGGATGTTTGCAGACACAGATGCTTGTAGATCATTATCTGCAAAACTCCTTTAGACTACTGGGGCTTTTTAATACCATTTTGAAATTCAATTAGTTCTAAGGCGTGGGGAACCTGTCATGCAAACAAATATTAACAGTGTTCATCAGCAGAAACTTGCTAATGAAAAGTTTCATGGTGGTTTTCATATCCTATTTAAGCTTCCTTTTACTAAAATTTACAGGTATAAAAGCAGTACTACTACTTTTCAGAAGTATTGGAAATAGACTTTATACCTTCCGTATTTGGATCAGTAAAATAAAATCATAGAATCACAGAATGGTTTGGAAGGGACCTTAAAGATCATCTAGTTCAAATCCATTTCCTATGGGTAGACATGCCGCTTGCTAGATCAGTTGCTCAGTGCCCCGTCAAACCTGGCCTTGAACACTTTTGAAGGATGGGGTATCCACAATTTCTCTAGGTGATTTTGTTTGGTCTTCCCTGGTCAACCACTGCAGTCACTCTATCATAGAAAGCCACTGGGTTGATAAGGCATGGTTTGCCTTCAGGGGAAACATCCTTGTTTCACTGATAATTTCATCTCAATGATATCTCAATGTCAGGTCTCCCTGAGATCAATACTTTCACCAGCTCTTGTCAGCACAATGTTGCAGCCAGTAGGTACAAGACTGATGTGAAAATAATATACAGATCTACTTGCCTACCACCACATCATGCATACACCTTGTTTCCACTGTGATCCGATGTTCAGACTAAACAGAACATGTAACTGGATCTGAATGCAAGCAAGACAAGGCTAGTGCTATGGGCAGAGAATAGAGTCTCTCTAGAGTAGAATAGAGTAGAATTTGTAACTTTACTTTTGTCTCCTTCATCAGATTTAAGCCCAGAGGTCAAGACTTTTTATTAATATGTTTACATATGTTTTGTGGACAGACTAAAGCTTGCTCTATTATGGTCCTGGATGACTTAGCATAGTACAGTGCTGAAGAAAATACGTTTTGCTTTCAATCTGGGCTTAATGGGTTAAAAAGCTAAAGCTATTGTCACTTTTCAGAGCAAACAGCTCACATCTGGCTAGAGCAGTGTTGATGGAATAAGCTCTGGTGTGCCTGCAAATATTCCCCCATATGTAAATAAACAGATACTGCTTACATATTAGACTTTCTTGTGTATCCAGTTGTCAAGGAGACTGTGTCCATTCCAGATAAGTGTTGGTCAGACTTCTGTTGTATTTAGCATTGTTCTCCTTTCTCCAGATTCCGTTAACATATCTGTTACAGGAAATTATTAGAAACTCCATATCAGGGAGCAGCAAGAGGAGGCTGCCCTGCCTGCAAGGACAGGGAAGTCAGAAGTGAGAGTAATAACAAGGCAGGCAGGGGTCTCACAGACAAGGGTCTCACAGCACCGAAACAAGATAAGCAGAGAAGCTCTGGCAAGAGTAATCAGTTGCAACTAAGGATCCAAATCTCAAAGTTCTTGATGATGAAGCAGGTCCAAGGTCAGTCTGGGGAGGTGATCAGATCCATATACATTGTCCTCAGTTAGACACAGGTCAGTGCCTCCAGCCAAGTCTGCAGAACTCACAGGTCAAGCCAGGAAGTCAGACCACAGGTCAGGATTAAGATTTGGCTTAATGGGGTACCTCTGGGTATAGACATGGGCATAACTTCTACCCCACTCCAGGGTAACCTAAGCAGACAGTGAGAAACTCAGCAGAGAGCCCTGCTGAAACTCTTTAGAATTCTTTTGGGGAGCCCTTTGACAGAGGCTCCTTCCACCTGTTTCCTCATATTGTGTTTTATCAGCAAGCTGGCCTTGAGCACAGAAAAATGAACTCAAAGAGAAGGCTTGCAATTAAGATGCTAACAGTTCAATTTTTATGAGACACTGCAATTCATCTTCAAATTAATATGCAGTTTTCTTCTTATTTTCTTAATAAATACCATGGTTTAAGATAGCAGTCTTGCAATAAGCTCAATAACATGGGCCTCAAATAAGCAAGATCCCACTTTAAGATCTGTGTGGAGACCATAGCTAACATGAGTAAAGCTCACTTCCACTAAGTCTTCTCAGAAACATGACAAAATTATGAAAACAAAAGTTACATTTTAATCTGGGTTGTTATTTCTGAGGAAAAGTCACTTGTTAAAGGAATTTTTTTTGGGTGGTCCTTTTGTAGAAGAGGTGTAATTATTTTGCCCAGCAGCAGAGTAAGGGGAAAATATGCTACTCTCTGCATTTGTTTGTTCATTTTAAGATTTTTTTACAGTTTCTTTTCTCATTTTCTGATTTTCTGTGTAATTATCTTCCTGCCTTTTTTTCCTAATAAGCATATACTTATGTATTTAATTTTTTTTTTTTTTTACTGGGTCTGCAGAGCAAATTTGTGCTGGTGTACTTACTTTAAGTGTTGGTATTGCATCAGAAACCAATTCCCTCAAAACAGACTGATGGTCCATCTGGTTCAGTATCCCGTTTCCTGTAATGGCTAGTAACAGATGCTTAACAGGAGATTGCAAGAAATCCCATAGAGCCCAATTTTGATACATTTATTCATTAGGGTATTATTTTCTGAGTTAAAGGTGGACATTGTGGAGTAAATATGCTTTTATTTTTAAGTCGGTATCTTACCACATAACAGTGACTATTCTTTTTCAAATATATCTTCAATCCTTTCAAATGTGATCACTCTTTTTATGAATCGTATTAGGTGATCCATCCTCACAAAAATCACAAAACACATAGTTTTCACCAGTCAAAATTAAAGGGCAAATATTCAGTCTTCCAAAATTCAAATTATTTATCCAGAACATTTGTGGATTAAATGTTCATGATATATTTTTTAGAAAGAATAAATAGTACTCAGAAAATACATTCAAACTTAAGTAACGCTATTTGTGAAAATTAAATTATAATTAACATCTGGAGCACCTGGAATTTATTGAAATAACAGATCTGCTATTCAGAATTTTTTTTGTAATATCTTTCCTCTATATAGAACCAGTAATAAAAATAACACTGGAATATGTAGATGAGTCATTTTCTTCATTATTACTTTTAGATACTGCTAAATTATCATATTTTAGCCATTGTGTTAACACAAGCAAGCAGCTAGTATTGCATATAAAATTCCAGTTGCCTTATAATTGATTCTATATGGAGATTTTTCTTTCTTTCTTTCCACATCCCTGTGCTATACACTAACCTCCAGGTCAGTGCGTCTGCAGTAGTCTACACATTTTAAATGCCAAACAATGTGAATGCTGAACAGATGATATGTGCAGATCACTGCTGCTTCTTGCCCCTGTCTGCAGCTCTGTTTCAAAGCAAGACCTGAGCTGAATCCTTTTACTGGCATTTCTTTGAGATTTGTGATTATATTAGAATTAGAGCTTTTAAGTATTTTGTGAGTCTTGAAGGGTTCCATGTCTTAGAAAATTCCCAAAAGTAGGTCAGCTATCACATGCATTGGTAGCTTAAGAAAGGGCCCAAAGATGAGTTCCAATAGATGTTCAGGAAATTGAGCTGGAAGCCGCCACAGAGGATGTAGTCTCTTCTTGGCACTCTAAAACACTCTAACACAGACATTTTTGGGAAAAAAAAAAAAGACCTTTTAGTACTGATGCTTGCCAATTTTACTTAATATAACAGTATACAAACAACAGAATATGTTTACAATTATCAAAACATGTATTTTAAGTTGAAATGGAACTGTGCTATTTAAGGCAATTTCCCATCATCTATTATCTTTTACGTTGATACCCTGTAATATTAAACTATAAAAAATATTTCAAAATACATGGAGATTCAAACTCAGGCAGTCAAAACTTTTAATATGGCTGCTGTATAGGTGCCTGAAGAAACCTAATTCTTGACCATCATTCTCCTTGCATCTCATGGTAATATTTTGCTTAATTAAAGCTCACAAACAGGATTTTCACAGGATTCTTGTCACATTCCCTGCAGAGGATGGACAATACTCTCTTAATGAGCACTTATTTAGGATTTTGTTTTCTGTTCATTGTTCAAGGTGTGGCCTTATGACTCTCTTACTCTTCATTATTTAAACTTTACTTAGAAGACAGAATTCATTAACTTCTTTTCTGTAGCATTCATTACTGTGCTGTTTGGCTATTTCATGCAGTAGTTAATTTATATTCATTTGGTCCTTTTGACCCTGGGGGTCAAGTCCTCATTTTGCAGGTGGGAAATTGGCAGGGGCAGAGAGAAAACGGAAATTCATCTTTTAAAATAAAAGTCCCAAATCGGAGGAACTCATATTCAATTCTCATCTGTATAATAATTTATATTTATTATAGTATATATGGTATATGTAATTTGTTGTATAGAATTATTTATAGTATAATTTATATTTTTATTGCCCAAATTCTTCTACTGCAAATGTAAATACTTGCTATTCAAGCAGATCAGTCTCCTAGGATGAAGATAAATCTCTTCTTTTTAATCCCCTGAAAATTTGTTGGCTACTTAAGCCATTGAAGTAACTGAACTACTCCAAAGACTGACAGCACACAAGACATGCTTATCAACATACTATACAGTATGCAGACTAACAATTAATTTAATTGCACACTCTGAAAATTATATTTGTTCTATATTTCTTCCTATATCCTCCAGACCTTACTCGTCCCCTGCTCTCCAGTTTCTAGCCATTATAATATGCTGTTATAATGATATTGTATCATAGAATCATAGAATGTTTTGTGTTGGAAAGGACCTTAAAGATCATCTAATTCCAGTCTCCTTGCCACGAGCAGGGATGCCACCTACTAGACGAGTTTGCTCAGGGCCTCACACTACCTGGCCTTGATTGGGTATCCACTGAGCTTTGTGTCATCTGCAATGTTGCTGAGGGTGTACTTAATTCCACTGTCTACATTGTCAAATGTCTGGAAGAGCACCAGTTCCAAGAAGAGGCTTCAGGGACTGGGCTTTGTATGGTGTACATTATTATATTTTTCTTGTCAGTTTTTCTTTGCTCTGAATAGCTTAATTCTTAGACATCTTTATAGTTTCTAACCTCAGTATGCCTATTTGGTCACTTTCACTTCCCTTAGCAGTTTTAAGCTTCTTCAGCACCAGCTCCTCAGGTTTCTTATTTAGTACTTTGTCTGACCTTTATCTCTACCTCTTTGTCATCCATGTGGTTAGGTAATTCGCTGAAGCACAAATAAAATAATGTCTATATTGTACCAGAGCTTAACCCCATTCCTCCATTAAGCAATTAATGATAGCAATTGCAGCAAGTGCTATACACCATGTTCCCAACATGCTGCATGTTCAGTGAACATCAATTGTAAAATAGTAGAAATTTAGTTCTATTAACATTACAGACAACAGGCAAGTTTATTTGAGTCTTTTATAACAGTGTCACATTTGGGCAGATATTTGTAGGGGTAGCAGAAGGAGTATTATTCAACAAATGGCATTGCGTAAATGAGGAGCTCTAAAATACAACAGCTACATATAACAGATAGGCTCTTTCTTACAAAGTTTTAGTGTTCTATTCATCATCATTCTAATTTCATCTAGTGATTAAATTTTAAAATAAAATTAAACAAAATATCACAATACAAACTCCATTCATATAAAAAATGTAGCTCAAAGACAAATAGAGATTCAGAGTGATTAGCCATGGAGAAATTGTATTATAATGTGAAGTTTCAGGAAATTCACATAATAGGTAAGCCTGCCACTTAGAATTCAATGCTACACAAATTCATAGAAAACTTTAATATACCTGAGATCTGAAAAATAATTGAAAAACCCAGAAACTAAATTATATGATCAATAAAGATTAGAAAGATCTTGAACACTAAAATCTATACAGAATCACAGAGTAGGTAGGGTTGAAAGGGACCACAGTGGGTCATGTGGTCCAACCTCTCTGCTCAGTCGGGGTTGTCCTAGAGCACATGGCACGGGTTTGTGTTGAGATGGTTCTTGGATATCTCCATGGAGGGAGATTTGACAGCCTCTCTGGGCAACCTTTTCCAGTGCATGGTCACCCAGTAAAGCTTTTCCTCACATTCAGGTGGAACTTCCTGTGCATCAGTTTCTGCCAGTTGCCTCTTGTCCTACTGGTTGGCCACACTGAGAAGAGCCTGGATCTGTCCTCTTGGCACCTCCCTTTAGATACTCAGAGACATTGATGAGGTCCCCTCTCAGTGTCTCTTCTGAGGCTGAATAGGCCCAGCTCCCTCAGCCTTTCCACACAGCAGAGATGCTCCAGTCCCTTAATCACCTTTGTTGCCCTCCATTGGACCTGCTCCATGACCTCCATGTCTCTCTTTACCTGAAGAGAACTGAGTAAAGGGGAAGGATTGCCCCCCTTGATCTGCTGGCAATGCTCTTTCTGATGCACTGCAGGAATTACAATGGACTGTCCTTCTTTTCTAGTGAACCGAAATACTTTGAAGTTGTTCTTCAAATAGCAAAGATGATTTTATGCATAATATCAACACATTCTAAATTAAATTGCTGCAAGTACTTCTCAAAAAGGAATGTCTGTGTTAAAATACCCTAAAGTGCCTTGGCAGGTTTTTTTTCTGTTTCTGAAGACTACAAGCTACTATTATATCAAAATATTATCAGTATTAAATCAAAATTGCATCAGTCTGTAGGTAGGGTTAAATCTGTGGGTTTGTTTCCTGCAGATACAGCTGTTTAATAACACCTGTTGTTAATTACCTACATAAATAATCGACACCTGCATATGTGAAGAGAGATTCTATCATATAATGCTAATAGAAGAGATTTTGTCCTTTTTATATGCATAACTGCCTTTCTTAATGTCCAAATTCTAAATTAATACATTACTGATGTGGTTTTAAACCAAATAAAACAAATAAGTTGTTCTTCAGTTAATTACCTGGAATGGCAGTAATTCTAATGATTTTCTGTATTTAATGTTTTAAAAGCTGATGGTGGAAGAGTTTACTGTAAGTTGCCACAAGAAAAAACAGATGAGAACAGAAATATTACAAATGAAGATGACATGATATCAATATTTCAAATTAAATAATAAGATTAAGATTTAGAGGGTAAGTCAGAGGAGGAGCAGCTGAGGGGGCTGGGGCTGTTTAGCCTGGAGAAGAGGAGGCTGAGGCATGACCTTAGCACTCCCTACAACTGCCTGAAATGAGATGTGAGGGTCGGCCTCTTCTCCCAGGCAACTGCTAACAGGACAAGAAGGCATAGTCACAAGCTGTGCCAAGGGAGATGTAGATTGGGCGTCAGGAGGAATTTCATCGTGGAAAGGGTTGTTAAACTCAGGAATGGACTGCCGAAGGAAGATGGTGGAGCCGCCATCTCTGGAGGAGTTCAAAAAATGACTGGACGTAGCGCTTAGTGCCATGGTCTAGTTGATATGGTCTAAGGTTGGACTTAGTTATCTCAGAGTTCTTTTTCAACCTAAATGATTCTTTGGCAATAATGCGCTTGACACCTCACAGAGTATTTCCACCAGTTAATAGCTGATTTAAGTCTATGTGTCAAAAATAATAATATTAAGATTGAATTTTAATTAAAATAATTGCTCTTTGCAGTAGAGTTCTTCTTAAAGGAATAAATCTGAGGCTAACATTCAACTTCCTCGTTCTGGCAAGCATTGCATTTTTACATTTTCTTATGTCAAGAGAGATTAGAAATCGCAGTTGAACATAAAGCCTTGCTGGCTTAGCCACAGAACTGAAATTTAGCAAGATCTCTTCCCAAAGATCTTTCCATTTAAACAGACAAGGTAGGCCACACATATGAGAATTCACAAGAGATGCAAAGTGACTTGGAATCAAACTGAGCAGATAAATGGCAGAGACAGAAGTGTCATGGTTTGACACTGGCACAATGCCAGTGCCCCATGAAAATATACTTCCCTGGTGTTTGCTGTGAGATGTGACCAGGAAATAAGCAAAGCAGGCCTCTACCTTAGAAAAAAAGTTTATTAACTAAACTACAAAAAAGAAAAAAACACACACACACACACGCACACACACACCTGGAAAATGAAAACTCCACAAAAAGCATTTCCTCCTCCCCCCACCACATTTCCAATACATCTTCCAAATTTCAAGTCTCCATCCATCACCCTGTAAATACTCAATTCCAGTCCATCAAGAGGAGAGGAGTCCTTCTTGGGGCCATGGTGACCTCTTCCTTGCATGCCCAGCGCTCCCACCACTGGACAAGGAACAGAGCTGCTTCAAGGGTTATCCTTTTAAGGGTGCTTTGACCAGTTCCAAAAAAAGCACAGTTTTCTCTCATCTCGGGACCTCTTGTCCCCCCCCATACTTGTCTACCCCCTGGGGCCGGGGGGTCGCCAAAACTGAACCCTCTCAGTTCTGAGCCATCGCCTCCCCCCTGCATGCAGCCTCTGTGTCGCGAGGAAGCATGGTTCTGTCCATGGCTGTACCAAAAAGAGTCCAGCAACCAGCTACTCCATCATCTCTTTCCGGCCTCTTCTTTACTCTCCCAGCCTCACTCACTGCTCCGACTGTCATTCACTTGCCCATTTCCTCTTTATCATCCACTCCATCTCCCCTCCGGGAAAGGTCCAAATGCTCTGTGAGGTCTTCATTGTCCAGAAAGGGGTTAACAAACTTCTGCACGCGGCCAGGCTCCTTCCCTGCTGCACTCCCCCCTTCCCCCTCCTTCTTCGCAGGCCGATATCACTTCAAGGCCACAGGCCTGTACCAGCTTTCTCTCTCTCATCTTCTAGCTGGGGGCGGGGGCTGCCCAAATCTTCTCGGGGCCTCTCTCCCTCTGTCTCTCCTGGGGGGGGGCTGCCGAACGCCTCCTGGTGCCCCCACCACCCTTCCATCCTGAGGGGTCAGGCCTACCTCTGCCGGGCCGCAGGTTTTGCCCTCCCCCGCCCAGCTCGAAGCCGGGCAGGGGAGGCCTTGCCTCTTTGCTGGCCGGAAATCAAAGAGGGAGCCCAAGGGAGTGCTCTGCTTCTAACCCCTGTGTTCTCAGAGGCACATCCACCCTCAGTGGCCAAGCCTGGTGTCAATTTAAAATCTGAACACCTATTGGCCTCTGGCCACTCCATTCCCAGAAAACCTGCTTCCTGTAAACCCACGACACAGAAGTAAGATCCAAGCTTCCCGAGACTCAAATTTTCTGTTGATTAAGACTCCTGTGTAAAAATTCATCAGGATTCAGAACTATTTGGTATTGATTTAGTTTAAGACTATTCACTTAAACTCTGGTACTCAGTAATGCTTCCAGACAAATATTTTACTGGAGGTCAGCTGTACCAATTTTTTTTCTGGAAAATTATAAAGACCTTGAAATACTTATGTAGGAAGCTTCTTCTGAGGAAGTGCTTTGATCTCCCTTTCTCCTTAAGACAGTGACTAAGAAACCAAATGAGAAAGCTCCTTTGTGAAACTGGCACAGTGGTAGTCTGAGTAGGGAAGACCGGTCCATAGTTCAGTCTTTACATGATGTTTCCTGGTGGTCCATGAATAAGGCAGGACTAATTCTACTCCTTAAAACTATTTTCTCAGCATTTTTATTGCACTAAAATGAGTAAAGTTTGATTACCACTGAAAAGTGTAACAATCTATTTCAAGCAAAATCAAAATAACACTCATAAACAAGGGGATGTGGTACAAAAGACTAGGCTGTCTGCAGGTGTACATACCCATATGAGACTTTAGTCCAGTTAGGGATTGATGAGTATGAGAACATCATACAGACAGCTCTAAAAGCATCTAAAACCAGCAAGGTTTGTATGCGTAACAGTGAAAGCAAAGGAAATGTCAGTGCAGGTTTCAACATGACCCTGGGTGATTCAGATTTGGAGAGTTCGAGGGGGTTGCATCTTTCTCCAGTACAGTTTACATTATAGTGCTTAACAAAACATTTAAGAAAAACTGGGGTTGAGGGGGGAGGGTGTTAAGCAAATATGAGGCCTAATCAGTATTCTTTGTGACCATCATTTTCTAACAAACTGCATGGAAACCATCTTCACTAGACAGAGGTAAAGCAGTAGTTCGCTTCATCTGCTGATGCAGGCTGGATTGCAACCCAAGACTGGCATTTGCTAATTCTGGAGGCTGCAATCCATGCCTAGGTTTCTTAGAACTTGCCTCCTTAAAAGTATTTATATTTCTTTTGCTTTTGAGATAATTATGGGAGGGCAGACTATTTTGCTTTCTGTGTTGTGTTTTTGTGTTTTTTTTATGAAAGCAAATGAAAGAAAAAAACTGTACTACTTGCATGGAGGACATTTTGACCTTTATAGTTTAGACTTAATATTTCCATAATGCTTTTGAGTTTTTGTTTAAAAAACCCTTCATCTTTGTACTGTTTCAAAAGCATTAATTTTTTAGAAGGAAGTTACAGCCTTCATGCAAATTCAACAGCACTTGCTCCAGCAAATGTTTTTGATCATGCTGCCCATGTGAGTGAACAGCATTCACTGCTACAATATGCTCACAATGATGTGCATTGTGAAAGGAGCTTTCTAGACTTCTCCACTTCATATTCTTTGGTTATGCGGAAGGAATCCTGAAATGAAAAAAGAAACATGGAGAGGAAAATGGATTAAACAGTGATTTTGTGATCTGAAGCTGTGAACACTTTTTAAACACAGAGTGAGCATATATGTTTGATTTATTTATTTTATTAATTGAATATCAGACTGAAATAGGCAAGATGCTATGGCATAGCTGCATTTGACATATTTGATTATGATTATTAGACCAAAAAAGTTGACTGTTAGCTAATTTGTGGTTTATAGAAGTACAGATACCATAGAGACTATGTTATTTAGAATGAGATTCATTGTTAGCCATTCACAAATAGATTAAATTTTCCAGTATATTTGAGGTCACATTAATATTTCATCAATTAACAATCTGCAGAGTAGAGACTTATGACTTAACCAGTCATCAGTGATGAAGCGATAATATTTCCCTTACAGTCAGAAAACGTGCTATTTAAAAAAATAGCATGATAAAAACAGAGGCTATTTCAGTCAAAAAGAAAAAATGTTTTCTTATTTGTATTTATTTCATCCCTTGCAGGAAGAAACAAGCTTTTCTATAAGTAGAAGTAGATAACTGTTATTTAAGATTATAATTGTTAATATGGGCGTTCTACACACAGCTCAAGCAAAGAATTTCTGTTCAAATCCCCATTATTTAATTAGAACTCAGTAATAGTGAAGTACAGTTGTGATGCCCTATGTATAGCCTCACTATCTTACATATTTTTGAATAACGGATGTGTAATGATGATATGCAAATTTTGACATTTTAATAACTGCTGTCATAATGTGTCACCTAATTTGGGCCGCTTCTGTGTATCAATTTGTAGTAATGAAAAATTACACTTTGGTTCTATCTGTGTTCTTATTGGAATTTGAAGAATTATGTTAGCACAATAGTCCGCTGCAGTTCATAGACTTTATAGCTGAGATTCTTACGCATGACTACCTGGAAATGAACCATAAATAACCATGGCTTGGTGAGCTAAAAACAGCAATATGCAATATAAAGCAAAATCCTTTATTTGAATCTCTTGTCTCCTCTTTTGTTACTAGTACAGACAAGGAAGTGGGCATGCAAAGCAGAAGCAGATATGATTTTTCTGCTACAGGAATTTTAAATTTGATAATTTCCTGCTGGTAAAGAGATTACTTTAAGATATTAATTCAAAACTTGTTTGTAAGATAGGAGACAGAGCCCAGCACATTTGAATATTACAGAAGGAATAATGAAATATCATATTAAGCACGTTTAGCATTTTGTGTTATAGTCTTTATTTTATGGATTTACTGTCTTAAGGTTTTACCTAAGTCTAACAAAAACAGTTTCAGAAGCCATAATAAATTATTTGTGAACCATTCAATTAAGCATTTGTGATGATATGAATTCGTAATGTTGTGTAATGTTTTGAATATTTATTTCATATCTATTTTAAGTTGAGCATATTGTTATACCCTCCAGGATATTTTGCAAGATATTTAATTTGAAGTGTTACTTCCTAAAGGAACAAGCAGAAGTATAATTCTACTCTATTACTTCAGCATGTAATGGTAGCCCTCTCTGCTACATAGTCAAAGATGTTTTCTAGACAACCATTTGCCCAATTAAAATCAAACTCTTATCAGGCATGAATGTGGTAACTCCAGCTAGTGATGGTGTAAGTACTTTGTATTTAAAATGTTTTCTCTGACACACAATCATTGTTTTACAGTCTTCAAAGTACAGGTAGGGAGTATGATTGTATATTGATCAAATCTGACCCTGGACCTAAAAGAACAGACTTCTACATCACATTTGCCTCAGAATGACTGTAAAACAGGGCTGTTAGAGCTTACCTTATACAAACTATTCTTCACTGTGGGGAAATATTTAACCTTCAACCACTTGGGCATGCTGCAATCTATTAAATTACCATCAATGTATCTTCATCAAAACTACCAAAATATCCTAAAGAGTTGATCTGTCATGGAATGATTGAAAAAGGAAAAAAACCAGTAGCTGTAGAAAACTTCCATCCAAAGAGAAGATCTATGATTCTTACACTTCCATCTCTAACCTAAGTGTACAGCACAATGGAAATTTGTAAAAGAAAGCAAATATATCCAACAAAAAGATTCATCCAAAAATATCCTAGCAAAAAAAACACCAAAAAGTCTCCAATCCGCCTTACAAAAATGAGGTACTGACTGTATATGCTTCCTCTTTTGGGGGAATGAAAATGCAAATAATCTGTAATGGATGATACTCTTGTTGCTTAGTACATTGCTCTGAGCTGTTAAGATGTAATTATTGGTGCAGTGTGCAAATATATACAGAACATGATAAAAATATTTCTTATATAAGCTATAGCACTCAGTAAGATAAACAGTGCTGACACCTCAAGAAAATCAAATGTCTCATACATTTTATATTATTTTTTTACACGAAAATAATTGGGTTTTTCATTTCTATAACAACACACAAAACATCACATAGAATTCAAAAAAAGCTGAGTCCTTAATACAACAGTAGGAATGCTTTTTCATGTGGAGAGTAGTTACATTAAGAAACATGAAGAAAATCTTTCTCAAAACTCAGATTACTTCATTGAATCTTGAACTGGTTTAATAAATACCTACTTTCATTTCTGTTGTCAAAAATTCCTTTTTTTTGCTTGTTTCCTTTTGATGTGAAGAGTACTTTTCAAGTTATGTGTCATCCTCAAATCTCTCATCATGGGTCTTCTACAGGGCCAGATGTATTCACTGCCTTCTGAAGTATCAAGTTGCTTTGAACCAAATCCTCTATGTCCTTGAAAAAAGCAAGCTGAAAAGCATTGGTTTCTGACAATCAGTATATTTGCTTTTTTATTCTACAAGGATAAAATAATGCATAAAGGAATTGTTTAACTCAGCTTTTGACTTGCCTAACTCTAAAATTGGCATGCTGCCAAGCAAATGAACACTCCAAAAGGGCAGCCATAGATGCCATTACCAGTTGTTGGTCACTGAAACCCAGTAGTATATTTAGAAGAGGTAGAGAGGGTTTCTTTATTTCCCAAATGAAGACACTAGCCTTAGGCTAAATGTTGGTTTGGTCTTTATAATGGCTGTTAAAATGGTTCCATCCTGTTTGCTGACAAAGATTTTATTCATCCTAGTAAAATCAGTTGTGCATCAGAGACATGTGCTAAAAAAAGATGTTAGAATTGACCTTTCTGGTATTTTCTTTACTATGAGTGTTTTTGTTTTGGATTGGGTTTTGTTTGGATGTGTTTTCTTTTTTTGATTTTTTTCTTTTTTTTTCTTTTGGTTCTAATAGGATTCCCACACTACATCACACCTCACCCCCTAATTATCATTTCCTAAATGTTGATGTCAGTCTAAAGGCTAGAAAAACATATTCATTTGCATATCTGAAAATGTGTGTGTTCTGTAGAGAGGTGAGGTGTCTTCTTCCTTTATCAGTCCTATCAGATCTATCAATTTCCCTGCATCACTCCTTCAGTCCTTTCCCCTTAAGTTTAGTCTGTTGCCCTCAAATATTTGCAATCAGGCTATTCAGAATAATTTTAGGTATCTAGTGCTTGCTAACTTTAGGGTTGAACACTGTTGAAATTACATTTTCCTAAGCATCAGGAGAGAAATTTCCTTCTTGAAGACACATTAACTAAATAAAAACAGTTGTTACTGTGCCTTCTCTTCCATATTCAATTTTAGCAAACATATTAATTTTCTCTTGCCTAAACCATAACAGTTATCTCATCGTAAATACTAACACGAGGGTAATGGTTGGTAGCAATATTATGTGGTACAGCAAGCTCGTGTCTTAGTTTATTATGAGTAGAAATTCATTAGTGGTTTCCTGAGAAAAATCAAGTATTGTTGTTTTTTAATTACAGTTTTAGCAAATTTCATTGTGCAAAAGATTTAATTTTTCTACTCTTTCAATGCCTATTCTTAGTGGAAGTGTTTGTATATCAAATGTCTGTTCTTAAGACTGACGCAGGTACCACCAAGAGCCATTAGAGCTACAAACTTTACTACACAAGAACCACAAAATGTCAAGGAATATTATTAATTCACACAATGCAAATCTCCAGTAAGGACTTGTCAACTCACCACCTTGACTTACACTACTACCTTGCATCAAGAGTACATACTGTTTTTGTTCATCGATATGAAAAGGCTTGAGGAGTATAGTGAGGGGTGAAGAAGGGAGATTTTCCACTTTTGAGCTGATTCAGGTCTTTCTTTTACCCTTGATCAAGACCAGTGTTACCATTTAAAGTATAAATTTTGGCTGTCGTTCTGCATATGAAAGACAGAATTTGGGATTGAGCAGGCAAGTAGGCAAGTAGCTCCACCATCATTCAAGCTCCTCTCCCCTTGACTCAATAGAATTTGCACTTCACACCCATAGTACAAACACTGTGATGGCTGACTGTATGTCAGCCTAGATGACTGTAGAATATACACGGGTGTACATCACAGAAAGCTGGAATGATCATATCATGTTAGGACTGTGCAGTCAAGTTCTAGCCCAGTTCTTTAGTTCTGTGGTACATTGTTTTATTATTAGATTTTTATTATCCTATCACTCTCAGGTATAATTTATTGAAAGAGAAAGCTAAAAATATGTCTTGCATAGGGGGCATAATATCCCTTTAACCTGAAAAGGCTGTATGAATTTGTAACTGAGGGAGTCTTTGCTAATATTTTTTTTTCTTGTTTGTAAGAGTTCGCGTGCTGTTTTTATAATGTTTTCATTGATGTCAAGACCTTGGTATGAAAACAAGACTAGCACTGTACTAATTTACCCCATGGTCTCCTGTGTCTTCCTTTGCCTCTCTCCTTGAGCAACTGGCATAGCTGCAGGACTGTTTACTCCACAGCTTATTTCCCCTTTATCTTTGATGTCCCAGGATGTCAAAGGCTGTGAATTTAATATTGATTTTATAAAGTACTTTTACTGTAACATGTCAGTTAGGATTAGCTTCAACCTCGAGGAAGCTCAGGCAGTGAGCTGGATTTGCACGCAATGTGGCTCTCCAGCTCTCAGACTCTTTTCCCGAGCGAATGCTTTATTTATAAGAGTGACAGTGTGCTGTGAAAGCAGGGATAGCACACAGCCCCCAGCTATCTCTGTGTCTTGTATACACAACGTCAGTGCCCTGTGTATACATTAGGCTTGAAAATGTAAGTGGATCAGAGAGACGTATCATTTGCTGGTATGTAAACAGACAGATGAGTTTATAGATCGCATTAAACCCCAGTGGCTGTAACTAGTGGAAGAGACTTCCTGGAGTCCCATCCCCCACCTCACTCCTCCTTGTTCCTCCTTTTACCATCAACACCAACACCAGAAGCTGGACTCCACTCCTTTAGTGAGCAAATAAAGGCATCTTTCCAAAGGAGGAATCACAGCTGAAGAATAATCTTGCTTGATCTTGTTCCCTTAACCTCTTATTGCTCCTTTGAAATGGCAGGTGCTGCTGATGGAGTGTATTAATCTACAGATTAATCTGCAAAGTCTTTTCATAACTCAGTATTGATCCTCACTCAATCCCAACAAAGGTGAAGAGTTTGTCTCAATGTTGTCCCTTTTTTCTGTCTTTCCATGTTTTACTTGATGCTTTTGAACAAAATTGCACTCGCCATATTTTGTATCTAAAACTGGGAGGTGAGGTTTCCTCAAAGACTGATAGTGCTGAAGCTTGGAATTACACTCTCAAGGGAACAGACCAGTTTTCTTGTGTGTTGAGCAAATCATGCCAACTGATTACACACTCTTAATGAAAGATTAACTATTTAATGCATTAGCTTTTTGTGAGCACATGGAACAGCTGTGTACTTAGGCTATATCTGCCCCATTCATAGCATGTTTGATTTCTCATTGCTCCCCAGTTGCTCTGATCTTGCCTTCCTCCTCAGCTGGGACCTGAGTTAGCTTAGGTCTTCTGAGCATTTTGAAAATATTTATTGTTTGGTTCATTAGTTATTCTACAAGCCTTGACTTTGATGCCTATGTACACTTATGGCAACATATAAATAATAAAGAGGTTGTTATTCTTGATATAGAGCATATATGGCTGCTTATAGAACATTATTCATGTAGCTGCGCTATCAAGCTTTTTCATTTGTTTTATTGCTCTGCTTAGGGTATATATGACAGTTTGAGGTTTGTTTTAAGCTATTTTCATAAAATATACGTCATTCCAGTGTAAAATCTGCGAGAGTTCATAAATAATATTGCTGAGCTTTAGTAACTGAAGAAAGAGGGAGTGGTTGCTACAAAGCAACATCCGTGATTTCAGTTGTTGCAGGGAGGAAATTTGAAACATAAAACTGAAAGCAACTTTCATGTGAATGCAGGTATGCGCATATCTACCCTTCCTATTTGTACTGGAGATTAGACTATTTTTGGTGAAATCCGGCAAACATGACTTTGGATAGACAAGGTCATTATTTTGTGTAATTATTTGCATAAGTATTCATAAACTGATAACAGGCTCAAAATCTGCAAATCAAACTCTAATATTTCAAGATTTCAATTTTTCCTTTGGCATCCATTCTCCTACTTCTTAACCATGAGAGAGACACTGTGTGGAAATAGCCCCAGCAAATGATTTATGTATTTCTCACCAAAATAAAAAGACAACAGGATTCCCAATGTTATGTTAAAGTTAAAATTTCCACACTGGATGCCAGTGAACAGAATTCTGGACATTTGTCAACGAAATAATCAAAGGAAGTCTAAAGCATTTTGAGTGCAACCTCTCGCTATTGCCAATGTTAGAATCAGTCCATAAATATTTGATATACCTGAGAACACCACCTCTTCTGTTTCCTTTGCATTAGGTATACAATGTATCTTCTCTAATTTATTTAGAACTCAGATAATACTTCTCTCTCTACATACTATGATGTGCTACTAAACTCAGACAATATAGATAGTAAGAAAATTGCTAATTTATATTATCTTCAGAATATTTAATAGGGTATGTGCTAATTAAGTAAGGATAACTTCTTGATCCGTAGAAAAAAAACAGCAGTTAGCTAATTTTTCATTCAGTTTTTATGGAATTCATGCCTACAAGGTGTGATGAAATATCAGTGAGGATTTGCTTTGAAACTCAATGAAGAACAATGAAATTTGAAACTTTGTAATTAATTATTGTATTACTAGAAGTAAAACAATTAGTTCTCTACAGAGTAATACAAAATTCCGTATGCTAAAACTGACAGTTTTGTAGCCAAATAAATATCTGAATGACAAAACTGTTCAAATACAGATTTCAGAATTTGCACACAACCCATTATATCAAAGTTCTTTCATACAGAAATTTTCCTTGAACAGGGTATTGATTACAACACATCTGAAAAGCTGGACTTTGGAGATGTCTCATTCCACAAAAATCCATGCATACATGCAAATCCATTCACAGAAATTTTTTTTTGCTATTATTCAAGTATATGTATTATTTCAAGAAAGCATATGCTCCAGGGGTTTTTAACAAAGCTGGTTTTTATGGGTGGTTGTGGGTGTCTTCTTATATTTTGCATGCTAAAAAAACATGTAGAAACAAAAAAAACCCTTCATGTACTGAAGCCCAAGCAGTCAGATGTCATTTAGGGACTGTTCCACCACAGATAACCAAAGACTGACAAAGCTGTTAGTGGACTTCTAGGGATTTGTGCACAAAGTTTCCAAAAATGTGTTAAATTAATTAAGTAGCACATTTATAAAGTATGTAAATGCTACTGCTACTTCATCATGCAGCTGCTGGAGACACAGAAAGTTTAATACTTCCTAATATCACCCAAAAAGTCTATGGTGTCATCAAGAATTGAATGAAAGTGTCCTGAACCTCTGTTCACAACAAACCAGTTTGCTTTCATCCAATAATCCCTGACTGCCAGAGGCTATTGCAGGGTGGCCTAAATTAAAGGAACCCTAAGGTAGTGTTAATTTGTGCCATAAGGTCAAAATAGTCTCTATTAACCCGAGGGCTTTGTTAGCACAATAGTGGCGTAGTTATTCTTGCTATTTTTTTCTTGTTGCTCAACTGAGCACAGCCTAGACAGTTCTTTAGACTGCATATTAAGGTGTTCAAATTTATTTGCCATTAAAAAGACTTGGAAAACAATATATGCTAGCAAAGTTCAGGCTAAGGCTACTAATGAATTGTTTATACTTTGGGGTGTGTGGCAAAAATACTTTAAAAATAACTTGTTTCTAGGCTACTATTGAATACCTACATTTTTAACAGAAATAACTTAAAAGAAAGTACATTAAACCACTAGCTATTCGCCCTTCTTTTCTTTATACTTTTCTCAAGAGTAGAACTTCCAGGATGTTGGTAGGAACATGAGCTCTCATAAACAGTGCATAATGAGGCGCATAAGCACAGTTTATCCGGGTAGCTGTTCAAAAATTAACCAAAGGCTTATAGAGGGTCTTTTGAATTATTTGACCAGCTTTTCCTAGACATGCTTCAGTAATACACATGTGGATGCATTTCAGCATTTTTAACATCGGGTTATGTATATATATATATATATATGTGCATTTTCTCATTAAATGATGAAGTGGATTTGTTCCATCTGCCATGCTATTGTCTTTATTCATTAGCAAAGATAAATTTAAACACAGTGATTACCTCAACAATGCTATAGCCATATAGTTCAGTTGCAATGCTGTCTTCATCATTTAGGGGCAAATCTTGAGTGTCAGTCAGCTCTGACTTCAGCATTTGTTCTGCTTGAAAGACACTAGTGAAGGGATGAGAAGGAAAGCTAGGATCTGTCAGGCAAAAAATTATCTCTTTTCTTCACAAAGAGAAAACAAACATATTTTCTAATGTTTCAGGGCATTAAGTTTTAAAATGGGAATGTAAAACCGTTGCTGTGTTTTGTAAATCTAGTGTACTAAAGCTACAAAAATTATTATCTTGTATGGATCAACTACATGTTTGCATGTTGGCTATCTCCATTTCAAGAATGACTCCTAAGGTTACATCCTGCTTTCATCCCAAGGCTGTTGGGAAATCATCAGTTCATGGAGAGTTTTGCTTTGTGCATTGGGACTTGCTTTTCCTGCAATCAGAACATCCATGGGTATAAACTTTTTTTTGCTGCTTCTTAGAGCCACTCACACAAACTACCATTTCTCTTTCTTCACCATATTTCTGTTTCTTTGGATTTAAAATTCTTTATTTATTCTTTTATTTTAATGTATTTTCTGTTTGTAATTGTGTGCCCCAATTTTGCGATTTAATTTGTATGTTTGTTCTTGGTGGGAATTTGTTTTGCTACCTAGCAAGATGATAGTATGGAAAATATTCCAATGTATTTTAACTGCATCTCTGTTTTAGGTTTTGCATGAAACTTCTTCCTAGAACTGACGCTTCAGTCAGGACAGAACATGCAGGCCAAGTACTCAGGCCGCAGTGGAGTAAACAGCTGTTCACGTAATGATTGCTGCTGGAAGGGAATCTGGTACAGAGACCTCAAAATTGGAGGCACCAGTTCTAATAAAACAAGGAATGTTTTATTAAGTTTGGGTTTTAGTGGGGTTACATTAGAGGTTCAGCTATACAAGCCATGCATCCTTTGTCACTGGAGAAAGAACAAACTGAGACCATGGTCAACAGATTTCTACTGACCAGCAGCTTCAGGAAATGCCCTTTCAGCATAAAGCCAGATATCAAAATACTGGTTATATGTGCCCCTTACTGCCTCAGAGTCTGCAACTTTGTAACAGGAATTTGTTAATATCATTCTTATATAAGCAGAAGACAGAGGATGGTTCTAGATCTTTTTGATGACCATTCCCCCATTTCTTGGTCTGTCCATCTATTGCTACCACCATATCTTCATATTTTGCCCCACAGACATTCTTTCTCCCTAAATGCATCAGCAGGGAGACATGAGAGACTTTAAATTTGTATGTCTCCGCTGGGGCCTGCTTCAGAGGGATTGTTAGAATTTGTAATGACAGGATAAAAACATTTTTCTTGAAGGACTAATATCTGAGTAAGATAGGAGGGATATCAAAACACAGCTGAAAATATAGATAGTGCATTATTCTCAGGTCCCATTGAATCCCTCAAGTGTTGTCTAACCAAGTCTTGTTTTGCTACTCCAGTCTTCTTGGCTTTGTGTAGTGTGCTAAAGTTAGCTGCATCCTTGAAAGCCTTATTAAATGTCATTGGATATATTCAAGCATTTAGATGTTTTGATGTTTTGCCTTGTTTTGAGTAGTGTAACTTAATCAGAAGTCATGTAGCAACATCCAAGACAAATACAATAATAGCCTTGTGTTCTGTTTTTCATTAATTTAGGTGTAGCTAACACTGCCTTCCACTGCACTTGCATTCATTTTTATTTTTTTACAAACAAGTCAGAAATACATTTTTATTAGCAATGAAATAATATATGTAATAATATCAAGATGTTTTCATCAAATTACGTATGATTATGATAAACATTGATATATATTCAATTTGGAGTCTCTCCTATTCATGTCATGTTGCATTTTTCAGGACTTGGAAGGCTAAACCCATGATCTAGGTTAAACAGATGCAAATTAGGATTATAGCCAAAAATATGATGAACCGGGAAGTACATTACTGAATGTTGTGAGAATGTCTCCTTTAATACCTTGAGAAATAAATCAAACATGCTATTTTCATTTTCAGAAATAAGTTGCAAAGTGTTGTATACCAACCAGAATTTTGGTGTTGAGGCCTTTATACTTTTCTGAGAAAACTCATAATTTGCTGTTCAGAAATCCAGTTGCTTCTTCCACAATCTCCGTCCAGGCTTTTCTGGTTGGAAGGGTATTTCAGCAGTAGCTCTTGGAATTACTTAGAAAGAAATATTATGCAGCTTTTCCATACACATCTGTAACTCATTAAAAGAATCATAGAATACCAGGTTGGAATGAACATTGAGGATCATATGGTCCAGCCTTTCTTGACAGAGCTGCAGTGTAGACAAGATGGCCCAACATCTTGCCCAGGGAAATTTTAAAACTGTCCAGTGCCAGGGAATCCATCACTTCCCTGGGGAGATTATTCTAATGACTGAATTTTCTCATGGTGAAAAATTTTGCTTGTGTGAAATGGAGATCTCCCTAGGAGTAACTTCCATGACTTTTCCATTCAACTCCTTGTAAAAAAAAAAGGAGTCTCTGTCTTCTTTTTAGCCACCTCTTAAATACTGAAACATGGTGATAAAGTCTTCCCTGTGCCTCTTCTCGAGGCTGAACAACTTCACTTCTCTCAGCCTTTTCCTCATGACAGGCTCCCCATCTTTGTGGCCCTTCTCCTGAACATCTCCAGCCAGTCCACACGTTTTTTATATAGCAGGGACCAAAACTAAACTCAGTATTCCAAATGTGGCATGAAAATCACTGAGCAGAAGGGGATAACTACTTCTTTATCTCTGATGGTGGTGTACTTTTTGATTCAACCCAGCATCCCGTTGGCTTTCTTTTACAGAGCAGCTCACTGTTCACTCACATTGAATTTGTTGCCCGCCAGAACACTGAACGTTTTTCACTGAGCTGCTTCCCAGACCAGTAGATCCCAGCCTGTGCTGCACTTCTGGATTATGTTTCCCCAGGCTTAAGAACTTACATCTGTCCTTGTTGAACTTCATAAGATTCTTCTTAGTTTTTTCAAGGTCTGTTCATTCTTATCAGTCTCTTTTGCAGTGAAATAAGGCTGAATCATAAAAGCTTATTTTGTATTTACTGACTTGATGAATGTGTGGCATGTTTTACTTACAGTTGCAGTTTGCTAAATATTTTTCAGGGTCACTGCACCTTTTTATTGTCTGGTCCAATTTCTACTGCACAGATATTTATTCTTGGTAGGCAGGTCTATCTCAAGAGCAGAAAACTGTACTCTGTTTTTATAATCTTTGTACCTGACAATACTTCATTTCTTTAAGGATCAAAGCCTTAGGTTTGAGAGAAAATACCTGTATTTACTTATCACAAACTGTCATAATATAAGAGAAAATTAAGCAGAAGGACAAATATTAATTTAAGCATCTTGTATTTTAGCTGAAAGTGAAATTTTCTTTGCTATTTTGAAATATTCTTATAATTTTTCAATGTTATCTTATGTTCAGGCATAGTTATGAGAAGCTCTTCTGTACAGTTAAATACTTCCATTAAAACACAGTTAAGTAGTTCATGTGCTGTAAAATACTATGATTATGCAAATAAACAACATGGATGAAATAGAAGTCTGGCAAATATTAGTGCATACAAGATCTGCAAGTTTTAGATGTAAATAAAACATTACAACAGTGGTAATAAGTGCAATTCCATAAGCAGAAATGATAGAAGTGGAATGGAAATGGAATAGAATGAAAATTCTATTTTTCCTAGCAGTGTGTTTCTTACAGTTTTCTATACCATAACTGTAGAAGGTAACCAGAAGCACCACTTTACTTCTGTACAGAACACAAGCAGAAAGAGGGCTGACATTCAACCACTAGGGTGGAGAGTACAGACAAGTGAGTAACGCAGAAAGATTGCTTAGAATAACAACTCAAATCAAAGTTAGATTTGTGAAAATTTCAGATTCAGAGTTTCAGCACAGCTGATCTCTATCCTTGCAGTAGTTCTGAAACACAGGATCACATATTTGGAACTCAGATAAATTTCAATTATGTATGGATATGAATCATCCACATATTTTTACCAAGGGGTAATCAGTTACATAATACTGAGTTTTCAGAGAAGCATGGGATATTCGCTTTGGGTGGTGATCTCAGAACCTCACAATGGAGCAATAGCTGAGATCCAGTCTTTCTTTTCATTCTGTGATAATTTGTAAATGCCGAATGAGGACAGGGTTAACTTGTCCTCCATGAGTTGAACAGATAATAGCAGCTGCCTGCCCTCAATGTAAGGACTGCCAGGGAGGCCAGCAGTGCAAGAAAGGAATACAGCTTGGCTCAGATGGCAAGTTATTTGCTCTGAAAGGGATTTTAACAGGAGTGATCTCTAAGAAGCCTTTCATACTGGCACACAATTGGACTTGGTTCTAAGAGAAAGACTGACTAAGAGAAATCTTAACCACTACTTCCCGACCTTAAGAGCTACTTCTGCTGTTTTCCACTCGTATCTTGATACATATGTTTCTTGATACGGAATCCCTTTTCACCTGAAACCCGTAAAAATAATCTCTTGAAAAGAGCATGTCTACAGACATGTCTATAGACAAGTTCTTGTGTTCTTGTTATGCCTCAGTGTGAACTAAGGACATGAAAAGAAACAGATCAATTGGAAAATATAAAAAATTGAAGTTCCTTAATAATAGCACTGTGTTAAATCACTGAGTGATGAAACAATTTTGAAGAAGTATTTGTTACCCACTTTTTAAAGTATGAAGCCGTATTAATACTTGCAATGATAATTATGTTCTCTGCTTCATGTACATGGAGTAAACAATCTGTTTTGTCTTAAAAGTATGCACTGAGCCCTGGCTGTTATGCTCAGGAAAATATATGTTTTGTTTTCCTTTTCAGGATGACAAGTAACCAGTCTTGCACATCCAAAATAAAATAATATTATGTATACTTGTTCAACCTGATAACTTTGATAACATAACATGTCCTGTTGAAACTTTCTGCATACTTTATCAGTGACAAAAACAAATGCCTTTCATTATACTCAAAAATTTTTAGTATTAGCACTTGACTATTGTTAAGAATTCCTTTTTTGAAAAAGTTTTTTTTAATGCTCTATTTATACATCAGTAAAACTTAAAATGTAAATTTCTTTTTTCTAAGTTTTCAATCAAAATTCAACATGTAAGATTCATAGACTAATGTGTAAGACTGTAGGCATTATATTGAGGTGAGTACAGTTCCTTCTGCATATAAGCTGTTTTTAAGGTTATACAAGGTTCACAGTCTTTAAGCTGCAGGATGAATTCTGCCCTTGGAGGAGTGTGTTGAATTCTCCTTGAATTCAATGTGAGTCCTATGTAAATGACTCAGGGCAGGAAATGGCCTTTAAAAGACACTGATTTGCCTTTTAACAATTCATCCACAACAAACAGAGGCTTTAATCAGTCTCCTGACTAATTTGCTGCTCAAACAAAATAGCCAACCTCTGACATTAAGTTTGGAGAGATGATTAATCTTCAATATGAACTGGAAGGGGAAACAAGCTCTTCTGTGTATCATGTCCTCTGCTAGAGACATTCCTCTCACAGGGATTCAGGTGATGAGGATCTGCCCCATATTCAGCAGCATGATGGAAGCAGTCCGGGCTGGCAAGGACATAAATACACACTGACTACTGCATGAATGCCTTGTGATTCTTTTCACCATCTTGTCTTTTGCATGGAGGTTGGAAAAGGGGACAAGTAGACAATGGCTTCCCTACCCCAAACTTCCAATATATAAATATAATTATAAATATAAATATACATAATATACCATTTATGGTAATTTCTTTTGGAGTAGGATGAGTATACTGAATGGGTTAACCAGAAAAAAAAGAACTGCCTTATAATACCTGCCATCTATGATTATTATAATCTTGCAGACAAATATAATTACAGTGTGTGATGTCTGTTTATGTCTGTGAAAGCTTTGATTGTGTTCTCTTGTCTGCATTACAGTGCAAAACAGCATAAACATTTATATTGTATAGTAACTCTAATCCAGTGCTAATGCCCTGAGCTATGGGTGTCACTTCAAATTTACAAGATTTATGTGATACTTATATCTGCCTTTTTCAGGTGAATTTGACCCTAGTACACTTAGTGTTTTACTGATTTGTAAAATCTAGATACTATTAATAGGCTGCAGAGAGGAGTGAAATTACTTATATAGGAACACTTACAATAAAATCATAATTACTCCAGAGTTTCAGTATCTCATACAGAAATTAAGAGACTGGCTGTAGTAACTTTGTCATGACTGAAATATTAATATAGGACTTCTCGAATTTTAGAGACAGTGTAGATTTTACAGAATAGGCTATATACAAATTCATCATAACATTTTACCAATGTGCACACCACATTTAAAATAAGAGCTTTTAGGATGCACAGACTACACACCTATTCTTAAAAAATACTGAGCACTAAAGAAATAGGTGGGTATTACACATATTTACCTTTTTTTTTAATTTATGTACACTTTAGGAGGGAAATAAGACTGACAAAAGTGAGCACAGGATTTGTATGCAGCTAATGCCATCTCTCAGCTTGAAATGAAGTTGAACCTTTGGTCTAGAGATAGCCAGTTCAATAGTGTTGTGGTTTAACCCTGCCAGGAACCAAGCCTCAAGCAGCTGCTCACTCACTCCCCCACCAGTGGTATTGGGAAGCAAATCTGAAGGGTAAAACCTAGAAAACTCATAGGTTGAGTTAAAGACTGATTAAGAGGGGAAGCAAAAGCTGCACACACAAAAAGCAAAAGCAGAACAAGTTCCCCGTTTTCCGTGGGCAGGCAGGTGGTCAGCCATCTCTGGGAGAATGGGGCCCCATCGCATGTAATGGTGACTTGGGAAAACAAACACTGTCACTCCGAATGTCCCCCCTTTCCTGCTTCTTCCCGTCACCTTATAATCTGAGCATGATGTCACATGGTCTGGAATATCCATTTGATCAGTTGGGATCACCTGTCCCTGCTGTATCTCCTCCCAACCTTCCAGGCACCCCCAACTTCCTCTCCAGCCTGGCAGTACAAAAAGCAGAAAATTGGCTCTGTGTAAGCTCTGCACAGCAATAACAAATACATCTCTATATTATCTTCACAGTGTTCAGCACAAATCCAAAACATTGCCATCATGAAGAAAATTAACTCTATGTCAGCCAAAACCAGCACAACCGCTAGACATTCATAGAGAGATAATAAAGAGACTAAAATATATTCTCATGCTATGTGATGCACGTGCACAGACCCCATCAAGTGTTGCATCCTATTTGATAGGTATGTGAGGTCACTAAGGGAAAAAACGACAGTGTGAATGCTCGCTTCAATGGGGCAACAAGTCACTCTCTGAACAGTGCCCAAATCTGCAAGATCTGTGGTTTCCCACTTCCTGGCTGCAATCAGGGAATGAGAAAAGATGAACTGGAGGAAGCTGGTGCCAGAGCCCCTTCGTGGGGTTTTGGCTGCTTGGACTCAGGGCCAGCACTGACAGCAGCGCAGCTGTGCAGCCTGGATTCAGAGAGCTGTTTGAGGAGGAGCTGTGGGAAGCCTTAGCAGAGGCCATTCCCTTGTACTCAGGAGCTGCATTTAATCTGAGCAATTGCCCTTGTCCCCTTTCTGGGGCACACTGCATCCATAGCTCACTGATCTGAACCTGACCCACTGGCCAGCACTGCCTGGCTTGACCTTACACCAGCCTTAGTGTTTCTGTACTTGCCTGCTGTCCAGCTCAGCTGACAGTCCCCAGGCTGCTCTGCCCTCCTTGTTCAGGTAGTGCAGGATGTGTCTGTCAGGCCATAGCCCTGCTGCCCTTGGCCTGGCTCACCACACCTGAGAACAGCATCCTGCTGCTGCTCCTTCTCTCTCAGAGCCCAGTATGAATTTGACGGCTGCTGGAATAAGGAAACAATCTGAAGATGATAACCCTGTTTAGCCTTAGTGTTCAGCTTCTGTGGAACACAGGGTTTCCTTTGTGATATGCATTTCTTTTGTGCCATTAGTGCCATTAAAATTTTGCAGCCCCATGAATGGAGATGTTCGTAAATAGTGCTTTTAATGAGACTCAGGTGAAACTCTAACTACTTTGACATCCTAGTCTTTTCATATGCTTTTACTCTCATTTAAATAGATTTATTTGAAATTAAATATATAAGAGTAAACCTCTGAGTGCAAATAATACATTTCTAGACAGGGTAGTAGCAGCGAAGGTGCATTTTCTCTATCTCATCATACATGTAAATCAGAGCAAGTAATATTGACGTAGCATGAACAGTGTCTTGATTCTTGCTATAGAAGCTTAGCTTAGAGTCACAGAACTGCAGTAGAGCAAAATGGACATCCTCATTCATACTGTTTATGTCCTAGCTTGCTCCATGTACATAGAAATAAGCTGAGACTTTTAAATTAAAGCAAGCTTTGGCACAAACCTCAAGCACACTCTATTAAGTGTATGAGAGGTTTTGTTTCTCATCATTCAGAATCCCATATCTAAGAATGTTTTAATACAGGGGAGATTACCTATATGAAAGTAAGATTACCATTTTGCCCAAAATTGTGTTTAATTTATCTCTGCAGCCATTATTTTTTTGCAGTTTGTGAATTTCCTCTTTACCTAAAATTAAACTGCATTTTCATGAATGGCCTTTCCATTTTTTGTATACCTATCATAATAAAAAGCCAAAACCAAAACTCAGATACAGATACTATAGCTAGTGTCATGAAATGCAATTTTAAAAGTTGCAATCTAGTTTTCAGATCCTGCAAACTTCTAAGAAATACAGTAAGTAGTTTTTATGCTCATACTGCTCTGTATCATTTGTGGACTTTGTAAATCAGTTGTATTCATCGGTTAGATGAATACAAACTCTCTAAATGTGATATTGGAACATGAAAGACACATTGAGATTTGTGTCATACTGAAGCAGCCCAGTTTGCATTTTCCATTCAGCTTAGTCAGTCAGTAAATAAATTTAAATCGGAAAAATTGTTTTGAAAGTAAGGAGTACCAAATCCAAGCATATAGATTTTTCTGATGCAGTTTTTCAGAATGTTGTTTCTAACTGAAACCAGGAATAACAGATATATGCAGTATATATAAAATAAGTATATATGCATATATTAATGAATCAAATACTTTGAAAAAAATTCATTTAACACTTGAAGACTGCAAAAAGATGGGTCTTATCTAAGGACAGGACAGTTCTTTTCTGGGTTTCTAAAGCCCCAGAATATGTTCAAGAACACAGTAAGAGAACAGAATGCTGGTGTTCTGTTTCAAAAGAGTGCAAGGTCTGCACTTTCTAGATGGCAGCAGCGGATTGTTTACGCATGCTTGTTATGCATGCACCTGAATTCCTTTGTGGTTAGCAGGCTGGTGTTGCAGAATAGCATAAATAATTATAACAAAAGCTACCCAAATGATCAAGATGCCTTTCAACCAAGATATCAAGACTCTCCTCTCTGGCTCTGTGCATGTACATATGTGCCTGTATGCTGAATAATTTTTTCATTAAAAGAAAAGCAGGGTGATTTTCCTTTGTTACTATGTAAAAGTCGCTATCATAAAAAAGAACAAATTAAGGTAGATCAATAAGCAGTATCAAAAATTAAAAATTCATCCATAATAAAGAAAAAAACCCACATTTAAAGTAAATTTCTGGCTTGTTAACGTTTCTGGCTTGTTGACCTAGCATTTTTTATTCCTGAGTCATACACAAAAATGCTGCTGTGCAGTGGACTGTTAAGAGCATGAAAGTCTAACCATTTTGCAGATTTACAGAATCCCTGTAGGATTTTCTTTCTAAATATAAACTATATGCTATACTCACAGGCAGAGTCTTAAAACAACATTAATGCTCTGATACCAGCATTGCCAAGAAAGCACTGATACTTTGTTGTTGCTAGGCAAGTCTCTAATTTCAAAACCTGAATGAAATCTCAGACTGTCTGTATCAAACACTTTGAAAATGACCCACAAAAGTATTGGAAATTAATAAATAGCTTTTAAGGTTATTTTTAATCACTTTAATTACCCGCACTCTAACAGCGACTGAATGTAGAGAGTGCATAAAGGAAAAGCCATTTGTTTGCAGACAGCCGTGAATGTAAAGGTGATCCTGTAATTGGCTACAGGTTTAGCTTTTCCATCATCACCCTCACATGAGAAAGTCTTCAGTGTCTGTCAAAGCAATAGCCATTCTACTGACAGTTCCCTGTATCTTCAGCCTGCTGTAACTCTGCAGAAACAATTGTGAAGAAAAAAATCATTCTCTGAATTGTGAGCCAACTGTAGATTATATATAGGATATAATTGATAACATATGTCTGTTATTTATTATATGTTTATTTTCAGCAGAATTGCGTCTGGTTTCCATTTGCAAGACAGAGGCATGCTTGTGCATATATCTGGTAATATTTTTTCCTTCATTAGCCTGGGACTTGAAATTATACTGATGCAGAATACTTTATTTCATCAGCTTATGTACTGGAAAGACATAAAGTGACCTTTTAAGTGAAATGTTCATTGTCTGTGATTAGGGGGGAAGTCAGAAGAGGGGCAGTGGAATATTTTAGTAGAGTTTCCATGAGTAATGACACTGTTCACAGCCCCCCATGCATTACACAAACATCAGCTCTCGCTTCTGGAGACCAGCAGACCCCTCAGTCTTTCTGGTTATTCTCTGGATCAGGTTAAAGTCCCCTGCTCCCTCCTCCTGTGATCTCCCCCTCAGACAGACAAACAGGCAGACATGCACACACGTGGCTCTCTGGCAGGTCAGTCTGGGGTGGCCTTTGCTACTGCTCACACGCTCTTCTGGTGGCTGCACGTCCTCCAGTTATTGGCACCACAGGCCCACAGACCTCCAACCCACAGTCTGCCTCCCGTTGGTGCACCCAGACCCCATGCACACACACATGCACACAGAATAGAGTCCCTCATCCGAGGAAGAGTAGGGAAGGGATTTAATAAAAAACTGGTTTTTTTCAGGTACAAGGCATACCCACACAAGCATACCCACAAGTAATTGTTCATGTTACAGGCCCTTTTTATCCCCTTATTCATCCTTTTTTCCCACACTTCCTCAAATAACCCAAATTCTTCCCTTTTTCTGCTGTTAGTTCCTCCCCTAAACATCCGATAGTAAATCCTGTCCAATCCTGAAATGTACTTCTGCTTCATCTCATAATATGTCCCCTACCTTTAGGCAGTAAATATGAGGTGCTCCAGCACTGACTCTTCTTGATGGGTTTCATACCTGGAAAATGAGGCTCAGTCTGTCCCAGAACAGGTTTGATAGAATGCTTCTTCCTTCCCATCTTTGATTTGCATTTTTCACCTGGTTTTGAGCCCCTGTGCTCCTCTGGTCAAAGGCAAGGGACCTTTAAGTAGGGGATGGCATTTGTGATGGGCCTAGAACAAACATCCCCCAACAGCCATCATTTCTCTGTGCTCATTTGAGTAAGCAGAGGAGCATAACATAATGCATTCTACAAGTAGGCTATATTAGAAAGGATTCTGCAAGTATCCTCAGAACACATCATTCTCAGAGCAGTGCAGACAAGAAGTTGCTGGACCTTCGGTATGGGTTTGAGTAGTAACAGTAACTAACCCTGTGGCAGATATAAGGACAATTCCCCCTGTATCTTGTGATACTTGGGATTAGAACATCATCAATTGCAATAAGTGGTTCCTAAAACTGTTACCTATTATCACAAATAGAAGCAGAAGTTTCTTATAATTGCCTGAGGATTTATAGGTAACCTCTTATGCATATTTAGACTAAGGAAGAAGGAGAGAACAGTCCCAGGGAATTTGTTTGCAAAGTGGAAGTCTTTTTGCATCCTCTCTGTTTCTGATCTCTCTGCCTTTGGAAACATGAAATCAAGAAATTTGCTGAATTTTCCTGCTTGGCAATTTTTTTCCTCTTTAGGTACTGCTTTTTCTGTGTTCACTGTAACACGGAGATAAATACTAATATTTTGTTATTGAAAATGGAAATGTGCTGCAAAACACTTCAGTGCTTCTCTTTGGGTGTTTCGTGTTGGGCCTCCCCCACTCTCAACCCTTTCATAATCACCATGCCTTAAAGGTGAGAAATGTAATTTATTGTCATCAGAAACAACATTCTTATGGCAACATTCTTCTTATTATTAATATGGCACCGTGAATAACTGCTGTTGCCATTCAGTTGTCTCTCATATTCTGAGAACTAGTTTCAACAAAAACATCCTTTATTCCCAAGAACACACACATAGATCAAAGTATTAGCAAGGCTACCATAGCTGATCTCAACTATAACATTCTGTATGTCTAAAATTATTATATTTTATTTATGTAAACACCCCTTTAAAACTTACGGATGAGTGTTAACCAGTTATTATGGTGTTTCACAAGATCTTTTTTGCCAAGAAACCTCTATCTTCTGCTAGATAAAGCAAGATTTTTAATATATATTATTCCTCAGCTATACTGGTGGTTTCCAAAGGAGCAGTTACCCCAAATATCACTGACAAATCACAGTCTTGGGGTAAATTGCATGGTACTACCAGAAGATTTTTAATTCATCACATTCTCTTTTATGTTTACTAACTTTGCTGTTGATCCATGAGTAGGATATCCTTCAAAGAATGAAATCTATTTTTACAGCAGTTTTAAAATTGGTTGGATTGCAGGCACGCCTACTGAAATCAATCAACTAATTGAAGAAACAGAATGAGATTTTTATTATAGGGTTTCAGATAATACCAAGTCCCTTGTGAAAAGTATGTAATTTCTTCTCTTTGTTCTGCTTTTGGAAAACTATAACTGTGAATTGGTGGGGTTTTTTAACTGTATAGGTCATAGGAATTACAAAGATTTCAAAAGCAAAATCACTGAATAATCCCAGACAGAGTGACTTACAAAGGTATTTAGTCTGCTATATATTTTCATCATCAGTGTTCTTTCATAGACATAGGAAGATGTCCTTTAGCTATCTGCTCAAATCAATTCAAATATTTCATTTTTGATGATTATCTGACTGCAGAACTTTTTAGCAAACCTTTTAGAATGAATGACACTGCACAATGCATCACACAGTCATTAAGGACAGAAATCATTTTTGTTAAAGTCAGGACCACAGCTGGTTCCTTACATCCAGGATTGAAATTTTGCTGCCCGTCTAAATAAATTATTTTGGGTCAGTCAGTTCTAGAAGAGTAACAGACTCAAGGGATTTCAGCACTCATATCTTCATGAGCTGAAGGTGCAAAGAAAAATAGCAATGCCATAGAGAAAACCAGCTGGAGAGGTGGAAAACTTGCCATTTTCTGTCAGAAACCTTGAGGCCTATTTGGTTATCTATGGACTGTTAAGGCACTGAAGATGATTTCAATGGAGATTTTCATACACTTTTTTTTCCTGAGAAGCCTTTCTAGTATCAAGAGATAAACATGAATTTAACTGTACTTTTGAGCAAAGTAATGCTTATTAATCTGAAATATTTGTATTAATTTACATTCTGTAACTTCTGTTACAGAAAAAATACGTTGCTTGAATATATCCACACTAATGCATATTTAAAATGTGTAAACTTGTTTATATGCAAATATAATAAGAGAGTTAATTTATATTGCCCTCACAGGGCTTGCAGCACTATCCACCATAGACTTATGATCTTATCCTATTTTCCAAAAGTCCATGAGTAAGCCTGCTATGCAGTCAAAGACTGTTAAAGCCTAGGTAGGTGACAGGGATTGTCTTTAATCCCATTTACACAAACGGGAAGAGCAACAAAATCTCAGACCTTTTAGAGGTCTACAGGCTTTCTGGCATCTAGGATGCATGATCTCAGGCTCCATTGTTCTAATGTCCTATTTCCTGATATTTTTTTACCTCTACTATGTTCTCTCTCTAAAGTTACCATAATTTAGTGAAAGAATCTTACTGGAGACTTATTATATTACTTTTCGTCAAGTATGTTGGAAGGTCCTTGATGTGTGCCTAAGTTCATGTGGGACTAATATTGTCCACAGTGGGTGTCACTTTTTAAACACCAAGGATACAGGCCAGATTCAACTGAATTATCACAGACTGGTAAACCTGTATGAATGGCTGAATTGTGATTGCTGTCTCTGAGGATGTTTTTAGTCTGCAGAAAATAAAGGAAAATATGGCACTGCTAAAACTGAAGTGAAAAAATTACTAATTTACTAACATATCAAGATTTACCTACTTACCTGCGAAAGAGCACAGTTTCTAAGGTATCCCCTCCAGAAAAAAAATAGTTGAAAAGAACATGGGTATATCACTTAATAATCACTCTTCATATGTTTTGGTCAATGTTTTTATTTTCTGAGTTCTTTCATAAAGATAATTTGTAAACTAATTGATACTTTTGTAAAATATTGAAAAGTCCCTGTGAGTAAGAAAATATGGGCATTGAAAGGAATTTAAGCAAAGTCTTTTTTATTAATAGCATACTCAGTTACCATAGCTCAGCTGGCACACGTTTAATTCCACTGTGGTCTTTTTATTTTTAGTCCAAGGCTTTAGTTTCTTAAGCCAGACCTTGCAGCACTGAATGAAACAATTCAATAAAACCAATTTGGATACAATACTCAGAACTGGTACTTACTGCAATATCCAGTGTTGGTGACAGGCTGCCTGGAATCCTGCCAATGCTGATTTAGCAGTATATGCCAGCTCAGTGAGTCAGAAACAGTTTTTACATGTGCCAGCTCAATTGTGCAAGGTTGCTCAGAAATCCCTTTCAATATCCAGGCAGAATAATTGCTGTATTTCCAATATACTTTCCTTAGGAGAAAGGAACAAAGAAAAAGAGAAGCATCAATAGAATGGCTTTTACTATCCATTTTGTAGCCTGCTGTGGAAGGTCACTGCTTTGAAAATATTTCACTCTAAGTGAATATTTAGGTCATATGATAGCAGATGCAGCTTTCTGACATTCAAGTATGCAAGAGATAAAAGCAGTAATTGAAAGGATAACTGCTTTGAAACAGTAAGAATAAAATTTTTAAAAAGTCACTTGCCTAAAAAAAAAGTTTAGCAAAGACTGAGGAATGTACATGTGTATTTTGATGTAAATTTAGCCCACATATCATAACTGAGAGCAAAAAAAGAAAGATGGAGCGCAGGTATGATCTTTTTAAATGTGTTTTTAATTAAATGATGTGGTAACTGTATAGCTGTAGGAACATTACTTTCCCCTCAGTATAGAATGAGTTTGTATAAAATTTGTTTCAGACTAATTTCTTTAGAGTTCCTCTGTTCAGCTCACTATGAAATATGAAAAGGAGCACTTTTAAGAGCCAAGTCAAAATACCTATTCATCATTTGCCTGGGACAGTGTCATTACTGACAAGCTGCAAAAAAGGCAAATGGTAATTTAGGAAACCAGAACTCAACTGGAACAGGTTTTTCTCATTTGATTTTAAGAATAGCAATAAAACTGGATAAGAGGATAAAATTCATATTGTGATAGTCACTGAAGCCATCACTTACTGAGTACCTATCACGAGACTGGTTCAGTATAAAACAGGGAAAAGTTGCCATCTACTCAAATTTCCTTATAATAAAATTAGAATCTCAGTAAGAGAAACATTGTCTCAACACACAAACTCGTGTTCCCTATCCCAAAATCAAGTTAAAATAGCTGGACCAGATTATTTGGAAAAAAAAAAAGTCCTCCACTGCTATCCTTTGAAACAATAATCATCATGCTTATAACACTGTTTTTCCCCAAGGGGTGATGATCTTCTTTGTACTCCCACCTGTTTTTCTCACGTGACAAGTTACTAAGAGTCAGATAACTTCCTGCTGTTTTTAACCTCTGAAGAATACCTGTCAGCGTTTTTGTACCACTCTCTCTTTCTTTTCTGCTTCCACCACTGACTCTAACAAAACTGGCCAACCTTCCCACTGGAATTCATTCTTGATGAGTTTTATATGCCAGTTTCCTTTTATTTCACAATATCAGGCAGGCTAAGGCCCAGCTTATGCCATTCTAATCACTTGAAACACTGAAAAAACAGTTGCCTTTCATTTTCTCCTAGATATTATGTACCTTTCACCCTTCTTCAAAAGGAAATACTCAAGAATTCTTAACAATTGATGATGATGTGTTTATAATAACCACTTAGATCATAACATAAAAACAGCACCAAAAGAATTTAAATACTGACCCCAGTTTCTTCTTAAATATGGTTCACAACAAATACTGAAATAAAAAGATGGCTATTTTTTAAGTTTAAATTATTTTCTCATTCTTAGTCAAAATGAGCCTTTTAAAAAAATAATCTATTTAGATTAAATTTTAGTAGAGTATAAATTTAAAACAATGTCAGTGTAAGTAAGTGGATTGGATGGGGTTAACCCAGGATTGGGTGGGGTTTTGGTTGCTTCAGCTTCTCCTTTCTATCTACCTGCATTGAAAGACACATTCAAAAAATGTAAGTTCAAAAAAGTGTTGAAAACAATAAAATCAAACATCTTCAGGTAGAAAAAAATAGATATAAAAGCTGAATTTGCAAGTGTCCATATAATCTCTTGCCTACAGCTTTGGTTGTCCACAAACCTCCTTTCCACAATGCAAAATTTAACTCATGATAGAAATTAAAATGTTCTCAGAGAAACTTAGCCATCTGAGGAATGTAGTGGGGGTCACTGCAAAATATTGCATCATATAAAGATATTACAAGTGTCATAGTTACACACTATGCCAGATTTGTGCTCTGAAGATCAGTACAGATCATCCACTGAGCTGTTCAAACACATAACAGGGACACAGAGTACCATGCCCTCTTTTCAGGATGGAAACCAGGTTCTTCTTACTTTGAAATAACAGAGATAAACGACTTAGACTTCATTTCTGAATTACAAATATCTTCACCCAGGGATATATAGTGTTCAAAAGCTATAGGGATCAGTAAACTTCAGCTTAATCATGCATAATCTCAAATCCCAACATTAAAATAACTTGTATGGTTGTTTTTATTAATCAGAATTTTTCTTTTTTTTGATGCTGAACAAAGTCAGTACTTAATGAAATATCACAAAACATTTATGCAAAGTTGCTGAGAAAAATGAATATGTTGGTCAAATGACTTCTGATATCTAACTTTCTGCAATAGCAGCTTTGAAATGACTGGCATAATAGGGAAGATTTGACCATGGGTGGCATCTGCAAAACCGGGCACAGCATATTAATTATGTTGCCTGTATAGGTGGCAGGTTTTATGATTTTTGTATATGTGTGTGCAATTTAAGAAAAGAGTAAAGGTGAGAGGATGGAATTTTGATAGTGATGGATCACTGAATTTCCAGGAAAGTATGTAGGTGGTATTCTCAAGAATTCCCAACATAAACATGTGACAATCATATAAACATTCCCCTGCTTTAATCTCTTCCTGCAGTAAAACGAGTGAAGAGTGGAATAAATCCAGGAAATTAACTTGGAGAATATAAAACCATTATCCACTAAATAGAATTTAATTCCAAGAACTAAAATGTGTAAGGCTAGGTGGCCATCAACCTGTAGAGAGAAGAGATATACATAGTATAAGTGAGTTAATGTGCAATGATTGGACTGTGAGAGAAAATTTTTTCTCCCTATTCATGTTAAAATGTTTCTAGCTGCCCTGTGCTTTTTGTCCTTTTGAGGCAAGTAACCTAGGTTATATTTGAAATCAGTCAGAGAAGAGGGAAGCTTTTCACCAATTATTATTAAAGGCACTGGTTGAGAAGAATTAGTTGGAAGTTAACTGTGATGGGATAAGTAAAATCAGGTTCCAGAATGTGGTTGGGAACAAGCCTAACACACTTTGTTAGTAAAGCCTTTGCTGTTTCCTCTCCACATGATATATTTTTGGAAGAGAAAAATTTTGTATCACACTTCAAAGAGAACAGCACTGGGTTTGTATAAGTGAGACAATTTCTTGTAGTGGCCCTTTGGGGCAACTCTCAGTGTATATTTTTAGGTATATAAATTCAGTCATACTTTTTTCCTCCTGTTTTTCCTTATCATTATGCGTTATACCTACATTACACCCTAATATCCAATAACCTCTCTCTGAAGACAAAAGTTGCTAGGGAAAAAAAATATGTGTAAATTGTCTTATGTAGAATTTTCAGGGCTTCGATATAGAACCGCTCTTCAAAAATGTTTATGCCAGTCTTGATTCTGCCTCTGATTTGCTATAAAATATCAAACTCAATGTTCTTCCCAGATTTTCCAGTAACAGTTTCTGTCCTTTTTAACAAGGCTCTTTTGAGATGTTGGAGCACGTTCTCTGCCATTTTCTCTACTACTCAGAAATCAAGATCCTGTTTCTACTGATTACACTCATATAATATATTCCCACTGACCAGAAGGGGATGAGATCTGCTTGAGAGCTTTTGCAGTCACCAAGAGACATGAGGCTTTCAGTTGCTTGTAGCTTGACTTACCAATTTGAGCAATAGCAATAATCTCATTCAGTACAGAGATCCATAAAGACTAATGTTTTCTGATTGTTCAGATGTTATGAGATGGGTCACCCCTGTTGCTGATTACAATCAGGTGAAATAATTTTAATAAGTCAAAGTAATTATATCTGAAAGTTATTGGCTGTAAAAATCAAGATTGAATGTATGAATGGTAAGACTGTACCTTTGATTTTTGACAGTGGCAAACGAGCACTAATTTATCCTTAGAGAAATCTGTTTACACTGGATAGACTTACCTACATATAAGGAAGCAATAAAGTAATGGTCCTGACAAATTCAAAATTCAAGGTTTGATTTTACAGTTTAAATTTGAAGTTCTTGAAACATATAAATTTGAAGGAATTGTTGGAATGGAGAGAATAAACACTGAACACAAGGAATCTTCAAGTAGGACAACATCTTTATTATTTAAATGAAGATCATATAGGATTACATCATAATCAAGGTTTTATGTGTTCAACTGAAATGTGTGAACCTACCTGGGCAAAAAATTTATATATTTTTGCATTAAACTGATTGAAACTTTCAAATTTACCCTCTATAATTTTTTGTTTTCCAAATACATATCTGTCAAGCTCATGATTACTAAATGCAGTTCTGTCACATTAAAAAAATGTATCTGTGACAAAGATGAGATGACTGTGAACAAGGCCAGTGACACAGAGCTACAGCAGGACAGAATAAAGCAGAAGGTTTGATAATGAGAGATTACACTTTCCAGCTATTCTTGAGGACCAGAGGGAGGGAATTATTTGTCTTATGCTGGCAGCAATTTCCCTAAACCATGTGAGATGGCATACCTCAAGCTGTTGCAAATGTAGGCAGAACAACCACAGGCCATGGCTCTTAGTTGGATCTAAGTTCCCCAGGGTATAAAATATATTGAAAAGGCTCCTAAATAGGGGCTGAACACTTAATTTGACTGTTTGAATAGAAGTCCCTGTATTTTTCAATCACTAACCCTTGTTCACAGTTCCCTTGAAGCTTAATAATCAATTCTGATTATTTTTTTTTAATTAGATTATCTGCTCATGGTTACAGTTTTACAACTGTAACATATCATATGTGTTAAGCAGAATTTATGCACTGTCCCCTTCTTTAGGTTCTGTAAAGCTGCAATGGACTAAGGTTATTAATCTCCTGCTGTGCTTAAGTTCCCTACAGGTTAGTTTTAATAAAATGTTTGTTTCTTCAGAAAAGGGGCCACATTAATCCCTAGTCCTTGGAACCTTAAAAGTTAAGCCAAGGTTTCCAAAAGAACATTGGAAAATATAAATATATTACTATTTATTTAGAGATATTTTATTAGCCCATGATTCATCAGTTTTCTGTAAGGAAATTTTGGTTAATTGCAATGGTTAAACATTGTGTTGTCCATATTTCTGAATTGTTAATACTTATAGCTTTTTGTCCTTTATAACGTCATTGCAAGATAAAAAATCATTCAAAGTTTTCAGTTTCAGTGAACAAGAAACACCTTTATCAAAATACAAAAAACATCTATTCTGATGCAAATTCATGTCAGACATCTAAAAGACCCCTTTTGTCATTCCTCCACAGGAGCTGATTGATTCATACTACTAGTTTAAAATATACATACAAATCAGAGCACTAAATTTTTTTTTATATCAGATAGTGTAAACTTTTATTATAAAATACTTCACTACTACATCTATTTTATTGCAATTCAAACCCTGTCAAGTGTTCTGTAAGGATAATATGCCTTAGACTGAAGTAAGGCATTATGCTAAAAATCTACTGACTTTATCCACCTCATTCTGTGAAGGTAGGTAAGAATGTAAACGTGTGTATGTGTGTCTGCTTGTGTGTGTATCATGCAGAACATTCATAAATTGTCATAAAGATTAGTCACCTAATTAGTTGCTACTGTATATTATCTTTTAAAAGATTCAGATAGAAGATACATTGGCAAATGTTCAGACCATCTTTATGTTATTACATCTAATAGTAAACATAAACACATTTAATTATCATGCAAGCATGAACAATTATGCCATTACTTTGTAAACATACATGAAAGGTTATTCATCACTGTCAGACATTATAAAATATTAGTAATATAATGAAGGACAACCATACCAAACTTCTTCCCAGTCTTTGGTTTACTCATCATTTGAGAAAGTCACAATAATCTGGATAGTAACATGGGAGTTTGTATTTTTCTGATGGAGAATATATATCTGTTCTATCAGAAACACTGAGATTTATCTGTATGATTTTCCTGTTAATTCCTTATTGAAATTACTTATACAAACTTATACATCTGTGACAATATTTAGTCACATACTTGCCACCACAGTAAAGAGAAGCATACATCCACTTTTCTTCTTAAGAGACCTTAAAAAACCTGAATTATACATGTTTCAAGGTATGGGTGAGAAAAGAATATAGGATCATAGAAGCCATAATGTGCTTTTTAGTTTGAGTGAAAGCAGATAAGCAGTAGGCTAACAAAAAAGTAACCGTTTTCTATTATCATTTTTACACATGCTCCTACACATAAAAGACACTAATTTTAGATATTATCCAGACCTAAGGTTGTCTAACACTTTACTATTTTAGTATTCAAATTTGACTCGCATTTAAATCTTCTAAAATTTCAGACTCTGGACTGAAAGTCTCATGTCAGGTATTGGCTGCTGAATATTTTTCAAATATTTCCTCATACTATAAAAGTCTTTCATAAGGAGTTCTCAGTTTATGTCTGCTTAGAAGCAAAACCTTCATTTTGTCCAGCCAAATACAGCCAAGTTTTGAACTTTTAGATACTACAGTTCATTTTGTAGTAAGGAATCATGCTAAATCTTAGTAAGAAGCTTTTAGAATCGAGCTACATAATTTCCTGAACAATAATCACGCTTAACTCAATAATCCATGGCATTAGTCATGTTTCAACTCTACCCAGCAGCCATGATTCCCATACAGTCCAATGTATTCCAGTTTAGATAGTACAGAAGTGGTTTAGGCATGTCAGCTCCAAACTGCATCCATTCTAATATGTAAATTCTTTAAAACTTAGCCTGTGCTAAGACCACAGGCTCATTAGCTCCAGAGCTTCAATCTGCCAACATAACTATACTATTTCCAGCTTAATTTCTCCAGAATTTTTCTGTCGTGAGAAAAATACCTGTGAAGGATGCTGTGTAGTCTGTCACATCAGCCTAAAAACAATAGCCTGTTACTTACCACCTATTTTTGCAGATAGGCTGCTAAAGTTCTGTGCATGTTGCATGCAAGATGCAACATGGATTCTTTGCAGCTAATTTTTGCTATTTATTTTCTGGGAAAAAAAAATCTCAGAAGCTATATGTACTGCAGTGCAAGAGTATTAATTTTCTACCTTCAACCCAAGAATTAAGGTTGATTCAGCAATATTAATTCAGGCCTTACATGTATGTTTTAGGTGGTAGACCCTTATTTATTTGTTCTTGGAAGATTTTCACATTTTGCCTAATTGAATAGGCTACACTCTGTTCTGGAAACATATCAAGGATAAACTGCAATGGAGAATAAAGATCAAAAGAAAACTGATCCATCCATCATATGACTGGGAAAGTCTGTAGGACCACAGTGTGTCTGGAAATGGCAGGCGAAGGATAATGGATTTGAATTGTGACAGTGAGAACTGAATCTACCGCAAAGTTCTAATGTGATGGTAATTGAGACACTTAAATTAAAATTTTCATATGGCTGCTAATGGCTGCTAAAAATGGCCACATTTTCTAGGTACCTATTTGAGTCATCCTTGGCAGATCCATGCAAGTGCCAAGTGATCGCAGCTGTGACTGAAATGAATTGGATCTATGCTTGTTTTTTAAAATGCTCTGAAATTTTGCGCCCAAATGCATTCAATTAGCAAAATATTAGTGAAAATTTGATCATTTTAACCTCTTTCAACTCTTTAATTTCTTGCAGAGATTCCTCATTTCTGACAGAATTATTTTACAAGTTTTAATCATCTTATGATTTTAAAACAAATGTTTCTTGTTTTGATGTAGCTTACCTAGGCAGACTTGAATGTTCAGACTCAAAAGACCTATAATTCACCAAATATCTGTGCCTAGTGTCAAGTTCAGAAATTACATCAATGTTTGCAATACTGTTTTGCAGTAAGCCAGTTGAGCCTCTGAATGAATTTAGCACTGTAATGTTAGACTGACTGTAAACCTTAGCTGGTTAAATGAAGTTTCAGATGGGCACAGGGATGCTATTTCTATTGCATTATCCAGGAAGTTCACTTTCTTGCTTGTTTTCACTGTTCCAACACCCACTGGAAATGTGGAGTGTCTTCACCATTTTCAGAAACTTACAGACAGCATCATGCAAGGACATATGTTGAAGACTGAGATAATCAAGCATACATCAAAGATTTCAGTTTCTGACCTCTGGGCTACTTCCAAGCTAGCTTTCATCCGAGATGTGTTTTTATTTTTTTAATTAATTAAATTAACTGACAGTTTATTTCCTGGTGGTAACAAGATCATATTTATAAACAGGATATATTCTGTATATCCTACTTTGCAGCAACAGAGTTTCAGTAGAAAAATTTGGCTGTTTCTAGATAATGAAAGAAAGAAGCCTGGGAGGATCACAGAATCACAGAGTGGCTGAGGCTGACAGGTCATTATCCCCACACCTTACTCAGGCAGGGTGAGCTAAAGCAGGTTGCTCAGGACCATCCAGCCAGGGGTTAAGATTATCTCCACAGTCGAAGACCCCACAACCTCATCATATTAACATATTTGTATTCACGTTGGCTTATATTTGCTTCCACATATTTTCATCTTTTTTTCCCCTTCTTAAATTATTTAAAGTCCTTCCTACTAAATGGTTATACCATTAAAATGTATTGGGAATGAATACACCTCAGTTTTCATCAACCTCTAACCTACTTCTAGGAAAACTACTTTATTAAAACAAATGCAAATTAAACACAGTACCTTCTAAGTCTGATAATCAGAAGCATATTGAGACCTTATAGAATTAAAGACACAATGACTTTAACTGAATTAATTCCGTATTTGCAGATTTCTGTTCACTCTACAGATTTAAATGGTGTAGTCTGCATTTTCTACTCAGGTGCCAGGGCAGTAAAGGTGCAATGCATGCTTAAATTTAATGTAGTTTTTCTCCATTGAATCCCAAAGCATTCATGTTTTCCATGTTGCAAAGTTTCCATGTTTCACATGGTTGTTCTGCCATAGTAGAAGAGCTGATGTTTGCGGTCTGAGAAGCAATGTTTTGAGCAGTTTTGTTGAATATATCTGTTCTTCCTGAAAATTGAACTTTGAGCACTTACAGTTATGACCATTTATAAATTTATACTAGAATTCTTACTGTGATAGGTTGACAACCATTTTCTTTCTGAAGTCTAACATATTTTCCAAGTTATTGCTGGGTAATTGTTACACATTCCTCTGCCATCATCGCTCTAGGTAGGTTTTCTGAATTGTTTTGTGACTGCTTACTACCTTTTGCTAACAACATATTGGAAGATGCTAATAAAGTGTATGTTCTTCTTCTTATAAAACTGATGATTATTGGTTCTGATTAAATATTGTGAAAGATATTGTAGTAGTTCAGCAGACTATTCCCTTGGGGAGAATGAAGAGGTAGAAAAGTCTGTTTGTAGCTAACACAGGCAATCTTCCTGCATGCAAAACTCATCATTGCCTTTAAAACTATATGCTCAGAGTCCTCAGTCAGTAAGTGGTAGCGAGGAATGGAATATGCATGTGTGAGGTTTAGGGCTATTGTGAGGTTTGGGCTTTATTATTAAGGAAAGTGAGTTTTCATCCGAATGAAAGGCTTTGGTCTTGAAAGATAATATAGAAAAAGAAAGAGAAAAGAGAATACCCTAAGCCTCAAAGTGTCAGATGAAGTTTCAGGGTTTAAGTGTTAGTCCTGATTGTAAAATGATCAAACAGAAGGAAGGGAAATCATAACATGAATAGGATAACATTTCTGAACACAGAGCTTAATTTCTCTTGGAGACCTTAATCATGAGCAAAAATGGTTCAATTATGTTGTCAAAACTCAGAGTAGAAAAAAATGTAAAATAAATCACATGTAAAATTGATGGTGTGCATGTTGACGTAAGAGGACAAGGCTTGAGCTAGATGTGAATGAATGAATTCGAGAGTGAAGACAGGGAAGAGGTGACATAGTGATAAAAATTTATCCAACCTGTCCTTACTACAAGATGTCCCAGTTTTCTATTCTAGTGCTGAAAGCAAGATGAAGAGTGCCCCCTTTTTTTTTCTTTTACTTTTTTTTTTTCTGAATTTCTGGCCAACTTCCCTTTTCCCTGTGCCAGAATGTTTCCCTGAGAACCCCTGAACACAACACCCCAGTTTTTCACTTTAAAAATATGATCAGTCTGCAAGAAGATAGAATCTGCAGATTGCTACTGACTTACCAGTTAGTTTGGCATCATTTTCCACATGACCTATCTTGGGAGATACTTTAACTCACATTCTGAGTGAAGCTTCTGAACGGAAGCCTCGATGTTTAATGGTTGATTTTGCAGCACCAGACAGTCTCATAATTGTGATCTGAGTAACATCTTGGTCTGATGCTTTTCATATTTTCTATCTTTGCTTCCAGCTACATCAGTGTAAATATATTGTATTGTTGTGTGTCTCAGTCTACTGACACAAAATTTATTCTGAATACTGTATCATGAAGGACAAGAGAGATACAAAGTACACACCAAGTTTCTAGAATGTGATTAGTCTTTTGGTAATCATCCACCTTCATTAGCTAAATAAATACTTATTACATCTATCTGACAGATAACTAGTGATTTTCAGGAAAAATTATTCCAAAGATCTGTCATCACAGCTAGAAATCTAGAATCTCACCAAAAGTGTCTGGATGTAAATGCAGATTTGATGTTTTAAGGATGGAAGCAGATGGTCAGAAAGGGAAATAAAACCATTGATCTTTGACGGAAAATATAAAATAGATTCTGATTTCCTCATCCCTAGTTACCTAGGAGTGACTTGGAAATTCCTTTTTAGCATAAGTCTAGTGGGAAAAAACCCACAATTTACATCTTCATGGATCCTCAGACCTTTGCCATCCCACCAAGATGCTGGTGTTTCTCACTATTTGGGCAACAGAGGAAAAGAAAAAGAAGTTTCTTTATCTGTGTCAGGCAGTATATTCCACTACCATTTGAAATGCAGTTTTCCTCCATAATGAGTAAGCCATAGTATTTAGCTTTCTTAAAAAGCCTCTGGATGGAAGTGCAATGTGTTCTAATACAGTTTGCTTTCATGTGTGCAATTTGTTTGTGACTCATGAATCCCCATCAATATGCCTTCTGTAGAAAATGTTATAAATGCCATCAATCCTTTATTTGTATTTGAATCACATGCATAAGGCACTGAGATTTCATAAGATATCAAGCAGATTTTGAGAGGACAGCAGTTTTCATCTTCAAATTAAAAAAAAAATATGTATGTGCAAGGTTTTAGTGAAAAGTCAATATGAAAGAGCAACAGAAATTCCTGACAAAGCCTCCTCCCCTTGAATCCCTCCCACTCCTTCTCCGTTGTCATCCTTCTTAAGTATCACCTCTCCTTTCCATCAGGACTGGCACTCAAGAATAACAGATGGCAGCCTCAAGATTGTAGCACCCTTTAATGTCTGCCCTTTACTGTCTGGCAAAAGTGTTGACATTTCTGCCTTGAATGAGAACTGAAAACATGTAAAAATATATTCAACATGAACAGTCAGTGTCTAAGGTTGTTTACACACTGCTAATGGGCTTTGACTTTAATAGAATGATCCTTAGGTCTGCAGAACCCACAGTCAGGTGTGAACTGGATATTTTCTTCTGTTATTTCCGTTACAGTAGAGAAATAACCAGTCTTGCTGCTCATGGACTCAAGAGCTGTCCCTACTATTTCCATCAGCAATTATGCATGTACTGTTGTGGGTTTTCTTGCAAGTATTAACCAACCTATAATCTCCTAGAATTGCTCCCAGGAATCTCTGCCTCCTCCTCTGGGCAAAGTTGATAAATTGATAGGAAGAGACGAAATAAGAAGCTCAGGTGCTATTAAACATTGGGGTCTTAAGTAGTTACTGAATTTTGATATTCACCATTACAGGTTTTTGTCTTTAGTAGTGTACTGATGTTCAGAGGGTAAATTGTACAAATGCCTTTTCATTGCGGAAAGCAAAGTTTATTTATTTGTTTGCTGAACCGAATACAGAAGTAATGGAGTGAATTGATCATTTCTAAGAGTAAGCTTCAGGAAAATCTCTGGAATTCCTTTTTTTCTGAAGTACTCAAAATAGGTATCCAAATCCACAAGAACAGTATTTTCAGCAAAACATGAAATAGTCTCAATGTGGTGGAGCAGAGTTATGTCACAATATTGGGCACTGGCTGAATGCACCCCTGGCACTTCTGAAGAAGGCGCTGCAACTCTTGCAACTCATTTATAGCACTGATTTCTTTCTGGTGGACATTAAAAACCCCCTGTTTCCCCCTCATCATAAACTATCAGATAGCTCTTTCTATAATGTTTTTGAGACAGCATTTCATGTTTTATATGTTTGCAGAGTTTTGGGTTTTGTTCTTATTTGTCTTTTAGTTATTCCCAGTTGTTATGAAGCTGAAAATTCCCATTAACAAAGTACATGTTTCTTTAATATTCAAATATGTGGAACAATTCAAGTCAAACAGGTGACAAAATACAGCATAATTTACCAACAAATCCCTCAGATTAATGCATACTGCTTAAAGATTTAGCACAGAAGGACTACATATGTCTGGGAAATGAGTACTACTTTCTGCTTGCAAACCCTGTATTTTGACAGGCCATATTGTCTTGAGATAGAACATCAGAAAAAGAATGAATAATTTAATCAGAAATAAATGAGACAAATTGTATAACGGACAGTACATGGATTTCCTTCTTGAAAGCTGAAGTCTGCCCATGCTTCACATGACTGGACAACCATTCCACACTAAACAGTAAGCTGATCAGAAGCAGCTTTCTTCCTGCTAGTTTTTAAACCAAATAAATAAAACATTCATATTGCTGGCAGTTGCAGGGACATGTTAAGGAGGCACATAGCTTTGAACACCCTTAACAAAAGTCCATAAGGTGATTTTAAAATTAAAACTATTACCCAGCTGATTTGAAAAAATATTTTAGATGTTTTTTTCTTATTAAAAAAAAAAAAAACAAACAATAAAAAGGATAGATTTCACTTCTGTAAAAGTATTACAAGATTTACTTTGTGTATGCAAGCTTTTTTTAGAAAAAATATTCCATACTATTTTCTCATCTGAAAAAATTGAATACCTCTTCATTCGGTATCTCCCTTCTCTTCCTCAGCAACATGAAAAGCTATGGCACAGAATTCTTTTTAGATGGACTGAGCAGCATGAGAAAATCTGTCTTATTTTGGAAAAGATATATATATTAAGAATTAAATGTGAATGGTCTCTTTTCATCAAAAGAGTTGGAATAAGCATGTGGGGCACAAATGTCGGATGTCGAGGCATGCTGTTCCCGAATTTCCTCACTGTTCTTTCATATTTCAAACGCTGTTTTATTTCATCTTCACATTAGAACATACTGAGTGATAGGGTTAGAGAGACCAAGTGGTTCTGTTTGCCCGTCTAAGTCCTGGTTATTGGTATTTTGCTGACATCTAGTGGTGACAAACCTGTTAGCCAGATTTCTGTCCTGTGCTGATGTAGCAGGAGCATGGCTTTATGAGGAATGCTTGTAACTGGGGGGTGAAAGCTGGCATTTCATAAGCTGAAAAAGAAAATGCTGAGCAACCATTCCCTGCTTTCACTGCCTAATCACAGGGAATTGTGAACTTCTGGTACTTTCAAATACAAAAGATTTTTGTTATTCTTGTAGATTATTCTAGAATTTCAAAGTCAGGTTCCACTGATATTGTGAAAAGCCCTAACAAAATAGAAAACTAGAACCGGGGTTAGATGATGCCATAGTGAAACCTTGATAGCCAGCCTGTTCTTTAGTCTCTACCCACTGCCAACAAGTTAAAAATATTGTGTTCAAATTGGAAGTGTTTTCCTGCAATAAAGAAATACCTGGTGCTGAGAGAGTCACATGGTGGTTTGGAATGTGTCTAAATCAAAAAGAACAAATCTCAGCTGCCCTAGTTGTGAATACCAAACCAGTTACATATATTAAATGGCTGCCTTTGTTGGAATTCATATCCATATCTGCAAAATCACTCTCTGGCCCGATATATGCAATAAAATTTAAAAAAGGAATCAAGCTGTGAGAGTTCTCTTTTCTCTCCCTTAGAGAATTAGTGTTGAATAGAGATACTTTGGTTGAACAGCACTATTTTCTACAACACAAATGTTTTATTTTTAATAAATATTTATGAGGAGTTGGCAGGGGAGAAAGAGGTTATATTTTGATGATTAGAAAAAACAGTGATTCAATAAATGACATTAAGCTACTGGCTTTTCTGCTTTTGTTTCAAAACTATGAATATGTAGTGAGAGAGCATGTGAGAGTGTGTGTGTGTGTGTGTGTGTGTGTGTGTGTGTGTGTGTGTTTGAAAGAGAGTGTGTGAGACAGGTGGCAGCAGGGTTGCTATAGCAATTACTTGTCACTAATGATAGGAGGGTAATTACTGCAGCAAATTCCCACATAGCTATTCAGCACACAAGTTAGACTATTTCCCATCCTAAAATATTCGTTCTGAATGTGCAAGATTACCTTTTTCACCAGATGGCTACCAGCTACATTTCTAAAATTTACAACAGTGTAAAACCAGAAGTTCATTAATTATGGTCTGAATGAAATCAGAATTCAGCCACCACCATCAATTTTGAAAGATGTGGTGTCTTTTGGGGTATACTTTTCTCTAGATGCAATGCAAAATTTTGTTTTCCAGAATTCTTTTTGTAAGTTCAATGTCAAAAACATATTGAGGTCACCTTCAATGCTGCATTCAAGAAATCAAGATTAGTATGTGATTGAGGCTGACTCATCATTTAATTGCACAAGATGTAAATCAGGTTTTTCAGCAGTGAACTAATAAAATTAAACTATTAATAACTGTACAAACAACTACAAATCAGGCCATGAAGTAAAGTAGATTCAGGCATTGAGAGAGTCATTGAGAGAGTTCCTTTGCAACATCTTCATTAATATATTTTTCATTTCCTCTCTTTGCATTATTTGTAGTTAACAATGGCTTAGCATCTCCTGCAAATCAGAAAACAATCTATATTTCATCTTTAGGCTGCTTCATTCTGCACTGTTTGATAACAAAACAGAAGGAACTTCTTTCCTAATTTATAAATGAAAATTTTTATTTAGTGAAATCAGCACCAATAAAATTGTTTCAAAAGTGTCTATCTAATTTACACAAAAATATGATGTTACCTCAGCTACAGTATGCCTTAATGATTCTCTTTTCTTTAGTGATTCTCTTTATCCTTTTATTGTCTTTGAAATGAAAGTATGGATTACAGACATTGCCTCTTAATTAGCTGATGGCAATATGTAGAATTACAAGCTACTTTAGAGGGTTCATTTTTTGCCCCCCAGCTGGCTGGACTGTGATGATTTGAGAGAATACATAATATTTTCTCTCTTTCCATGAAAAAGTAATGAATTTCAGAACAATGAGCTGGAAAGACAGCACTTGGGCTTCCTGGGTGGATGAGATTGTCCACTATGCCATAATTAAAAACTGTTTGATGCTTTCCTAAACTGTATTTCTTTCTGATTCACTTGTTATGAAAAAACTGTGCATCTCTATTTATTCATGCTAAAAACAGTGCAAATCTGCTTACCTGGGCTTTGTTCATTTTCCATCCTTCTGAGAAAGTATTGAGATTTTGTATTTCCAACAGTTCATTGTATTAACATAAAAAGGATAACTTTCGTTTGGTGTACTAATATGGCTAGAAGAAACCCTTATAAAATGCAACTGTTTTCAGATAGTGTTTAGTCCTATTGAGTTATTTAAATTCCTAGATAAAAATAGGTGAGTATGCTGAAAGTTAAAATCCACTTGTCTGCTGTTGACCCTGTACAGCAAGTAAAATAATACTTGCTATTACAACATGAATAATTGTACAAATAGGTATTGTTTAAGTAAGGTCTATCACGATTTTGTTTCTTTTGTTTATGCCACAGGTGAAGGTTGAATTATAATCCGCTTCAGATTGTAAATCAGTAAATCTTATGAATCATTTTATCCTCAAAGAAAACACTTGAATTCCAAGAATTTAATGAAAAACACTTCCCATTTTTTCTCACTAAAAATATATAGCTTGGTGCCAATTAAAATTCAGTGCACAGTGTATCCAGTAACCCTGATAATCAGTAAAAACATGTCAGAGAGCAAAATGGTTTCTCCAACTGAATGGAAATTTCAATGTGCAGTTAAACTACAATAGGAAGAAATTCATTACTGGAATATGTGGCTGCCTCATAGCAGTTGAAATCAGATTAAAGAAACAACATGAAACTATATAAAATCCTGGTAAAAGTGGCAGCAAGGATAATGACATATATTTCAGCTTGTACCAATATCTATTTTGGCTCAGAAGAACAACAGAAAATATTGATCAGACTGCTACATGTTAGATCAGTGTACACGAATGACAATTTCTTCCCCAAAACCCCACACTGTTTTTATTGTTTCAGCTCTTTGACTCTTGCTGATTTGAGTTCCAGTCCCAAATGGACTTCTGATCAGCAGGGTAGCTGATTTCAGAATACAGAGAGAGAGAAAATGTGTAAAGTTCGTGAAGTACTCCACAAGCTCCAGCTTGCAAACCTCACAGAGATTGCAGCCCATCCAGCTCACAAGCTCTCACCTAATACAACAGGCTGTAAGTTGTGAAGAAATGTGTTTAAGTATAAATAGTCTCTACTGGCTTCAGGAAGTAAAACTGTTCCCTTAGTTTAGTCAAGTATTGCTTGCTGGGGAAGCTGAGAGGCCAATGTCCTAGGCTCACCAGTGATTTCTCCCTGTAAAATGGAAGTTAGCAATAATTGTGTGTATAATATTGTCTATTAGGTGGTGCATAAGGGCTTGCATTGTATGTACATACTGTAATTGTATAGAAAACATTACAGAGTGAGCCTGCTTTTAGCTTGATGCCTCATACAGTGGTAATTAAGGAGAACAGTCTTTTGATTTGCTACTATTTGCAGTTCTGCAGGAAAACTAGGTTTAGGCTATCTTGTGCTGTGCATTGTTGCCATGTTTAATCTTCTGATTCTCTAGGAACAATTACATGCGACACCTACGGGGAATTTAATTCCTCTGCTCCTGCCTCTATGGCAATTGTAATTATGGTGCAGTACTATTTGGGGGAGGGGGGGAAGAGAGAAAAAAATATTGTGTTTTTTAGAATATAGCACGGAATAATACCAAGATTAGATTTATACAACAATATAGATCCAAGAATTAGCTTCCAGAATTAACCCTGTGTTTCTTTTCATGAGAGGCCAGACAAAATAAAAGCAATTGGTTATTGCAAATATTCTCATGTAAAGCTTTCCATTCAAGCCTATCGAATGTGTGTATCCTCCCAACATATGTGGGAGTTATCACAGCTTCATTTTTTCCCCCTCCTTCTCCAGCTGAGGAAACTAAGGCACAGAAATGTTCTGCCTGATTTGTCTTTATGAAAAATCAAAGGAGAGCAAATTAGTATGTGAGAAATTTTGAATTTCTAGCATTTCCAAGCTCCTTTCTTTTAGTGGATGCAGCTTTGAAGGAAACATAATGGGCAAAACACATGGCTTTTTAAGCTATAAGACCTTAAAAAAAGTCTGTGAAATGAAACATAATAAATGAAAAAATGTTGCTGTGCACTACTCTGCAGATAAATCCTGTTGAGCAGAATTGAAGATGTCATTGTCTGAATCACACTGTATGATCTCAACCAAAGGAAGTTGTAGACAGGTTATGATATTGCATTCTGAAGGAAATTTAAAGAGAATCCAAAAAGCAATAGTGTATTAGAACTTCTTTTGTTCCTTATAAAAAAAGAGAAAAAATTATCTCTGCTTCATTTGCAGTAAGGCCTTTTGATTTCTTTTATCATTGTGATGATTTTCAGAACTCATCTTGATGGCAATTCAGTTAGAAATTAAACTGTCATCAAGAAGTCCTCCAGTGTCTTCACAAGTTAACACTCTTGGAGGGGTGGTGTACAGATTAAATCAGGAGAAATGTTCCACAGAATAGAGCCCATTCTGGCTGAAGAACTCATTTAATAATAATGCAGAGGCTTATTTGTCTTAAATAAACACTAGTCATGCAGAAGTGAAATGCACTCACAATTCTCCATGAGCCACCTGTTCACCTTAGCACCTTCAATAGTCCCCCTTACGTGAAACGCAGCATGGCCAAAACTGACCTATAGATAGCAAAAAGCTAACCCACTCCTTTGGTATAATTATACTGTACAAGAAGTATAGGTTTAAGATAACTACTATGTTTTTCATTTTGCAGTCTATCCAACATAAGTTTAGTCATGCCAGAGAAGGTATAATGCTATAATTGCCTGTATGAATCTTGGGAGACAATGTGCTGCAGAAGTGAAGGTGCACAGTACATACCCCTGCAGATCTGCTGCTGTGATTAACATGAGAAATTTTCATGAAAAAGAAAGTAACTAAGAGAAATGTGTTTTCTTCAGATAATTATCAACTTCTTTTGATACTGGCATCAACAGAACTGACAAGATCTCTTTGAACATCAAGATTACCTTTCTGTGCATTCTTTCTTATTAAAAGAAAAAATACCTACATTGACATTTTAAGCTTTTCCCAGTTTTCCTCTTAAAAAAGCAAAGGAGTTGATGGAAGATGTTTTCTAGGCCAAAGGGAATAAATCTCATACAAGAGCCAGTCTAATTTTTTCCACACAATCCTATTTTTTTATTTTCTCTCAGTTATGAAAACAGCTAGCCTTTTCACTCAGTAGTAGTTCCATGTGTGTACTATCCATCCATTCTCCCCACTGTGTATTATGTTGTAAAAGACTTCTGGACTGGTACAAGAAAGGTCAAGTTTTCCACTCAGAAAACAATCTGTGTGCTCACAGCCAATGTGATGATCTCCTTGAGAAGTCAGCACATGGGAACTGTCATTTGAAGACCTGCATTTTGCCACCATCTGCCAAACAATACTGAATAAGTCACTTGCAGTCTTTGTTCTTTGAATTTCTCATTTATGAGGCTATTATCAGCCAATATTTGCAGATTTTTTTGTGCTTCTGCCGTACATTTAAAGTAATTTTTTTTTCTTTACTACACCTTAAAACCATTTTTGGCCTTGTTTTCTCCAAATTTAAATATCTAACCCTCAATCTAGCCTGAACTGCATGCCTTGTTTTGTAATATGAACAGTGCAGGCATAGTGCAAAAGAGAAGAGACTCCAAACAGTGAATCTGAATGCGCTTTTAAACATACTTTCCCATTGCAGATATTTACAAATGAAACCCTGTGATGCAGCATTTAATTCCCATGAGAAGTGTTATTCTCATTATATCTTCTGTCCGTATACAAACTTCTGCTGTGTTACTTGTATTGCCGTTTTCGGCAGGGACTCAGAAGAGAGAAAGGATAGGAACTCAGACAGAATTACTAAACTGAAACACAAAGATAATGAACTCTAATGCAACAGGACAGCAAATTAAAAGACTGGGAAGTTGTTAGCCCATGCAAAAATAGGAAGAAAAAGAGCTTTATTCCATACTTTTGAAGCATTCTTCAAAGCTCAGAGAGCCTACTAAACGAAGCAGTCCAGCTAATCTGCCTAGAGCTCCTCAGTTTGGCTCTCTTTACAAAAGAAATCCAAGCAGACATTTTTAAGAGCAATTATTTTTTTATGAAAAGGAAATAACTAAGACCTAGAAAGGCACATTAGGGGCTAGAAGACACACCAATCAGGAAATGGTTTAAGATGCCCATTCAGCTCAATTTGTTTTAAAGTATTTCAAACCCCCTGAATACAGCAAATTCTACAAATAACCAAGTGGCTGGGAGACATAGTGCATACTGCCAAACAGATTTAAATGCAAAACCAAGACTCCTGTTTCCCAAAGCTGTGGAGGGTGATTATAAAATTGTCTAGTCTTAAGGCAAAATTAGTCTCTCTGTGTCTTGGTTTGCTTCTCTGTATTTGCCTACCACACCCCTAATGTTCTCCTTCTGTGGAAATATATCCACAAAAGAATAAACTTATATAGAAAATGGTAGTTCCAAAAATGACATGGATTTGGCAAAATTGTGCCCTGGTTCACAACATTGTCAGAGAGAAGTATTCAAGCATTATAAAATACCTTCTGTCCTTTGCTTTGGGATCAAAATTTAAAACACTTTAAGTTATGCATTTAATAACACATTTTCGAATTTTATTTGCTTTTCATTTTGAAAACCTTGAGAAAATCTATATACATTAATTTATTTTTTTAGAAACATGAAATCTATGAATTTGTCTTTTTATTTTTAAAAATCCTCAGATTCCCTCTCTATCCAAATAATTTTAGCAGTTGAAATATACAGAAATGCACCATGTCTCAAAAGACTGTGAAAAAAGCTGGAAGATCACAGTATTGGGTCCATTGGCTCCACTTCAATTTTATTGTTCCAGAAGTTTATGGGTATTGTCACATGAAAGGGTACAAACCTATTATAATACTGACTTTTCAAGTAACTGGCATTTTGAAAATGTTCTGACACTTACCTGGGATTGGGGGAATTTTCTTTTTATTCTGGAAAAAAAAAAAGTTCTCTAAATCTCTTAGTCTGGATAGGAACTTAAGAAGTAAAAGAAATGAAGGCAATGTTTCCAGATTTTGTAGGGAAAAAAAAGCCCTTTCACTCAGGAAATCAGATCCTCAGCTGTGTCTGCAGGTTATCGAAACTACGACATAATCTTTCTGCAGAATGAGAGTCCTTTGCAAGGCTTGCAAGATGGAATAATACAGAATATTTCTAACAAGAGTATTGATTGCAAAAGCACATTTTCTTTCCTCTTACCCACATTTCTGATTTTAAAGGCCTACACAATAATGGTGAAGTATATGAAGCTTAAAACCCAGCAAAAGCTGTACAAGAAGGAATCCCTGATGTCTGATCAAAGGCAAGTTATTTGAGAAATTTCATGAGCAACCGCAACTATTTGAAAGATAAACTAAAACCATCTATTGAGAGATGACATGTGAAATAATGTCTTTTAACTAAAATGTAATAAATGGGCATTAAGGCAGAATATGAATATAGTTAAATGGCAAATATCAGGTTTATTTCTTAGACAAGGAAACAATTCCAGAGACTTTCAGCAAAGAAGTACTGAGTGACACACAATAGAAGCAGTCAGCTTCCAGGTTTCAGCACAAGTTGCATCACATAATGCGAGGAACAGCAGGAATATATTAATAAGCATGTAACTACAAGACAAAGCTGTTGTGATGACTGCAGTTGTGCAGAAAAAGATTCTTTATTGGATTTCATAAAAATGTACAAAAGTTATTTTTCAGATCACATATTTTTGATATTGTAAGAAAATTAATATCAAAGATGGGCCCGGGAAATACAATGATATAGTGAAAAAAGGTATGAATTGTGCCTCCTTTATATGTCAGTTGCAAATTTTATATGAATGTTGCAAATTCACCGGGGCACTTTTCTAGAATACTGTCCATCCTTCCAATCGTGAGACTAAAGTCTCTGAATGCAAATCCAAAGTGGATTCTCATTATCTGAAGAAAAAGGTGTGAAAGAAAAACACCTTAACTAGCTTAATGACATCCAAAATTAGGATATGTGGAATATCTATAATACTGAATACCTTGTGAAACACCTGTATTATATGTAAGATTTCATTAATCATTCAGACTAAGTAAAAGCTGACCATGGCTGAAATTCTCAATCATGTGACTGGAATATCAGTGTTTACCACAAGTAAAAATTCAAGTGTTATGGAGTAAGAACTCCCAGTAAGTGAACACATATCTTTACACAGAATAGCTGCAACCAAAGATAAGGGAATAAGCTTTCCACCCCAACAGGCAGAACACAGTTACCAGGCATGGGTGTGAAAACAGAACTACAGCAAGAATGATAATTACATGCAGAAGGAAAGTGATGACTTTAACCTTTGAAAGAGACGATGAAGTGATTCATTCCATGGTCATGATAGCTATTCTTGTAGAACAGTATATCACACTCATTCCTGAGGATCAGTCCAGCAAAAAGCACCTAAGCTAAAGAAAGCTAAAGCTAAAAATGTTTACAGTTATGTCAGGATAGTCAAAATACTACAGCCTAAGTTCCTTCACTGACGAATTGTTACCTAAGCGCTAATAGCATGAATCATGGCACACGCAGCAAAGAAATGCTTTGATAGAAGCCTAGATAAATTAATTGTTTGGATTCAACATTTAAACCTTATGAACAAATGTACAATGGAACATAGAATCACTTTGGCTACAAATTTGCCTGTCTCCTGGACAGATATTGAAGTCACTTTATTGGATATTTGTTGCTATTTCTGTTTGGCATTATGTTTAGGTTTCATAACATAAACAGTTAGGTTATGAAACCTTGCAGTAAATGGCAAGCAAAATGAAGTCTCAACTTAAATGTTCAATTAGTTTTATTTAAGCATTAAAAGAATTTCCTGGAATACACTTTCATTTGAGTCAGATTTTATATACATTTGCCATTATCATTTCCTATCATTCAAATAATGTTTCAAGAAAAATGTTTATAAAACCTCATTTTGTTCTGCTAACCCTGCAAACTAAATATGTTTCATTTATTTTTAAATTAAGTGAAAATTAGCCAGGTGTGATAGATAAGTTTTCTATACACAGGTCTAAATATTGACAAAAGGAGACGTGTCACTGGAAAAATCATCAGTCTAGCAATTATCACGTTAGCATGTTAAGTGGAAAAAGATGTGAAACTTCCAAATGTGTCAATACAGATTATTTCATTTCCACCAGCTATCAGCTATACTGTGAATATCAGTGCCTTAGTGTCTATTCAGCAACAAGTCAGTTTTTGCAAGCAAATATCTTAAGTGACACGAAGAATTGTCAAATCTCTGGCAAAATTATGCACATGTCCTTGAGAAATGGTCTGCCAAGCAAATATTAGACATTTCTAGAAGGACAGACATTACAGGGATAGAGTCAGAGGCCACCAACTGGAACAACCAGTCAGCAAGACCCGTCCTTCTCACAGACGTGGCAATGATTTTCAGGCCCAAATGTGAGTGGACAGGGAACAGAGGAGAAGGAGCTGGTGACCAACCTTTTCTACTGCTGCTGTCGGTCAAAAAACATTTCAAGAAGTTCAATTAAGGGACATTGATTAATGAGCAGCAGACAAAGCAAGGAAGATAGAATAATGATCCTTGTAGCCAAACAGAGTGTATTTAAAACACATATTTTTCTTTACAATGTAAATAATTATTTTCAATAGCCCTGAGTAGACTAGTGCCTAAACCAGTGTTTAAGTTTTAAATCTTTCTCTTATCTACAATAGCACTGATAATTTCATAGTAGCTTACGAGAGCCACAGCTCACAGAATTCATTATTTTGGAGGGAGGCTTAGAGACTCAACCCAGTGAGAAATAACAGCATGAAAAAAGGACACTTGAGATGATTAACACTTTCTTGCAAGGGTCCTGCAATGTTGCAAGATGTAGGATCTTGGGAAAAAAAAAACACCTCTCAATTTTTGAGTGGTCTTGGAGAGGTTCCAGCTGACTGGAAGCTGGCAAATGTTACCCCAATTTTCAAGAAGGGCAAGAAGGAGGAGCCCAGAAACTACAGGCCTGTCAGTCTCACTTCAGTGTCTGGTAAAGTTATGGAAAAATTATCCTGTAGCCATTGAAAAACATCTGAAAGACAAAACAGTGACTGATCACAGCTTCATGAGAAGTTCCTGTTCATCAAACCTGATTTCCTTTTATGACAAGGTAACCCACCTAGTTGATCAGGGGAAACCAGTTGAAGTAATCCTTTTGGATTTCAGTAAAGCTTTCAATACTGTCTCTCACAGGATCCTTCTGGACAAAATGTCCAGCTCATAAATACAGCTGGATAAACACACCATGGGATGGGTGAGCAACTGGCTCACAGGTCAGGCAGAAAGGGTAGCAGTTAATGGGGTGACATCAGGCTGGTGACTAGGGGGATTCCATAGGGCTCCATCTTCAGCCCCATGCTTTTCAATATCTTCATTAGTGACTTGGATGCAGGACTGGAAGGGATACTGAGCAAGTTTGATACTAATACAAAACTGGGAGGAGCTGTTGATTCCCTTGAAGGCAGGGAGGCCCCGCACAGCGCCACCATTCTGCTAAGGCAAGCAGAATGGGTAGGGCTTCAAGCACAGTCTGGGGACATCTATAGAAAGAACACCACCGATTTCAGTGACATTGGGCCAGACCATTACTGAATTACTCCAAACCACAAGCTGAATTTGTATGGATAGTCTTGTGAAGAGCTACAGTACACCAGGATTGTTTTCTGGCTGAATTATGTGCCATCTTTGCAAACTCTCAAGAAGACCATCTAGAATGCATATGAGCAAGGTAGAATTTGTGATGTAGTTTAATCACAGAAATCCAGTTTCTGAAGTGCTGATCTTGCTTATAACAGCACTCATTGTACCGTGGTCCAATAGACCTTTTTAGGTGAAGAACAGTATCTTCTCAATTTAATTTGTACTGCTTTTTCCTTAGAAGCATCCTTATTTGATATTTTTAAGCCTCTTCTGCATTAGAAGTGCATTATGCAGGCTGCTGGTGTGATAGTCCAAGCATTATTTATATTTAAAACTATTTTTCCAAGGACATATATCTGTATTTATTGAGTCTTAATAAGCACTATCATTTTACGAAGATCTACTACCTTCCCATCTATTTCCTTCAAAAATTTACTAATCTTTGACTTCTAAGCAAGAATTCTCAAATACATAAAACAGTGACAGATTACTGTCTTACAAATATCATCATTTTTATGTAAAATGTCTCAATGAACAAATAGGTTTTTCCTAATTTTAATTGCAAACCATTTGTGTGGTATTAAATTTAAGATATTGCAATCATCCCATTCTTCTCTTTTTCAATGTCCTCAGGAGTCCATGACTTGAAATCTCCTTTAGTATTGATTCCAAGATAAAATTTCAGTAGCCAACAAGAAAGATATTTTAGTATTACCTTTTTATTTTTTTTATTCTCCCTTGGTGCTCAGCATCAAGCAAGATTTGGCCCCAAGTTGTGGAGATTTTAGGCAATAGCTTCCCCATGCTTAAATTTTAAAAGTAGTTGCCATAGCAACTGCCAGACACAGCATATGGTGTGTCTGTTACCTCCAAGATAACAGAGCAAGTTCTAAAGAATTTTCTTTACAATATGTTATGAACCTTTGTACTTTTTACAATTTTTCAGAGTGCAGTATAAGGTACTGTTGTTTCCTGACATTCTCTTCAAGTTGAATGCTCATTTTGTAACTCTCTCTTTCATATTAGGGAAATATTTCCCTCTCTTACTTGTATTTTTATTCACCCAATATTCAGCAAAACAAAAAAGAATAAGGTGGGGAAAATGAGATATTTTTTAAGTTTTATCTCAAGATTCTACTTAGTTTTGCTATAATGTTCCCTTTCCTTCACAGTGACAATCCAAAAGAAAAAATACAGAAAAGGCATAAGTCTTGTTTAAAATTCTCTACTATATAAGTGCTAGGCATGCAGACATTTTGCAGAACTCTATTCAGCCTTCAACCCCTTGATTCCCATATCTGTCCAGCTTCTCATCTCTAACGAAGAATTAATATATGTGCAAAGTGGCCTCAAACGAGGAACTCAGAAACACACCTGTCACCTCTTGTTTGGTAGGTAGTACATATCCCTTGTATAGCAAAGACTTATATCCAGACCCCTTTCCAAAATGGTTTTTCCCTGCTGTGTGTAGCTCCTAAAGAGAAAAACCTCTAGAACAGTTTTGTGGGTGGAATGACTACCTACCTTCCTCCACACACCAGGAAGATGCCTCTGTCCAACAGAGCTCACAGAAGTTCAGCCTTTCAATGCTCGCCTTGCTTTGCAGAATCACATGCAGATTTGAGAAATAAGGGTAATAGGCCTTTATTTCTCCTTCTGCACCTCTGTGGTTGTATAGGCTGAGACAGGATTAAAAGAATAGTTACTAGGATACATAATAATGTTCTGCTCTATAATTTTCTGTCCCCCGAGTCCTTCATTCTGACAACTTTCTGCAATTCAGGCACCTTCTGCAAAAATCTTCTAAAAAATTAAGAAATAAAACTGCACCAAAACAGGATGTAAGAGTGCACATTTAATTCTCCCCCTGAGGAGAAGCTAAGAAAGGGAATGAACTATTCATTATACACTTAGCTTAATGCACGACTGCAAGATGGTGACACTACTCCGATGAAGACACAAGATAGTGTAAGAACACAGTAAAATATTTTAAAGGGAACTTTGCATGCTTGTGGGGGTTTTTTCCCTTTATTTATTCTTATTTTACCATGGCTACTTCTCAAGGAATGGGTAGCCATTCAGTTATTGGAACTGCATATTGTTGCCTTCAAGAAATACTTGGTCAAATGTCTTGCAAAGAAATACTTTAATTTATTTACAAGTTGCATGGTTCGATGCAGCAATTATTAGTGTAGATGTATTTTTTTTAAATCATCTTTTGCTGCCTGGTCAAGGGGAGAAAGAGTCTAAAGAGCATAGCAGCAGGTACTATTTCTGGACATTAGCTTTCAGTGTAGCTTTCAGCAAAGCAGAATGATGCTACTTTGGAAAAAAAAAATAAGACGTTTTTCTGCTGAAAAGAGTGGCAGCATTTTTTTTCCTAGTAATAGCAGTTGAAATTAACTAAAAACCATAGTTACAGGAAAAGCAATGGTAGGAACTTCAGGTTTTAGCTGCTAAATGGCATGTAACAGAGAAGGAAGGTCATGTGTGTTTCACCTCATCTTGGTCATGCATTATTAATTTATTATTCTGGAGCATTTAGGAGAAGAAAATTACTCCTGGTGACCTGACTGATAGAAGAAAGGTGAGAAAATATGAGAAATATGTTTAATTATTTTTAATATTGTATTTATTATATACGATGTAAAAATCATTATTAAACGAAAATGCTATAATGTAGGAAGACAGTTGTCACCCACCATGCCCCACTTTTATTTGTGCTGTAGGCAGTATCAGAGTATATAGGCACAATATTGGTTAAAGTCACTTCAATACCCATGAAGGCCATTTTTGTCTTGAATTTCAGTTTTGGAGATCGTTATGGCTTACTTTTCCTTGCCAGCTCATGGATGGCATTATTTGTTGCATTGGACATACCTTTGATAATAAAGGTATTAAGGTCTCCACATGTTCCTAAGGGAACAGTTAATGTCTCATTCACTTCCTTCTTCTGAAACCACTTCCTTCCACTTAATCCTGAATTTTTCTAGTTCTAGCAAGCAGCCATCTCCATGGGCACTGGTGGTGTGTACCAGCCAGCCACCAGGCCACATAGTGTACAAAGAGGGTGAAAGAGGTAGGTTCCTTCAGTCCTACAAATAACCAAAGGGGAGATCTTAATGATCTTCTTACTGTCTTCAACTGCTTACTAGGAGGAAAAACAGAGCCAAATTCCTTCTATGGGACACAATTACAGCCCCATTCATGCTATAGTTGGTAGCATGAATTGCAACATGGGAAATTTCAGCTAGATCACAGGAAAAATGCTTTCATCACAGTCAAACAGTGGAGCAGGTTTCTCAGAGAAGCTGTGGCATTGCCACCACTCAAAGCTCAAGCAGGTGAGACACTGAGTAACCAAGTTAGTTGATCCTGCTTTGAGTGGAGCCAGATGACCTGAAAAATTCTCTTCCAACCTAAAGTATGTGGTGATTCTGTGATTCTATTCAGTACAGGAAAGCTCAGCAGGCAGTGTTTACCACTGAAAGAACTTCCCTAATTGAAAATCCGAGTATGCCTGACAGTTATAAGTGAAAGGGTGTGATTTATCCAAAGTAGTTGGTGCCACAGAGGGAGAGGTTAGTAGTTTTCACTTTTGGATGGCTTTTTTCTTTATTACCATAGAGTATGTTGAATTTAGTATAGTGAAAACATAAATAGCAGAGAATCAACTCCTGAACACGACTGCACCAAAAATAAAATATCCAAAAAGTTTCCTTTCGCTATGGCTTATTCTATTTCAGGAAACATAGAACCCAATAAGATATATGCAAAGCTCCTCTGTAATTAACTGTAAGTGAAGTATATCACCAAAGTGTATCAGTAACTCCATATAAACATATTTTCCCCCTGAATGGTTATAAACAGGTGCACCATAACCTCATTTTTAGCTTTTTTTCCACATAATAAATTCATTTTTCTCTTTGAAAAATGTCACTTTCTTTCTAGCAGGTTAGTCCCAGGAGGTCTGGTAACTACAATTACTCCATTTAAATATTCCACGGATCTGTCAAGACTCAAAAGAATTCTGTAGTGTCAGTTTAAATATAAATATATATAATTCTAGTTAATAATCATCACTTCAAGTCTGTTGTGAAAACTGTGTTACTCATTCGGAGTGTGTGTGATGTTGTGTATGTATGCAGCATTTGTTGCAGCATTTTCATTGATTTAATTGTTAAAAAACCAACCATACTAACGACAACACATCAATGACCTCATGCAGAAAACAACGTTGTTTTTAACAAGGTTAACTGATCTATAAGTGTTTTTTACTAATTACTTAAGGAAAAAGCACCAGAAATTTAGTAGCTTTTCATATAGAGTTTATGCTATTGTAAAGGCAAATACCAGCAAAACATATTTGATGCTTTTAATTTCTGTAACATTTCTATCTGAAGAAAATACTTTCATTTAACCGTTACCAGCACTTTTTTTTTCTTTGTGGGGTAAAGAGGTTTGGAGAAGTTGATAATTTTCTGCTACCTTATAAATAGCCTGAAACACTACATATTTAAAAGACAACCTTCTTAATGGCTTCAAAGCAAAAACTGTTATGTTGATCAAAAATATAAAACAGTATATTTTCTTTAAGTCTAATGTGTTCATTTGATCTTTATTTACTTACCCTGCTAGAATAGCCCTTGCAATACAGGCAGAAATGTAGCTAGTTTTACAACAAAAGTTTCAGTGTAGCAGAATGAATATGCCCTTATGCCCAGCAAACTAATACCAATAAATAGCATTTTGAAGCTTTTAATCACCATGACAACCCACCTCGGATTCTTCAATAAAATGGCACAAACATACTGATTTATGCACACCTGCCATGTGTTCATAAATATCATCAGTGTTGTGCATCTTAAAAACATATAATGCCATTGATGTCTTTCTCTTGGAAAGCTCATCAATCAGCACTAGAGCTACAACTTTATTTGTATCCTTCTATTTATATTAAGTGTTGAGTAAACAGTTCAGTTAAATAAAAAGACAAAGAGATACAGACAAAATATGTCTCAAACATATAAGAACATTTGTCGAGTTTGAAAATCATTAGGAAAAATACCTGATATATAAATAAAATGGAGGAATTACTTCAAATATTTACAAAACAGAATTGAAATTCACACGCTAGAACTCTTGAAAGTACTCTGTCTCAGAAAGGAAACAGTTGACTTAAATATTATAAGCAGAGTATTTACTAAGCTGTGTGAGTAGGGATCTAATTATTGATATGAGTCACATTCTGATGTAAATGCTGGTTATGCTAATGCTGGAAAAATCGTGACAAATGTTCAAAAAAACTGTCCCAAGACCAAAATTCAATTCAAGCCACTCTGGGATATGGGAGGTTAGAGACATCTACCTATGTAAAGAAAACAAATTCTCACTGCCACTTACTCAGCACTCACAAAATTCACCAATTACAGTCTTCCTGTTTACAATCTTCCCTGTTTTCAGGGCTGCTGCCCTGGACCAGCTGTGCCACCACAGCTGTAACATGCCTGCCAGGGCACAAACCAAAGGACAATGTATGCTCAGGACTGCAGGCAGGCCTGCCACACTTGTCTATGCATGGTGTGAATGGCTGACTGTACAGCTGCCACCACACGTCCCACAGTCTCTGTCCCTCTGTGCCCTGCCCCAGCCCTCTGGAGCCTCCGCTCCAGAGTATCTTGTGATCATTTCCACATAACCTGTTTTAACAATCTCTCATATCTGTAGCCAACCCAACCACACAGACTTTATTAGTCATGGTTAATTGAACGTATTTCAAGTACGATTTGTATCTGTTAGGACATTTTACAAGGTAATAGCTGTCAAACTGGGCAGATTTCTTTGTCCTTGCTTCTCTCAGGAGGTGTCAAAGGGTCGCCTACCATCAGTATCAATTTTGGGAAAAGCACTTTTCTACACACCCCATCTGTGGCACCCCAGGCCATCCCCCACTTTGTCATGAGTCTTCTTACCACAAGACCTTTTATCCCAATTTGTATGGTCAATCACAGCACATGACATGAAGAACTTGTGAATCTCTGTGCCAGTCTGGAAGCACAGCTGATAAACTCAGCTGAGACAGCTCTGAAATACCACCAAGTATTTTTTTGGGATAGACCTGAACAAAAATGCATAGCATCCTCCTCTTCTCTGATCCTTTCTACCATTGCTCCACTGAACTCTACTACAGATCAATACCATACATCCATTTGTAGAGGAGCAAAGGCCACTTGAGCATACCTGCATTTGCATGGTATTTCACAGCACTTGAAGGGCTTAGGATGGACTCAGGGCATGTTGAAGACCTACAGCATACATATGAATAGCTTGGTTCCTGGAAGAGTCTCAGAAAGCATCATGGATGCAAGCTGGTTGATTCCTGTATTTTGCTAAAAGACACATAACAGAACTGTGCTTCAGAAAATGTGAGGGAGCAGGGCAGTAGGGGCTCTTTGCAGTCTTGGTGTAACTCATGCTGCACTATCTGTCTACTCTGCAGACATCCTCCTGCAGTAATCTATCAGATATGTTAACTCTGCCCTATTCACTTAAGATTAGCTGTGAACTCTGTAATAAAAGTGCTAGTTTTAATATCAGCAGAATATTCTGCTTTTGCTCTACATGTCTATCCAAAAATAAAAGCTTCCTGCAACCAAGTACATCCTATAATGTAGCAATACTAACAACACTCTCTGTCCCAAAAACCTATAGTTTTTCCACCCCTCTTCCTATGACTCGATCATAGCGAAGACATAAGATGCATTCTAAGATGGCATTGCATTATATTATCAAATCTTTGTAGAACATAAATCCATAGAGACCAACCTTATTGTTTTCTCACTATTTCTTTAAGGCACTGTTAAAATAAAATTAAAAAGACAGTGAGCTGGACTTCTCATGGAGCCTGAATATAGCTGAGAGTAGATTGAGAAAGTCACAAGTTCAGAGACACTAACTCCTATTAATCATAGCTTTTTTACTTTATAGCAACTACATTGGTAACAACTTCATTTTAGATAAAAAACTTTCACTGCTCCCTGTGTTTCTAAAGGAAATCTAATATAGGGATCACAGGTTTTATATGGATTCAGCAGAGCTTTTGAGCTGTCAAGACTCAATCCAGGCTGTTAGAAGATTTAGCGAGGCAATGCATAGAAAAAATAAGCACCTTCCTCCTGTTGAATGAGTTTAAGTTTTAAACCAATACTTCACTTTTTAAAAAAATGTTTAATCTGCTCATTTTATAACAACTGCATCACATAGTTGATTCTCAAGTCCAAAATACCGCTTGTCTAGAATCCTAATGACATTTACAGGGCCTACAATTAAATAAACTAAAGATACTTTACCATCTCTCAGTGTCTTGTCCCTGTAAAAATTACATACTGCACTTCTACAGAAATGTATCTTTTCTTCTGTTTAGTTTATTAGATACAGAGAAGAAGTTTTAGGTATCTTTTTATGTCTTGTAGCTCTAGTCTCTAAACTATATGCAAGTACTTTCAGTGAAAAGAGAAAAAACTATAGTGGGAATAGCTTTATTGTCGTATTTTTACTAGTGGGTGTGAGAAGTGATTTAACTTACAGGTACTGATTATTTCATTGTATTGATATAGAGCATAGAGCCTACCATGATTAGTGAATCATTCGGACTGACAAGAGGAGGTGTAAAAAGTCTTAGTAGTTCTATTCTGCCACATCCTGCCACCTTAACAAAAGAAAAAGCTTTATTCACAAGTGGGGGTTAGTAAGCCATTAAAGTTCTTGATAACAGCTATGAATGCGTAAAACAAACACGTCAAAACCATACAGTATAGTTCTGTCATTGATTGGATAATGATATTCCTAGAGATGACTATCTTATCAGATGCACAATATAGCTGACTCTGAGCCTACATATGGTTTTAAAATAATCTTTGTAAACTTTACAAAATTAAGTTTATATGGTATATTCCATTTAATTTGTTAGTGTGTGACCTTTATTCAACAGTTTTATAAACCCATTTACTTGTTTAGATGTGAAAATATACCACAAACTATTAAAGTCTTTGCTACATTGTATGGAAGAAATTGTACTTTATATTTTTAAGCCTATAGCCCTGTGGCAGTAGTTGATTAAGAGAACATGAATATAGTCTGAAAAATAATTGTGTTTTCGACAATACTCAACCAAAAGTGAATCTGAGCCAGCAGTGCCCTGGCAGCCAGGAGGGCCAACCCTGCCCTGGGGTGCATCAGGCGCAGCATCACAAGCTGGGCAAGGGAGGGGTTTGTCCCTTGTTGCTCTGAGCTGGAGCAGCCTCACCTCCAGTGCTTGGGGCAGTTTTGGGTGCTGCAAAATAAGAAGGATGCAAAGTTGTTAGAAATTGTCCAAAGGAAGGCAACAGAGATGGTGAAGGGCCTGGAGGGGAAGCCATGTGAGGAGTAGCTGAGGTCACTTGGTCTGTTCAGCCTGGAGGAGACTGAGTGGAGACCTCAGTGCAGTTACAACTTCCTTGTGAGGGGAAGAGGAGGAGCAGGCATTGATCTCTTCTCTGTGGTGACAGTGACAGGACACGAGGGAATGGCCTGAAGCTGTGTTAAAAGAGGTTGGATATTAGGAAAAGGTTCTTCACCCAGAAGGAGGCTGGGCACTGGAAGAGGTTCCCCAGGGAAATAAGTGGTCACAGCACCAGTTTGACAGAGCTCAAGAATTTGAACAAGGCTCTCAGGAGCATGGTCTTGGTGCTGTCCTGTGCAGGGCCAGGAGCTGGACTCAATGATCCTTGTAGGTCCATTGCCACTCAGGATATTCTAAGATTCTATAAGAAATAATTAGCAGAATTTAGATAAATTCTCAGTCCTGCTTTCAGCAACATGAAAAGAAAAAGCTAACTATAGATATGTTTAAATATGACTATCTGTCAGGTTTTAGAAATATAGCAAAGCATAGGTTTGGAATAAAAAAAGTCCGGTTTTCTTTTCTTCCTCATCAGTTCTATTTTTTTCACTAAATTCAAGATGCTGAAAAGCAAGCAAGGGACTCAGATATATCTCTTAATTTCTTTTCAGTAGGAGGATATGATATGATATGATATGATATGATATGATATGATATGATATGATATGATGAGGATAATTTATTTATTTATAATTTATTTATTTATTATGAGGATAATTTTTTTAAATATGTAAACTATCTGCTTTCTTTAAAACTTAAAGTTTTGATTTTTTACAGTGAGGAATAGATTTTTAAATCATATTTTTCTCATTGTTTTTCCTATGGTATTGAAATAACACGTACCTTTCTGTTTGTGTGGGGTTTTTTCAATATGTATTATACATATCCAAAAATTTTGCATTCTATTTTTGGTATTATTAACTTTTCCTTTATTAGTATACATTAATATTTGTGGAAGTAGGGAAAAGTAATACACTGAAGGCATTAACTAATTTGCCTAGTAACAGAAATATTAATTGTAATGTGAAAGTTTTATTCATATTACATTTTTCCTTGCTATTATCAGAAGAAACAAAATAACGTAAGAGCTGTATTAGATAAGATTCAGTGCTGGTTAAAGAGTTCTGAACTAGTGACTATATTCCCTAGGAGCTGAAAGAGTTTTTATTAAGTACTGTTGTGTATTTGTTTTCCAAGAAATTAAGTTGCTTCTTCAACAAGTTACTAAACATCTGCCTGTTACTTGTAGCCAAATATTGAAGGGAAATCTTATGTCCTTTTTTCATTTTGTACAAAAGACAACCACAATGAGTCTGACTGCAGGACACAAACGTCAGAAAATGAAGTTGAGAAGGGTTGTGTATCCTGTACAATTTCATAGATAACACATTAGTAATGTCCCATTGGAAGAAAGCTGGAACATCTGGACAACTCTTTAGTGAAAACAAGTTTTATTTTACAGAATAAAAGTGAACAACATTTTTGACTGGCTAGCTATCTTCAGATAAGGAAGTTAGACTGCACTAAGTAATGCAACATGAAAAAAATATTGCAAGTTATCCTGGTCTAAGGTGAAGTTTGCAGGTCTAAACAGAATAATCTTTGTGCTTGTAAATTTAGCACAGCTTACTCTTAACAACTGGCATTTCATGATTGTTGATGACATCCAAGCTGCTTTTCAGAGCCATGCATAACAGTCTTTTTAGTTAAACATGAACTAAAAATTATGTCTGGCAATTCACCCTACTTATCAATTTCTAATTAATAAAAAGGATGAAACCACTAGAACTGAACTTACCCTGTAAAATGACAGGATTGAGGAGAACCATAAGAACAACTTAGAGACATGAATGGGGAAAGTGAGCACTGATACAGGATGTTGTAAGACTGATAAAGAATTCTATAAAGATATTGTTATTCAGCATCGAATTGTAAAAAATCTTTTTACATGAAGTGAAAAATTATAGAATTGTAAAGTTCGAAGAACAGATAATGCAATTATAACAGGATACAGGTGAGCTACTTAAATTATCATATTCCACTTAACTCAGTGATCATAATAATTTTGCAACTCTATTATTTTGAGCTATGAAGAATGATTTAGAAAATCATTGACTCCATCTAGTGGCAATTTTCTGTAATTTTTCACTTGCAACTGCTTCAGGAGAGAAATCTATTTCAAACCTTCATTTTAATTTGTTACAAGTCAAGAAACAACAACAGAAAACAACAATCAAGAAAATCAGCCCACACCTCTTGCAAGAACAGTTCTCAAAATATTCTGCAAAGAAATTCACATCATTTTTCACAAACTATAGTTTAGGAAGCTGAGATGGAGGGAAATGAGACACTTTTGGGCACTGGCAGAATATGGACGGGAGCCTCAGCTTCCCCAGCCGCAGGCTGTCCCTCAGGGAACCAGGATGACAGAGGCAATTTTTCTCCTTGGATATCTTTGCCTCAGATTACTGCTAGACTACTGGTGGCTGGTACTCTGAATGAAATAAAAAGGAATTAAATGCAGTTGTATTTTTCCTTTTTATAACTTAGAGAAGGCATATCACTGCATCCACCATGTTAGCCATTACAGGTAACCATGTTTGCAGGTTGCTGAGACAATATAAAGAATCAGACCTCAGAACATGTTCTGCTTACTCAGCCCCCACAGTGTACAATTTAATCAAAGTGGCAGCATGGCATGAAGAGATTTACACTGCAACTCCCTGATGATCTACCTTATTCCAGAAAATAAAAACACCCCAACACACACACACACACACACACACACACACACACACACACACACACACAAACACACACACACACGCACACACACACACACACACACAAAACCCAAAACAAACAAACAAACAGAACCATATAACAGATCAAGTCTCTAGGGCAATAACTGCAATTTTTACAAAACATTTTTCAAACTGTACTTTTTCAAAAAATTTTCAAAAGCATTTAACCCAGATGAAGTAATTTTGGATAATCTTATTTATATAACTACTGAAATGTAAGTCTGATAGAGAAGTTTGAGATGTGGAAAGACACATGTTTATTCAGGGTCATTGAAAGAAAAATTAAGTCCATAGTGATCAGAATCTAAGGAACTATAGAGAAAAGTGATTTTAACATTGTGAAGTTTTGGAGCTTTGGGGGAATGTGGACATCAAAATAGTAAATTTTTATTCCTGATTTTATAACAATACTTGTAAATTGAAGCAATATAGTGGGCCTCAGAAAGGAGACACAGTATTCATATCCAGAGTTTCCATAACAGGGCAACAAAAATGTCACTGTTCTAGTCTATGTAAAGTCAAATACATAATACTTCCCAATTAATAATTTGGAAACCTATCCATAAATTTTGAACTTATCCACAGCTATGAGGAAAATATTAACTAGTGCTAGGAATAAACATCATTCCATAAATAGGATGATTGCAATTCAACTCCAGCTTGTGCTGATTAACACTATCTTGTCAGTCACAGTCTGCACAGGCAAAAGAGCTATGACACTGAGTGAGGGTTTAACACTATAGTAAAATGGGCTTTCAGAGGTAAAATTTGAATGTTGAAACCATTTTCTGGTGAAATTATCCAAAGATTATTTTGAGGAAGTAAACTTGGCAAGCGCAGTGCTATCCTAAAAGCAGTGTAAACAGTACATGTCAATAAAGAAGCTTAGTTCCCCTCTGCTGGTTCTAGTCAACCACAGTTGATTCACAGAATTTCTACAGCTAAACCCCATCCCACTCAAACCCATCTTCTCTTTGACAAGAGTACTAGTGAAAAATCACTGGATTGAAGAAATTCTTAGCTACTAACACTTGTTCTCCCAAGCTATTATGTTGAGTGTTCAGGACACTGCTTCCAGGACAAAGTAGAAGGATTCTACGTGCTGTCCTTATCAACACCAGTGGGTGAAGAGAGCATTTTTAAATAATTCCCTAGACAATTGAGACTAACTTCATAGCTAATCACTTTAAAAATGATGGAATTTCATAGGATAGTTATCTCTCACATATGATTACCAAAACAAAAATTAGAGGAAAAGTTCTTTTCAAATTTTCAAGTAATAGAGATAAAGGGTGACTTCAGATCTTAATAAAAGCTAATTGCAGCCTAAAAGATCTGTCAGTCAGAATATATTACATCCCCTATGGCATCTGATTAATATTTTGGTATCCATAAATAAGATGTAGATCAACAAAATAAATTCAGTACTTGAAGCAAATAGAGTAACTGTATTTTTCATTGTAAGTGATGCAGCAGAGTTGTAAGTAACATAATTAATGTATTAAAAATCCCAGTGGCAGATACTGGCACTTTCTATTTCCCTTTTAAATTATACCATAGAGATGATCCCCAGTGCACAGTTCTGATACTGTGGTCTTGTAGCTGCATATTAGAACCTTCTTCTCCTATTACAATCGTACCTTAGAGAAAAGAAAATTGTCTGAGCAGACTTTTTAATAGTTTAAAACCAATCCATTTTATAATAAAATTATTTATTTGTAACTGTTTGTACTTTTAAAAATAATAAAGGCTGCTTTCCCTTGATTGTCATTCAATAAAAGAATGCATTCCAGGAATTAAGTAATCACCTGCTATTTTTAATCTTTTGTCTAGCCAATTTTCAGATCCTGGGCAATTTGCAGAATGTGAGAAGTCTGGATAATCATGGATGTGGTAGTGAATTTCAGCTCTAAATTTCTGCAATGAAATAACACTTATGAGACACCATCTCAATCTAAATTATTTCTGTTCTCCAAAACAGGTCTTCCTCAAGAGGAAGAATTCTTAGACGATAGTAAAATAAACACAGAGCGCTTATGTAAGTGCACCACAGCCTAAGTCAGATGCAGAATATATCATCATCATTAAAACCATCAAGATTTCAGGTTGTCTAGCCATTTAAGAGCTGAGAATTTAACCTCATCTCAGCCCTTGAGAAGAAGTAATAGGTTTATGATCAAATTTCCTTTCTGTGTAAATTCAAAGGACTCTGACTCATTGTCAGCAAATGATGCTTCCTTGGTTGTTTTTACTTCATCTGGTATTTTCCTTCCATCTATCCATGAAATTCCTAAGAGCAGTTCATAGGTCTTTCTCCCCCAGAACTCTTAACTGTGGCATCAAAAGGTAGGTATTGTGACCTCCCTGATACCTTCCTGCTTTTTACTTGTGGGTAGCTCCTGGCTGCATGCCAGGTACCCACCAAAGCTGCTCTCTCACTCTACTCCCCTTTGCAACTGGACAGGGGACAGGGACGGAAAGAAACTATAATAAAATGTTCATGAGTTAAGGATAGAGCAAGATCACTCACTAAACACCATCATCACAGACAAAACAGACTTGAATTGGGGACATTAATTGAATTTATTACAAATCAGAGCAGAGAAGGATAATGAGAATAAAACAAATCTTAAATACATTTTCCCCCTGCCCTCCCTCGTTCCTCAGGGTTCTATCTCCTCCCCTCTCATACTCCCTGCCATGGCCCAGGGAGACAGGGAATAGGGGTTTCTGTCAATTCCTGCCACTGCTCAGGGAGAGGAGTCCTTCCCCCGCTCCAGCATGGGGTTCCTCCCACAGGAAACAGTTCTCCACAAACTTCTCCAGTATGAGTCCTTCCCACAGGCTACAGTTCTTCACAAACTGCTCCAACATGGGGTTCCTCCCACGGGGTGCACGCCTTGAAGAACAGTCTGCTCCAGCATGGATCTCCCACAGGGTCACAAGTCCTAACAGGAAAGCTGCTCCAGCGTGGGCTCCTCTTGATGCTGACATCTCAAGAGTCACAAAAAAAGTTAATAATCTGCCCAGAGAGTTACAGGGAATGAGAAGGGGTTATGAAATAGGGTCATGCCTTATTCTTGCAAAAGGTGGAATATATAAAAATTTTCTTAAGAAAGGATGTTCTTTGATGTTTGATCTTTGCATACTTTCAAGCCTAATCAACAACAAAGATTTAATCTGTGAAACAGATAGCAGCCAAAAGCAAGCTGGAAGTGATGTCCAGGTGTTAGAAAGGCTAATTACTTATTTGCCTTGTTAAGGTTTAGGGATTGACAGGATCTAATGATCTCACACCTAAAGGGAGGTTAAACAAAATTTGGGAAGAAGGGTAAACCACAAAGAATGCATCATTTATGGGCCACAAGGACATTTCGCAGAACATCCAAGATAAGGAAGAAACTAATAAAACCAACTCAGCAACTGTGCTGAATCAGCTCCAACTGAGTAAAATGTAATTCCTTCATTCCAGCAGGGGGAAATCTGCAGCCACCAACTCACAGACCACCAACCCTGGAAACCCACTGACTCAAAAGGAAGACTGAGTATGCCAACTAATTAGCATGAGAAGGCAAGAGAACCATTAACCAAGAAGATAGAATATTAATTAATAAGAGAACCGTGTCATTATAGCTAATAAACATTAATGTCTTTGGTTGGTAAAATAGATACATAGCAAGAAGTTTTGCTAGTTGGTGTGCTTGATTTGTGGAAACCTCCACCTTGCACCCTGCACAGAATAAACAATGTCTGCTTTCTAAACGAGACTGGGCCTGTGTTTGGAGAGCTCCTAAAACTGACAACACTCCCTCCACAGGTCTGCAGGTCCCTGCCAGCCTGCTGAAGTGCAGGCTTCCAAAGGATTCACAGTCTTCTCTTGGGCATCCACCTGCTACAGTGTGGGTCTCCTCCACAGGCTGAAGGAGGATCTCTGCATTTTTGTGGTCCTCCATGGACTGCAGGAGCACAGCCTGACACATGTAGTCTTCACCATGGGCTGCAGGGGAATCTCAGCTCTAGCAGCTAGAGCACCTCCTGTCCCATCATCTCCTCTGACCTCAGTGTCTGCTGAGTTGTTCCTCTCACATTTTCTCACTCTGCTTTTCTTTGGCTGCAGAGATGTGTTACATCTGCACAATAACATTTTTCCTTCTTAAATATGTTATCACAGAGGTGTTACTGCCATTGCTGATGGACTCGGCCTTGGCCAGCAGCAGGTCCATCCTGGAGCTGACTGGCATTGGCTCTGCAGGACATGGGGAAGCTTCTGGCAGCTTCTCACAGAAGCCACCCCCAGTCCTCCAAACCTGGCCATGTAAACCCCATACATACTGAAGCAAAATACATCAGCAGAACAATCATTGAGGCCATCAACATTTTTCTTCTGCTTTTGTCAGACTTCAGTACTAAGCTTTTGTGGTGGAATTCCTATATTAGCATATAATGTTTTTTTAAAGAGATTAATTGTTACAAATCAACAAAGTTGCAAACAGACACTCTGGATCTTGGAGCTGGGATCTTCATTCATATGTAATTCAAAGGTATTTGTGCTGCACAGGACAATTGCACCCTCAGGGTACACCAGTAGTTTCACGTGGGAGTGGACATGTATTTCTGTCTTGTCTGGGTCTAATGAAAACAAAATGTTTGTAGGGTGCACTGAGGATGATTCACCATTGCCTGAGAAGGCAAAATTAGCATCCTGATTGTCACAGTTAAACACAAATGTCTTAAAAAAACATGCATATTTAAAAATCCAATGACTCATTTTTGTAAGGGCAGAATCCTTTTCAGATTTGTCCTTGTATCTGTAAAAAATTGTGAATGATATTCAGGGCATTATTATGAAAGGAAAAGAAAATGTGATTGACCAGATATTAGGTGAAAGGGAATTTAGAGTCAACTCTGAATGATGGTCAGCCCTTAATGACAATTCAGGGGTATGTTTCCAAATGCTTCCATGCTTTCCAAAATCTGGGTCTCTTTCTGACATTTTCATTGAAGAGCAGTATAAGCCCGACTATTAAGAAAAACTAGTACTAATCACCTCTTAAGTAAGGCTGTCCATAAGATTTTAGCAGATGTGCTCAAACAGACAGAAACCTTCCAATTAAAAAAAAATTATCATCTAAAATGTACTTTTAAATTATTTTAAGGTTTGAATTTTGTTTGATTTCTGTGTCTGCTGACTGCTCCCTCATCTGAGTTTTCTTGGATTGTTTAAGGTAAATTGTTTCACTCCACTCTTGTTTAATTATTACTGGACAAATAAGCTGGCTACAGTCTATCCAACTGAAAAACTTTGGTTCAGCAGATTTCACCTAAGTTTGATCAATTCTGCTTATTTGTAAAACCTATATTTCCACAATAAATTAAACAGAAAAAAACAGCCCTTAAAGGAACAACTCCTGTCCACCTTTAAAATAAATATTTATATAAAAGCTCAAAGAAAATGTTTTCTATTCTACTTTTCCTTTATAAGTAAGATTCTTTCCTAGAGGTGGTTAGGAATTTCATAAGCAAGGCTACTTATCTCACAAATTATGTTAAATATTTGCATGCTCAAACAAACATCTCAAGAAACATTAACCTATTTTAAAGGTTTAAGAAACACTGGAAGGCATCAGCATTCAGAGAACTAAGTGGCAGTAAAATTTCAAAACATTTTCCCAACTAGCTATTTTCCCTAAAGCTACTTATTGTGCAAAAACAGATACATTTTTCTTTTGTAATATTTTATAAGTGTCTGAATCAAAAGCATTTCATCAGCATCACCAATAATCTATTTACAAAATGCTTTCTGCAAGGCAAGCATTAGCTGATATTAAATACAGCTTTCAAACATAAAACACATCATGAACTATTGAAGTAAAACAGCACATTCACATCTACAGTCTAGAGTTTGATCATTTAGATTGGGAGAAATGGAAGTTTTTCTGACACTTACAGGATGAAAAAGGAAAAACTTTTTACATTTTTTAAACTGAATTTAAGAATCTCAACAAAATAGCAAGTAAAAAACCAGAGATATATAAACTATAGCTGGTCGTCACACGTGGGAAGATAATTTTAAAGTGCTTTGTGAGCTTCAGAAGAAAAGAATAAGTCCATTATTTAAAAAAATATATATAAAAAATTTTAAGGTAACCTGGACATCTTTCTTTTAAAAACAATTAAAGAATAAGGACTTTATTAGTTATTATGTTAATTTTATTATTATATAACCATGTAAATTGAGTATAACATGCTGCCATCAAGCATACATCCTAAAAGCTTTATAAGTTATGACATGACTACTAAGCATCTCCATATGTGGCTTGGAGTTTTAGACAGCTTACCATACTTCAGATGTTTAGAGGAGGTGCTGCTTGTCAGAGTTTTACATAAATATAGAAAAATGTTTGAGACTGTCTCATTAAATTAAAAAAAAAAAGAAACATTCATAAAACCCAGGAGAACACTCAGATACATTCAAATGTTAATATTTCCTTTAGAGGTTTTTCTCCCTTATGGGTAGGACTACCTGATTTCTGACTGAGACAAATGACAATAATAACTATAATAACTATAATAATAATAATTTTCATAACTCCAACAGAACAGCTGAACCAAAATGAAATATTCTGTATTTGGAATCATACAGCATACATGTTTGTATACAGCAAATATATTCTGTAATATATACCAGAAATAGTGTTATATATTACAAAAGATGGAGGTAGTATAATAACATCCTTTATTCGGTACACCATTACTTGAGACAGATATATCCAGAATGTGGTAGACTGGGATCAGACTCTCAAAAGACAACATTGAGGCTTATCATTTCCATTGGCAGTGCAACAATTCCTTATATATATTAGAATAGTTAGCAAGCCAGACAGGGTACAGACAAGAATGATACTCTACACTCCTTGAAAATGTGCATTTGAATCCATGAAGGAGAATGGAAGCTGTTCTGGATGGCAGGTAGGTCATTGGTTATTGGATAAAATGGGACGCCCACCATACTGTCGTACATTTAGGAAAATCAACATAATAAGTTAAATTTTCTTTTTCTTTTTTAATGAAGAAAATAATTGCCTATAATTGTCTTTCTCTACCTTTCACCCTGTTTCTTATCCATAGACATCCTTCTTTTCTTTTCAGAAGTACAGACTGGAAGTATTAACATCTGTTTAACAATGCAAGACTTGGCCAACACACAGAAGTAGGTAAGCCCCAGATACACAAACGCAGGAGGCAACTGAGACTGTGACAAAGACCAAGCCTCTGAAAGGCCATTGAAGGAAACATTCAGTCCCATGGAGATTAAGCTGAAACTTCTTAACTGATGAGGGGGAAGACGGTCATATATTTGTCAGGAAAGAACAAAGTCATTATGGGGTATTTTAGGGTAAAAAAGGCGTTATGGGATCTTTAGGGGAACGGGTGTGATGAAGGTACATTATAGGTAAAGAAGCACAGGAAAATAGAGGCAGTGGGACAATGGGGCCAGTTATGTGAAAACAAGCTGCAGGTCCCCACACCTACCTAACCAACTCCAGAATCCAGACAAACTCTCTGTTCATCTCAGTGTGCAGCTAGAGAACTTCCAGCCAGGGCAAGTGATCTGCCATCTAGCTTGGGGATCTGCAGAGACTCTGGGCTCAACAAATGTGGAATAAAGAGAATAAAGGTGTGGACCAGATATTGGAGAGACCAGACTGTGGAGGGCGGAGATGAGCGGAGAGCCGCTCCCGGTGGTGTGCAGGGGGTGGGTGATGAGCTGACACTGCTCAGCATTCCCGGCGCATGGAGCCGCTCCCGGTGGTGTGCAGGGGGTGGGTGTTGAGCTGACACTGCTCAGCATTCCCGGCGCATGGAGCCGCTCCCGGTGGTGTGCAGGGGGTGGGTGATGAGCTGACACTGCTCAGCATTCCCGGCGCTTGGACCTCGGCACTGCAGCATTCCAGCTCTGCTGGACAGGGGAGGAGCACTCGCCAAATCCCAAAGCCGCTGGAATGAGCTTCCTTGTGACGCGGCGCAACACCAGTGGCGTTCCAATGGAAAAACATCAGCACAAACATCAAATGCACAACTTTACTGAGAAACTCCGTTTTATTGCAGCTATGGGAAAAAAAAGGGTCAGCACGGCCTGACATGGTGGCAGTTTGGGCCCCTTGAGAACAAGCTGCAGAAGTTAGAAAAAAACTCTTACAAAAAACGCAGCTTATTGTTTCCTCAGGTAAATCCTCAGAGGAGGCTCGCCCGCTGTTCCGGGGCGGCAGGGGCGCTGGGCGGGGCGGGGCGGGCCGTGCTTCCGGCAGGGGGCGGATGTTGGGGTTTGAATCGACTGTCGGTTGGCGCGCGGCGCGCCCCGGCCCGGTTCGGTCAGGTCCGAGCGGTGAGTGCCGCCCTCGGGGCGATTCCGGGGCTGCGTGAGCTGCCGGGGCAAGGAGGCGGGAGCCCCTTCCTTCGCCGCGCGGGGAGCGACGTGCGGCAGCCTCCCAGCCGGTGCTTTGGGGAGCCGCCGCTGCTTGGCTCCCGCCGCTCGGAGCGGCCGGAGCTCCGGCAGAACTACCCAAACATGCTCCTTCTTGCCTCCGCGCTAGCGGGACATGGGCGGCGGCGCGGGGGGACGCGGAGTGCGGCACGGGAGGGGAGCGGGGAGCGTCTCGCACTGGACCTGCCGTGGCCCTTGTGCCGGGCGGCGGTGGCGGCTGAGCCCTGCGAGGCGCGGGGGAGCGCGGCCGCCTGAACCCCGGCCCTGGCTCCTCGGGACGGGACGTGCCGGGAGCGCTGCCCGCCCGCCCGGGGCTGGGCGCCGAGGGACGGGACTTTTTCGGGACGCGGCGTGAGCCGCGGGGTGACCTGGAGGTCCCACTGTGTGGAAACTCGGGGTGCACAGGTGGCTTCGGGAGAAGTCCTTTGTTTCGCGTGCTGGGGAAAACGTGTGCGTGATACCGTACCTCTTGGGGCTGGCTTTGTTTTTTTCTTTTTCAGTGTCTAGTTAAAAGACTCTTGAAACGCGTTACGTTACGGAGCAGTAAAAAATTGCAGAATGTAGCAAAATCTAAACACCCACTCTGAGGACTTTTCTGGCCGGTTTAGGCAAAGTAGATACGTTTTATTTACACCGGTTTTCAAGACACTGGGCGATAATGGGGTCGTTCCTGCCTTGCAAACAGACGGATGCGGAGTTGCTTTGTTCCTATGAAAAGCCCCAGAGGACTTACGCAGGGGGCCTTAATGGTTGATCCGCTTATCTTTTAACTTGTAGATTCGAACTTTGGGTTCACTTACCCGAAAGAATTTGAGAAAAGTAGAGGGAATTGGGGGCGGCGTTTTCTTTTTTTTCTATTTTGCTGGAGTCAAGGAAAGGTGGGAAGGTGATTTTCTTGTTTCCAGCCGCATATGTGCTTTGTCCACCTGTAGGGCTTTCTACCAAAAATAATCTTGGCTTGTGTGGCCGTGTATAGGCAGTTTCTTTATTGTATTACCTGCAGGAGCGTGAGAACGGTGAAACTGATAGTGACCATCCTGGGGAAATCCTGAAGAAGAGGAATGTGTGTGAGCTCCTGGGGTCTTTTGCTCCCTCGGTACCTGATTAAGTATAGTTATTCCTCTTTATTTAGAAAAGGGGAAGTGTGTTTCTGGGAAATGAATGGTCATTTATTTAATCTGACTATCAGTGTGGTGTGTCTTTAGGAATGTTTTCATCTAATTTAGTAGTGGTGCTTTGTTTGTTTTCCTTATAGACCGTTTTGTGGCCAAGGTCCTTTGTGCAGCTACTCCGGTTCTCAGAGGCATAGGGCACTTGCCTTGTGCCTGAGACTTCTGCCTCCCTTTCTTTTTCTTTCTCAATATGCTTCCTTCCCTAGATCTCCAGTAAAATTGGTCCAGGGCTTTATTTGCAATAGTTTGAATTAACCTACAGTTTGTTCTTGAAGCTGATATCTGGTAGTCATCAAACCTGTAAATACCGGCCCACGGATAGTTGGCAGTCTGTCAGGCTTGTGGTTTGACCCTTGGATTTGTTACTGGCTGCTTCCCTGTAGCGAGAGGGAGTTGTCCGCCTGCCTGAGTTCCAGCCTGGGAGATGCAGGCCATCACTCTTGGCTTGCAGAACTTAAGTAATGCTTTCTTCAGCTTCCTAAGGGAAGGCAAGTCGAAGATCTACAGTTGTCTTCCCGGAAGAGTGCTGAGAAAGAATAATAATTTTGATGCTGTGGTGAAGAAACTAGGGATTATTTGGTTTGGGTTGATTTTTTTATCCAAAAAAGGGCTAGGATAGGGTGCATGGTGGGGCACACAGTAAAGGGCAGCTCACGTTGCAAGTTAGATCACTGTTTCTAAATAAATTACTTTCTACTTCAGAGTGTAAAATACATTGTCCTACATAGTGTAAATTCCCTTGTATACACGTCCCAGTTTTGGATTCCTCACCTTTTTAGCTTGTGGGGTTTTTTTCCCTTTGGCTTTTTTGTGGATCAGGATTTCTCTGATCCAGGATCCTGCATTTTCTCCAAACAATGGAGACTATATTCATTGTCACATCGCTACCCAGTTATTTTTTTGTTTTCAAGTTCTTTGTATTAGTACAGTCTTTATTTGAGCAGAAGTCAGAGCTGTTTCTTAGGTTATCTGTGAACCATTATTTCTGTTGCTTAAAGTAAGTAAGAACTCTTCTGTACAAATAAGTTTGTAGATAACTAGCTGTTGCATTGGACTTTTTCTCTTCTGAAAATAAAATGTATTTTGTTTGTTAGCTTGGGGAAATAGGTAAAAGTTGCTGTATCTCTCGTGGTCTAAGAATTTTTTTCTGGACAATTGCATCCTGCATTCTGAACCCCTGTCTCCCACAATAACAGTTGAATTATGATATTCTTTTATCATAATACCACTTTTGGTTTATGGAGTTTATACACTTTCTTTGCAGTTTCGAACAAACATAGAAGAGCTGTATAATGTTCATTTATGCACTGGATATTTAATGGTATTTAATACCTTGTTTCTTTTGCATGACACACAGCCAGAAGAACTCAGGATGAGTAAAACGAATAATTTTGATGTTCAAAACACAAAAAGTGAGTAAAGCTTTTATAAAATAATTTCAGAAATACTTAATCTGCATATATAATGCTAGTCATTACTTGTTTTATTCATGCTCAAAGAGTAGGTGAGTTTCCAATAATCAAATTACTGTGTCCAGTTTGAGGCTCTTCAGTACAAGACAGACAAGGAGTTCCTGAGTGTCCAGAGGCCATAGAGATGATTTGGGGTCTGGAGTGTCTCTTCTGGGGAGAGACTGTGGGAGCTGGACCTGTTTAGTCTGGGGAAGAGAAGGCTGAGAGGGAATCTCATTAACACATATAAATATCTCAGAGGCAGGTGCCTAGAGGGTGGTGCCAGACTCTTCAGTGGTGCCCAGTGACAGGATGAGGGGCAATGGTCATGAACTAAAACACAAGAGCTTCCCCCTCAACATGTGGAGGAGCTTCTTTACTTTGAGGGTGGCAGAGCACTGGAACAGGCTTCCCAGAGAGGTCATGGACTCTTTCTCTGGAGACATCCAAAACCCACCTGCACAAGGTCCTGTGTCACCTGCTCTAGGTGGCCCTGCCTTGCAGGGGGTTGGACCAGATGATCTCCAGAGGTCGCTTCCAACCCTAACCATTATGTGAAATTGTGTTAGAACCACTTGTCTCAGGAAATTAAAAATAAATAACTTAAAACTTCTTTAGGTTTGTTTGCTGTAATTAGACTATTTTAAAATAGTAATTTCTGCAGATGTTTTAAGTAACCTTGTGAATTTAGCAGCCAAATCACGCAGAGCTGTGTTTGAGGTGTACCATTCAGCACTCTGTTAGGCTGAAGCAGTAGTCCTATTGTTACTACTGTGACTGTTCTGAATCTTACAATATTGTAAATGTATTTTATACATCTACTGGGAATTAAAGGGAAGCTGTTAAAAGTCCATGGAACTATGGACTTTTCTAGTGGGCTAGAAACTTTGGTAAGTGGGAAGTCCTCAAGGTTTTAGTTAAATGCAGTGTTGTCTCAAATTGTCAAATGCTTTTAAAAGCTGTGGTAGCAATTAGATGACATTTCACATGCACCTGGACATTGTTGGCCATTTGATAATTCTCTTTGGGTGTTTGGGGAAGAATATTTCAACTAGGAGCACAGTCTGCTTGTGAATTTAGCTTGGCTGATAGACCACTACTGAATCAGCAGGCTGGTGAAGTATTTTCTGTCTAGTAACTAGAGAAGGAACAACTAGTACATTCTCTTCTATCTGTTATAAAATTCAACAATAAGGAAAGGGGTATCTACTGTCCTTTATCCAGTAATCTACTTGAAGATGCATGTGATTGAAAGAGGTAAAAGCTACTGCTCTGTAGCTGATCCATAGCAATTCCAGTACACTCACTGTGCTTATAAACATGATTCTGTATTTTAGTCTGTGTTCTCTGTGGACGGACAGATGACTGCCCTGAAAAGTATGGAGAAAAAAGGACCTATGTGGAATACAATCTCACTGTTCATTATTACTGTTTGGTAAGTGTATGGTAATGATCTTTGGGATTTCTGCTTTATCTGAAAAAAAGGTGCAACAAGTATTTAATACTAATAACTTGTCACACTTTTCGAACAATTTTGTTGTTTCAAAGCTTGAAATGTGAGCTTTAACTCATAGCCTTGAAAGCTTGTACTTGTCAGGTGCAGCAGATGACACAAGTTAATCCCAACAAGCTTTTATTCAAAGCTAAATTCTGTTCATGGTCCACTTAAAGGAATTCATTAATTCTCCTAACCTATCATAGCAAATAGCAATGAAGGTACATGTTAAGACAAAATGAACAGTTTGCACTTACCTATTGCCTCCTATAAGAAAAATGTAGTTTCAAAATTTGAAATGTCAAAATTCCACCCAGTGTGAAAGGTACAGAAAAGGGTTTTTTTTCCATTTCTCAATATTTCTTGCTGGCTGAGCTATTGTCTGACATTACCCAGAACATTGTAACATTTAAGTCCTAATTTTCAGTTAAGTTATATGTACCCTGTTGATCATATTAGTATAGTTTCACTAATTAGTACAAGTGTATAATTTAAACAAAGCTATGGATATAACCTGCAGCTTTTGGTATCACCCTTGACATTTTCCAAGATTCATATTCCTAAAGGTATATTTAAATTTCCTCTCAAACTCTAAGTTGTTGCAGGTCTTTAGAATAACATTACTACTTTACAAAAAAAAGCCTTTTGTTTGTTAATAAAAATAATTTGAATTGTTCTCCCCAATCCAATTTTAAAATGGATGTCGAGTATCAGAAGTAATGTAGGGGGTATGTTTTCTCAACAAGTTCTTTAAAGTCTGTTGATTGTAGATGGTTTAATAGTTTGGATACTGAATCCTTTAAAAACTAAGGAGAGTGGAGGTTTTCTGTAGTTACATAAAGATAGAGAAATTTGGTTTTAAATAAATTTTAAGCAGCTGTAACGGAATAGAGGCCATTATACCATGTTAGTGGTAATTTTGTCCCTATATAAGGCCATATCAAATGATAAGAAAAAATCCTATCCTGATGAACAGATAGGAAAAGGCATGCATGCAATACTGAGCTTTAGGAGTTAAAAGGTATTTTAACTGCAGGAAGCTCATTGCAGTATCTTTAACATTTTTTTGTGTCTACTTCTTTTAAAAATGAGCAAAGCCCTGTGATTTTACTTAAATACAGTGTATGTTATATAAGAAAAGAGTTCTACAAAGAGGCACATTAGTGACGGTTTAATTATTCTTTGCCAAATGTCTCACAGTTGGAAAAATAGATTTAATTGGTTTGGGTATGTAATCTTACATTTATTTGAGTACAATATTGATAAAACTAGTTTAAATGGTACTACGTTGAAATTATAAAATGAAATTGTAAAGAATATAAATGGCATCAAGTTGTGAAACTCTTCAGTTATTTGAAGATTGTAATGTTGCTGCCTAACTTTAAATTATCATCAGGCTGTTCTGATTTGCCTAGTTACTTGATTCTGTGTTTATTTAAATCTCCTCTAAAGCGAATTACTTTCCCTCTTAGGTGATACTTCAGTACAGTTACTTCCTACTGTGCTTCATTATCTTCACAGCACAATTGTCATTCATATTAACTAAGCTAATTTAATTTTACTTCCTCTGAAGATTCATATGCTGAAAGTAATTGTTTGACAATTATCTGAATAGTCTGTATACTTCAAAAAGGAAGGCAAAATACACTGTCTCTGGCCCTACAGTATTATGCAGTACTCTGATGTTATGAAATACTTATTTTCATTTTACTGGTTATTGTTATGTCAGACAAAAATGTATTTCATATCAGATTTTTAATCATTAAAATATTTCCATGCGAGCTTTTTTAGACTAAACTTCTCACTTGATAAGCACAGTGTATGTAATTGTAAATCTTTAGATTAGGTGGATGTTTTGAAATACTTAATTTGTTTTTGTAGTTGATGTCAAGTGGCATTTGGCAGAGGGGTGAAGAAGATGAAGGTGTAGATGGATTTTTGATCACAGACATTAGAAAAGAAGTAAAAAGAGCTGCAAAACTGGTAAGAATGATGTCTTTGGTATTTACAAGGGGAAAAAGGTAACTTTTAAGTGCTCTTAGTACTGCCTGTGGGTTTTGTTTTCTTCTTCCAATGGACAATGTGCTGAGCCCATTCAAGCACCTGAACTTTACGTTTAAGTAAAAAGTATATTGGATTTGTGGAAGCCACAAGGAAAAAAAAAACCCTGCAGAAGTTGTCATGATCCCCCCTTAAGGAGAAGGAAGCATCTAAGATTTTGCTCATTGGGCAAAAGGAGTGACAAAAGTCAAAGGGTCCACTAGGGGCCAGAAAGTTTTATTAGTTATTTACACATTTGGCCTGGGCTTTGTGGGGGATACCTTTTTGGGGATAGGTTTCTCCAACCCAAAGGTAGATTTCTTGCCCTCTATGTAAATTAGTTATCATGAGCAGTCTGCTTTTCAGACCTTTCTGGAAGTAGGCTGGGGGGCTTTGGGGGTCTAAATCCTATCCCATAGTCCATGCCCACTTCAGCTACACATTCCTGCACTTGCACTGTGCTGTGTTGTGGTTCTTTCTCACAGACAAATGAATCTCTGCTGGACCCTCTGCTCCAGTCAAATCTTCTTTCTCGCAGTGTGTCCTTGGTTATCACTAGCAGTTCTTGTGTGTTACTGCCAGCAGTCCCTGGTTGGCTTGTGGTTATCAGTGTTTGAGACATGCACATTAGCCCCAAGCCTTCAGGGAACCCAGCTCCAAGGGTCTCGCTTTGGACCACTGTTTATAGGGTCACAAGAGGGCTTTAGTGACAGTAATTTTCCATCCTGGCTGGAATTTGAGTTGGTAACTTTCTCTGAAGCTTCAGTAACAAAAATACTATTCCACTTGGGTTGTTATTCAGGCAAGAAAAAAGCTTCCAAGGCTGTTTGTTATAAAACAGGAGCTCATTAGATACCTGTTAGTTCCTGGGAGCAGACAGTGTTTCTGATGAGCCTCAAGAGAGGCTTAGTCCAGTGCAGTTGGTTCAGGCTGAGGCTTAGTGAATATTTCTGAGATCACAGTGTGGCCTGGATGCTACATTACAATTCATCCCACAACTGAAGTCAGCTTCCCTGGGCCTCTAGAGTTTGCAACTATTGTTATTCCTTGGGTAAATTCCAGATAAATAAGAGTGAATTAAACTTTCATAATACCTCATGACATTGTGCTGAGCTTGAAGCTGAGAGTAAATAATTTATAGATGCCTATATATAAGCATATATATGTGTATGCCTATTATAGCTATATAAACTATAGGTACTGGTAAAATAACTTGTATGTTATCTTATATGGACAATATGCATATAAACCAATACATTAAGTCTAGGAAATAGCTGCATATGTTTACTCTTTGTAAAAGAGCTAAACCACATTAGTCTTGTCACAGTTTTAATCTGTGCTTTAGCTACTATTCTTTCTTACACTTTTTGTAACTTTTCTATTGGTTTAATTTCTATAATTTTACTTGCATTTAAAATGTTAATATTCTGTTTCCAAAACAAATTATTTCTAGAAATGTAATATCTGTAAGAAAAAGGGAGCTTCAATTGGATGTGTAGCTCCTAAATGCAAACGAAGTTACCATTTTCCTTGTGGGATACAAAGGGAATGCATTTTCCAGTTTATGGAAGACTTCAGGTGAGTTTTGGGGCTTTGTTGTTTTTCCATTTTCAATTTATTATATTTATACAGGAGGTGACTTGGGTTTCTTTCATGGCTTGTTATTGGATAGGCTGATAGTTGCAAATGACATCAGATTATCTAGGAAACAAATACCTGATTTGTGGTAGACATGAAAGTCAAACAGTTACATTGCGTACCTAATATTTTTAAACTCAGTTCTCAACACTTTTAAATACATCACTTTATGCTTATACACGTACTTAAGTTGTTTATAAAACTGAGCAGTAAATTCTGAACTCTGAAATAAGCTGCATAATTTGGGTTTTTGTTTGCCTGTCTTCTGTGCCTTTGTTGAAATGGCAGAGCTTTGGCTACCTGTATCTCTCAACAGTCACAACACAGTGTCTGCCATTTTGTTGTGTTTCCAAGTTTTTTAGAGATGGACTTGCAGGGGAAATGGGCTTAATATCAAGTGTCAAAAAAAAAGTTTTGTTTTCTTTTACTGTCATCTTTCTAGCATCTTGACTGTTGTCAAAATACTCTTGAGTGCATTATCCTTCTTGTGAGCTGAGTTTGTAGGGTGGATGGATTGAAGTCTGGCAGGCAGTTAACACAAAACAACTTGCATTACCTCAAGTACATGTAAAGATAAGATATTTTCAGAAGGATTTGTTCTAGAGCTGCATTTCTTGGACGTCATAGTATGCAATATCCCTTAGGTCAGTAGGGATTAGCCATCCCAGCTGCCTCACCTCCCAGTTCCTTGTGTATCCCTAGCCTGCTCACTGGTGGGGAGGGGTGAGAAACAGAAAAGGTCTGGACTCTGTTCAAGATCTGCTGGGCAATAACTAAAACATCACTGTGTTATCAACACTGATTTCCTCACAAATCCAAAACATCACCATACAAGCTACTATTAAGAAATTTAACCCTAGCCTAGCCAAAACCAGTATGTCTGCATTTTTAGCTTGTTGCATAGCACTTACTCATGAAAAATGGATTAATGAAATAATTTTGATGTCCTTGAATTTTATGAAGAAGGTTCTTAAAATGTTGTTTTGTTAACAGAGCCATAAATTACTCTTTTTTAGATCTTACTGTTGGGAGCATAGACCAGTCCAAGAGTTTATGGATAAAGAACCTAGAGGAGCTTCACAGTGCACAATATGCCTGGATTTGGTTGAACATCTTCCAGTGTACACTGTATTGAAAAGTCCTTGCTGTAAAAATGCTTGGTTTCATCGAGAATGCTTGCAGGTAATACAGGTTCTCCCTTTCAGTCTTTTTGCATCCATGGAGATCACATTTCTGTTTAAAAATAATGGAACAATTGCTTACTGGTAAGTGTAGGTAGTAGGTATGAAGTATACCAGGTTTGAAGAGCAGTACTTAAATTGCTTTATGCACACAAAAGGATTTTGAGGTTTTAATGCTATTAATTTTTCTCCCCCTGTGGCCCCTCCACGTTTCTGCGTGTATGATACATATTTCATGCCTTTGCTACTTTTAGGAACTGAAGTTCAACAAGTTTCTTGCAAATCATTATGTGCAGAATCTGAGTGCTAAAAATGTAATTTATCCATCATCAGTTCTCTTTGGCTAAATCCAAGATGAGAAAAAATTACAACTTTCTTTTTGTAAACTTACACTGGATCTGAAGAGGTTGACTGAAAAGGATGGTGCTTTTGTTTATGAATCTTATTCTGGCATATGAGCTCTTTCCTTAAAGGAAGAGAAAATCCTTGCCATTTGCTTTAATGTCAAGTCACATCATAATTGATGCCAGCTTTAACACCCATGTCAGGACGGTATCCATTAATGTAATGTGTCTGAATATTAAGACATAATTTATTGTCATATTAAGGATGGTAGAAATTCAATAATTGGTCTGGTTTCTTTGTTGTGTTTTTTTTTTTTTCTTGGCACAGTATCAAGCTTTGAGTGCTGGGATATTTTTCTTTAGGTGCACAGTATGTAATAACAAGGACAAATTTCAAATAGAAATGTTGAGAATGGGCATACACATTCCAGAAAGGTAAGTAATTTTGTTAATGATTACTCTTGGATGAAAACTTTGATAGGCTGTTATAAACATTTATTTTATTCTACAGAACTTGAGCTATTAATATGTGAAATGTTGGTTCTACCTTCAGTTGTAGAATTGTTCAGTTTAGTAAGGAGTAACCTGTTTCCTTTTAGATATGCATAAAAATTGGCAAAGGTGGAATTAGTTATATCAAGCACAAAACAGAAAGCTCTGAAAAGTCACTTTTAATGCCATGATTCAACTTAAATTCTAAACCCAATTAGAAGATAAAAGCACTTGTTAAATACAATAATTTTTCCTTAACATAGAGATTGCTAAGAAGTGTATCTTCTGTGTCCAAGTTTAATTATCTGAATTTCTGTCAAGACAGAATTGTAATTGGCTGATTACTCAGCCATACAGCTCCTATCTTCTGCTAAGGGATTGCAAAGGTTGTATTCGTATAATATCTGCTTCCAAAATTCCACACTGTTTTTCCTGTTTCTATCACCTTATGAGGCTCAAAATACAACAGAAAGAGATCAGAACGATGTTTCTTTGTTAGAAGTATTATTCCTTAATAACTACTAGTCTCTTCAGAGAGCACCATCAATTCCCTCTTGAGAGACAAGCTTAAGATTCTGGAGAGGAGGAAGAGTCAAAATAATTTATGAACTTGACTGTACTGGCCTGGAACATTCTGAGTTACCATTCATGAAACCAGTTTCAGTTGTAACTCATGTAGGCTGCCTAAACAAATATCTTTGTTTTCTATGAGAGAAAAAAGGGATGGAGACAAAGCAAATGTGCTGTGTCACTAAGTCATATGAAAAATAAAAAATACTTGAAATCAAAGTAACTTTATGCAAGAAAAAGTCTATGTGATTTCTAGTATTATTTTAGTTACTAGACTTCCCCCCTTCCCCCTCTGTTACCTAGAAACCCCGTCTGTTACCTAGAACATGAGATGATTGAAATATATTCATATGTTTATTGCATATTTCTTTTTCAAAATACAGGGCAACACATGGAAACAATCAGAAATAGAGTTCTGATATCCAATCTTCTGCCTTGTTTACAGGGATGCATCTTGGGAACTTGAAGAAAATGCATATCAAGACTTACTGCATTGTTATCAACACTGTGATGTTAAAAGGTGTCTCTGCAAGAAAGGAAGAGACTATAATGAACCTGATAGGTATGATACTTTAGCAGGAAAGTACAACTTGGGATAGAAAAGGTTTTTTGACATATTTTTCATTGTTGTTATTTATAATTTTTATTTACGTACATGTTTTGGTATTTTTCAGCATCACGTTTTAACGTCAAGCCAACATGTTGTCTAGATAGTGTGTTTGTTTTACTCAATATAATCATAGTTCAATACTGAATTTCTCTAACTTGATCTGGTTATAAAAGCCATGAAAACCAAATTTAAGGGATTATCAGTTACTTTGTCCTCATTTCATACAGGCTGAAGTAGAATTTGTGCATCAACACAGCATGTACCTAAATTAATGTTGTGTGTGTATCATTCAGAGTTTAATTCAGCAATTTATTAGGTATTAAAATACTTATAGCCTAACAAGAAGTTATTGTTGAAGTAGTAGACCTAAGTCAGTAGTTTGAATGTTTCCCTAGAGAGCTCTCCTTTAAAAGAATTACTACTTGGAAAAGCTGACTGGTGGATACCATAAAACAGAGGATTTTGCTGACTAGCAGGATGAGAAGAAAATAGTGCCTGCAATCTGTTGACTTCAGAACAGGGGAGTACTAATAGCCTCACTCAGTGCAAGGTACTGGAACACGAGTAGCTTTTTTTTCTCGTTGCAGCCAGTTATGAGTACCTCTTGTGTGAAGAAAGTCTCCTTGATTAGAATCAGTTCTGCCAGAGTGATAAAATTATGCTTTATTGGTTTAATGTCAGGATTGCACTTACAGCTAGTCTTTGCTTTAACTAGCCTCATTCTTCTGTCTAATTCTAAATACCTACATTTTTCCTTTTAGTAAATGGGAAATTCAGCGTTGCCAGTACTGCGGTTCTCGTGGGACTCATTTGGCCTGTTCATCTCTGAAGTCATGGGAGCAAAACTGGGAGTGCATGGAATGCAGAAGTATCTTTGCAAAATCAGGTGTGAACTTATGGATGTGACAGTGATTTTGTAAATGATAACTTGAGGTTATATAAGCATACTTTGCAACTAGAAAATCCATTAAATTAATGTAATATAATCCTACAGGGAAGTATAGCAAACAGAAAAAGCGTACTTTGGCTGCCTCTGAAAATTCAAATGGAACACCTTGTTTGCTGGAAGAGCCGCCTCCAAAGTCCCCTCGGCAGTCATCTGGATCTCCACGCAGTTTTCTACTCCAGTGTGTAATTTTCTGTTTTCTCACAGAAATTGATGATTGCCATAAGATAATACTTTAATGTGAGGAAATGGGAGGAACCTACGTTAAATTGCAAATCAAATAAAATTAGAATAAAAAATTTAGTGATTGCCGTTTTCTGAGTAAGCCATAAACTCTGGAAATTTGCAGTAGTTATTTGGATTTGGTGGCATGTAAACCATTTTTTAGTTTGGTGAAGATAGATCCTTGTTAAAGAATTTTAACAATTTAGTGGTAACTTAAGAATATACAAATGGGAAAGCTTTAAGTTTGCTTACTGGTATTTTTTCCATTTTAATAGTGTTCTAGAAGTCTGACTTAAAAGATAGATGTTCATAATAATCTTTTCCTCTGTTGTAATAAAAGCTTTTCAAGTTGGTAAAAACTAGTATTTTTAGTTTTTACTTGCTGTGTTAGTCAGGGCTTTTATCTGATGTATGAGATGCAACTAAAAACACATCCTAATTAGTCCACAATGTAATTAAATACAGAATCATTATTTTGAAAATTGCAGTTCAGGCACTGGTGGACTTCATGGCAATGGAGATACAAATGAGATTCAGAACTGATTTAGGGGGAAACTATAGTACTACCTTGAAATAGAAGTGTTCATGCATTCTTTAGTTGTATCTTCTTAAAATACGGTTTTGGCTTCTAGATCACCAAAAATAATGTGCCAGAACTTGTCACCGTGCTCACACCTAGAACAGCCAGCATCCAACAGAGTGACAGTGTCCCCATCTCCGGTGATGTCAAACTGGAACTGGTCCCTAAGGCACAAGTATTTCTTCTGTTTTTCTGATTTTGAAGAGTAATCTAGCACGTGTCTTTTTACTATATTTCCTACAGACTCTGTGTGTGTGTGGTTTTGTGTATATGCAGTATCTATATGTATCTGTGTGTATATACAGTATCCATATATATTTCTCTGTGTGAACTTACACAGTATGCATATATATTTGTGTGTGTGTATATGTATATAGTCTGTCAAAAATGAGATAAGTTTACACTTAAAATCGGAATTCGTAGCTTGAGAAAGGCTTCTGCTGTTTATAAATGCTAGAGGGGTGTGAGGGGAAAAGAATTGAAACCTACAGAGAGTTTTTAGGTTTGGTGGTAAGGGGATCAAAACCCAGAAATGCATATTTGTCCTTACTGATGCATGGCTAAACATTCTTTAGGAAATAGGGAATAAAAAGAATCCTAATTGCTTTCTTCTAATTAGACAGGTCCTAAATTTTTAATGTTTTTGTATTTGTACCATATGAATAGTTCGTGATGGTGCTAAAGTCAGTGCTAAAACAACATGTTTTAATATAGAATATTCAGTTTGAGGACAAAATTCATTATCTTCTTGTGAGTAGTTAATTTATGGATTCTACCTTATGTGCTAAAAATTCTGATGAGCGAATAAGGTATTTCTAGTAAATATGGTATTTGAGATAGTTTTGGTTGGAAGCTTGTAAAGAAGACATCTTGGTATTTTTTATGAGAATTTTCTTCCCACTCAAATATACTTTTTTATTATAGTGATGATTATTCTAATTTGGTTGCAAAACATCTGTAAGGCAAAATTATAAACTTCAATTTCTTACTTGTTTCGCTCTGTTTAAATGTTAACTCATGTGATTATTGTTTGGTACCGTGTTGGAGTCACTGAATTAAGAAAATCACTATTTGATTTATGCCAGGGTAATTATTTCTACCTCCTTTTTTCAGGTTTTAGAGGAATTCTAAAACTTGCCACTATAGTGTTTAAATTTTTTAAATATATACTAAATGTTTTACTGATATAATTCAGGCAATACCTGAATGTGCCACAGTGTTTGAAGAAGTGTTCTTCTTAATAGACTATTTAAATATTTTTTGTGTAACTGTTGTTAATTATAAATCATAGATTTAATCTGAGAATACATGCAATTTTCTTGTAGGTATTTAAGACAGCAACGAAAGGAAGTTTGTAGTATACTGAAGGAGTTAAAGGTACAAGTTCAAACAAAAACAACAAGACTTAACATCAATGCAGAAAATATTTGGAGTAGTGCTTTAAAAGGATTTAGACAGCGCATCTTCAGTCCTACAAACACTATTGAAGTAAATTTCTCAAACTGCAAAAATAGATCCAAGACAAATACTTCTTCTGCATCAAAACACCATTTCTTCCAAGTATTAATGCTTCACCTTCAGAATTCATCATTGCTTGAGGGCTCTTTTGGAAAGAACTTGTCCCTTGATTTTCAAGGTAATTAGTTGCTTTGTTCAAAAGCAAATTGAGAAGTGTATAACTTAAAATATTTTTTAATCTTCAGCCAGTATGAGTGTCAGTTCACAAGTATAGTCCTGAAGGATAAAAATCAGGGATTGATTTTTTTTATTTTTTCAGTTCTAAAGAGGGATGGTGTGTGGATTTGTAATTTAAAAAATTTGGGTTTGTTGGAAAAGTCGACTACAACCATGGAAAAACAGCATATAACTAGACTTGGAACTTTTTAGTTAGTGTATTTGTTTTCTTTAATTTAATTTCTTTCTTCCTGACTCACTTTCTCTGCTAATTATTTTCCTTTCCTCAAATTCCTAGAGCATTATTTCTCATAATATGCTTCCAAACGACCCCAAGTTAGCTTCTTTGAGTTCTTATGCTTCAGAATTAAATATGAGTTCAGTGTAAAGTGGAAGTTACATCTCCCAATCCTTGATAGTGGCTGAAGAGCTGGTGTAAAAGAATGTGGTAGTCCTATGTAAAAATATGGTCTTATAGTTTGAACTGTCAGAAGATAGCAAAAGTCATTAAGAAAAAACAGCACTATGACATTTTCTATTAAAAAATGATGATCAGAAATAATTTCTATGCATCTAAATAATACTTTTTTATTTTCAGCTTTAAAAGAAAATCTTTATTTTGAAGCTGGTAAAATGATTGCCGTTTCTTTGGTTCATGGTGGTCCACCTCCTGGTTTCTTTTCCAAAACACTGTTCAAATGTCTTGTCTATGGTCCAGAGAATGTGAAGCCAGCTTTGGAAGATGTTGCTGATGTTGATGTAGCACAAACAATAAAAACGGTAATATGCAATAAGTTTCTTTTTATTTCTTGCTCAAAACTATATTTGGAGATAGAGAAGGACTTAGTGAATATAAATTTTGTTGAAATTGAAAGGTATATTTTTCACATATATATATACACACATGTAGTAAACAAGTGCCTAACTTATGTTTTTATGCAGATAAAATATGCAAATAGTCTGTCCAGCCTACAGTCTACACTGCAGGACTGCTGTGAATTCCTCACTGCTGCTGGCTGTTTAAGACCAGTAACAGCTTTGTGTGATAAGAACACGCTGGTGAATGACATACTGATCTATCATGTAATCAAGAGAATTACTTTACCCCTAGAAAGGTTTGTTTTGCTTGAGTTTTCGAACTTCTTGATTCTTCTCCTCACTGCAGCTCTAAAAAATATGTTGCTAAAACTAACTTTCAGGTATTCTTACTTCTCCATTTAAACCACTGAAGTGTACTATAATTTTCAGTTGATTAAGTAGCAATGTTAACTAAGTAGTTAAACTTAAACTTATTTCTCTACATATCTGCTCTGACTTCTCCTTGGTCACATTATATTCCCTTTTCAACCTTATGAAGAAGGCAGATTCACAGTTTTTAAGCTACAGCATCACGAAGACCTTTGCACTGTAAAATTTCTCTAGTTTATGTTCATTTCTAATTCAGAATTGCTTGACTTTAGAATCTTCATTTTAGAAATGTTTAACATATGTTTAGAATTCAAATGAGTTTTCTAGAGTTCTAATTAGGGAGTTTGTGTGTGCTATTAGGAGTGCAGTATTGTGCAACAAGTGTAAGTTGGCCTGCTTAGAACATAAGCATTGCATTGATGTTTCTGTGAGGTAGTGATGACGTCATTAGCTGGAAAAGTTGCAGCTCTTGAGTGTTCTTTGATTGGTCTCTGGCCTTACTTCCAATTCACATTCTTCATTTGCTCAGTAAAAGTTTGTTGGATGCTATTTTTTCCAACAAGCATGGCCTGCTTTAAATTTCACATATAGTATTACCTCTGACAAATTTGTTTACTCTGTCTCAAAGAGCTATGGAAACTGATTCTTAATGTGAGGATTTTTTTAAACGAAGGTCAGAAGAATTTAGTCATTCAGTTCAAGGCCCTCTGGCATTTTTGAACAGTCTATATCATATTTTTAAATTAGTGAGTTAAAAAGTAAAACATCATAATTAGTGCATTTAAACAAATGCACGAATTCAAACACTTAAACATTAAGTTAACTTGAAACACCATGAGGTAGTGGAGTTTTGAGCATTTGAGAGATGGGCTTAAGGTGGGCGTAAGTGAGTAGAACAAGAAATTACTTGTCAATATAAAGGACTGAGAGTAACTGGAGAGTTGGGTATTTTAGCTGTTAAATTTTCTATGCCACTGGGCACCACTGAAAAGAGCCTGTCTCTGATCTCCTGTTCTCTTCAGATATTTCTACATGTTGAGATTCCACCTGAACCTTCTCTTCTCTAGGCTGAAGAGTCCCTGCGCTCTGAGCCTCTTCTCAAAGGGTTATGCTGTAGTCCTTTAATCTTCCTAGTCACCCTTTGCCAGAACCTGACACTGCACACAGCACTTAAAGTGTGGCCTTACTGCTGCTAAGCAGAGGGAAAGGATCACCTCCCTTGAGCTCCTGGCAACACAATTCCTAGTACAGCCCAGGATGCTGCTGTCTGCATTTCTCACAGGCAGAAATAACAGCACATAAGCGCATGCAAACTTGCAAAAGCCAAGCAAAGGCTATCTTTTAAGACAACTCATTTTGTCTATGGACAAGGAATTTAAGCTGTTTTCCCAAGAGCTATTTGTAAGAAAGAGAATTGCTATATTTTCTTACTAAAGTCAAAAGTATACCTTGTACATACAGTCAAGTACCAGGAAATAAGGTGAATTTCTACATATCACTGGTATTTCTTTCATCTCCCTAAAAAGCTCTACAGAAACATTTAGATTGTTAAAATGAGAGTTAAATGCATTTCCCAAGATAAAATGGGATTACTATGTAACCTTCTTGACAAGATTTAGAGACTGGAGATGGGGAAGATTTATTATATGCCATCTTGCAGCTTTATAAAATGCAGAGTTCGGATGCATGGTCACTCTTTTTGTATCCCCCTCTCCTAGTTTTAGGCAGGGTTTGAAAACGCTTGGTGTTCTGGAGAAAATGCAAAGGCACCCAGATGTGTTCTCTAGCATATTCTGCTACAAACCTGAAAGACTTTCAGCGGAAACTGTTTACAATCTCTTTACAATCCATTCCTCATCAGATGTAAATAAAGTTGAAGGTGCTGATTTTTGGATGGGCTATTTGCAAGATGTGGAAAGTAAGTTTTGGTTTGGTTTTTTTTTGTTTGTTTGGTTGGTTTTTTAAATGAAAAAATCCTCCCCTTCCTTGTCCAGGTTATTTAGTTGCTGGTATACATACAGAATTTGATTTGTAGATTTCAGTGATGTAAATAAATCAAAGTTTTGTAGTCACTATCAATTCCTAATTGTTCCTTCTTCCCCCTTTTTCTTACTAATTAGAATATCTGAAACTGTTGCCCCAGCCTTTATAGTGGTAAATATCTGAAAGATTGTCTCTGGGATTCCTGTGAATTAAAATATGAAAATCCAACACACAACCTAAGTGATACAGAAAAATCCTTTATTATAGATATATTGTCTGAAGTCTTAAAGACCTCTGTTTTCTATCTTTTGCTTGCAGAAGAGATTTTTGTATTCACTTAAGATTTTTCATTACTAACTGAAGTGGGATTTTCTTGCTAAACTTTTTCTTAGGTAGCCATATAACTGCATATTTATTCAGCATATTGATTTGATTTCATTTGTTTTTTTTTTTTCCTCTTAGCATTTAACATGCAGGGTAATGGGGCTTATGTGTAACAGACAATCAGTGATAAAACTTAATCCTTTTCTTTTAGGTGGTGACTCTGTAGTGACATTGGAGGATATTCTGCTCTTTGTAACAGGCTCCTCTTATATACCAGCCATTGGTTTTGACCCTGAACCTACTATTAAATTTTTACATATAAGGTATCCCATTGGAAACAGACTTCTTAATTGCTTAGAGCTTCCTAAAACAAAGAGGTATCATCAGTTCAAAAATAAAATGGAGCTCACCATCAGAAATACACTAAGAGTTGAAAGGGAGTATTTTTGCTATTAAACTGAACGTTGGAAACTTGAGTTTTCTGCAGGAACATCTGCTTTCAGTCCGCTACTGTATTTTTGGACAACATGCTTTTAGTATTTTATGACCTTTTCTCCAAAATTATGCCAGAAGTTGTAATGTTATGAGATGGAAAACAATTTTCAAATTAAAAGAAACCTTTTATCTCCTGAATAATTTTCCTTTTGACGTTGACCTTAAGAGTCCTACATCTCTTGCAAAAGTAGTTTAAATGTCAGCTTTTGCTGTAGACAGGTATGAAATGTTACCACACTCTGTAACAGGTAAGTATGTGGATTGTGTCAAATACTTAGGTAACTTATTTGTCAAAAACAAACCAAGTACATTTTGAAGATAATTGCTGTAGAGTGTTGTCTTGCATAAAACTGTGATGCAGTTCTTCAATTCTGTATATAGTTTTTCAGTTATTGTTTTGTATTGATTCATTTCTGTTCTTACGTTTCATAAAAACCTAGGAAAATTAAAATACCTGTAGTTTTATGGTCATTGTGGCTAGCACGTTGGAGGTCTGGAGGAAACAGCTAAAATAATACAGTGTAAGAACAAAATTCTGTTGAATTTCTGTCTCTGTTTTTAAACAAGATCTTTGACATTTGCACATTTCTGCATTCTACTGTCATACATTAATTTTTAATTTTTAATTTTACTATTTTGACTCCTAGAGCCAAAATAGTAAAAACCAGAAGGAAATCTTGAACATACCTGGTCTTTCAAAGTGAAATACAGGAGTTAAACTTAATGTTCTTAAGTATGAAAGAACAAAAGTTTGTTGCTTATTAGAACACATAAACTTGTCCTCCATTTAAGTATTTTCATTCAACCATGCACTAAAACTCTTTGTTAAACTAAAGGCAGTCAACCATCAAGCTTGTCTGGGCCTTATGCTTCTTTTATTCTAAATTCTTCCAGTTCAGTCATAGGCACATTCTGAGCACTGTATAAAATATATTTCAGTGCTGCAATAATTTGTGCAAATGGCTGGGCCATTAAGCTGTAAAATATACGTAGTGAAATTCCTATACAGCAACACTTTAATGTTACTAATGCTAAAAGTATGACATTAAAAGGACATTTAAATACATTCGTTTTAAATGTGTGCTGCTCTCTGTTTTGAAATTATACTATTTCCCTGTGTTAGTTTTGACTGCCTGTGCTATATGTCCTTAACATAAGCTGTGCTATACATGTAATTTAGATACATATGTATGTGTATGTGTCTATATGTATGCACATTATTCAAAATACTGGAAAATAATTATATACTTTTTTATTAATATAGCTTGGTTTGGATTGAAAATATAAGCAGGATTGCTTTACATTTGAATTATTTGGCAAGGAAGTACATCCACAGTGATTATAAATGGATAGGTGCTTCTGAAAAAATAATAGAAAGTCTAAGGAAATTATTGCAAGTCTTAGATCAGACATTTTTCATTACTAATGCCTAAAACAATCTAATCTCATCAGTCTTGTCATTATAAACTTAAGAATATTAGAAATTAAGGCAAGATTTATGGTGGTTTTTGCTTGTTGGCCAAAAGCATATTCAAGTCTCCTTTAAAAGAAACATATCATCTCTTGGAGAATGTAATTTGGCTTGTTTATATACTAAGCATTTTCTCAGTGTCTTCTCCAGTAATATTCTGTGTTTCTGATATTTGCATAATTTTTGACTCATATCAATAAATTCTTTGTATTCTTAGCTTTCCCAATGGTCTGTTACCATTACAGGGAGAGTGGTTTGGCACAAATTTGTTTACATAATAAGGATTCATGTTGTATGTTTGTATTTCTCAAATATAATAACTCTCCTGCAAATATTACATTATACTTTAAAAATGAGTGCAGTATTTGCTTTTCTTGCCTAGCTAATAATAAATATGTTCTCTAATGTTATTCTTCCATATGAGAAGTACAGATTTTACAAAAGTAGCAAGCAGAGTGTGAGTAATTTTAAAGGACGACGACTTTTGGTACCTGCAGTGGCAAGAGAAATTGTTCAGAACCTGGAACTAAATAAATAGCATTTTAAAACCTTCAGTGGGGAAAGAAATAATAAAACAATGTGAACATAAGGCTTCAAAACATACCTGATATTACAAAAATAGAGTTCACACCTTTTATTGCTTATGACTTTTGAACTCAGGAGCTGAAAGGCTTTTATATAAAGGCAGAACTAACCTATATGCCACGTGTAAAAAATGTCAACTTTAAAAGTATCTGCTATACAATGCCATATCCAAACTCTGAATTCGTAAAATTAGTAAAAACATAGTATGCAATATTGCTTGAAAGGGTTTTTCTTGCACAGATTTTGTTCCCACTGTCCAATACTGACATTACCCGTTCAGGACAAGTTGTCATTCCATTTCTATTGATTTGATCTGCTCTATCTAGACACTCCAATATAATACTTCATATATTCAAGCTGTATTCCTGAATGCTGCTATGAAAGGAATTTCCTCATTTTCAGCTTTTATATAGATCAGTCATAAATTTATTTGAACTGTTCATTAGAATTCCATTGAATAAGCTAACTTCCAAACACAGAATTGTATCCCTTGTCTTGACATTGTACAAACAATTTATATAGTAGCTATAAGGACCCTAGCTTTTTTATTGTTGTAGCAGATCACTGAAGTGCAATATGATGGGGTAGTTTTTATTTTACATAAACGTAGCCTTAGGCACACCTTGAAATTCGGGAGGCTACTTACTTTCAGTATTTCTGTAACACAAGCAGAATAATTGTGTATGCATCAGTGTATAAAATATATTCTTACAGATGCTGCGTCTTGTATAAGATTTGTCAGCACCATGAAAGAACTACTGCAGTCCTTTTTGTGTTTGGCCAAAGAACTTCACCCCACAGTTTCTGCATCAAACCCTTAGTTTCCATCTGGAATTAGCACATCAAATAAGCTATTTGTTTTCTAGACTGATAATTTTCTACTAAACGGTAATATATTAGTATCAGTGGGTTTAGTATGGTCTCCTTAACAATGTAGATAGAATAGAAAAACCACCATCAAGTATTTTAGCTCTATGTTTGAAAAACCAAGGAATAAGAAATCTGTGACTTGCTTTTTTACCCATTCAGAGGATGCTTATCAGAAAAAGCTGTTAGGTTTTTTAACTGAACGAAGAATGAAATATAGTCCAAAGGAGAAAAAATTTCTTCGTACTACAAGTCTAAACCATTGTGTGCTGCACCTTTGATTGTTTTCATTAAGATGTTATGTCCTGGAATTTGAAAACATGAGAATTTTGAATTAATTCACACTCACGTTCTGTATATGCAAAAAAATCTAATTTAAATAGAATTGCAACATAGAAGCCTACAAAATATGCCTTTCAAGTATATTTTGAATCTGTTTTATATGGTAAAACATTTTAAAGCTCATACTTTTCTGTTTCTTACCTAAGGGAATATCTAATAGGAAAAAAGAAAAACAAAAATGCAGAAACTTTTGATGTGTCAAATCATACGTGTACAGAAAATCATTTTCAAAGTGTTAATGTTTGTAAAAAAAACTATAACCCTCTGATTTTTGTATTACACAAACAATGTTATTTTTGAAGTTATGGAATTTAGAATGTTATGCAATACACTGTAATTTTGTAAATTTTTTTAGCTCTGACTTGAACTCTGCAGGATCAGTGCCTAAACTCTGTTGCATCTTCAAGCGATGTTTTGTAGCATCAGTGTTGAAATAATCAGTTATTGTGGGAAATACCATGTATATGTCCAAAGTGCAATAAAAGGTTAAGTATGTAGCTTCCGTGTTTTTATTTTGTTGATTTATGGATTTTAGCTCTAGAAGTGTTATCACTATTTTCTGTAGTTTCATTTGTGTACCTGTAGATTTACACAAAGGTGTATATGACATGTTTATCCGTGGTATCCAAAGCTGAGCGGGGCAAGGCGGCTCTTTCCCGGTGGGATTGCTGTAGGGGCGTGAAGGCAAGGGGCCTGCGGGCATGTGCGACGTGAGGTAGAGGGAAGGGAACTTGTAGCTATATTCCGTTGTGGTAACTCACTAAAACTACATGACTTTAGTTCTAGCTAGGTCCTTGGTTTTGAAACATCAGTCCTTCCATTTAGTCATGAGGTGGCATGAGGTGGTCGTGTCAAAACTGTCTCAGTTATTCTTCTTGAAACTTCAGTCCGAGAGTATAACCTACCACCTACTCAACAGAACAGGGGTGCCAAAGGCCGTCCCCGGCCCAGGGCTCAGCCGGCACAGCACGGGCCCGCGTTTTCAATCGTCAGCGGGCGATGCTGCCTCGCCGCGGAGCCGGGCCCGCCCCCGGCCCGGGGCTCGCCACGTGTCGCGGCGGCTGCGCAGGCGCGGCCGGGCCGGCGGCGCGGGAAGATGGCGGCCGGGATCCGGGAGAAGCAGACAGGTGAGCGCCCGCCCGCGGTCCCGGCACTCGGGCGGGGGGCAGGGGCCGGCCGCACGCCGCCGCGCCTGCCTCTGTCCCCGCTGGGCGGGCTGCGGGCGCCGCCGCGCCTCCGCCGCGGATTCGCGCCCTCTCACCCGGCTTGGGTCTCCCGGCAACGGGCTGGCGGCCCCTCTACCGCCTTCTCCTCGCCTCTGCGGCGGCGGGCCCGGGGCGGCGGCGCCCCGGAGCCTCGGGCCCCAGTTCTCGCAGAGGGACCTTGGGCCCCAGGCCCCGGGGACGTGGCCGTAGGTGCCGCCGAGGTGTGGAAGGCGCTCCCGGGGCGGGACTTGGCCGGGCCCGGGCCGTGAGCGGTGCCTTCTCCCGCGGCCGTGGGAGCGAGAGTACCCCACGTTTCGGTTTCTTTCTGCCCGTGGGAAAGATCGACGGGAAATAGCGTTTAATGGTGCAGAAATAAAGTTACTGTTGTCATGTTCTTATTAAGACAATACAGGGGCATCCATGTCTGTACTGACCCTCAAGAAGTTGGGAATACGATAATAACAACTAAACTGATTGTGCATGAGGATTTCTGTGAGTAAAGGGTTTGTTAGTTCAGTCCCTTCTTAGACATTGCTGAGAGTCCTTAGTTGATTCTTCTCTGCCATGATGCTGTTTCGTAAAGCCTTAGACATACTTCTAAAGCACAGGGAATGTCAGCTCCGTAGTCCTCTACTTCCCTTGTTTGCCAAAGTTGTAGTCGGTGGTTAAGCTGTAATCATGACACTTTCTCCTTGACAGCTGCAGTATCTTTGGTGGTATAGAGGGTTCTGGATGCATTTGGTTAGCATGAAATGTTTCAAATCATCTGCCTAAAAATCTCAGTCACAGTCTCTGTGGACATTAAATATTTTACTAGTATGCTTAATTTTTTGGTACCAGTCTACTTTTTTGTAATCTCATTCCTCTGCCATCTACCATTGCTAGTGCTATTTGATATTCTTCTGAAGTCTTTGCTTATCTTCTCTTTGCTGTCTTTCTAATAAAGCCTATTTTCTTTGAGCTTTTATTCTGTACAGCTTTATTCTTTTCTGTTCGGTTTCACTGTGTTCATAGGGTGGTTTGGGTTGAAAGGGACCTTGAAGATCATCTCATTCTAACTCCTGTCTGCTATGGCCAGGGAACACCTTTCACTAGGTTGCTTAAAGCCCCATCCAGCCTGGCCTTGAACACTTCCAGGTATGGAGTATCCACAGCTTCTCTGTACAACCAGTTCCAGAGCCTCACAACCCTCACAGGGAAGAATTTTTGCTTTATATCTCATCTAAACCTACTGTCTCCATTTAAGGCCATTCTCCCTTGTCCTGTCACTACATGCTGTTGTGAAAAGTCCCTCTCCAGGATTCTTCTAAGTCCATTTAGGTACTGGACGGCACTATAAGTTCTCCCTAGAGCCTTCTCCAGGCTGAATAAACCCAACTCTCTCAGCCTTTCCTCATAGGAGAGATACTCCAGCCCTCTGATCACCTTGGTATTCCTCCCTGCACTTAATCCAACAGGTTCAAGTTCTTCTTATGTTGGGCCCAGGTGTGGGCGCAGTACTCCAGGTGGGGTCTCACCAGCGGGAAACAGAGGGGCAGAATCCCCTCTCTCATCCTGCTGGCCATGCTGCTTTGGATGCAGCCCAGAGTACAGTTGGCTTTCTGGGCTGCAAGGACACATTGCCAGGTCATGTCAAGCTTCTCATGCACCAACACCGCCAAGTCCTCCTCAAGGCTGCTCTAAATCCATTCTCTGCCCTGCCTGTATTTGTGCTGCAGGAGCTTGCAGTTGATCTTGCTGAACTTCTGGGCCTGTGTAAACTTCATTTCATTAGTTCTGCTGAACTAATGAAATGAAGTTTACACAGGCCCACCTCTCAAGCCTGTCAGGGTGCCTCTGGATGGCCTCCCTTCTCTCCATCTTACTGAGGAGGAATTTCTTCGTGGAAAGGGTTAGACATTGGAATGAGCTGCCCATGGAGGTGGTAGAGCCACCATCCCTGGAGGTGTTTAGCTGGACATGGCACTTGGTGCTATGGTCTGGTTGATAAGGTGGTCATCAGTCAACGTTGCACTCACTGGTCCTGGAGGTCTTTTCCAGCCTGAATGATTCTGTGATTTTGTGACCATACCCAGCTTAATGTCATTGGCAGACTTGCTGCAGGTGCATTCAGTCCCACTGTCCATGTCACCAATTGTTGCTTGATTATTTCAGTCAGCCTTTACAACTGAATCCATGATGTCTTCTGTTAAGGAGGTCTTTTCCAAGGAGCTAGATTCAACAAATAAAATGTACTCAGAAAAAGGTTTCTTATCATTTAGTTATGGTCTCACCATGTATGTACACCATCTGTTGTGACCTTTATCCTGGTTCATAACCAGGATTGGTTTCATAACAAAAGCATATCATTGTGCAAGCAGAGTAAAAACCTGATCTTTGCCCCAGAGAACATTCAACATTAATGTAAAAGAAATGACAATATGAATACAGAAAAGGAACTCAGGCACTTGCTGAATGTTGACATGATTGTCACAGCACGTTTCTAGTTTGATTACTCTTTCTTGGCAGAGAGCTTATGCTAAGTTTTACTTTAGATATTAAACTCTGTGATGCAGCTGCTTCAGTGCCAGTAGTACCAAAGCACATAGCCATACAGCTTTATATAAAATTGCTCATATGGCTAAAGATGTCACCAACAGTGAGAGGCCAAAGAAACCAGGAACAACCTGTAATCAATTTTCAGAGCTGCTTCAAGGTGTTTCAAAAAGAAAAGAAAAAAGTATGAAGCGAGTGGAAGGCTGGAGTCCATCAAGACTCAGCACTCAGTGCTAGCTTGGATTTTCCCACATTTGTGTTTCACTTCTAGTAGTGTCATTTGAAAGGGCAGTTCACAGGAGGAAGCAGGGCATCAGTAACACTCCATGGCCATGGAGAAATGATATAAGAAAAGCCAAAGTTCTACTGAGATTGAGCTGTGCAGCATGTATCTCGAGAAAGGAGAAGTGCTTCTGCTGCAACGTTAGTAGCAAAAATGTGATTAGGAAAAGAGGTTGGATCTTTGCTAAATGGAGCTGGTCATTTAATGGTGATAGACACGGATAGGGCTGAGGTAACCAGGGCTGCCTTTGCCTCAGTCTTCACCTACAAACACTTCCAGGCCTTAGTGTCACTTTGGAGTCAATCACTGAGTGAATCCTATTGGAAAATACTTCTCTTCACGAGGGAAAACGCATGCATGAATTTATGTATGGTAAATCATGCCTGACTGGCCTAATTGCCTTCAGTGATAAAATTACTGGGTTTGTAGGCAACAGGATAGGAGTATTTAATTTACCTTGACTTCAGCAAAACTTTTGACATCATGGTGTTATATCCAAGTTAGGATGTCATGGACTAGATGGATGAACAACTAACTACGTTAAAAAACCTGGTTGGATGGTCAGGCTCAGAGGGTTTGTAATTAATCAGACATAATTACCTAGAGGCTGGTAACAACTAGAGCACTGCATGAGTGTGTTCTGTGACCTCTCATGTTTAAAATGACTATCAGTCACCTGGAGGGCATGTCAAAGTGTACTCTGATTCAGTGTGCAGGTGACAGTAAAATAGGGGAATCTCTTCTGCTTGAGGGCTGAGCTGCCATTTGGAGGCACCTAGATGGGCAAGAGGAATGGGCTAGCAGAGATCTCATGAAATTTAACAATGACAAATTCCTGCCCTTCTAAAGGAAGAGCCCCTTGTGCATCGAGGCAACAGTGTGGGGGGTCAGCAGACTGGAGAGCAGCTCTGCAGAAAAGACCTGCAGGGGGTCCTAGTGGACCATCAGCTGGAGGGAAGTCAGCAGGGACTGCTACCAAGGTGGTCAGAGGCTCTGGTGAGGCTGTAGCTCTAAGGCTTGTTCTGCCTGGATTTTTCTCCAGGTGGCTTCAGGGAGGACCCTACAGCAGCTCCCCAATACCTATGGGCAGCACTGAGATGGAACCAGGCCCCTTTGTAGTGGTGTATGGCAGTAGGGTGAAGCACAACAGGCATAAATTGCATAATATAAACAAAATGTTCAAACTGGATGTAAGGAAAAGCTTTTTCTCCACAAGGACAGTCAGTGCCACAGGTTGCACAATGTGGTTGTGGCATCTCCATCTGTGGAGCGCTGACTGCATCAAGCTCTGAGCAGCCTGGCCTAGCCTCAGAGCTGAGCCTCCTTAGGCAGGAGGTTGGACTGGAGGTCTTCCAAGGTCCTCTCCAGTCTGAGATGTGTTGTGATACTGTAGATCCCAGGAACTGCACTATGTTCATTCAGCCAGAGTCAGAAGTCAATTGTTTATACTGCTCTCCATTTATGAGCTAAGTGGCATCCATCCCTCTAATTTCTGCGAGTTTTTCCTCTTTTCAAAACTCTGTGATGATTTTGTTAGGAGTTTTAAGAGAATCGGCACTACAGCACGAATAGTCTTTTGCTGCTAGTCAAAGATGGGAGAGCAGCACATACTGTGCTGTTTAATCAGATCAATGAGGAAGGATTCATTACATAATAGATTTATAAATTAGAGGTAGGTAGAACAATCTGCTTTGGTTTGTATGTGGAATGGAAAGTTAAATTAAAGTTCATTCATCTTTCAGAGTTTTCCTGCTAAAAACTAAGGGTATTTTTGTATCCCATAAACCAGCAGTTTCTTCATATGAGTTCTCAAAATCTTTCAAACTGTGTGTTGATTTTAGTCAGGAATAAAGGTATTTTTTGTTTGGTGTGTACAGTGTTGTTCCTGTGGGGTAGGAAAAGCAGATTGGGGAATAAAGCAAACTAGTTCCCGCTGGACAGAATGCACCTTCAAGAAGATACTGGAATTAGTTTTAAAGCAAACCTTGTTAGAATATAGCCTGTATAACTAAGGAGAATTAATGTTTTAGAACTTGCTTCTTTGCCCTTTGCTGTGTCCTCTGGAGTCCATAAATTCTAGCAGATGTAAGCCACTTGTCAGTCAAAGCTGCATAAAAATAATGAAAATGTGACTTGTTGTATTTATATTTTGCAACGATTTTCCTTTCAAGTAGTTTTCCTTTCAAATGTATAATAAAATCCTGCTAAAGTCTTTAAGTCACTGTTTTTGAAGCTTCAAGATAGTAAAGCGTTCTTTGGCTTTATTTTCCAGTGGCTTTGAAACGTATGCTGAACTTCAATGTTCCTCCAGTTAAAAACAGCACAGGAGAACCAGTATGGAAGGTAAGAACTTTTGGAACTGGAACGTGAGAATTTTATGGTGTTCAGATTTGCAGATTTGAACTAAATCAAGTTCATCTTTCTTGTGTTATTAATTTGTACAAAATATTTTTCCTGTATTGTAAATGCACAGAATTGAGTATCAGAGCTGCTGAAAAAATACCAGAGTCAGAAAGAAGCCCATACAAATGGAAGAACTATTGATAGCTTGAAGAATCTGAGCTCAGGATAGCTTTGTTACTTTTAAAATGTAACTTGTAGGTCATGAGGAGTTTTTATTACTTACTTGTAGGTCATGAGGAGCATATATTCTGTCTCTTCATCCCTTGTCTTTTTTCACTAATTCCTATTTTCTCTTCTGATTTTCCTCTTGTTTTCTCCCAAATGCAGTCAGGAAAACTCTGCACATAAAATAACAAACTTCGAACAGCAAACTCTTGTTTGACAAGACACTTTACAGGAGATGGAAGTGATGGTTCTTTTTCCCCCTTTATCACTGCATTTCCCTTGGTTTTTCTTTTATATTTTATTTATTTGTAAGCACAAATGGAAGTCCATGACAAATTAATGATTTGTTGTAAATCGGTAGATGTTTAGATGTTGAAGCACTTTTGAAGTTAGGGTAGTAGTATGCTAAATCTGAATTCCTGTATCCACTGTATTCTACAGTATCCACATTTTAAAGCACTTTATAAGATGATGTGTGTCTGTTTCAGGTTCTCATTTATGACAGATTTGGCCAAGATATCATCTCACCTTTGCTGTCAGTGAAAGAACTGAGGGATATGGGGATCACTTTGCATCTGTAAGTTCTTTTTAAAATTGGAAATTCTTTTGTAAAAAGAACATTACTTAATATTCCCCAAAATAATTAACAAATCAGTGAAAAATCATTGAATAAATAACTGCTAGAATAAAAATTATAAACTTATTAGATTTGTTTCTAAAATCAGATGCCATTATGCAGAATCAGGGAGTGAGAGATCATTCCAAACAATGTTCACTAGGATTTCTTGCTCAAAACAGGAGGCCATTGTTCAAAAATAAAAGTTATCCAGTAGGTATTATTTTGGTATTTGTCTCTACAAATCCTTTTGCAATCATATATATTACAATTGTATTGCACAAACTGTTTCATGGGACTGTGTATGTTCTTTGCTTGTCTTTTTACACATAGATTTTACTTGTCTGCTGTCAAACATATGAAATCTTTAGGTATGATTTTAAGAGGTTTCTCATGTCTTTTTCCACAGATTACATTTACCTAGTCCATTGTCATTCCTTAGTTGTGGTAATAGTCATGAAGAAACTTTGAACATAACGTGTATTGTTTTCCAAGTTTATTAACTTTTGCTAAGTAAAGGCTAGAAATGGAAACAGTTTAACCTGCTTACACATCAGCAGAAACATGCAAAAAACATGTAAGCACCTTGTCTTCAAGCAGGAAAGGCAAGTTTAATAGAATTAAATATAGTGGTTTTTTTTACCACAGCAACAGTTCACATATGAACTTTGTGGATGCAGTATTTTAGCTTTCTCTGAATGGATGATCTGCTTTTGAACATTTGTATAGCCTTTTCTCAAGCTTTGAATAAACTTTGAACACATCTATTAATATATTCAGCCAAAAAATACACAAATGTGATTTATTTTCTTGCTAAAATTCTAGCTAAATATAGAAGGAAATTGTAGGAAATTTCATTTGCCTGTACAAATAAATAATTTTTTAAACTTTTTTCATTTTATACGTATAAGAGAAAAAACACATTGAAGATGTCTTTTTTCTTCCTGTCAGGCTTTTACATTCAGATCGGGATGCTATTCCAGATGTCCCAGCTGTTTACTTTGTAATGCCAACAGAAGAAAATATTGACAGAATGTGCCAGGTAAATTGCATCTGAAATGTTTCAAAAGAGCCCACACAACAATGTGTGTGAAGTAATCCTGCACTCACCAGAATGTGACTGTAACTACTAGCAAATTTGTCAGAAAAATATTACCCAAAATATTATTCTGCAGAACTTCAATTTCCCAACAAGTAGAAGGGTAAACGTGTCTCTTGTGTTTCAGAGGGAGTTAGGGAAGTGAAAAGACAAAAGGCAGTGGGTACAAATACTCCATTTAACATTAGAAAAAGCTATTTTAATGAGGGTGGCCAAACACTGGAACAGATTGCCTGGAGAGTTTGTGGAGTTTCCATCCTTGGAAAGGTTCAAAACCTGACTGGACACTATCCTGAGCCACGGGGACCATTTGATACTGCTTTGAGTGGGAAGACTGGATTAGGCTAACCTCAATTTTTAACATTTCTGGTAAGGAGATGGATGGAAGGTTGACATTTCTGATAAAGTAAGGAGAAGAGCAAAGGGTATTTTTGGTCAGCAGTGAAGTGTGGAATAGTAATTGCTGCCTTTTAGCTTAAATGTCATTTCCTGGTTTTCTGTGGTAGGTTGTTTATGTCTGGATATGTAACCAAAACACCATGTGTAGAGCTGTATGAACAAGCAGCTAAGCACTTCTGAAGGTTTAGTTTGATGGTGGATAACTGTAACATTACATAGTAAAAGTATGATTTCTTCTTTTAATTACTCAGGAATGTATTAGTACTTATTCAAGAAAATTTTCCTTTCTTTTAGGATCTTCGGAACCAGCTTTATGAGTCTTACTATTTAAACTTCATTTCTGCCATTTCAAGAAGTAAACTGGAAGATATTGCAAATGCTGCTATAGGTGCTAATGCTGTAACTCAAGTGGCTAAGGTAAGAAAGTCCCCCAGACCCTAATATTAGCACCATTAAAGCTATAAGACTGCGTTCTTATTTTCAGGCATGCTGAGGAGAAAAGCAGAACCTGCAGTCATCCCAATAGTGCAGCTTAGTACCATGCTTCAGCTGTCAAAAGTCAAAGTGTTAGAAGACTTTTGGGCTAAATGATAGGAGGGGAAATAAAGTGGTTTCAGAGGATTCTTGATTACATCAGCTGAATGAATGCTTTCAGTGCATATATGTTTCTGTAATATCTCCAAAATAAACTAAAAGAGCAGTAGGACTGCAGTTCTCATTTGAAATAATATTTCATATGTACACACTTTTACTGAGTACTCTCCTATACCTTTATGATTTAAAGGCATGTGTTAGAGATTTACTTCTATTTTTGTTGAATGGCTGCACCAAAACCTTTAAATTACCAAGTAATACACTTAAATACATTCAGTTTTTCTCACTCCAGTTAGTACTACTGGCATGAGAGAAAGAACTTGTGAAATAAAATGAACGCTACTGGTATTGTTTAAGCCTTAGGTCCTCAGCAGCAGGAAATTGGTATAGCACTGTAAACTAACTTTCTTAAATCTGTTTTTCAGTTGTGATGTCTCATTAATAGTTTATGCTATAGAGGAGTTTAATTTTTTTCCTGAATGCACATGGTATTACAGAAAAGTTAAAATTCATGAGCTGTAATGTCTTATTGTTCAGATATTGCCCTCCTTCTTTTCTCCTGCCTGAGAGCTCAGTGCTGATTATGTTGTAGTCCTTCATATTCATAAAAGGTGAACCTATATTATTGAAATGTCCTCCGCATGTGTTTTTTCAGTGATACTTGGCTGCTGAAACTTTGTGCACAGAAACAGTTGAAGTTGGACAGTTCTGGCACTTTCCAGTGCTCTAATATTTTGGGGTAATCACTCAACCCTTACACAGGCTTTTTAATTCATAAATTATATCTTGAATTTATTTTTTTTAATAGATACTTCTGTAAAATGTAGCAGTAAATCACATACAGGTTTTTTTTGTGCTTCACTCTGGATTGTTCTAACCATTATTCCTTGCTTTCTAGGTGTTTGATCAATATCTTAATTTTATTACTTTAGAAGATGATATGTTTGTATTGTGTAACCAAAACAAAGAACTTGTTTCATACCGTGGTAAGTAGAATTTATAGAAAAATTATACAGGAATGTCTGAAGTTGAAATTTACTTTTGAAATTGTAGCTAATAACCAGCAATTACCTTATTTTGATTTGATCTGCTCAGAATTCAGGATAATCTGTTAGGTATGTAAAATCATGAAAGAAACAGTTCTTAGGTATTCATTTCAGCATCTTTTATTACATGGTCATTGTTATACTGAAAAATAAATACAAAGTGAAACTGTGGTATAGACATTTATGGATAATAACACTTTATATGCAACAAATAACACTGGAAAAATTACATATTGTTTTCACATGGGGATAGTCACTGTGGGTGGGAAAGGGCATTCTAGACAATAAGCAATACTGATTGCTTCTGCAAGCATGTGAGCCAAGCATGTCAGCTTCTTCATAAAGTTTCAGAGTTGCAAGTGAAGTCAGCCTCCTGGAACTCTTTTTATTTTTTCTCAAGTCTTCTGTTCAACTTGGTTTGGAACCTAGCAGGAAAAGCAAGTGGCTGCCTTAAATCAGTTACCTTGGTGCTATGGCAGCTCAAGTCAACATACATACTAGTTGTCATAATTGTCCACATGATTTTCCTTCCTCCATTGTGGTGATTTTATGTGCACTTCTGACACATTCAGTGTGCTAAATGTACAGAGATCTACCACTCCACCACTCCTGCCCCTTACTCTGGATGTTACAGGGTATGTTGTCTGGCTGCTTCTGCTGTAGTTTTGCTCTCTTTTTACATCAGAACCAGTAATTTCAGAGTTGCAGAGTGTGTTTAATTGACTCATTCCTTCGAAAATACCAACTGATTTGTGTGATGTACAAATGCAATGAAAGGGAAGAAGCAGAAGTCAAGATAGTCCTATTTTTGCAGCAGCTCCTCTTTGCTTTAGTGTAGTTACGAAGTCACACAGCTAATTCCTGGTTCATGAAATACTCTTTAGTGACCAGATAGAGATGAGAAGTCTCTGTATGTCTAATATTTATCAGTGAGATTTTTCTGCTTTCTTGCCCAATATCTGAAGTCAGTACCTTTTCTTTAAAACTGGATCCATAATAACTGAGATATGTGTCACACACTGGGTGTCTCACACCGGGGATTGATTCCATTGGCAGAATGAAGGGCATTTTTGTTTGAAAAGCAGATTTAATTTTTTTCACTAAAACCTGATGTTGAAGAGTTTTAATACTAATTGTTTTGTGATGTCTTCCTGTGTGTATAAAGATAATTAAGTGACTATCGTAAGATTCCTTATGCTAACAAGGAATTTGAATTAAAATGACTGAAAATGTTTTACACCCATCAATTTCTATCCAGCATGTTTTCCTGTCTTGGGCTGCTGAAATTTGCCACCGTGTTTAAACCAGTGTAGAAGCGGCTGTTTCCAGAAGCTCAGGGAGCAGAAATCTGATCTCCCACAGAGAGAGATGAGTTTTCCATTAGAGCTCGGTTTGTCTCATTGTGGGAGTTCTAGATCTGACACAGACAGGCAGTAGGAGGGCAGAGGTGAGGAAGAGGTGGGCTTTTTTGCCTGTGGAGAGTATCCCTAGCAGGAGACTGCCAGTTTATAGTCTAGAAAAGTCAGTGTAATCTGAGGGTACTTAAAGATGGCTGCTGTTCTTGCAGCAGCACTGCTATGTGTGACCACAAAGGTATGTGAATGGGTGAGCTAAAATCAAATATCACAAAACAGGTTAATTTTCAGTTTCCTGATTCCTTGGCTGTGTGACTGCTTTTACAAAGAGATAATGTCAGGACAAATAAGCAATATAAAATCCTTCAATTATGTGAAAGACTTTCCTACACAGAAGGGACACAATACATTCTTTATGTTTAGTAATGAACAGGGTGATGAGTTTAAATGCAACAAGAATGTTTCTGATCAGATATTAGGAGCACTTTCTAACTTTAAAAATAGTGAAATACTAGATTATCTGTAAATATTATGGTATTTTGTGACTGGGAAGCTCTTTGAATTGGTTTAGATACAGAAATTACACGGGTTTAACTCATCTTTGGAAAGGAGGACCAACTAGTTAATCCCTCAGGCTCCCTCTGATTCTGTTTTCCTAAGACAGTGTATAAGGAAGAGTAAATGAGTAGTATTGGTATAAAGTTGATATTTGAGACATCCTGTTTCATGCTGAGTGCTTCTTTACCATTCTTTACAATTTGGTTGAATTTTTTAGTACAACAGGAAAATGTAGGTGACCTGTGCTTACTTTTCTGTAATAGATGCATTCCCCATAAGCTTGTTAGAGTGGAGAGAGAAAAACTTATAGAAAACATGGCAGAACATTTTACCAAAAGATTCTTAATGAAGTTTCTCAAAGGTTGATCTAAGGAGCAGGAATATTAAGTATCTGTGTTGGTTGCTATGGTACAAGAAAAGGAATATGCTGATAAAATGTGCATGGTAGACAAAATTAGAAGGCACTGACAGTATGCAGATTACTGGAACATCAGAATTGAGTACTTTAAACATATTAACAGGATGGGAAATAAATTTTAACATTGGAAAAGGCAAGAGAGTAAAAATTATGTTTTTTCCCCCCTGTAAAGTGGGAGACCACTAGTTGGGGATAACTACAGAATGATAACCCCAATGAATTTCTTCAAAGCTTTGTCATTATAGAAAAATACAGATATTGGGAATGGTCTGCCTTTCTTGGTGCTGATATTTCAAAAACTTGAAACTTCTATTGCTGCTGTCAGCCTAGTCAGAACTTTAGCTTACTAAGGGTAGTTGCTGAAATATAATACATGTCTCTAAAGTTCTTACAGGATAAAAGCTGGGGGGGAAAAGCACCTTTGAAGTTATAGAATGGTTATGGCTGTCCATGCATAAATTTAGGATGGGACGCTTATTAATATTTAGAGCTTTGAAATTCATTTTTGAAGAAAGAGGATAAGACAGGTAACTATGTGAGAAATTTTAAAAGGTAAAGTAAAACAAACAAGGATAGGATTTATGGCATGAATCCTAGCTGGTGCTTGACTTGAGATCTGTGATAAGATTTGGTTTGATGTTTCCTGTTGGCTGTTTTATTCTTGTCGGGGTTAGTTACTTAAGAGAAATGTTGCTGCCTGTCTTCTGTTTTGACCTAAATGTGGGAAGGAAATCTCACTTATCTGTCAAGTACAATGTTTTATAACTTGGGAATTACCCCTAATTTAGAGACTGATGGTGAATTTAGGAGAAAAAAAAAGGAATCTCCATACAAGAGGTGGGATTTAGAAATTTTAAATATAGAGAACTGCATACTATGATTATTTTATACAGGTAGTTCTTGAGAATTTTCTTCTTGAAAAATGTTAGCCAAATGGATGGCCATATCTCTTGTATAACATTTCTTAGTAGGTTTTTGTTTATGCAATACTAACAATCCAAAAGATATGTGTGCAGTGAGAGAGATTTGGAAACTATTGTATAGTGTTTGACCTAATACAGTAAGCAATAATTAAGTTCTGCCAGTGTTTTTCTCAGAAAAAAAAGGGAGTGGAAAATAACAGGTGTGGTGAGAGGGGCATTTCAGGAATTTAATCTCTTCTGCAACAAAAGCTGTTGACTACTAACAGCCATCAGATAAGAGGAGGATTGCTCTCTCACTATTCAAATGGCATAAACTTATTTAACCCTATTCTCTTTTCCACACTCTTTTAGCCATTAACCGACCAGATATAACAGACACAGAAATGGAAACTATAATGGACACTATTGTTGATAGTCTCTTCTGTTTTTTTGTTACACTTGGTAAGTTTCCAAATTCTAGCATATTTTCCATATTCAGTGAGATAACTAGAAGTCTGGTGATTTCATATAGAAAATTAAAAGCAGAATTAGATCTGTGACCAAAATCTCAATAATTCACAGGGTGGGATAATGATCTTGCTCAAATATCACTGCTTTCCGTCACTCAAATATCTTGCTTTATATCACTGCAAAGTACAATAAAGGTTGGCCTTCATGGGAATTGAGTCTTAGTCTTCAGTACCAATGAGAGGAGGATACTGAAATGCAAAGGTTTGGATGCACTGTTCTAACAAAATTCTAGTTTGCAATGAAGATAATAGTGCTTTGAGTTTGGATTTGTCATTCTTCAAGAAAAAAACAATCCCCTAAACACCACAGAATTAGAAGAAAAAAGTTCCTCACATAAACCCTGCAAAGATCTAACTGAAACAACTTCCTAAAGGAATAGGAAGATAAATTAAGTGTACTTATTTTGTTGTGAGTTTCCTTGATTCTTAGCTGATACATTTTTCATAGTGATGACATTTAATTTAAGTTGTAACTGAAATTGGTCCATCTGAGATAGCTTTCCTACAAGGGGAGCTGGGGATTGCCATGGGGCAGTTTGTTCAAGAGAAGTTCCCTTGGACTTATTCAGTTCTTTCAAGTGTTAGCGTGATACAAATTAATGTCTTTTCCTCAGTCATTTAAAATCTGTGGTTTTGGAATTTTCATATTTGTATAGATAAGTGAGAAACAGTAGCTAAATGTTTTGAAACCTGAAAGCCAATGGAAAATACGCTTTTGAAAATAGCATTACCATAGATAGATAGTCCTGGACATAGCAGTGAGTTGTAACAGATACATTGTGGTGGTATAATACTTATTATTGTGTTCAAGGGACTTCTAATCTTTTGAACATAAGTTCTAATGCATCTGTATGAGATAGTTTGTCCCGTCCAACAGTGGATGAGCTTTCTTTCTAATATATACTCTATTTCTCATAAATTGTTGTATGGAGTATTCACTTCTGTAAAACTTTAATATTTCTGTATAGTATTTTTCATTTCATAGATAAAGACTGCAAGAGAAAAATTTAATGTGAGTTTGTATTTAATCTCAAAATGTTAGTTAAAGTTGTTTATAAAAAGTAATGTAATAAAGAATCTGAAAATGGCAATGCATGTAGAAGTCAATGTATCTTTTATTAGGCGCTATACCTATAATCAGATGCTCAAGAGGAACTGCAGCTGAAATGGTGGCAGTGGTAAGAGCTGTTTTCCTAAACACCTGTCATTGCTTTACAACTTTCCAAACATCGCTTTCACTTTTCTCAGTACTAGATAAAGATCCAGTGTCATTGTATCCTTCTCCTTATGAAGGGAATAAAACTGGAAAAGAGATACATTCACTTTCCTTTCTGATTTCAGTCCACAGAACTTCTGTAGTGTTAGGGAATCAGATAATGGAAAACTTAAATATAAATAATTGTTCCTAATTTAGAGTTTATCAAGATTTTCTAATATGCATTATAATTAAGCTGCATCTACAACTTAAAAAGTGGCTGTTGGACCTGTGTTCCTGTGTGTATGAGTAAGAAATGTTTATCTATCTTATTGAGAAACCCTGCAAGTACAAGACATTTTTAGTATAGCAAATTAAACTGACATTGAACTTGATCATCAAATAGTAATGGAATGACCAAACTAAATCACAATTAACAACCTCTACAGAACTGTCTTCATTAGGAGTCACTGGGGTTCATTTCTTCCATCTTCTTCGCATCTTCTTTGTCAGTGAAATGGTAATACTGATTAAAGCATGCATTGTGCATGCACTCATTGAGGATAATCTCACTTTTATGAAACAATTGTATGGTAGTGTCTGCCAGCCCAGTTTGCTGCTTCTGCTGTGGTTCCCTCTTGATGCTTCCTACTGGTATTTTTTACTTGCATGTTTAGGGAATGGGTGCTAATTGGGAGGAGATTAGTAGACATACAGGAAACATCTTCAGTGTAGTCCTGGACATAGATAGAAATGCTGGAGGGACAAAATAGATGTAAGATTTCTTTATTTCCCATGTACAGTGGACCTAGTCTTCCTGCATTTAAGACTTTTATAAGCTACAAAAACAGCACAATAAATCTTTTAATGTTGATCATGTAAAGAGGTTAGGAAGCCATTGGTTTGCTAAAAGTGGTTTTGTTTTTTCCGTCCTCAGAAACTGGATAAGAAGCTCAGAGAGAATCTAAGAGATGCCAGAAACAGTCTTTTTACAGGTGATACACTTGGAGCTGGTCAATTCAGGTATTGTGTTAGTCATTTTATTTTTCATATTTCAGTTGTCTGGGTAAATCACCACTGTACTGAAAACTATTTACAAGAATTTGGTTCAAATTCTATATTAATAGAATTTACATACTTTCAAGGGAGTTTTCCAATCCCACAGCATAACCCATTTAAAAACTACTACAACTATTAAGAATATGGCCCTAGCACAGTAAGTCAGAATTTATGTTATGAACCAGTTAATTTTGTTCAGCCTCTAAACCTAGCAGGAGCCAAACTTCTGTAAATACACTCTGTTTACAGGGCTATGAAATGCAGTTGGATGTCTGAACATAGCTCTGAAGTCCTCAAAAAGAAAGACAGACCCATCTTCTTGCTTGTGAACACTACTATCAGTTTAGTTATATCAAAAGCAAGTGTTTCCCAGCTGATCCCTGTCTTGATCAGAGGACACTGCTTGAGGACTACCACCTGGATAATTAAGGTCTGTTAAGTCATGACCATTTGGGTCCTTTGTGGATGCTTGTTAAGCATCTGATAATGTGTTCTCAGTAGCATCCCTGTACACTGTTGCCCCCAGACAGCTGAATACTCCACAGGCTGCCTTAGGAAGGTGTGTTATGAGAGCCAGTACTGTTCATGAAAAGGAGGAGATGTATCGGCAAGACCATAGCTGAAGGAAACTTACAATCTGCTGACTGGATATAAAACAGTCATCATACTTTTATCTCAAATTAAAATCAAAGCTTGGATAAAAGGCACAAAAACATCAACATTGGCAAAAGGAATGAGCTTGAAAGGAGAGAGAATAGTTGTGAAATACCAGTTTCTTAATTTTCATGGGAACTGCATTGTAAGTACTGCTTTTCCTTCAGAGGAGTGGCTCGTTTTCCTGATAGTGTAGCATCATTGCCCTCAAAATTAAAATGCAAGGTAAAGCAAACAGGAAACTTTAACCAGTTGAATGGCTTCAGATCTTTAGTTTAGTTTTTCAGAATCAGCTGTCTAAGGCTTTTGAGATTATACATTTAAGTGAATATACTTACTGCAAGGAAATCCAGAGCATGGAATTTAAATGCTTTTTCTCTGTTCAAATGCACTTCAACTGCATGTTGTAGGGATTATATGCTTAAGAGAAATGGCTGTTATAATGTTCTGTCAGCTCATAGTCTTCCTATCTTCACTATAAGCTTTTCATGTAGCCCAAGACCTTTAGGCATGACTGCATTTTTTACAATTTTTACAAAATTGGGTATTGATGGAATTACCACATTGCATCTCAGAAGTTCATAATTTTTTTTTTATGGACTTTATATACAAGCAAAGAGCAAAATGAAATTAGAAACTCTTGGAAGTGAGATTCTGTATTTGAAGATCATAATGGGGATTAAGGTCAAATAGTACCCACTGAAATAGTTTTTTGGAACTCAAACATATATCCACACAAAGATGTATTAGTTAATACCTAAAAAGTCAGTGTTTCAACTTCTGCTCAATATTTTTATATTCGTAATTTCACTAAGTATAAAATAATCTCTTTATCATTACTAAGATTTGATTAATGGAATTTATCATAGTGATCAGCCCCAGTTATTTTTGGGAAGGCTGGAGGAGCTCAGCAGTAGGCAGTTTTGCTTTTATCTTGAAACAGATATATAAGTGGCTGATATCACTCAGGATGTTACTGGGGGGCTTTGACCATGTTTAAAGAAGTACTAACGCAGTGTCATCTTTTCAGCTTCCAAAGGCCCTTATTAGTCCTTGTTGACAGAAACATAGATTTAGCAACTCCTCTACATCATACTTGGACATACCAAGCTTTAGTGCATGATGTTCTGGTAAGGATAAATCTGATTTTGTTACCAAAACTATTTTTTCACTCAGTTTGTTGTTAAAACTTATTATCAGATTCTCTCTTAATCCAAAATCTGTTTTGTCTGTTTTATTGTTTTAATGAAGAACAACTTGGAAGATTTTCTCTAGAAGGTTTATTTAGCAATAATTTCTCAAATATTTTAAAAGTTGAAATCTTGGCATCATCAGAAGATCGCTAATTCAGCAATCCCAGCTTTTTTTTCAGTAGCTCATGATCTGTAGGTTATGCGATATCCAGACTCCATTAAGTGCATTTCAATTTTGAAAAAGAAATGCTTTTTATGTGTTTTTAAACCAGTTTTGGTTTTAGTTTGAACTTCTAAAAATACTTTTTCCTGTTTTTCTCCACAAGGTGGTGTAGGTGTTCAGTGCAGAGTGGTATGCAGTCCTACTGTAAGGAATCTAAAACAGATTTTTTAAAATTTTTTAAATTTAGATAACCTTAAGCTGCCTTTATTTCCTCAAGTTTATTTTATAAAACCAGTGGTAGAAATGTACTTGAATGATAGCTCATTCTGTTTACCTCAGATTTGTGCATTTTATGTATAGGTGTGGAGTAAATAAAAAAAAAGAGTAAGAGTAATTAGTATCTGGAGGTTTTTTATGTGCTGAGAGTTATTGTGAAAATAATTTCAATATCTGTCTTTGAGAATTAGTTTGGATTTATTATTGAGACTGCTATAGGCATACATGAAATATGCACATATGTGTTGATATACAGAGTTGATGGTGAACTGTATAGTTATCCATAGTGTCTAGAAACTTGTGTTGCTATGATGAAAATATTTCAGCACTAATATAACGTTTTAGGGCACTTGTAAATTTTATTTTATGTAATTAATTCATTATCACAAATCCTTCCCTGTTAAACTTAAGAGTGCTTTTTGCAAATAACAATTTATGGCCTAATTTCTTTAGGAAAGGGGTATCTGAAAAAACCACAGTTTGCACCAGGTTTTCTCCAGTAAGTGTTGAACTGGGTAGAGACTTGCAGATAGAAGTAGTGAATTTCTACAAGTTTCTTTTTAAATTAGTGTTGGGTGGCCTCAAGCATGAGTTGGGATAGGACTTCAGTTCATCAGGATGCAGTGATCAAAGATGTACTGGAAGCTGAGGACAGCTAGTGCTACAAATCTGGTGGGGTATTGGAGTAACCCTGGAAGACTTACTCAGAGATATTGGATCTCTACTGCATCAGTAGAGTTCTGTAGTTTCTCTGGACTAACCTGTTAAATGTTGTATCTTAAAAGTTCACAGAATAGGATTTTTTTCATGAAATTGTAACCAAGTGGTCTGTGGTTCCATGACAAGGGCAAAAGTTTAATTTCAAAACCATTCGAGTTACTTACCTTGAAGGCAAGCTTGCCAAACTCTTCACATACTGAGCGCAATATTTCATGAAATAACTGCAGTAGTCTTCTAAGACGCCATAAATTGTAACCATGAAATTGTTACCAAGATGTTGATTTTGTAAACTATGCTTTCAAACAAACTGGGTTTTGTTTAAGGTCTCACTTACAATAGTCCAGGAATGCTGGGCAGTGTTGAACTACCCAGGCACAAAGTTGAGTGCTGCATCCATTGAGATTATAACCATGCTGTTTCTACACAGAAACATGCTTACATGAAGGGATTTATATTTATGAATAAAAATCCTTTCATCAGTGGTTACAGAAAAATAGTTAGAGGCATGGAGCCATGATTAGAAGGCCTTATAAGGGTAAAATGGGAGGTTGAAAGGAAGAACACTAATCAATAAGAATTATCTTAGGAAAACTTGTAAATGCCAAAACTAACTTGAAAACGCAGGTTACTGGTGAGTTAAATGATCCAAAACATATATCTCTATTAAAAATTATCGCTAAATATAATTTAGCTATAATTATAAAATTATAAATTATAAAATAATTTTTTTCTTCAAGTATTTATCAAATGTGTGTACTTGAAATATACTATTTTTTTTGCTGAGACATTAAATACATCTCGTAAGATGAGGTTTGTGCTCCTCAACTGCACGTGTTTCCTTTGAGTAGCTACTTGGTTATGTTTCTATTCTGGCATGGATCATTTGAAGTATTTAAGTCCCTGCCGAGGAATAGCTAGAAACATTTTAAAACTTTATTTGTCAGTTTCACTCACAGTGATCAATTTCTGTATACAATAATAAAATGATGTTTTATTTCTGGAAAAAAAAAATCTATTCTAAAAGGGTCATAACAGTTTCTGTGTAATTGAAGATTTCACTCTGTCATTATTTCTCAAGCAAAGAGCACCTTTGAAGCTTTAAATGTCCTCGAAAAGAGCTAGGACAATGTCAGCAAGTGGAATACTTGTTAATACTCTTTGTTGAAAACCAGAGAGAATAGGTAAGCGGCAGAAAATACAGGGCAGTCTTTGGCAGTGGGGGAAAAAACTAGAAGATCCAAAGGGAGCAGTTGGTGATGCGAGCATAATTGTGTCCTCTAGCAAAGCAGTGTAGTTTCTATGTTCATGCATCTGTGGAAGAAGAAAAACTATATGGAAAAATAGCAGCTTTGTTGCAAAGTTTTGCTTTATCATCCATTCGCTGTTTTACTAGTGCTCAAAAAATGAGGGAAAGAGCTGTGAAGCTGAGGCTAAATAGGCTTCTTGCTGCATAATCCTGTTGCGGATGTCATCAGCTTCTTGGCAGCTTTGATACATATGTTGTAGCTATGTAAGTGAACAGATTTAGAAACACCTTTTGTCTCCAACATAGATACTTTTCTGCTTCGAAGTTTTGGGGAGTTGCTAGAGCACAGTCCTTGCTAAACAACTCATTTTCTATGCAGAAAACGGTCTTCAAAGTTCAGTGTCAGAAGAGTGCTTGCATATGAGATAATCAAATGTCTTTGCGTAACATTCACTGTTTTGTTTAGTATTGAACTGATCACAGTTCAGTAACTGTGAGTAATTTTGGAGTCCTTATATTGCTGTTGTTATTATCTAGTTAAGTAGTAAACTGTTTCCTACCTTATTATGAAGTTTCTAATAAATAGCTGTGTTAATATTTTTACAAAATATTCTAGAAAATATTTTGTTGAGTATAAAAGACTGAATAAACAAATTGTCAAATATTTGCATAAGGTTCTTCTTTATTTTAGGATTTCCATTTGAATAGAGTTAACTTGGAAGAATCAGCAGGAACAGAAAGCACTCCAGCAGGTGCAAGACCTAAGAAAAAAAATAAGAAGTCCTATGATTTAACTACATCTGATAAATTCTGGCAAAAGCATAAGGGCAGGTAAGCTGTAAAGGTATACAGTTTGTATTAATTTAGTCAATATAAACTCTAAGTATACTTCATATATGGCAGTTCTGTTTTAAGCTTCTTTGAAAATCTTTTCTATCTTGGGGGCCTTTCTTTGTAAGCTGTACTGGGTCTGGCTGAGATGAACTTCATTCCCCACAGCAACCTTCACAATGCTGTGCTTTGCATTGGTAGCCGGAAAGGTGTCAATAACACACCAGTGTTTTGGCTACTGCTGAGCAGTGCTCCCACAGCATCAGCACTATCTCCCCAACATTCCTCCCCACCAGCAGGCTGAGAGTGGGCAAGATCTTGGGAAGGGGGCATAACCAGGACAGCTCACTCAAACTGACTAAAGAGATACTCCATACCTTTCCATACCATACTGTACCATTCCATTCCATTCCACTGTTCAGCAGTAAAAGCCAAGAGAAAGGAGAAGTGTGCAGCATTCAGTGGGATTTTTTAAAAATGTTTTTCTTCTGGAGCAACTGCTCTGCCTACTGAAGCTCTGCTTCCTGGGAAATGGCCAGAGATCCTCTGTTGGAGGGAAGTAGAGAATAAAACCTGTAGTTTTTCTTTGCTTTCACACATAAGCTTTCCTTTTTTTCAACCACCTGTATCTTGACCTATGACTTTGGGGGGTTTTTCTACCTTGCTTTCTCCCCTGTCTTGCTGAGGAGAGAAGTGATGGAGTCACTTGGTGAGCAACTGGCATGCAACCGGGATCAAACCACTACATAAGGAATGATCTTTGCCAGTATTCATTGTCCATGATAATTGTCTGTTATTTCTTTGTTACAGAGCTCAAAATTGTTTTTACCAAAACTACATAAAATAATTGAAAGCAGTGAATGTATCTTAGAAAGTTTAAGTAAACCTACAGTAAGAAAATTAAAGTAAACCTACATTATGTCAAGATGTCATTATTTTCATTGATTTGATTCTGCTGCTTGATTTGTGTATTGTTATTTCCAAAAAGGTTTTTATTGTCTGGTTCTAGTATTTCAGTTGGTTGATTTAAGTGATCTTAATGCAGACTATTGCATTAGTCCTTTTCCAGAGGTGGCTGAGTCTGTTCAGCAAGAACTGGAATCTTACAGAGCCCAGGAAGATGAAGTCAAAAGACTTAAAAGTATCATGGTAAGTTTTATCACCTTTTTGTGTTTTATCTAATAAAACACATAATAGGGCTTGTAGAGATGCCTAGCCCGCCCTTGTCATCCCATGGACAAAAATTTGTATTGCATGCTGAATTTTAGGCATGATATGATCTTAAAAGTAGGACTAGAAGCAGTATATTTCATGAGAAGTTTCAATTTCTTGTTCATTGGTGTTGCAATTATATAACTTCCATACTAACGGAAAAACACAATCCAGACATTAATACCATTATGAGAAAATAGATTCTAAATGTACTGACTTTATCTGCATGCATGATATTTGTATTTATTATGACTATCTTTATTTCTCTTTTCAAACCCTTCCTCAAAACCCAGGGCATTGAAGGGGAGGATGAAGGAGCAATAAGTATGCTTTCAGATAATACAGCTAAGCTAACTTCAGCTGTCAGGTAAGTAGTCAATAATGCATTATTGTTGTTTAATTATCTGCGAACCATTTCTAATTTTTTTGTTATTGTACTTCTAGTATTCTTTGAAATAAATATCTTTAAATGGAGGCTGTTCAGCTCTGTAATATATTTTAAATGCTTTATAATTCTGATAGAGTTAAATGCAGGGTCCTAAACCAGTGCTTGCATATGTAACCTCCACAATGTGTTTGACTTTGGAGTCTTTCCTCAGCAAAGACAAGTAAACTAAGTGCATCATAGATTTGCTTGCACTCTTCCACCAAAATCCCCAACCTCTTCATTCTTTCATTAAAAAAAAAATAGTGAAATCCCCTTCTTCAGGTATGCTTAGGAGAATCATTACATCAATATGTTGTCATTTTTTAGTTCCAACCCTATCCTGTAATATTAGATTTTAATAGCTTTTAAAGGTCCTTTCCAACCCAGACCGTTCTATTATTCTATAAATGTTTTAGTGCCTACTGTATACAGTGCACAGTTCCACTAACAGTGCAAATCAGCAGGTTAGTTTGTATTTAATCTCTTCAGCTCTCTTCCAGAACTTCTGGAAAAGAAGAGGCTCATTGATCTTCATACAAATGTTGCAACAGCCGTTTTGGAGCACATAAAGGTACAATTGCTCTCTAACTTGAGTTTTCTGTCAGTAGTACTCCTTAACTTAAGGAATATATTTGGGGCAGTGAAGATAAGAAAATGAGCCTTCTCAATGGTGCTACTTTTTCAGAATTCACTGTGTAGCATTACTTAGTTGAAGGGTAAGAGAGAATGAATTTTGAATGCCTCTGCATGGAAAGCAAAGAACAAAGGTACTTTTCTTATCAGAATTTACTAGTATATTCTCATTTTTTTAATGGTGGCCACAAGCGTTTGGTTGAAGTCTTTCAAAAAATAAGTTTATGATGGTAGTATTTTGGCAATTCATGGCAAATTCATTACTTCAGTGTAAGCAATCTTCTGTTCTGTATGTGTTTGTCAGAAGGGCACTGTTGACTGCTCACCAGCAAAACTGATACCCAGTGATGTGGCAATAATGATGCAACTTACTGAAGTGGTCTTTCCAGCAGGGTCTGTGTTAGATGTCTTGTGCATAATTTAAGAACTTCACAAGGGAGTTTATCTTTCCTGTTTTAAGTCTGCTGCTTTTGTCAGAGACCTTGCAGAGGGATTCATGTCAAGTGAAGGCCCTGGTTACTGCCAGGATAACTTGGAAAATGGATTTGTTTTCACAGCATGAAAACAGAAATTGTAGATGAGGCTTTCAGAAACGCTGAAATTCTTTTCAGTTTTGGAAGGTGTTTCAAACACCAAGTCTCACTGAAAATCAGTAATTAGAGAGTTTTACCCCAAGCTACTTAAAATTCTTGGAAGGCAATGTGTTTTGAAGCTAGCTTTAACATTTGTAAAGAATGTAAGATCTGTCCTCAGTTATTATTGCTACTGATTTTTTTAAGTACTCCATATGAACAAGGGATTAATTCTGCAATTAAATTAATAAATTCATTTTACATATTTATAAAGTTGGAGAAGAGGTAAGTGTCTGTGCTTAGCTCATTACTGTAGGGGCTAGTATATGGGCTTTTACACTATTAGGTAGGTCAGTTTTCATATCTGACAATTTAAAAGCAGTACTTTAATACCACTGAAAAAAATTGAAGTTTTTTCAGTGGTATTAAAGTACTGCTTTTAAATTGTCAGAATTGAAGTCTTGAAGTCAACAATATTAATATTTTGATGCCTTGACTGTAAATTCACTTTTCCAGGAAAGATACTGGCATGATAATGTCAGGCCTAGACCAATAGTATTCTATATAGGATTTGTTGGTTGGAAAGCAAGTTTCAGAGCAAGATGTAGAATGGCAGTTACATCAGTTTGGCTTTCCAGTATCCTATTGGCAGTGAGCTGGAGTCAGATGCATTAAATGATAGCAACACACTTGATTACCTGGAGGTGGAAGGAATTGCCTTATCTGGGCACTCAGCCAGCTCTTGGCTTGCTGCTCTGATAGGGAAGTTGCTATTAGGGAGTGGCTTAGCAGTGGTGGTCCATTCCTCCACCATTCTTAATTCTGGTACTGCAAAGTGCTCAGGCTCTTTACCTTCTTATTGTATAAATGTCAAAGAAAATTGTGAGACAAATGGCCATGCAGTTTCTTCAATATATTGATATGTACATCTCCATCATCTTTTCTTTTGATTTAGAAAGCATCAGTTCATCTCCAGATATTTAGGAAACTGCCTTAAACTAATGCAGACAGACACATTTTTTCTATTGAAATTTGCTTATGGCAAAGCCTTTTAACTGAATCAATGTAAAGTTTATTCCACCTGCTTTCTTATGACCGTTTTCTCCTCTTTTTTCACCCTCCAATGTTAGAAAACGTATCTTTCAATCTTGAGCTGTAGAATTTTACTAGACAGGACATTATGCTACCTAATGGATTCCTCAAAAATACTCTCAAAAAGGGCAGTGTCTCATCCAGTACTTTTAAAAGAAATTCTGATGAGACATTGACTCTGTGATTAAGAGGTTTTATACACAGTTATATAATGAAACCAGATTAGGATAAGGCTGATTCTTTTTTGCAAGTAAGTGCTAAGGTCATGAGGAGCTAGTGGGACGCCATGCTCTTCTTCAGGTTACTGTATTTTCACTTCTAAAATAATCAGGAAGTGCATTCATACTTTAAAATAGACTATTTGCATTATCCATTATGGGATTTTACGATATTAATTATTTGAGCATTTTTCTTCACTATCTATATAAGGTTCTATGCAAAGAATGCAACAAGATCTGCTTTAGATATACTAAGTGAACTAAATTTTTCTTGTGGTTATACTTTAATGTTCAGTTTACAGCTGCTTTCCACATTCTCTTGGATCATTTTCTAAGACACAGCAAGAGGAAACCAGAAATTAATCAAATACTTACGGGTCCTGGCAGTTTTTTGGCTTAAGATTTAGTGAAATAATGGAAAGTATGCATCACTTTTTCATGAAGCGAGCCATCAAGTATTTATTGTCAGTGCTTAGAACAAATGCATCCTTGTTTTGCATTTATTGGTTTTTTCCTCTGCTGAAGCTGGTGACTGAAGGTCTGGACCCAACAGATAACAGATTTAGAGCTAGAGTTGCCTATGTAGCTGCTTTAAAGTTTCAAGTAATGCATATGTTTGCATGTCATTATAATATGAATAGAATTACTGATGTATGTTAAGTCATAAATATAAAGATGCACACATGTACTTTTGTAAAATGGTGGTTGGGGGGGTAGATTAGATAATCTCTTGCTAGAATTCTACAGATGTGAATTTAAGCGGCAGATTTTTATATGTATTGTTGTCTGTCTTAAATTACTTGTATTTGGCTTAAGTTATTTTTAAAATTCCTACATGGTTTTATTATGTGTCTCTACTTCTGCTTGATCTCAAGGTCTGATACTTTGAATGATCTCTTAATTGGGATTCACTTAATTGGGATTGACAGTAGCCTTTCAGCTTTTCAAATTCATATTTTTAAAGGAATTTCACTATTTTAAGTACTCTGTCTTAAATAAGGTTACGTTTTGGTCTTACACCATGTGGTATGTGTTTGTGAAATATGTACGTCATAGTGGGCCAGGCTGTTTTTCTGTAGTTCAGAACTGATAATTCATTAACCTTCTAGTTACAACAGCTTTTTCTGAGTTCAGTTACAGTGACCCTCCAGTCATCATTCTGTGCAGTTCAGTGAAAAGGAATTGGCTGTGTCTGCCCCTCCCAGCCTTCTTCCAGAGTTTCTCTTCCTCTCCATAGCAGCACACTATAATTACCTGACCAGCCTCCCTCATTCTGGAGACAGTTATTTCTGGTCTTTCTCTGTCAGCATCTTTAAAAAAGACCTCAGATAGTTTCTTAGAAAAATGTCTTCTCTCTTCTGCATATTTAAAATTAAGAACTTTTGTAGTGTAAAGAGGATAGAAGCGTTTCCAGCAAGTCTCTACAAAAATTACCCTCTAAGAGATTTTAATGAGTCCTGCCTCCACTTACTTGCTTTAAAAAGAATTGTGTTCATTTTGGAGTACAGTGCTCAAGTAGACTTTCCCATGCACTTCAGTAATTTTCCCTAAAATAAGTTTTGGCTTACAAACAGCCTATCTCTAAGGATGATAAGTTGAAAACTTTCACAAATGTATTTTTTTTAAAAGCAAGCTGAAGTGTGGCACTTTAACTGCAATGTAGGATCCTGTTTCTGAAGGGGCAGCCAGAGAGGTCTCTTGAATGAGATTAGTGTGGAACAAGATGTCATAATAGAAAGTCAAGAGCAAGAGGCAGAAAAGGAATAACTGTAAAAGTAAATGCATCTTTATTTTATTATTTTTATTATTATTGATTTTCTTCACATTGCTTGCCAGTTTGGCACCCATAAGAACATATTCTTTGCTGTGTTTTTTATTGAATCTACAGGATTGTTTAGCTCCTATTCCCCAGCTTTTCCTCTTGGCATGCCTGTGAGTTAGCCATTGAGTGGGCAAAATTGCACTTATTTAAATTAAATGGGACATCTGCTCTTATCAGCACCTCTTAGACAAGTTGGCTCTTCGAGAACTGTCTCGTTGATGTGGCATATCTGGGATATCTATCAAAAGGTAACTAGTAGTGTTTAAGGCTATTCAGTAACCCATATGAAATTTGATTAGGTGTCCATCCAATTCCTAGCAAACAGGTATAAGAAAAATATTGCCCTAATTAGATCTTTGCTAGTAACTTTCATTAGTTATCTAGTGAAGAAGCAGCTGAACAGACTTACCACATTGATCCATCTCTTTAGTTTGTCACATCAGACAGAGTCTCAAAAGTTTTACATTGCTGCTTACCTCTGATGTCCCTATTGTGGATAGAAAAAAAAATAGACAATGGATAGAAAAAAACCACATGGACCTGAAGTTTTGGGATTTTCAGTTGGGGGGTTTTCCCCCAAAGAGTACTGAGTTCACACTTCAGCAGTAATTCTGGGAAATTTTTGGAGAGTGAGTGTACATGTATCATTAATGTTTCAGTTTAGGCTCAAAGTATAGCACATATATGCAACCAGTGAATTTTTTTTGCTGCTGGTAATCTGTTTTGTTCAGCAGCCATAGTCAAACAGTCATAAAGTTGCACATGGCTGAGAAGAATTTTACCTATCCTGTGCTCCAAGTAAGTTAACAATTGTCAGTCTGTTCTTGAAATTGATGTTTGAATTACAAAATTTTATTTAGAAGTTGATCTGTAAACAAATACAGAGAATCAGTGAATCTTTTTATGTTGTACATTTTTACATGCCATTTGAATCAATTTCTCGTAAACAGATCAGCAGCTAAGATAATATGGGCTTTGCCAAATTCAACAGTAATATATTTAACTTTATAAGATCAAGTTTCCACATTTCAAGACAATCCCTTTTTTATTAGATGCCTTTTGTTGGGGAAAAATACTTTAAACTTAAAATCATTGAATTTAGCCTCACATAACAAGATACTAATGTAGATGAAATACAAAAAGCAAGTGAATGTAATGGAAATACTTAAAAATTTGTATTAGTTTCTTTGCAATTGCTTTATGTCTATAGAGAGAATTAAGGAAACTGTAACACAGAAAATCTCCAAGGCACTGTAGAATTGAGGTCTCACATGGTTTACCAGATACCAAATTGCATGTGATGTAAGGTCTTGGAAAAAGGGTGGTAGCTGGGTTCTATTCAGACTTCATACTGCTCTTTTAACATAAACTCAAGGTAAATATAGCTTGAAAGAAGCTCAAGTCCTTTTTTTTTTCCTCATTTCATGCATCTTCTATGTAGTCATAGTCACTATAACAATCAACAGAAGACATTCTTCTGCCCCTAAAAGTAGCAGGGGGTCATGTCTGAGTGCTCTTCATGGTAATTTACTTTATAAGCTATAATTGCAAGCATTCACAAAAGCGTTAAATTAAGTTGTTGCTTTGCAAGTAACTGCTCTTCTCAAGGAGTTCAGTAAGTGGTGACTGAGAAATTGAAGCATTGTATAGCTACCTGCATCATAAGCTAATCACCATATGCTTTCAATATAAAAATATTCTTGTAATTCATATCTTTTTTACTTTGCTTTCTCTTCTCTAGCTCTTTTTTTGAGGAACTTACAGTACTCAGCAGGTGAAATATCCTGATAGCCTTATGCTAGAGAAGCACCTTTTTTTTTTGAGAGATGGTAAAATAACTTTCTTGAAATTAATTTTTTTATTTGTGATCTCAGGAATAATTTTAGTAGATTTCAGGAATATGTGAAAACCAGACTTCCAAAGTTTTTATGTCCTGTCATTACAACTACTACTGCACTGAATAAAATATGCCATAGCAGTTTGGCATTATCAGGCAAAAATTCTCAAATCATTTAACTCAAGAAAAGCAAGGTGACTCTTGCTCACTCTGGCATTATCATTTCAGTCTCACAGCAGCAATGGTGTGGACCTGACACACTTCCAAAGCAGCAAGATGGAGATCCACTCTGCCAGTCTCCTGTTGGAGCCAATACATGGCTGAATGTGTTCAAACATCAGGATTTAGTTAGTTACCAGACACTAAGGTTTTGTAAGCTGAGTAGCTGTAACATTGGTTGTGATGCTACATTTTAATGTTCAAACACACATAATGATCTGCATTGTAATGGAATGTTTTAAAATAAGTTCTGGAGTGCATTTTTCTATTTTTAGCTTGTAAGATCACGATCAATAAGTGCAAAACTTATCTGTTTGTGCAGATGTGCTGCAATGCAGTCATTTACTTGCATGGCCATGCGATGTCTTCCATAAAGCTTTTGCCTCAATAATTTTGTATAGTCCCTGTGCCATCCTCCCTAAAAAGGATTTTCTCAACATCTAGATGTGTCATTGTATAATGAGAGACTTGTTTTCTGGTGTCAACAAGATAATCTAATTATAAACTTCTCCATCTTTGGTGTGAGTGAATTATGGCAAGCCTTTGATCTGAGGTAGTATTTCCGTACCAGCCCAAGCTGGCAGTTGCAAACGTTTCTTCAGGATGACGCCTTAATGTATAAAGGAATTTCCCATATTTATCTGCATTGAATAATTGTCTTGTGGTCTGGGAGCCTGGAGGTTCAGAATAAATTGGACATAATATTCACTTGACCATTATTTTTTCTTTTTACACCATAGCAATGTGTATAATGGCATATAGTTTTCAGCTGTGGCAAAGCCATGGTTGAAAACAAAGCTTCTCTTCCAGTTCAATATTCATAGCAGACACCCCTTGCTTAACTTGCTTTTTCACTTTCAGTATGATTATTAAATACACATCAACTTTCTGAGAGTTAATAAAAGCATATTATAATGCAAGCATTAGTTACTTTTACTGATAATTTATTTAAAAATAAATTTTTTAAAACTGTATTTATAACTTAAACTGCATACCTCTTGAAAGAGAAACTAAATATTCTTTCACAATTTTAAGATGTTAACCCTAACACTTACTCTTAAACAGAGTCGAAAGCTGGATGTGTATTTTGAATATGAGGAAAAAATAATGAGCAAATCCACTCTGGATAAATCTCTTCTGGACATGATTTCTGACCCAGATGGTGAGTACTTTAAATCTGAACTTGGTATAAAATTTGTTAAGCTAGCCAATAAATCTATACCTGCTTGGATTTCAACGTTGGTAAATAGCAACCTGTGCGAGATTTGTAAAGACAGTTTTTGATTGATCTTCAGTAGCAGTCTAGAGAGTTTAATGCTTCAGTTAAGTAATATCCGAAACATTAGCTACTTCTGCAGCTCTACCAAAATCCTACCCTAACCTCTTTTTTTTTGAAGGTCACTATATTTTAATTTTCGTGCTTTTGCAGTATTTAGTAGTGTAGCATGGCATTCTGTGGTCTGAACAATACTAATTCTTTAAATCCTACTGCACGTTTTATAACATAGACATACCTCACGAACACAATGAAAACATCATAGAATTTGATCAGATCAAGGGACTGTAATGTAGGTGGCTCCTGTTTGTGTGAGGAGAGAGATGAATGGGACAAGTGGAGAGAAGAGACACAAGATGTAAACTGGCCAGTTCACTGGGACTCAACCTGGAGCTTTGCATGTGCTGATTCAGCTGTGCCATGTCTGTTTTGATCATGTAAGAGCACAAGCAGTGCATTCCAGCTTCTGTGTCAGAGAGGGGTCATACATATCAGAGCATTGCACACCAGGGGTGCTCGGGTTCTCTGTTACCAGGAGTCGCTGGGGGTCTTTCTCTGAAAGGCTGACCCAAATGACTTCTCAGCTTTTTGTACTATTCCAGCATCAATTCTTCTTTCAATCTGTCACAGCCTGATGTGTGTCAAAACACTGACAGATTTCAGTATGACCTGATACCAGCTGGCTGGAAGAAAATAACGTGCACAGCAAAATTTTAAAACTTAAATTAAGATCTTGACTTGTCTGCATACTGGCAATTATGTTGGCAAACCTCAAGCATTTAGAGACCCAGGGTTCCTGCTTTTTTTCCAGCGTGCTTTTCAAGAAAACGTTACTGCATGATTATGTGTGTAGTCTTACAGCTACCTACTGAGCTTAATGCCTGCTTGTATAATGTTTGTGTAATGATTCATATTTATAGAAAGAGTGTATATACATCCTGCTGACATTCTCCAAAAATCTTTTAATAGTGTCCATGCTATATAATCAAAGGGCAGTAGGAGAAATAGTGCACAGTTGGTAGAAATCTGAGCTAAAATTTTAAAGATCTCATAATAGGTCAAGTCTAGAAACTAATAAGCTTTCAGAAAATCTAATGTCAAACGTCAATCTGTAATTCAGTACATTCATTTTTTTATTTGAAGCTAATAAGAATATGTATAATCTGTACTTTTGTTAAGCATCAATACAATTACTTTTTACTTGAATCCACATTTTCTATGCCATTTTAGAGTTCAGTGTAGAGCAAATTGTTTTCCAAGCCTGATGTATCTTACCAACATTCCTATTGGCAAGGTTCCTGGGTTTTATGCAAGAGAAAGATTAGATTCACAAGCTAGAGTTTTTCTTCATAAGCTAAGTATTCATAAGCTAGGTTTTCACAGTATTACGTTAGCATTTTATATTCATTGTCTAGGTTTAAGTTTATGTAAGAAAAAGATTTAAGTTAAACCACAGTGATTATTTTCAGGCATGCTGTCTTGTTAAACTGTCCAGCCTCATATTGTGTGATTCACTGAGAAATACCATCAAAAAACATTTTTAAGGAATAATACTTCAAATCTTCCTGTGCTTCTGGTGGATTATTTATTGGCATTATGTGTGGGGATATTTGTCTTGTGGACGATGGGATCTGCAGAGCTCTTGATGAAAGCACTTAGATGTGACCACTTAACAGCTGCAGGCTTCAGCCTCCCATTTGTTACTGTGTTGTTCTCATCTACCACTCAGGACTATTAGCTGCCTCCCACTTCAGTGGGTATTACCATACCCTGGAGGAGGGATAAAATGGGAGCTAGGGGCTGTCTGCTGGTTTTTCAACTTAATATAAAATTGGTCCATTCTAGGTTTGCCAAGTTAGGTTTTCTTCAGAATATTGAGCAGTTTGCCTCTCTGTGCTGTCACAGATCGTAGTCTAGAAAATGTAGTGAATATTTGACAGGCAATTCACCTGAGTCTTACAGCTGTTTATCACAGCTTTTATTGCCCAAGTGAGTTCCAAGTGGATCTCTACCTTGAAAGCTGGCTTTTGATATTGATAATACAAAGTTTCTTCAGTTCTTGATCTTACGACTTACTGGTCTTCAGTAAAGGTTAGTAAAACCTACTTTGAGAAGATTGTACCAAGTCATAAATGCTCATTATGACAGTGCTTACTCTTAACTTCTGCCAGACTAAATATATGCTCACTTACAAATAAAAGTTGCAGATTAGGTCAGATGGTATCCTGCTGACATAATCCACATTCCATAGTAGGGGAAAACAACCCAAAACAAACAATACAGAAAAAGAAAAACAGAAAAGAAAGTCATTTTCTTACCTGCAAATACAAGAAAGTGCAGTCTTGTAAAATATTGTACTGAACGTATCAGGCTTTTATAATGCATTTTAATTTGAAATGTTTATTTTGAGAAGTTGTTCTTCTGAAAACTTCATTTGAAACTATTGTCTTTACTAACAGTGATTCTCATCTAGAAAAATAGAAAATATGGTGTTCAAAATCTGATATAATAGTTTATAGTCTAAGTAATAGCTACATCAACCTTTTGATCTGGAGAGATGAATTTTGATTGCCTATGATTAATGCTTCCCAAGAATGGGAAGTGTTTTTCTCCAACAAAAGAGGATTTAGGAGCTGAAATCCTTTCTGAAGGCAAGGTGGAAGTTCAGGGGTTTTTTTCCTGACCAGAGGTTCATATAAGTGCTTTTGCAGTCCTCAAGTATTTCAGTACAGTGAACCATAGAACTGTGTAAGCAAGTTGTAGAGCTAAAAAGTATTATGCTGTGGCTTTTACTTCTATGAGTTTTCTTTAGTCTGCTTTTTCATGGACCTACTTCCAGATAACATTTGCAATCTCCACATAAAATAAGTCCTAATTTCTCTACATAATTTATTTAGTATGTTATATGAAGAATAATATTTTCTACAGACAAAAAGGGGAAGTGTAAAACTTGCAGAAAGAATGAGCACATCTAACCCAACTCTTAAAAAAATTGTCGTATGTCTTTCTGCCATTATACACATTGAAGAAGGCCATGGTTATCAATAACATTTATTGTCATAACTAAAGATCTGCATGTACATATGTATGGCTGCTGAAGAGCAGTTAATGTAGTAGCATAGTTACAATTGTAGTTTATAATTCTTTTTTTTTTTCTTTCTTACTGCAGCAGGAACTCCTGAAGATAAAATGCGATTATTTCTCATCTATTACATAAGCTCAGCTCAGGCACCTTCAGAGGTACCTATGTTCTTTACAGCTTCCAACACCAGATTCTACCACAAAGGATTTTCATTTCAGCACTAAGTAGATATTTCTAGGGAAGTATGAAATGCCCAGGAAGTTCTAAAACTTTAAATAAATTTTGCCTTATTGCCAGGAAATCTGCTCAGAAAGCTTTAGCCACCATTTCAAAGAATATGAATGACTAGTAGAGAAGGAGTATTACATTGTGAAATATTTAGATCAAAGCTACTGCAAGACACATCTTAGAATGCTTTCTATTACTCTGCTGCACTACTCAAAGAAGTAGGTGAAGCAAAACGAAAATATGACTCATTTCACTTCATCTTCATGTGTTCAAGAATTATTGAGTCAGTTGACTAGCAGGAGAATGAAGGAGAAATGCCTCTGCCAATATCTCAGTAATTCAGGAAACAATTTCTTCATATTTCTTTTGAACTTAGGATGATTAATTTCAAGGGAAATTCTTACAGTATAGAAACATTATCTGATGGAAAAAATGTTTTGGTTAGGCAAATAGAAAGTATTTGTATTAATGTATATTAGCTTCTCTTTGTTTATTATTTACTGTTTTGACATTGTACAGAAACCAGCATTCTGTTGGTGCTTGTATAAAGATTGTTCCATATCTGAAAGTACACAGGATTTAATTCCACAAATACTGTTCATTTTAATGGGATCTGCTCATGGCAAATTTAATTTCAAGTTGCATTTCTCTACTTGGTAGGAAATTAGGTTAAGAATCATAATTACTTTTTAAGTTGGGTCAATGCTATAACTTTGCACTACTTATTTAATATTTAGATAAGGATATCTTGTCTTTGTACATGGAGTTAAGAGTAGCTTCAACCTTTTATAATTCTCCACTTTATGATTTCAGATTGACTTGGAGCAGTATAAAAAAGCATTGATGGATGCAGGTTGTAATCTTGCTCCTTTGAGCTACATAAAACAATGGAAGTAAGTAAATTCTTTTTTCTCCCATGAAGCTAACTGGTCAATAGAGAACCCAGCATTGTATTCAGGAATTATGTGTTATTTCTCTTAAATTGTAAATTATCCTTAAATATTCATTTGGTATAAGTTTTTACTGTTATTGTTCTGGTAATACATGCAAATCTTATTTCAAAACTAAGCTCCAGTAGTGCCAGAACACTGTAGAATATGACATGTAGTAGTGCCCTTAATGATCCAGGACAGAAACAACTTACTGAATTAATTGAAAAGCTGTGCTAGTTCAGACCCCAAAGTTTTTTTAGTTCATACCAGGGAGTCATGCTGGATATCAGTTATTGTAGTTTTACATGGTATTTAAATGAAATACTTGTCTTTAACTATAAAATCTAATTCCTATTGTATTTGTAGGCAAGAGGGATGCATGTAATAAATAGTTACTTTCTGAAAGAGTTCAAAATGCAGGAGTTTTTTCACTTTCAGATGACTAGAGTGGAACATTCTACAGAAGTATGTGCCTTAGATAAATATTTGATTTCTATCCTTGCTTTCACAGAGCTTTCACTAAGATGGCTTCAGCTCCAACCAGCTATGGAAACGCTACACCTAAACCTTTGGGGTATGCTTTTGATTAATTTTTTGTAAACCTTTGGGTTCTTTTATCCTATTTTAGTAGTGCTGAAAGTGTGGTTAGCATTATACAAGGCCCAGAACAAAACATCTCCCTATTTGTAAAATTTTTAAGTTACAGACAATTACAAGCACTCATCTCCCCTTAACAGTGCATAGTACACACAGAGAGGAAAATAAAAGGATCTGGGACTAAATTCACAAACTATCTTAATACAGTGCTCTCTGCACCTGCACATTAAATGCACTCTCACAGGAGAGGAATTCAGCAGCAGGAACTGGGTCTGTGGCAGCTTTCACTTTGAGCCCTAAGTAGTCAGTGACAGAAGATAAAAACAGCCCTGTATATTCAAAATAATTTCTCTCCTGGGTTTGGAGACTGTCAGGGGTGCAAGAACACACTGGAATGTCCTGGACTGGGTGTCTGACTTGTTGAAAGGTGTAGTTATTTATTTCAAGGCACGAGAAAAAAAATTACTGTGCTAAAGTTACATATATCCAGTAAGGATATAAGACTAGGCTCTTCCCATTCTTCAGGGGGTTTCAGTCCTCATTACCAGCAATACCCTGTCACTGTTGTGAGGAATCTGTGACACAGTATGGTTAGAGAGAATTCTGGTGCTGTTTCACTTGGGAACATTGCTCTTTGGGTTGTTGGAGATGCTCAGCCTCTATCTTAACCCTGGTCATTGGGATACCCACTTGAAAGGAGCACTCAAATCCTTACATTACTGAAGTTGTAAAATAAACTGCTCAGTGGGTTAAATCCAAAGCCCCCATTGATAGGTGAGGATCTATCTGGTAGATTACAAGTGTATTCCCATATACTTGATTGCCATGTGATTTGAAGAATGTATTTTATGACAAACTTGTCATAAAATTACTTGGTACTTAGTACCAATTACTTGGTACTTAGGTCCTATTGACTTCATTGTGAATTGGACGTCAGTATAAAGCTTAAGAATACAAATGAAAAACAAAAAGATCTTATACATCATCTTTATTTTGTTTTTTCAGTCTGTTTTCACGTGTTATGAATACAGGATCACAGTTTGTAATGGAGGGAGTGAAGAACTTGGTACTGAAGCAACAAGTAAGTTTAAAAAATCAATTAGAAAGTCTATCATGAGTATTGTGAACATTTGGAAAAACAAATTTCGGTACCTTTGTCATATTAATAAAATTCGTTGTACAGTGAAAAAAGTAAACATAAATCTCTGCTTATGGATAGATCTATCCCTTTGTAACTTCCAGATATCAAATAAGTAATGAATAATTCACATTTTCTTTGAAGACCTCTTTGTAGCAATTAGGAGTGATTTCAAAATTATGAAAAGAACAGCTGTGGAATACTCAAAGTAAACTAGACCTTCAAACAATAAACAAAAAAAATATAACTCTCTGTACCTTTACTTAGAACTACATGCATTAGGTTAATCTATTTTAGAGTGATTAAAAGGCTGAAAGTGTTAGTTCTCTGTTTACTTACAATTCAGACCTTTCCTTTTTTCCCATGTGAGTGTAATGTACAGCAACCATAATCTTGTAATGTGCATGAAAATGCAAATATGTTCATAATGATATGACCACCTTCAAATATTCACTTAACTTTGTAAAATATTTCTGAGCATAACTTGCATGTAAATATACATCCTCCCAAAGAAAACAAACAACAAAAAAAAAAGAAACTGGTTGTATTAACTTGTAGCTGGAATGTTGAATTGTGGTTCTCAGCAACCTCCTTCTCTACAGAGGATACATTATTTTCCCAATATGTAATTTCATCAGATGGCAGTAAATAAATATTTCTTTACAGCTGAAAATCTTAATTCTGTAGTATTTTCACATCAAGATTTCTGAAAAAGAAGATCATTCATCATATTATAATTCAGTTGAAGAGTCAGAATTCAAATTAGAAATACAACGTATCAGAAGTAAATAAAATGAAATCTTAACTAAGTACCCTTTTGACTTACTTAATCTTATCATTGCATCGTTTGTTTATTCAGCTTATTATACACATAATTTATACATGAAAGATACCAGCTATCACAGAAAAGTTTAAAATTGGGGTCTCAGATTTGTAGGGCAGTTAAGTTAATTCTGCAGGAATTTCACTATGACTAGAATGATAAGCTGTGTTGCAGAGTTACAACTCAGTGGTATATCATGAAATATGATTGAGGAAAATTTATATATGCAGCTTGCCTGTGTGTTATATTTTATAGAGAACTCTTCTGATAAACTGTTACTTATAATAATAGAAAACAAGTATAGTCTCCAGAAGACTTCCTCCTCTCCTTGCGTTAAACATTTTGTCATTTCTTTAAATGTGTCGCTTTAAAGAGTTAATATTATTCTGTACAAAATGGCTTGCCTTGTTTTGCATTCTGAGGGAGCAAAAAGCCAATTTGCTTTGTTTTCAGGATTTGCTTTTCTGGCTTTTAATTTCTTCTCCAGGTATTTTAGGCTAGCAAGATGAGAAGCCTTTCTTCCTCATATTTGTAAGCCTAATGTAGGTCTGTGGTATTTCTATTAAAGCTGACTTTTTATTTTTCCTTCAGTAATTCAGGGATTCACATGAGTTTTCCAGTGTAATATGTAGCTCATCCTTTGGAATTTCCTCTTTTGATACAGTCTGTCAACAAGACTCATTTCCAATCCTGTTGCTATGTAAACTCACCCTCAGTTTATTATAACTGAAGTAGTTTAACTCCTTAATATTCAGATCTTTTGTCCCAGCTGACATTTCCTGTGTTAAATAAGGAACAGTAATCTTGAATTTCATGTCAGTTTATTCCTTTGCAGGTCATCCAAAAATTTGTTGCCAGGGCTGCTTTTTTTACCCATTTCGTTGACAACATGAATTCTTTTTTAGATTCACACAATTATCAGCATCAGCTTTAAAATTCTTTCCTTAACTGCAACGTATTTTTTAACAAGAATTCATATTTGATAACATCTGCATATGTTGGTAATACCTAAATAAAGCTCTGTTCCTGTCTTCACACTGTTTTTGCACTTTATGTCTTATCTTTATCCCCTAGCTGTATGCACCTCGGATGTTTGCATTCTTTTGCAGAAAAGTAGTTTAGGTGATAATAAATAAGCTTAACCTTTACAAAGCATTAGAAGGAAAACTGTTTAAAACAGTATTTCAGATGCTCTGTAAACTCTTCCATAAGTAATGATGTGCCTGGGAGTAGTTCTTAGTAATCTTTTCAGCATTCCATCAATTTCACATTGTTTTACAGAATCTGCCAGTCACACGTATTTTGGACAACCTTATGGAGATGAAGTCAAACCCTGTGAGTACCATTGCCTTCATATAGAGAGAGGTGGAGCAAATAAAATCTTGAGGCTGTGATATGTCATATGCAAAAGCTAATTTTTTTCATTATAGAAAAAATCCAATCATGCTGTATTTCAAGAATAGCACCATTTTCATAACTATTTAGTAAGACTTCTTTCATTTAAATAGTCTAAACAATGACAATTTATTGTGTCTCATTGGAACTAATATTTTTTAGATTTTTCCTATTCTAAGCTTCTACTACACTTGTGTTATACTAAGCTTCTGTTGCTCCTAAATTTCTACATTAAGCTGTAGACTAAAATATTTTTTGCATCAAAGTGAAAATTACATTTCCCACATCTTTAAAATTTGCTATGTCTAGGAAAATGTTTTACTACTGATTCAGTCATTCTTTTTGCAAGTAGAGGTGGTTTTTGTCAGAAAATTCCTCTTCTTGCCTTGTTTCTGTGAAAATTTACTCAGATATTTTAAATGTAAATGTTACAAATTTTTGCATTGCATGTGTGTTAGCTACACAGTCAAGGCATTGGCTAGAACTTACAACTAAAAGTAGGCCTGGTTAGTAGATTCAAAACATTCTTCTTAGTCCACTTTCACCTGCATGTATTAACTGTATGTACAGAGAGAAAAATAATGGTAAGATATGAAAATTATCAACATGCAAGTAATCCTTTATTTTCTCAAACTGTGCTTCATAGATGATATATGTCATGATTCTTAGCGGATAATTTGCTTTCTCTTAACAAACAAAGGAAATTACTCTGTTTCCAAAGTTGGTGGATTGTTGTTCTTGTTTGAAAGACTTGGAAAGGATGTACAGGGCTAACTTTGTTTAGTCAACCAGCAGAGGTCACCCAGAACACTTACCATAGAAAGCTGAAATTAAAACTATAGATAACTTACAAGAAGGTGAAAATTAAACCTTTTTTTTTTAATAAACATTAGCTTCCTCAGGCTACAAGTTTAGGAGTTGATTGAGAAAAGTTTACAAGTCATATGAGGGGTTTTTCCTGACTTGATTTTTTCACATTTACTTAGTAGAAAACAGCTACCAGCACTTTGATAGTTTGGAGAAAACATTGATCTTCTCACTTGAAAAATCAACGTTTGGGCCAATCTGTCAGTCAGCAGCTTTCTGTTCCACTGCCATGGCAGAGAGTCGTGGCACAAAACAGGGAGTCCCACTTTTCAAGTCATAGGAGATCAGGCAATCCCTAAAGGCTGATTCTCCCAACCTGCAGGAAAACTGACAGCAAGTTTGGAGTACGTTTCAGCTCAAGGAAGCAGGCCAGAGAGTCACTGTGGAATGTGTTTAGACTTGCTGTACTATCAACAGAAGTGAAATTGTATCTGGAAAAGGTCAATGTGTGGAAATACACCATTGTGGCTTCTATTCATCTTCTGATGTGTGGGATCCTTTTCTATTTCCCAGAATAGAAAACTACTGCACTGCAGGCAAAACACAAAGGGAGAGGAAAAAAGTTCAAGATTTAATTTTTTTACAACACAGAAAAAAGTCTCCTTTATAATTCAAGAAATCTTATAAACTACAGTAATCAGTGTATGAAATGTACATACTGATGAAAGGTATAATGCAAAATTAGAGCAGATAATTGAGAAGTCAAGCAATTATATACAAGAAATGTAAATTATTTATTTTCTAGATATTAACTGCAACAATAAAGGAAATATAAGTTGTACCACAAACATTCAATATATATTATTGTCAGTTGAAATCTTCCACCTATTTAGAATGATATCCTGTGCAAAACTCTGTGGGGTTGTCTGTAAATCACTTTGTGTGTTGCTTGTCTCTGCTGTTTCTTTTGTCTCTCTGGCAAGGACAAATAAGTCCATGCCACCCATGCTTTTCAAATTTTTCAGAAGCAGGAACAGCTAGAACAGATCTTACGGGCCATAAGATCTAAGTTAAGTTACTATCTTGTAACTTCTTAAATTTTTCTAGATTGTTTAACTATAGTTACACCTTTTCTTGAAAAACATATTCAGAAACATTCCTTGATGACCTTAAAAGTAATCAGTTACTTGTGGGTATTTTAATTAATAATATTTATTGTTAAAAGCACGATTTTAGGCAATTTCTTTTAAGGTCATATTTTAATAAAGAAATATTCTGTTCATAAACCTAAAACATAATTACTTTGTTTTGGTGTCATTAAATAGAGGTTGATTAAAACATTGAATCTTCATAAATAAAGTATACACAAATTTTAATTTATATCTATGAAATTGACCATGATTTACTATAGAGTTACGGAGATCCTTCTAAGGATCTTCTAGAAAATGGTTTGATTACTGAGTGAGGAAAATCTTTGAAAAGTGAGCCTTTACAAAGTGGTTTAGCCTCTGTCAATACAGTGTGTACATTTGTATTGACTTGAGAAGTAGATAGATCTTATTTGTGATATATATTAATGAAACTATTTTGGTTAATACTGTCCCTTTCAGCAGATATGGTACCTTTCAGACTTAGGACACCTTTCATGCATTACAAAGAAAAATTCTAATCCAAATTGGTCCGGATAGATTCTGCAGAAAAAAAAATACAGACTGAAAGTCAATGGGTCTTTTTCTTTTCCATGGGTCTTTTTCTATTTTAATTTGAAATATTGAAAACTAAGTTTATACATTCAGAAGTATTTCTTTTCTTCTGGAATTGCTTAGGGAAGTCACAAATTCAGTTGTATGTAAGGAAAGTGCTATACACTTGTTTTTCTTGGCAGACTTGCTATATGTTAAAGAAAATAAAATCTACTAGGCTTTCTTTTCCCTGCACCCTCAGCACTGATTTCAGCAGGAATATTGTATTTAAACAGCAACAATGGAAAATCCCTAGGTTATCATATTTCTATTGTTTTACCACTCTCTGTGTGTCTACATACACTAGCCCACAGTGAAAAAACACAGCAGTAATACATTCAGGAGTAAATGTTTGTAATATGTTTATTAACTCTGATTTTTAGTTCTGTCATTAATCTGTAATTCCCTCTAATAAGCAGAAAAGTTAAACTCTTTATCCCAGGTAAAGGTTTCTCAAATACCTCTCAGTTTTAGTCTCTCAATATCTCTCCATTCCCAGCTCTCTTTACCCCAGAGTCACTATACCACCTTTAGGTATGAAGCTGCAAAATCATGAATGCTGGCAGACTCTGGCAGTTGAAATTCCCAGTGGAGCATATAAAAGCATTTTACAGAGATTCAGTGGGAAATTAGATCTAAATTATTTTCTTTTTAAAAGCCAAGCTGCAGGATTATTTTGTGTAATTATATAAAGGTTTGTAATATCAAATAGATTTATTTTGTGTGTGTGTAACCACTGCATGTATATTTAATACTTTTTAATATTAGAGGTAGTTATGCTATGTGAGTTCCAGTAAATTCCCCAGATAATTTGTCTACTACTCAAGAAGTAGTATTTCTGCTCTACAGAATCATCAGAATTCAGAGGTTTTTGCATGTAAGCACACAGATAAACTGTAGTTCTGCATGCAGTTTATCGACAAACTAAACTTCACAGTACCTGGATGAAAATGTAGTATAGAAACAGGAGAAAGCCAAGAAGTTGTCAGAAGGAGTTACTAAGAAGTTTTGTTTTTCATCCATAATAATTGACAAAAATCCTGCTTGTTGCCAATAAAAATACTGGAAGTGCCTCAGTGTTCTGTGTGAAGAAATTTTTTTTCTATAGTTTAGAGAGTGAAACTTTTCAAATTTTTGTGGAACTCATTTCTTCTTCAAGAGTTTAATTTTGGTTTAATAGTAGTCATAAATCATGACATGAGAAGGATAAATTACATAACAGTAGCAGATTTTGATCTGTCTTGTCCATAGCACTCATTGCCACAGAAGTGTTTTGTTTTATAATGTTAAATCAATAGCAGATCTCCGTAATCTGGAAAATGTTCATGTTTGTTACTAACCATCAGTGTTCCTCTAAAGCTGGTAACAATTTTTCTTTCTGCATGCTGTCTTTCTGTTGGGATTCATTATGCAACCAGTGTATTTTTTGGAAAGTGTGTGATAGTCAATTTTAGGTGAACCAGAAATAAAAAGCTCAATAGCACACACCCTTCATAGCTTCTCACTATTGTTTATTTTGTACTGATTCGGTTATATACAAACTTTTTAAATACTAGTGGACATCACAATTAATGTTGAATGATTTGATGGGAAATGATGCTGGTTTCAACAATGTGTAATGTAATATATACAAGCAAAAATTCATTAGCCAAAATTCCAATCTTTTGAGATAAAAACATACTTTTTAATAGGAGACAGATGACTACCGGTATTTTGACCCCAAGATGCTGCGAGGCAGTGACAGGTGAGTTTTGCTTCTTTCCTTTTACTAATGAAATAGTAATGACTATTGAAATATAGTCATTACTAATGAAATGAAATACACTATTGAAGTGTAGTCACTATACTAATGAAATGAAAAGACTAATTTAAGAAATCTATTTTATTTTGCTTGCTGACTACAAGTAATTATTTTGATCATTAATTCTAAGTCAAGACAGTTGGTCTTGAAAGAATTTACAAGTGGGAACTTGGATCAATCAGATATATTTTTATAACACTGCAAAAAAATCTAAAAAGTAAGTGCTAACATGTACATTAGTCACAGGAATGTGCATTAATATTTAGCAATAATAAATGTTAGGGTTCTTCATACTGCTTGGTTTCTTAGAAACTTTGTGAGTTTTCACTGTTAAGTTTAATAGTCATTGGACAGTGCACCAAAATTTCCTTGTCACATTTTAAACAGTTACAATTCTGATTTTAATGCAACCCTTCTTTAGTAATTAGTTAATAAGTTCGAAAAAAAAATATTTAAATTTGACTGCATTTACTTTTGTTTAGGTAGGTGCACGTTTTATGTTCATGTGTATATGAAGGGAGGCTTGGATATAGTTTATTTTGCCAGTAAAAGAGAGGAAGTTTATAAATCTTGATTTTTGCTTTGCATCTTTAACTAGTAATTGTCTGATAGTCTCACTTAATCTAATATCCTAGCAAAAGAGAAGATACTTAATTTTGACATTCCTTCTAAAAATAACTGTAATTGAAGCTGTGGGAAAACAACAATCTCATTTGGTTGCACCACTTTATTACAGGATCAGTGTGGATAAAGTAGATCCAGGCTTGGGTTTAGTTATTTGCATGAAAATTCTGTCTCTGCTTTGTTCTTGAAACATGAAAAGTAAGAGGACGTAAATTTCAAATTATATGTATGTTTTATTGAAAAGTATTACGGATTATATAATTTCAAAGATAGGCAAATTTTGAAATTATCAAAGAGAAAAGTACTAGTATATTATGTTTCATTTTGATTTCAACTGTCACTGATTTGTGATGCTTTTATAGCATTTTTGGTGGATTTTGTGCAAAAGTGCTTACTCAAGCAGAAGGGTTTTTCCATTTTTTGCCCTCTCTGTATAGTTCTTACATTGCTTTAAACAATGTAGAAGTATTCATTTGCAGCAGTTCATAAATGTGGCATTCTGTGTATCTACAGTAGTCACCATAGAGAATAGTTTTTAATTTCTGGTTTGGGATTTGTATGTAAACTCAAGTTATGTTCCTTAAATCATATTTGGGCATGATAGCAGAACTCACGTAGTGGTTTGCTTAATTCTCCCTTCAAGTATTTTCTAAACAATAAAAATGTATGTTAGTTTTCTTGACAAAATAGTGATATAAAATAATATAATTAATGGATTTCATTAAAAAGTTACTGATTTTATTTTCTAATCTCCTTCCATTTTAAGAAATACTGGCATTTCTACTGACTGTGTTTTAAATAGAGTGGTAACTGCATTGCTGTAATTCAGTCCTAGCAAAACAGTATCTTTCTATCCTGTGTAATGCCTACCACAAGTATAAACAGGCTTTGTCCTCTGAAAGGATGACACAAAATGTGTGTGGATTTGTTGTATCATACTCAAAAAATGAGACAATTGGGGTAATAATTCTACTTACGGGAAGTCTGTAGTATTCCTGACAGACAAAGCAACACATTAGAGACAGCCATTCCGTTTTAAAACCTATTTTTCTGATACACTGGAGTCTGTGTTGACTCAGTTGTTCTTGGTCACTCAGAGAAAACGTCTTGAAATAAGGGAGAAGGTAATTTGAAGAGGAAAATGCAGTGGTTTTAAGCTATGTTAGAACATAAGATGTATTTGACTTCCTGAGGGTACAGGGCAGGAGGGCAGTGGTAGTGTGTGAGCAAAGGGCAGGAGAGCAGACTGACCCTTCACAGCTTTTTTCTTCACTTTCCCCTTCCCCTGAAGCTTCACGGTGATGCAGGAAAAGAGGTTTCTCCCCCTGTACCTGCCCTTGTGTTCAAATGGAGGAGTCTGTACCACCCAAACTTGTAATTTCCCTCTTCCTTCCTTTATCATTCTTTTCCTGCATAGCAGTGTTTGAGATTGGAAGCATCAGTAAGTGTGTATGCAGGCCCTGCAAAATGACTGCCTTACCTAGCTAAGATTCCAGGAGGTAGGAATTCTAGGTGCCATGAGTTGTGCTAATGCTGATCACATTTTTAACTCATTGTATTTGCTCCTAGGTAACAGCACTATAGTTAGAGCTTTTAAACTATGGAAGAATTGTTGTCATAAAGCTTATTATTCAAACAGCAACATTAGAAAGGATGAAGTAAAATTCCTATTTACTCGTGTATTCAGTCCTGTAGAATGAATGATTTTCCATAACAAATGGAAAGGCAGTTATTGTTCTATCTTACATTTTTGTCTAATATTATATAGTAGTCCATACTTATGATGGGTACCTGATGCTTATTTTGCATATTTCTATTAATGTGTAATGAAATCTGTGCTGTATTTTTTATAGCTCAGTTCCAAGAAATAAAAATCCATTCCAGGAGGTAAGTCATGTAGAAATTATTTTTCAGTGTTCATGTGTTAAAAATAATTAAATCCTGAAGTGCAGCCATTTTTTATGATCATGATTAAGAAAATGAGAGGTCTTATTTGCAAAAAAGCACTTAGACTAATTATATCTAGTTATTAATTATAATTAGCTGTTATTCTGAAGCTTTTCATCTTCATAGGACTATGTAAGTGCTAACTAATACTGGAGAAAAAAAGTAGAAATTTTTCCAGAATATAATTACAGGGATTTACTAATATCATAATTGAGTGAGAAATTTAAATCCCTCATTTTTAGACCAGACTTTCAGAATGCTCTCTAGATTTCATCCTTTGTCCAACCTTAAACAACAGCATTGATGTAAATGACTATATTAAGGAGTCTCTGCAGTAAAAGGAAAAAACCAAAATAATGAATGTTATCATTTCATACAAATGCCTGTAACTTTCAGTATTTTTCTGTGCAAATATTTACAAATAGGAAAAGTCTTACCTGATTACTACAAAGTTTCATAAGCAAAATATTTGCCTTGGCAATATACGAATGTTTCTTGTTTCTCATGAAATATCCTAATTATCCTTAGGAACAAAAGAAATACCATGTGGTATCCTAGATATATGTGGCTACAGATGGTCATACCAAAAATGTCAGTAATGAGATAAAGTCTATATAAAATTCATATAGTACAGTCAAACAATTTTGGATAATGAATGTTAACAACAACAATACAACTATTAAGTCTCCTTTTTCTAGACATGAGTTCTCCTTTAAACACAGCCCAGAAGATACTGATGGCTTTTATCTGTAATATTAGTAATTATTACTAATTGTGGGAAGGGAAAAAATGATGAAAAAATTACTAAAGGTAGGAAGGGAAAAATTATGAAAAAATTTATTTCTTTATGATAGAAGCACTTTATTTATGGCCCAAATAAGCATCCATTGCGATATTTTAACTCTTCCTGTGGTCATAGGAGACATCTCTGGACAAAAAAAAAGGAACATGTTGAAACTGTATATGAATGAGTATGTCTTAATAGAAGAGAGTGACCTGTTAAAAGCTCTCAGCTTGCCATTCTGCATCCTACCAAAACTTCAGATATCATCTTTCAGATAGGAAGCAGTGGTTCTGTATCCAGTTCTTATAAGAACACAGTGTGATTGTGATGATTTTTGTTGTGGGTTTAATTATTTGGTATATCACTAACTGCATACTCTAATAATATGTCTGTTGCCTTTTAGGCAATAATGTTTGTAGTTGGAGGAGGCAACTATATTGAATATCAAAATCTCATTGACTACATAAAGGTATGTGTACTTCTGTCAGTTGTAGTCCTTAACTTACTGATAGAAACCAGACAGAGCATGTCTTCTGTAATATTTAGTATTTAGAAGACAAAGTCTATGAATTTAGCTTTAACATCCTTATTCTTTACAGATTCTGGGAAAAAAGGAATGTAAGAAATCAGTAGAAATTGTGGGTTACTAATTCAGACCAACAAAGACTTACTGTTTCTGGTATTTTGCTCATGTTGCCGTTTGAAGTTGAGTAAATAAACTGCATTCTCTTTTATTTTGTGTTCAGACACACCTATGTGGTTGAAAACTGTCAGCAGATGTAGCAAACTGAATTAACCTATTTCAGAGTTGTGTTAGTAGTTTTCATGTGCTGGTGTTAAATAAAGCGGCTGTAGCATATCATAACCTTGAAAGTAAGGAACTGCTGAGAATTCTGTAGTTTTCAGAAATCTTGCAAAAGAGATACCCCAGTGCTTTTTTGTATGCAGTTTTGCAGTATGGAATCAGTTTAAACTCAGGCCTACAGATAACAGCATTTTATTGTATGACAATCTTACTTGAGCATAAAGTATGTTGTTTCAGAAACCAGTATAATGCAAATACTATGCTATCTGTTAGAGCAAGTATCAGATTGGCACCAATATCTAAGCATTTATTACTTACCCACAGTTAGAAATTTTCCCTACTGAGTTAATAGAAGCTCATTCTTGTTAAACCACATCATTTATTTCTGTATAGGAATCATTCAAGGTGTCATATTCACAAGTAAGAAAATACATAATCAACTATGTAATGCTGGTGTAACAGATTTAATTTCTCTGGTTCCAGCTGGTCAGACTAGCAGAACATGTGTATACCAAAAATCAGTGGATGGAGAAAAATAACTAAATCATTACAGTTCCTGGGAGGCAGGAGTGGTATTGAGGCACTTTCCAGGAATTTAAAAAAATGCCAAAGTAACCTTAGTAAAATTCTGAAGAAGGTAATAAATTATTTAACAGCAGCAGCACACCATTCTTTCTTCCTGATCTTAACCTTGTTCATGGTACATTTGTCCTGCCCTCTGGTAGACTGGATTGAGGCTTTTTACCCATAAGAGTAGATATGGAGCATTAGTCATTGAAAAAGTTATTCTACAAAGCACATAAGAGTTTGATGTCCAGGTAAATTTTGAAGAATGCAAAGTCAGAATGTGTGTGCTGAGTTTCTCCCTCTGACAGGAAGCCATTTTGAAGCAGAGCTGGTCTGGATAGAGGAAAGGATAGGAAGAGAAATGTAAATTAAAGAAATCATTTCGATTTGGCTTAGCACTCATCATTATCCTCAATAACAAATTCATTGAAGCATCTGCCTGTGGCAGAGTGTATTGGTAAATGTTTGGCTTGCTCCTTAGTCTACCCAAAGCCTCTTTAGCTACTATATCAATTCAAAAGATGCCCAAGAGCATGACTATTTGTTACTTTCTATTAAAAAAAAAATCTTCTGAATCCCCTAGAGCTTAGTTCACTTCCCTGATTGTAACTGCATGCTGACAGAGCTGAGCTTTGCTGTGTATATGTATATACAGGGCACTGGTGTGATGACAAATTAAACACTCAGCACTTCATACAAAGTGTCAGGAAGCTGAAGTTTGACAGGAATAAGAGGGCAAACAGGAGGTCATTTGTCAAACAGGAGAAACTGAAAACTGTGGAAATGGTAATGTTAGATCTTATGGAGAGTTGGAAGTTGAAAATACTCTTTCTTCTTCTAGAGCCTGTGAACAGAGGTTTTTAATCACATTTGTCACAGTTGTGACTACAGTATCACAGCTGAAGCGTGCTGTATGTTTCTCCACTCAGACTGTGTACTCGAGCAGTGGGAGATGACCTCCCCAGGGGGTCATTCCCTCACCTTTATTCCACTTAGGCCTTTGCTCTTGAAAAAACAAGGAAGGTCAATGAAAACCTTTATTCTCCCTCCCACCACCTGGAAACCTGTGTGCCTCTCCCAGGTGACACTTACAGTCTTATCCAACAAAATTTGCTTTTCCATGTGGTAGACTTTCAGCATCTATTGTTTCCACAGATGTAGCTTATTAATTATTCTCAAATTCAATCAGTCTTCCTCCAGAATAAAAAAGAGAAAAATCAACAGCTCTGTTCTTGCAAGCAGATACCACAGAGATTTTATTCATGGCTTTATTTTTCTAAGCACTATCTGTTTTGCCAGTTTGCTCCTGAAAGCACAGAGAAAGTATTTGAAAACTTTCTGAAACAGGAAGCAATGTTCATTCAGCTTTGACATTCCGGGATTTTTTGTAGAAGAATTAAGAGAAACCTTCAAATCTAATTATTTGTAGTTCTGTGCTAGAATAGACTATCTCACAATGTCAAAAAGCAAATATTTATACTGTCATTGAGGTAGATTGTGCCTTAAAATAAATGTATTGTCCAAGTTCAATTCATCATGCTGAAAATGTGTCATCATAATTGCAAGGCATAGGAAGCCTCCAGGAGGAGGCTAGCATACTGTTGTGTGCAAAAGAATGTAGTAGATCCTGTAATTTCCCTTTGTAGATGTTTTAAAAAGTACTGCTTGTTAATCCTCTACTATACTGTTAAACAATTGATTTCGTATGGACTTTTCTTTTTTAGGGTAAACAAGGCAAACATGTCCTGTATGGCTGCAGTGAACTTTTTAATGCCACACAGTTTATAAAACAGGTAGATAACTTTGATAACCTCTATAATATTTATTACTTCTTTATCTGTAAGTTGATTTATATAACTCTGCATCTCCATGGATTTTTACCAAAAAAACCTCAAATTAATCTGTGAAAGATTAACCTATTTTTATTTGCTTGAAGTGGGGTTTTGAAGTCATTATTTTTAATTAGGTGTTGAAGGCCTGTTATCAGTGTGAGTTCACACAGGTAATGCAGGCAAACAAGTTCATCATAATTGTCTTAATCCTACTGAAAAAAACTGAGTCAGTTCTTGGAAAATTCACAAACAGCATCTCTTTCTAGGGTTTTCTTGCAACTTTTTCAAATTACAAGATGTTTACACTTTTGTCCTGGTTTATAAATATCTACAGATATATAGATATAAAAGTGCTGGCCTGCTAGGAGCTTGATGTCCATACCTGTACTAAACTCTTTTTTTAGTGCTGTTAAAAACATCATTACTCCTCTATGCCTCATTCCAATACAAATACAAAATAAAAATTATTCATGGTGGTCGGCAAATAGCCGCCCTTCAGTAGCTATCACCTCTCATGGCTTTATGTCCTACTAAGATGAGAATAAGTTGTTATTCAAAACTGCATGTTAAAGAACTAAATTAATTCTTGTTGCACTTGAAGGAGACAAATAGTACTTGATGACTTTTACCTCCTCATTCAGCTTAATATTTTTTTTGTCTTGACTGTGTACACTTTGATTCATGAGATACATTCATGAAAATTTGAAGCTCAGGCCTTCTCCTCTGAGGTTATGAATTAAATATCCTATCACCAGAAGGCGTTTGGTTCTCAGAGACAAACAAAGCATATAAGACAGAAATATTTGCTGTATGAACTGGGTATTTGTTTGACTGAAAGAATAAGATTAGCAATCTAATGACTTTTTTCTCTTCATGTTTAGCTGTCCCAACTTGGCCAGAAATAAAACTGAAACACCATTACCTGGATGGAAACGTGACAACAGAGAATTGTTACAACATTCAGATATCTTCATATCTTAAATTTTGTCACTATATTAAAACTTTAACCCATTTCATTAATATGATAACTTTTAAAAAAATCTGTAATTAATACGGTGTATATCAGCATTTCAGAAATAAAACCTACTGTGGTTTTGGTGGAGGTCAGTTTCACTATTATTGCATTTTTATTGCAGTACTAGCTATGGTATATGACAGAACTGGCTGAAAAGTATGGCATTTTCAAGTTCTTATATGTAAGTTTCTGATACGGTAAGCAGGGCAATAGCTCTAAGAAAAGGTCAAGTCTGTCTTTAGGAGTTATGTTCTTCTTGAAAGCCAGAATATCTTTATGTAACATAATTCAGAAGAGCAGAACTGCCTTTCAGGACCACAGACAAAGAGCCTTAGTGTAAGAGAACTACTTCTAGTTCTTACCCTTTTATTTTACCAAAGTCATTTGATTTGTGCAGTCTTTGCATCATGGTCAAAAGATGTACTGGAAGATCTCTTCAGTACAAGTTTCTGGTACAGTAATTTAACTTTTCTTTTAAGATTAAGAGAAGATTGCTTGCCAACACAGTCAGTTTCAAACTGTAAAACTGAAATCTTTAATAATTTTCTTCTCTTTTTATTGTAACTGCTTTGACTGTTATGTTTGGGAAGAACCCAAGTCATACTCACAGAACAGCTCTTAACTTGTATCAGCACATATTTAAAATACCATTCTTAACAATTCCATTAAGTAGGGGCAGTTTAGTAGTTTAAAGAACTTATCAAAGAACATAACAAATTCTTTTTATAGGTGGAGGTCTCTGTCTTTAGAAATGCCCCCTCCGGAAACAGCTACTGGTGAGGCAATAATAGGACTTCAAAACAAGGCCTAACCCACTCAAAATGTGAAGACATTTCCTGTGGGTTCATTAGCCAACTGTGAGAATTACTGGCTTACTGTAAAATTTTCAGTAGTGCTTTTTGCACTGTTTTTCAGTGTTGAATGTTAGTTTTGCACTAAACACAATGCCCTTTCCCCAACTTAATTGTTTTTCAGAACATCTGTACAAGAAATGCAGTTGATCTATTCCTCAAAAGTATCACAAGAATAATACGCTTAATCTAGACCATGTTATCAAAAAGTAATAATGTTATTTAATTATCTAAGTGTTGTTTGTAATCTACTCCACAATACTGCTATAAATTTCTAATTTTTCTGAGTCAATAAATATATTTACTGTGGTGTTCATTGTAGTTGTTGCATGTGAACACTGTCCCAGATTTCAATAAGCAAGGACTCACTATCAAATTCAGTTTGTTAGTCTAATTCCATATATATATACATATATGTGCTATATTTGTTAGCAAAAACAAGGCCAAAGTGTGTCAGGAAAAGAAAATTACATTTAAGGTGTTTATTGCTTCTTGTGGGAGTTTGTTCCAGGCGCTTGAAATGATCCCTCCTCAACTGTGCTTCCTGTGCAGAGAGTTTTAACCTTGTGGCTGACAACCAGCTTAGGAGAAATCTGCCACTTGGTTTTTGTCCAGATCTTGGCACTGCTCACTTGAACGAGAAGCACTCCTAAATCCCAGCCTACAGAATTTGCTTTTGCAGTAAACTGTGTAAAGATAGAAGAATTTACTTTGGTGGCTGCATTCAAAAATCTGTTTTATGTCTTTAGTGACTCAGGAGACGGGTTTCATTCGTGCCCAGCTTTATAACTGGATCTTTGGGTCTGCTGTGTGAGCAGGCACTGATCAGTTTGGGGTTCAAGTTTTTTAAAAAAATAATAAATACAATTTTTGTATTTCAAACCTTCTTCTCCTTCATCTCCAAAATAGTTTTCTGGTATAGTTGTAGTAGTAGTCCTGAAGCTCTCTGTTACTTTAATTTGTGCATTACTGTTCTATCCCTGTAATAGAGTGCATGCCTCATGCTTCTTCCTTGCTAGCGTAACCTGAATTATGGCATGCAAGGTTTTGTTACATGGCCCATTTTCCCAAGTACCTGTGGATCTGGGAATGTGGAAGGTGGTACAAAAAGTCTCTGGTTAATTAGAGGCAAACAATGTTAAAAATAAGCTCTCTCTTTGGTAAGCTTCTTCAATTTACAGCTGTCACAGTGCCCTTCATGTCTTCAAAGGTCCCTTAAAAGGCTGTGCTTGAAGGAGGGTTATGCCTGGCTTAGTGAGTCTTTTAAATAAAATTGCAGCATTCACGTTGCTAATAAATATTTAAGGTGGTGCATGGAAGAGCAGTGAGGTTTGGAACTTTTCTAGCCCCTTCTCTGTTGATAAAGCTCTGACAGGGCCACCTGGTGAGGCAGCATCAACAGAAGTGCCAGCTTCTGGCACAGCAGCTCCAGCTTCCACATCTCAGGACCGGCAATTCTTTTTTGGTATCTACTTTCACATTTAGGTAAGTAAAGACAGCACAAGGATGAGTGTCAAGTGCTGTACCTGTTCTCAGGAAGAAAATTAGCAAATTAGCAGTCTGGTCTTCAGCTGTGGAAAATTCACAGTGAATCTTTCAGGAACTATGGACAAATCTTATAAACAGTTGCACACACTTCAGAATACATGCACATTTTGAAATTAAAGCCCTTTGCTCGCTTTCCTGATTTAATTTGAAGGTTTTAGAATATTTAGGTGGATATTTTGTGACTTAATGGTGAATTCAGTGGATATTTTGTGACTTAATGGTGAATTCAGTGAAAATTCTGTTTTTTCAGAATTAGACACTCTAAAGAAGTAACAATAAAAAAATTAAACAATCAGAATAAAGGAAAGAAGCTTCCGGAGACCAGCACTTCATTTAAACGGTCTTATTTGTATTATACTCTCTGATGCAAATCAGATAGAAATCTTAGGCTAGAAGTAAATTTTGCTGTTGATTGATGGTGCTCCCATCAATCTGAATGGAACATAAAATAGCAGGTTTTTCCCAAAACTCATAGGTTCTACGGAGACCAGGAACACTGCTATCAGTCACAGTTACAGAGCCAACCCAGCTGTGCCAACCATGGCTTCAGGACTAAAGCTGAACAAAGGGCAGCATTTCTCTTTCCACTTAAATGATACATTCCAAAATGGAATTGCTTAATGTTCAGTGTGCTGGCTAGAGCATTCCTATGAGATTTAGGAAGTAAAAGGTTTATAAGAGGGTACATGGGAACTTATTTCAAAACTACCACAACTGCATTCTTGAGATCTGAAATAAAAGGTGTTGGACTGGAACAGCATCATATCCCTTATTTAATGACAGTGGAGACACCCACTCCCTCTCTTTGTTTGGATCATTCATTAGTTGTGACTCATTGCTGACAGATAGCTCTGGCTCAAAGAAAGCCTGCCCAGTGTTCTAGTGGTACAGAAAAGTGAGCCGCAGTGTCAGTGAATTCTGTGTAGCTTCAGAGATCCGAGAAGATGTTAATATTTCTTACTGTGAATCCGTAGATTAATTGACCCACTTCTGTTTTATTTGGAAGTGGCTTAGTAACCCCATTCTGTGCAGCAGTTGCAGTTGTTTTCAGCAACATTCAGATATATTCTGCTCCTTACTATGGTCACATGTCACTGCAACACATACCATCCTTCTCACCAGCGTACAAAAACCTGTATGTTGAATCCATCAATGCACCATATTTTTTTTCTACAATTATAAACCATTAGGTAGTTCAGTTGCTGGAATTTTCAATTCTAATGATAAATTTCTATCTTTCCCTTTATCTGGTCATATCTTTCCCCTTATGTAAACCAAGCAGCACTAGATTTTATTTTCCTAAAATGTTATTCCAGCTCCTTCTCATAGGTTGACTTGCTTGATTTAGTAATGGAAGAGTGGTCTTTGTCCTGTGAAACCAGACTCCTATGCTCGAAAGCCTCAGAACTATCCATTCCATGTCCTATTTCAGTCTCCGCATCTCCTGTGTGCATTCCTATTTCTGGCAGTACAAAAGGGATAGATCAAAGGCATGCTGCTTTTGCAGAAAATTGGTTTTAGCACCTCAGCATAGACAGGTAATACAAATCATTTACTGCTCTGAATTCTTACTTGTATTATGCAGGTAGCATGAAAATCAATGGACGAAAATTAAGTCCTAGAAGGGGTATGTAGCTTTCCTTAACAATAATTGGTGTGGATTCAGTAATTTCTGACAGGAATAGAGTTCTCTATAGTGTTTCCTACAGTTAAAATCATTCCTCCACCTTTTCTCCTTCCCCAAATAATTTTTTATCTTCTCTCTACATATAGACTTTCCAAGGCTTTCAAATCATACTGAAGATACAGTTTTAACAAACAATAGGATTGTTCCTATTTCATTTTGCAGAGTAAACTTTTATAGGTCAATAATTTATTGTGAGTTAGGCTTAATTGAGCTGTTTAGTTTACTCCCTGAAATTATCTAGGACCACCTGTACATTCAGCTACAATGGCAAAGCCTCCTGGGGTCTTCTTGCATCTCTAACCAGGGGAATAATTGCAACATGTTGTATAAGTTGCCAAATGACAATGGGAACTCTGTTCTGAAGTGTTTATTACATTCAATCTGATATATGTTCTCAAAAGACTTTTTAAACCATAAATCAACACATATATATTTTATCTGTTCCAAGTGCAAATATCTGTGTTTGTTCACTTTTTCTATACCACAATATTCATCATATGAAATAGATTGAATAAGGTCAACATCTTCTTCCATCTACAGATCCCTTGGGATCAGTGTCTTCCTACTTGGTTTGTTCATTCTTTTATGCAGCATGTTCTCTGTATCCATTACAAAGACCCTCAGATCAGGTCACAAAGCCAAGGAAAAAAAAAGAGAGATGATGGATTATGACACAAAATGTTTCACAGGCAAGCGCAGTTTTTTCATGTAGAGCTTGTGTAATAGCAAAGCTAATTGTATTGTCAGTTTTGCTAGCACTGATATAAACACTCTGTTTTTATATGTCCAAGAAGTGAAACACAAGTGGTGCCATTTTTTCTTTAGATTGCCTTACCAGTATGTTCCTGTCATCTCAGAGGATGTCTCTTGCTTCATTTTCCTGGGATTGTTGGCAGCTAAACTGCTGAGCTCCAGCTGGGATGTAAATTCACCCTTGAACTGGAACATGATTCATTCCCATAGATAACTAATCAGCCATGGGCCCCATTCATTCAGGTGTTGTTTGTATTGGTAACTCACAAGGAAAGACACCTACTCCTAAATGTCATAGTCTGCTGCAGTACTGAGGATATTTTTTGTCTTCCCAGGGAGAAAAGCTCTGGCTTTCCCTCACTAGGATCATGCTTTGATAGCTCTTTGAAAGCAAACAATGTGAAAATAAACACTACAACACAGAGAAGGTAACTATATAAATCTACCTTCTGTGGGATTTATACCTCTGTCAGGCTGGAAATCACCTTTATCATACGAGAGATAAGTGATAGTTTGAAGGAGATCAGGGAGGAAAACCCCTCACATTATGCTGTGGGACTGTTCTGAATTTCTTACAGGGAAATTGTACAGGTCTTCACTGACCAGATCACCAGCTTTCTGATGTTCCTGCAGATCACACTTCTCCCCAGGGGGGGCATCTGTCTGTCAGCCTCGCCTTGCACAGGACAGGAACAGCTCTGCTGTTACCAGCCCAGGGCTCTCACGGAGGAGAATGGTGCCGTGCTCTCTTCTCACAGGAAAAGCTGAATCTGTGCCTGCTCAGGGCCCAGTGTGAAAACAGGGGAACCTAAAAGAGGTAACTCTTCTGCAGAGCCAGCTTAAAGGCTTTTTTAATGATAATACCTCTCCCTTCTTAGTTAGAATTAATTTTCTGTCTTTTTCTTATCTCTCCCTCTCAGTTCACTGCAATTTCAATGATCAAAAGAACAGTCCCTGTACTGTTGGGTTGGATCCTGCTTTGTCAAACAGTCAGTGAAAGCTTCATGAAATATCTGATGTTTTGTAATCATGGCAGTCAAATCGTGAACAAACAGTGATGCTTCCCAGATTGCTTTTCCTCCTTTAGGTGTCATTAGTAATTTGTTCTGCTATTGTCCTGGCCTGGCCTCCCTGTGTGCAGTCTCTCTGTCTGGTCAGGATCTGGGCTTCAAGTGCCAAGCTCACCTGTATCCCAGCCAGGCTCCAGTGTCCCAGCAGAGACAAGGATTTAGCCTCAAAATACTTGTAGTGATACCTCAGAGGAAACAACTCGTTCCCTTCCCAAACCCACAGAAATATTTGTACAGCTAAAGTTCCTGAAGCAAAAACACATCACATTTAGAAGAATCCTTTGGCACAACATGACCTTGCTTTCTGTTACCTATTTCTAATAAACACACATTTTGGGAACAAAAACAGTGCTAAGAAAATAAGTGCAACTCTGGCTACAGAAAGGATGAGATCTGGACTGCATTCTTTGGAAATTTTCACAGCAAGATATTATGGACAAATGTCTCTATAATTTAGTTAATATGCCACATTTTGAAGCTGTTCATCTATATATATATATATTTACTTTTTCTACAGTGGCAATAGAAAAATCTAAGGGACCTTTAAGTGTATTCACTTAAAGGCAATTTGCATTGTCCAGTGTGATAAGGATTGGTAACTGAAGCATTTTCAGCCTGTCATATAGAAGGAAAATGGAAGGAAAATGTGCCATTCCCACAGCATCAAGGTGTAGAGATCACACAGGCAGCAGCATGTGAAGGGAAAAGATCATAAAAAGACTCCAGCAAAAGTCAAAGGGGGAGATTCTCCCCTAAAATGAAAGTAAAGGAGAGAGTAATCCTACCAGTCAGCAAGCATACAGAGACACTACACAGGCTCCCAGGCCCTTCCCACAACAGCCATGAGCAGAGGACCATGAAATAACAGTGGGCTCCATCCCAGGGGTGGTCCCAGGGTACAGACCTGCTCTCTCCCTTCCTTCTCAAGATGGCCAGGGGAAAAGCAAAGCACTAAGTCATGAACCTCAAGTGACCACATGTGGTTGGTAACATCAATCACCAAACAGAGCCAGGAGGGAAACTCCAGCCTCTAAAATGATGCCCTGCTGAGCCAGGTGTGAGACTGGATCCATGCTGGCATTCTTCGCTCTAGAAGAACCAGTTCCCAAGGAACTAGTGAATAAATTCACATATTTAGGCACAGGAGTGAATACCAGGAAAAGAATGCCACCTATGCAAAGAGAATTTGTTGTCAAGATAAAAGCACAAAGAAAATACAGTTCAAGTGACTACAGGTGCCTCTGAAATCTTGCACATTGTTTGGTGTCGCAGCTCCAGGTCCATCCTATAAAACTTTGTGGGTATACAAAATAAAGGTGAAGACAAACAACATGAGGTTGATCCTACAGTTGTTTTATTGGAAATCCTAGATTGAAAAGGCAGGAAAATCTCAGCCATGTCCACATATCAGACAAAAGTTGGATATAAACTAAAGTCATCTTTTGCTACAAATACCAATACAGCTATTTTGAAAGAAAGCACATGAAAACATCAATATAAGCCATTGGACTGCTTTGCAATGCACACAATCAGGTTCAAGTCTTTTGAAGAGACTGGTTCTCCTACAAGGATACACAACTCTGTGAGGATCTAATTCTTGTAAAATAATGAAAGACCAAAAGGCGAGGAATATTTAACTGCAGTGTCTTATGCTGCTTTGTGTGTTCTTTTGTTCCTCCCCAAATTCATCAAAACTCATAAAAAACATCAATACTTTATGTACTATAATGGCAGACCTGCAATACATATTTACACACACAAATTTCATTATTAAATACAAAATATGGTTTTAAGAATCTTAACATTTTCCATATTAGTTATAATTAGATGAATGTGTTGCCTTCCTTATGAAATGCTTTTATTTCATTACATGCTTGAAAGATCCCCACATCTAAATTAAGGAAGTCAGTAATCAGTTGTTTTGAAACAGGAAAAGTTGACATGATTATGTGAATTAAAGCAGAATTATTACTCATCAAATTAAATCAAGTTATTTTGCTTGCTATTTACTTTAAACCTGACTGGTAGGTCGGTATTATGGGCTATACTCTAAATGGAATGCAGTTAACTTGAAACTGATTTTTTAATTATTGTTTTAGTAAAGGTGTTTTTCATAACTCATTGTTCATTTTTCCTTTCCCCACTGTGTTCCAAACGTAGCTGTCTGAAAGTTCATCTGGCAGAGGAAATGTTTCCAGTTTGCCTACAGATACAGCCACACTGGGCTCATAGCAGATGCTTTTGTAAGCAGTCTTTAAACTTTGCCATTTCAGAGGCAAGCACTCTTGATCAAAGGATGAATAAAAAGAAAGGCCTCAGGAGATTCCTTCTCAGCCAACTACCTCCAAAGGGTCCTCTCGGGTTATGAGCTCTCTGAATCTCAAAGCTACCTATATTTTCTATTTTTATCTTCTAAATTTCTAGACCTGTAGACCTGAAAGCAGCTACCAATCTTCCTTGTAGATTAAGCATACTTCATCTTGTTTCACACACTGCCTTTGAGGAAAGAGGGAAGGGGAACCATGGATGGAAGCCAATGCTGTAGCGTAAATACCCAGCTGATCTGGACATCTCCCCACAGGATAGTGTTGTCCCATGGACCACAAAAGAGGTTATGTGTGTAGGAAGAATGCATGTTACTTGTTTTGAGAGCTGTGGATGCAGAACAGAGCCCAAAGAGCAGCAAACATCTCGCGTGACGGTGCAAAGAGCAAAGGGAAAGTGCACCACAGCCCCCGTGTGAACACTGCCCTTAGGCAGTGAGGCAGCAGCAGTGGGACAACAGGGAATGGGAGTGAAGGAGGGAGACATATGCACGGTGGGAAAGAAACGTCCAAGAGGAGTAAACAGCCCCTGTTTGAGAGAGAATAGCTCTTAACTGGAAACTCTAAAAGAAAAGATGTAAAAGAAAGAACTGGCACGCACACATGCAGAATTATCCTTGTAGAAGGAAAGTTTTTCCTACTTCAAGAGAAAAGGGCCCTATTTTACTGAAATGAAATACTGGCTACTTAATAGGACTTAACAAAAAAAGAAAAAAGGATCTGAGAACAATGTATCTATTATAGCCTTGTTTTCCAGCAGATGTTTTGAGGTGACACAGAACAGTTTAGTGGCTGGATGTTCTGTTTTAAAGACCATGCTGTGAGTCGTTCCGGAACAGAGCTATTTGGGCTATACAGGGCTCTTAAATTACCATTTTGAAAGTGTACTTAAGCTAGTAAGCTATGGGTAGCTAAAGAATTTCATTTGAGGAATAGGGGCAGGAGGCCAAGAAAGGTACCTCCAAACGGAAAATGGGCTTTATCAAGTCAGAGTGCACAAAAAATACTAATCTTATCTGGTTTTTGACACATCACTCTGCAGCCTTAGTAAAATAGCACATTTTCCTCAAATTCAAAACTAACACTTCTAGCACGTAGAAAAAGAGCATTTGCCTTCCAAAAATATTTTTTCAACAATCAGGTGTCTGAATGTGCTTCCCAAAGAATGAGAACATGAAGAGAATAATGATGCTATAAACTATGTCTGACCTTTAAACAGCTCTCATTTTGAAACAGGCCTTCACTGAAGCAATGGCACTATTCACAATGAAAAAAATTAAGGTTGCTCAGCATGAACTTACCTTCCAGAAGTTTGAATAAATGAACTGCTATCTAAGTAGAAAGAAATCTGAGAAATTCCCCCATCTCATTAGTTCTTCCTATGTGACAGAGGCCTGGGAGTGATTGCAGGGCCAATATGGGTACCTGCACATTGCTCAGACTGTGGGCAGTTGCTGTCCAAGTCCTACCCAGAGCTTCTGCAGGTTTGTGGGCAAAAAAGCATTTTATTTGACTCTTCAGAGCCTACCATAAATGTATTGCTGACAAGCCTCTGTTCTTGACTGGCAACTTTCACATCAATTTGATTGAACTATTTTCAGAGCTGCTCTTGCCCATCACTGCCTGAAAAATCCTTGCCCAAAAACCCTTATCTTAATGCTGTTCCACCATCAGTATTTTTATAGGAAAAGGTTAAAATAACATAACTTCAAATTTTTCTATAGCACCAGCAGCAGTAAAATATTCAAATACATATGCTATAATTTATAGTGAAGATATGTGTTATGGAAAAAAATTTATTATGCCCAGCAGTGTTTACTGTTGTACTCTTACTTCTGTCTACAGCAACCACTTGGAAATGAGCACTTTCTTTTTGAGGTTAAACATTCAAAGCTGTTTAATGTTCAAGCAGTGCCTTTATGAAAAGACACCTATCCAGGATCTGTAGAGTTACCTCTGAAGACATTCAGTTTATCCAAAGTCTTGACTTAATGCCACGAGCTTTTGAATGCATTGTGTCTCTAGTAAGAAGTCCAGACATTTGAGAATAATCAGCTGAGCTGAGTATATTTAAAATCCCAGAAAGTGCAACCACAATGCAAATCACAGGAGAAAGACAGTTTTCCATAGTTCCTGTCTGAGGGGTGAAGCAGTCCTGACACAAACAGGACATTGTCCAGCTGCCCATGTGGTGTCCATGCTCCTGAGGAAGCTCCACTTCCAGCAGCCTCTTTGGTAAGCGCCAGTGTGCACTGCAACAAGCTGACACTCACACAGCCACCACATTCTGCCATGAAGTCAGTTAGAAACTACACAAATGCTTAAATTATTGCACCTATTAAAACCTCTGATGGTCAGCTTAATTATTGCCATCAATAACAAAGAAATTACAGACACCACCACTACCAAACAAAACTCCAAACTATTGGTATCTATGCAAAGAGTTCACTAAGAAAATTTTAACAACCTTAAATCTTAGCAATAACAAAGACCACTTAAAACTGTTTTCAGCCAAGTCTGTGGCACATTTGTGTTCATTGTCCCCAGGTATTGTGTATTCTAAAGGCTTGTGAGTTGAGAGACATTTGAAAATTACTTTGATTTTACTAAAGTATGCATATGCTTTATATAGAATCAGATTTTTCAAAAGAGCTCATTTTTATCTTAATTCTACTGCAAGTGAAGTCAGAAAACACAGGAAACAGCAACAGCCATATTACAGAGATCAGGCATCCATCCAGTCCTGCACCTCCAGCCTGGTCAGAACCACCAGTTTCAGAGATAAAACATTTCTGCAGCCCAGAACTTGGTTCTAATGCAGGTTCACATCTGTCACCCTAGTTTTTTAAGATTTTCTAAGCCTTCTGATATAAACATTCTTGTAGTGAACTGTTCCAGACACTTTCTGTAAATAACTGATTTTTTTGTCTTCTTTTATGGAAGAGGAGGAAGTTGATCGACTACTAGTTTGACCAGTGTCATTGGAGAGGTGTCCCTATCACCCTCCAATCCACTGTCACTTTTAGAAAACTATAAATGTTAGAGTCAAAGAATAAACTTCCTCTTTCTTGCTTCACCTAGAGAACCGTAGTGTGCTTGCATTCTTGCGTGTCCAATAGCGACACACATCCACTGTTGGGTGGTGCCAACAAATTAGCCCAAGCTACTTGTATTTCATAAGACATACTCAATGATCTTAGAGGTCTTTTTCAGCCTTAGTGATTCTATGCTTCATAGCCAAAAAATCTTGTCATTATGATTACTCTGTCTGAACATTTGATCTCACTGATATTTTGCAGAGAGGGTAGCTGTGTCCTAGCTTGCTTGATTTTTTTTTTAATCACAGGTTTAATGGTAGCAGTCGAACTACAGCCCAACTTAAGTCCTTTTTGAAAATGTGTAATATACATGCATAAAACACAATTTTTTTCCAAGGAAAACTACATCACCAATTGCAAGTTCAGAGCTATGCATTTGCAAACACTGAGGGCAGCACAGCAAAAATCTCTGCCCATGAGACAAGGTAGAGGGAGATCAACTACAATATCCCAATCACCCCTCTTACTTCCTCACAGTTTAATATGAGTCTTCTAAAAATCAAATATATTGGCAGCGGTGGGAAACAAACCCAAAATTTAAAAGGATGCTGCCTCCACTAATGGGTCACTTAGGTAGTGTTCACAACCATAAGAGTCAGAAAAAATATGCAATTTAAATGCAAGGAAACTCTTAGTGTCTTTATTTCCTTGAAAGTTCAAATTGTATGTGCTTACTAATCCTAAATGTGACTTTTATAATCTTGGCTCTTATTATACTGTTTCTTGGAAACTAAACCATAGAATGTTTTGGACTGGAGGAAAGCCTAAAAATTATCTAGTTCCAAACCCCCTGCCATGGGCAGGAATACCCTTCTCCAGACCAGATTGCTCACAACCTTGAACACTTCCAGGAACGGGACATTCACAGCTCCTCTGGGCAGCCCATTTCAGTGCCTTACCACCCTCATATTGAAGAACTTTTCCCAAATATCTAACCTAAGACTATCCTCTTTCAGTTTGTCCTTGTCCTGTCCCCTGTCATTACCTGCTCTTGTAAAAAGTCCTTCTCCAGAACTCTTGTGGGCCCTTTCAGGTACTAGAAAGCTACAATTAGGTCACCCTAAGGCCTCCTCTGAGGCTGAACAGCCCCAACTCCTTAGCATTTCCCTACAAGAGAGGTGCTCCCTCCCTCCTATCATCTTCTGGCCCTCTGGACTCAGTCCAGCAGGCCCATGTCCTAAGAAGTACTAAAATTATTTCCCTATTAATGCTAACGGTATTGCCCATTGCTGACTTGTTAATTTTCTCCAGACAACTCACTCTACCAAGTTCTCTTCTCTCTTTGCTTACTCACCAGACATTTTTCACCCAGGTATTTTCTTTCTCACTCACTATGACAATGAATGCCACTTGGCATTCACTATAATAATATTAAAAAATCAGCATCCTTGTATGGGAATATGTATTTTTATTTAGAACTCTAACAGTATCTTAATCCAATCAGCTTAAATAAGACCCATCAGATATGGCAAGGTTAAAATACATCCTCTGCCTCCAAACCCCTCTGTCAGGCAAGCAAGGGTAACAATGCATTTTTCTGCCTCTCTTCTTTGCACAGCCATCCATAGAGATACCCACCTACTGCCAGGCAAGGGGACTAGTGCATGCCACAATTGTTTCAATTAAATTTTCACTACAGTTAAAGCACAAATGGTTGGAGACTCTAAAGTTTGAAGAGTGTTACATGCTAGGAGGGTAAGAATTTTTTAATTTCCAAAGCCTGAGAATCAGTAACATAATGAGGCCACAGAGAAGGAAAGGTCAAGGGAGCACTTTGAATTTTTTTCCTTCTCAAAACCGCTTAAATACTGAAGAGGACAAGTGATTCACTTTGAAGTTACACTTTAAAACATTCAGTATAAGAAGGTAAAATTCTAGTGGTAAAAACTGTTTTGTTTCTTCCTGACCCTCCAGCAATCCTGCCCTTAATTTAAAGTTAGGATAACACTCACAAATTCTAAATCAGAAGATAAAGATTCACAATCTAGACTCAAAACTAATAATCAAAAACAACACATGGAAACAAATTATTGGACATTTCTACAGAATTTCCAGAATTTCTAAACACTCTACTACCCATGGCTTTGTTCATGAGCATTTCAGAGCCTTTTATGTATGTGGAAACTGTTCTATCAACAAAGTCATTTTAACCATAACTGCTTAACCATTATCAGTGAGAGTCCACTCAACACTATTAACAGGTGCCAAAGCTAACAGATTAGGCCAATGTACTCATCTGGAAGTCCTATATTGAGCTATTTTGGAGATATAATGAGCCAAAACAGAAAATGTTCAAGCAGTGAGTTAATCTTATTTTTCTGAAGTTGAAAAATTTCCCAAATGCCTTTTCTAATTTATCTCAATATTCATAAAATAAAATGACCCATAGTGTAAGTTTACAGATGTACCAGATTAATTCTTCGGGTAACAGTGAAGTCAGTGAATTTAACAAGTGAAAAGATATTTTTAAACATGGAAGTAAAGTCAGTCCCTGAAGAGTGAATGTGGAATAAAAACAAAAGAACATTTATTTATTCACAGAAATTTTCCATATCTACTACCCCAAACCACAGGAGAGAGAAAATAAGACTAAATTCTTAGCAGGTAAGCAAGTAGAAGTACAAGAATCAGGCAGTCTTTCCCTCTAATTAGCCAAGACCTTGAGTTTACTGAAAATTCAGACTGGGGGAAAGGGAGAAATAACAAGACCTTAAGTTTCAGATGAGGAAATTGATCTCTTCTCTTCAAGAGGCTTCTGAAATTTTTGCCCCTCCGCCCACCTCTGCCATTATCAAGGAAGATTAAGCCCAAAGTATAGAACAAATAATCACAGAGATGACAAAATAGGAAAGGAAAAGGTGGGCAGAACAAACCTGAGAGTAAATTCATACAGAGAAAAAAGAAAAAAAAAAGATCTGGACACTAAAGAAAAAAAGGAATTAACTAATGGGCATCAGGAAAGATCCTCTCCATAACACCTGACAAAGAGATGTTAAATTCAAATCATGGTTAAAATAAAGCAAAAGTTTTTTGGGGACTAAGTCAGGGGAAAAAAAACTAGTTACTAGATGTTGGACAAACCAGGTACCATTCCTAAATTTCATTTGAAAATACCAAGTAGTATTTATTACAATAAAGAAAGGAATCTTGCTCACCATTTGCTGGTGGAACAGTTATTATTGAGACTGTCAGGTGAGAAGTATTCTTCAAAACTTGCTTGAAAATTATCAAGTTTATTAATAATCTAATAATAATCATCTTGGATCAATGTAATTAAAAAATAAAATCAGTCACTGAGAAATAAGACAGAAATCAATAAGTAAACAGCTCAGTGAAAAATAAGGATAGAGGGCTACCTAAAGTTTTCCTGAAAGATGATGGTTTTAAAATGTCCTTTTTTTTTCTGGCTGCTCATGAATTTTGAATTACCCACATCTGTGTGAATCAACACATATCAGTAAGCAAGAGCAACCATTAAGCCACAGCTGAAATGTAACGAGTAGATTTGTTTCATTACCTCGCTAACAAGGCCAGGCTGCACAGGCACAGGGACATGGGCTCAGCTCACCCTGGAGCCTGTCTGTCAGAGTGTGTTATCCCCCCACAGGGGTTCGAGCTCTCACAACAGCCAGGGCATGAGCAACACAGGGCATAAGAAATAGAGTTTTCCCACACCTACATTTTTAGCATTCCCAGCATCAAGGTCACTTTGAGAGAAGCTACTCCCTTCTCCTCCTCTTATGGTTTTAACACTTTCATCCCAACAACATCCTAAAAATTCTCTATTTTCTGTTAAGGCTTAATTAGCATAACAATGGCAGTGAATTTTAATAACACATGAACATTGCAGCCACTGTCATGAAGCTACTTGGCATCATGAGAGATATTAAATCCAGAATAGAAAAAAAAGGCCCTTTACTTACACAAATTTATTGTCTTTGATCCTAAATTTCTTCTGTGAGCTAGTTATGAGGTTGATAAGCGCACTGGGGAAGATATGAGAAGAAAAGGGGATTTACATTACAGCCCTTCCAGTGCTGTCAGGGGGTAGTACTGGTGTGTACACACATTAACACAGAGGAAAATCCAATGTTTCCACACTTCAGCTTCCAGATAAACCTTATTGCTGGTGTTACTCAACACACCCCACAAAGAGCTCTCTTCTTTCTTAAAGTCTGCAGTTTTCCTTCTGTCTGATTCAACACCAAAACCATTGGTCATGTGTGCATCTGGGCATTGCCAAGGATTTGTCCTTTGCTACATTCTACATCGATTCCTCTGCTACAGCTGACAGCCACTCAGAAGACAGCTGGTGGCAACCAGGACTTAGATCCCGCAGATCAATCTTTCTGGAAAAAAAGGGCAGAGCTGAGCAGATCAATGCAGGGCAGGAATATCTGCATTCAGTGTCAAGGACTAAGGAGAGGCTGATGATCCTGCACTCCAGCCCATCGATCACTTGGAGCCCTTTGCTCTCCAGGGTGTCAGCAGCTCTGAGGGATGCTCTTCACGCCATGGTAACCAATATCAGAATGCAGCAGATACAGAGGAGTGTCTGGAAAACTGGGAGTCAGTCCCTTATGCCTCAGTGCTGTGCTCACAGGCCACAAAGGAGGCAGGAAAGGCAGTGCACAAGCCTTTGTTGCTAAAATAAGGAGTTGTGGGACCGCTTGTGCACTGCAGAGCACTTCCATCAGCACTAAAAGGCTTTCCAAGAAGGGTATAACCTAATCCAAATCACTTTCCTCAAAACCTGGCACATTCTTCAGAGCACATACCCAAACCCAGCAGACTTCAGGGCTACCTCCACTGTAACTAGAGTAATCTGGTGACAGAATACTCTGGAGATCCCGCCAGAGGAAAATCTCAGAGCTGAAGATCAGAAAGGACTTTGGCTTGGAACTCTGAAAACTGTAATTATAATTTTTCCTCTCCCTCAGTCCCACTGGTCTTGGATTGATATTACATCCTTATCTTTCTTACTCAAAGAGAACTATTAACTCTATTAAATATATTATGTAAATAGTTTGATGAAGGATGTAATTGCAGTAAAATGCAATAAATAACTGACAATATCATAGCATATCTCAGACTAACTTCATGAAAACTCAAACAAACACACCTTGGATTGGCTTGCACAAACAACGAAACCTGTTAAAGTATGGTCTTTTCAACCTTTTTGTTTTTATTTCAGTATAAGCACTTTCAAATAGGAAGCTCTTTGGAAGAGTGGCTCAATAGTGTTTTGGCTGACACCATGAAATCTGATGAAGATGACACTTGTTGAAAAGGAGCTGGTAGGTCAAAGGTAAAGCTGATTGATCACAGCTGGGTGGTGTATTTGTGATGTAGATGTCATGTTTCTACTTAGGAAAGACTTACTCCTGCATACCTCTCCTGCTCATCTCCAGTCCATCCAAGCAAACTCTGCCAATGCCCAGCCAGCTCCCAGCTGAGCTCTCTGCAGGTGGGGATCACCGGAGGTGCCTTACAGTTAGTGCAGCAGTCATCCTGAGAAGTCAGGAATGTGCTTTTCATGGGTTTATAGAAGACTTCTGCAAGGATCTGAAGAGCAATGGATGTTTCTCACGCTAGGATATACAGCACAGATTGATCATTTTGCCTTGTATATGATGACACACCTTTAATGCCTTTACAGTAAATTCCCTTTACCAACACTCACTCCTGCCTGTAGCTGGTTTAAAGACAGCTCACCCAACACATTCACTATTTCTAATCCTTCAATAGCATTTCTCTCACACTTGTAAATGTGATGGTGAAATTCTTATTTTTTTTACTAGCCTAGGAAACATAATAAAAAATAGTTGAAGATTAACTGCTAGGTAAATGTTCCAAAACTGGTGCAGTTCTAATAAAATTATTTTAATCCTTTAGTCTTCAAAATAATCCAAAATATTTCTTGGATCCTTCCCAAATATCTAAAAAAAAAAAAAACCTGTTACACTCTGTCCTTATTTACAAGCAGCCATGACTCCAGTGTTATTTATTTATTCCTCTCTTCCCAGGTATCACAGCCCAGATGTTTTCTTCACATAGAGAAGACTGTAGTCAATAATTCCAGCTACTATTTAGCTGACATGTTAGATTGTCACTAGAAATAAAGCTTTATGTAAGAGAATATTTCCCAGGAAACTACACTAGCAATTTGCCAACTGAAACCAGCAAAACAAGTGACTGAAACAAAGTTAAGCTTTGATCTCATAACTTTTCCCACTACTCTTTTCTTCCAGTCCTCCTTATTATCCTGCCACGTTATTTCTTCTCAGCCCTTTTTCTAAAATGCTTAAGTGTGTTTTTTCTAAGCCCACGATTTCTACCTTCCGTGGACTGAAGCCTTTGAATGAATCAGATTAGCTGTGGAAATTTTAAGTACCAGAGGACCTGGACACTCAGATAAATGGTTCTGTCAGTCATGAATATCAGTTTTCCCAGTTGTTTGGTTTTTTACCCAAGCTTATGAATGCTGTAAAACCACCATTAAAAATAGCATTTTTTTCTACAATACCTACCTAATTTTATCTACAATATCTATCTTTATCTGCTAAAATTAGCTGCCAATTTCCCTAGGAATGTTACATAATTATAATATAAATGGCATTAAGGAATACTACAGCTTTTCATTCTGTGGCCCAACAGGAAAAAAAATCAACAAGTATCACTTACATTTATTTATTCTAGGTATAGAGTTTCACTGAAATACAACAAAATATACAACATGTTCTCTTACTTGACTAGTGTTTTACATCTTCTTCTTGCATAAAAAAGTGTATTTGGAATGACTAAATGTCAACAGACGTAGTGCAATGTGATACAACACAAGTAAAACAGACATCTACTTGCTCTGGGTGTTTATATCCAAATCTTCAGAATGTCCTTAGACACAGAAATTGTTTCAACAGAGATTTAGTGGAAAAAAAAAGAAAAAACAAGAAGTCCTTTGAGACACAAAGCTTTCGTTTAAGGCTAGAGATTTTCATTCAGCTAAAAAGAAAAAGTAACTAATTAGCCAAACTACAGAAGGGGTTATGGAACAAGCTAGCAGACAAATGGGCTCCTCAGCTGGAGTAAATTGCTGCATTTATGTCAGCCTCAAGGAGCTGTGTGCCCTGAAATCATGCACTTGGCAGCCCTCTGACCTGGGCTGCTGGGCCAGGAGCAGCTGTGGTGTTGGTACACTGGTGTGCTTGGACTGAAGAAAGGAACGAGGGACATTTCCAAGCTGCACAGAGGCAGAGTTGAGGGGGGATACAATAACATTACCCCAGGACCTTGGGTACCACCGTGCTGCAGCTTGTGCTGGCTGCACCTGCACGGTGAAGCAGCTGTGCCTTAGGGCACTTGGAGCCCCTGACTTGGGTGCAGGGGGCACAGCCCAGCACTGGGGCACGTGGGTTTCCACAGCCCTGCTCCACTGACAATCCAGAGGAAGTATCAGGGAGAGTTTTATCTTCCTCCATGCTGATGTCCCTCTGATTCCTTCTGCAGGAAAACAGAACGTGTGATGGGATCATGCACACCCTCACAATTTGCCAGTGACACAGACAGAACTCATCTGAGACCAAACCTGCAGAGATTTGGTGCCTCTACAGCACCAATGCAGCCCTTTCTCCCCACACAAAGTATGAAGTATTTCTGCCAGTACTTGAAAAGGCAGCAGTGTCATAGCTTTGCATGCCAATCAGTTTCAAGCACTACTGAATTTTAATTTTCTAATAGATTTTTAAAATAAGTGTCTTATACCCCTAATCATAATGTTATATTCTTACACTGCCACACTAACATTTTACATTTCAGGGGTGTTGTAATCAGATGATCTAAATGTAGCATGAGGGTCCACTTGGACTTCATTCTGGATTTCTCACACCCAGACTTACTATGACTTGCTACTACGATTTAGAGTAGGAAGCAAACTACATCTTTTGTTTGGCATAAGTGCGTAAAAATTGTGCAAATTAAGTTAACAGTAGCCAGTCTACAACAATGAAGGAATCAGAGAGCTGGCACACCACCTGCCAGCAGGTGCTCTGCTCTGAGCAAGCTGGAATAGGCTGACACACAAGTGGTGCCATCCAGCTGATAACACATCCCTTGACGAAGCCCGAACAGAGGCTGATCCTCGACAGGAGAAAACAATCCTTTGGACCAGGCAGATCTTGACCCACAGGTCAGCAATAAACTGTGGAGCTTGGGAAAGCTTTAAGTTTTCCCTGGAGAAAAGTTTTTCAGACTAAAACTTCTCTCAGTCTCAGAGGGAAGAATCACCAAAACCCTCTGGACCAGTGATGTGGCATCAGGCTTGCATCATTGTATAATTAAAGACTGACTAGTAAATGGATTCATGTCTGAAGTTCAGTAGATAATAGAAAAAAATGCCTATTATCTGAGAATAAGTGAATGTTTGAAGATTTGAGGTTTTGCCTGGTTTATAGGTCTCACTGAGTACTCCCATCATGTGGGTCCCAACTCACAAATAATAACAGCAGCCACATGTACGTGTGCTGCTATCTTACAGCAACCTCACCAAACAAAAGACCTATTATCCCTATTTAAGATGTGAGAAAATGAGGTATAGGGAGGTAGTAGCAGATTTTTTCCCAAAACTACCAAAGTTAGCATAGCCTACCAAAGCCTTGGTCTCCTCAGAGCAGACTGAGTGGTTCAGCAGAGGGAACCAATGCAAGCTTTGCAAGAGATCAAGGCCAACAAGAGTAGAGGTTTCTACAGTGCTAACAAGGATCTATGCTGCCAGTCCAGACCCCAGCTTCATCTGGCCCTCTCAGAAATCTTAGTTTGTCCTAAGGATCATAGAAACCACAGAAACTAGTAATTTTCTGTATTCTTGCAAATCAATTTCATCTCTCACTTTGTACCTCTCACAATGCATGCAAAGTAAACTGTTGACCTATCATGCCCTAAATTTCATGAAAGAGTTCTAATTTCTGTGGTATAATCTGTCTACACCATAAATCAAGACTTTCTTAGTAAAATTTCATAAACTTCCAAGTACCACTTTTTTCCAGGCCACAGAGTAACACAATAGCAGGATGTTCTGTAAACCCATATGTATGTTGTATATGTGTCTTTTTTGCCAAGACTTGTAAATGTTGGACAAAATTCTGGCAGTTTGGCAGACATGATGCTCTAGTTAGGATTAGTTACAAGAGGAAATTTGCATATAAATCTGTCTCTATTTATGAAGACTAAGAAGAGAAATGTCATTGGATTTTACTTTTGAAAACAGAGTAAGCAAATCTTCATGTAAGTTGAGAAAAATTGAACTCTTTCTCTTACATTTCAAGTCCCTGTATGGTTTGAGTTAGGTTTCTAGGTGTACAGACTACATCCACATTTTTAATGACTTAGGTTCACATAGTTGTTCAGGTTGTTTCTGTGGACAGGAACACAGCCATGGGTGTATACACTGTGCAGTTTGAACTAGACCCATTCTGTTCCCCTTCTTCCTTTGCCCCTGATGAATTTTCACTGCTTATTGATCCAGCTGGCTTGCTACAGGCTGCAAGTCAGCTTGCATGTAGTGGGTGGGGTGGATTTGGCTACAAGAATCTAGATACACTTATACTCATCTATTTTTACACTTAATCACCACTTTCCAGACAGGAAACTGGAGCAAGAGAGGCATATGCAACTAATGAAGATGGGTGACAGGTTTTAGCAAAGTAAGGTGAAATGCAACATTAAAATTTGGAGTATAATTACTCTTGATGATACTACAGCTGTGCTGCATTAAAGTCAGTTTGCCTTATGTGAAGAGAAAGTCCAAAACTCTGCTGAATCATCCTTACATTACAGCAGTGCTTCCTTATGAGATGCTCTCAGACATCAGGAGCGTATTTTTTTATAAAAAACCCAATGTATTTTAAACTTATATTCAGTATCATCTCCTACCATTGCAGGCAATTCTCAGAATTCAGCATTCCCAATTGCTGGCATCCCATTGGTGAAGTTTTCTTAATTTGAAAAGTTAAATTCAAAGTTTCTTCCAAGTAATTTTCAATATCAGAAAAAATCTCAGACAGGCTTAGCATCTTCTGCTGTTTTGGATTAACAACTCAGTGTTAGAAATGTGGTTTTAAAAACAGTATTTTATAAGTGATTACTGGCTTCTTTCTGTTCATTTTTGTGAGTGTCTGTCAACAGATTATTTTTGCAGTGATTACTGGCACTCATTAAAATGGCAACATCATGGATTTCTTGTTTCAACAGTACTTTTAAGACACTTAAATTTCCTCTGTTGGCCACCTATCCTCCCTTAAAAAACACTCAATCCTTCTATTAATATATACTTTAAAGTCTATGGAAATGCATGGAGGAGCACCTGCACTAAGACAGATTGCAATCTGCCCCACTGCTGAATCTGTATCTATCCTTGTAGCCATAATGACAAAACAGCAAAATTAACTCCATTTTCACTGTAATGTCAGTAATTTTTCTAGGTATAAGAAATACATCAACTACAGCTTCAAAAATTTATCAGCAATTTTTTGTTTGAATTTGCCTTTAGTATAGTTTGCATTTTTAATTTCTCATTAAGTATTGCTGAAGCACAAGGGAAGCACCACAGGAATTATTTTATTACCCAAACCAATATCCAGCCAGTTTTGTAGCATAAGGATCAGTTCTCTATCAGCATCTCAACCTCTCTGCACACAACAGGCTCTACAGACCAGTCTCTGTGTGCATGGGGAATTCACACCTGACAACTCATTTTACAAATTGCTCTCCTTATTCCTGGGCCAAATCCCATAGAGTTTGTTAACTCCCATGGCACTTGGTGGGAGAGTCAGGTGGTCAGAGGGCTGGAAATTCATCCCTGTGTAGGCTGACACCTATTAAACACAAGACCCACTGTTTTTAATCCCCAGGATCAGTTTCTGATTGCCCTATACATATCATCAGGATACAGCTGCTGCAGATCTGAAAGAGCAGACATGTTCAACCTGATGCCAAGACAAGGACACAAGGGAATTTGTCTTTCTGTGGAGACGAGGCTGCTGTGCAAAAAATGTGAAACAGGTCAATATAGAGGAGACAGCTGATGCAGCCACTAGGAGGAAATTTTATCCCCATGGATCCACATTCTGGATGTGCCTGTGAACGACCAGTCTCCACCACAGCAGATATAGGGCAGAGGAAGGGGTTTGAGGATATCAAAATTACTCAGAAGAGTTTTATGGGTTGAAGCTCATTATTTAATACAGTCTAGGTTCAGAAGATAAAATGTAACCAGACCTTGTAACCACAAGACTATGAGACTGGGAAGACTTGGAAATTATGACAGTTCTTAATTTATAACAAAATTAATTCAAGCAGTAATTTTATTCTAATAACTAATTCTAAATAACTGAGAGGGGGAGAATTAAAAGACTGTGTAGTTTTTCTGCTCATAATGAAATGAAATGCATCTCCCTCTGCTGGTTTTCCTTTGGGCCCAAATCTTTAGATTAGTGCAGCAGCTTCTAAGTGTGCCCTCCTGGGCAGGTAGAAGAGCAGGCACTGCTCACTACAGGCCCACTCAAACTGAGTGAATTTATGTTTCTTGTTCTTGCACATCTTCACAAACCTCCTATTCCCAGCCAAGTGGACTATCTATAAATATTCCCAAATTTAATATCATAAAAATAAACTGTCCCGGGGCACTTAAGCGACATCCAAGCCACAGTTTAAGAGAAAAAGCTTTAGGAGAATAAACCAGCTCCCGTTAATTTAATAAGTGACCAAGTTAATATGCCCAAAAGCTTTATTTTTAAAATTTGAAAATTAAAAATTGTATATTAAAAACTATTTTAAAAAATAATTTTTAAAATTATTTTTATCTATTCAATTTTATGATTCAGAAACAGGAAAAAATTGTTGATATGGAAAACCCATTCAGCTGTTTCAAATATCTTGGAGACATCCAAAACCATCTACTAAATTTTAACCACATATCCTTTAGATACGTACCCATAATCAGAAGTGAAGTTTGTGTTGATTTATGGAATACAAAATATTGGTGTTGGAATATTCTCAGTTGCTAATTTTTGACTGCAGATTTCTAATTTTACATGCAGATAGGCAATTGACACAAACAATCCAATACACAGTCACAGAAAGGAGTGGTTCATGTAAGGCAGTGGTGGAAATATTAATAAGTGTTAAATAACTAGTTGTAGAACTATTAATACAGCGAAGGGCTCTCGGAGAGAAAAAGCCCCTAACAAACCTGGAGCCTTTGCAGCTGTAGGGAGTTGAGATGAGAAGAGCACCTCCTCCATGCCCCTGATTAACCCCACTGTTTTCCGCAAGAACAGGATGGCACCGTAGCTCTGAAGGTGTCCATGGCCCAGAGTCCATCCTGCCCCAGGAGCTTGGCTCCTGCTCCGTGCCTCCCCCGGCTGCGTGGTCCTGCTCTTCCGCCGCAGCTCCTGCTGCAGCCACGCCACAGCACCTGCTCACAGGGGCGAGCCACACTGCTGAAAATAACCATCAGCTCATGGCTCCAGCAGAGCTAATGGCTTCAGCAGAGCTAACTTTAACCTGGATCCCTTCCGGTTTTGCAGGGTGGCTCACAAGCCATTGTGCACATGGCTGGCTGTAGAGGGGCAGGGTAATGAGTCCCTGAGAGCATGGCTGGGGTGGAGGATGGAGGGGAACTCTCAATCTGCCTTTCCACATGAAGGAGGGAACTGTGAAACCACAGCCAGGGTTAACAATTGCATATACAATGCACAGAGCAGGAAAAATACTGACTATCTTTCTGTCACAGCCATGAGAGAACAATGACTTTCCAAGATGCTTAAGAATCATCAGAATATTTTTCCTTTCTTTTTCTGTCCCCATAGCTAAAAATACAGAGAGAGGTATTTTACAGGATTAAATAACTATTTCCTCACTTTTTTTATCCTCTCAGTATAATTAATTAACTGCCTCTTCTAAAGGACTCCATGAAATCTGAGTCCTGAGATGTCAGAGACATTCATGAGAGAAATCTCTGTTAATAAACTCGATGGCCATGATTCTCAGCAGAAACACTTAATTCCAGCACCTTCCAGACCACTTTTCTACTAATGATGTCACAGAGAGAAAAGAGTAGTATCCTTCTGATAAAAGTAATAATCTGTGCACACTGATAGAAATATGACATTTTCAGTCAGGAATGAAGAGTGGCACAGCTCTGAAAAAATGGGAGAGTAGAGCTGTACTTGAGACTTGCCAGTGCTTTCCCATCCACAGAGACCAAGAAGGTGTTCGTGTATTTACACTTATAAGCACTGAACATATATACACTTATAAGCACAGAATAAACACTAGAAGGAGGAAGAGAAATATTTTTCCTAAGTTCTCTCTCCTTTATCTGTTGCTTGATGAGTCCTACCCTGCATTCTCAGTAGCAACTGTCTTCTCTGCATTTCTGGGAACTAGCTGCTAGGAGGAATTTTTTTAATAAGGAGGACATTTCCTAGCTCACAAAGATGCAGCAAAGGAAAAACCCACTCCCTGGACTGTCTTTTCTCTCAGCACTTCCATGTGTTCTTTAATAGTAATTTTGCTCCTAGATGCCTATTTAAAGGACTGGCTGTATAAACAAACTATTTTTCAGTTGATTCAATTGGTTTTTCTGCACCCAAACAGGACATCAATATTAGCTATTTTAGTCTTTAATTTAAGGTTATTCTTGATACTTTCGCAACTCTTGCACTCTGAGACTGATCAGGGATTGATATTGCAGCCAAAGAGGATTTGGGGTTTTATTTAATCCTGTTTCTTTGCCATGTAGCTAAAAGGTTTTTGCTTTGTTATCAATATTATACTTCAGTTAAGTCAATAAATATTCACCATGTCTGCCTACTCCTTCTTGTACCTCCTGGTTGGACAAAAGCCTCAGAGCATTTGAGGAGAGTTCAATGAAATCAGTGCTTCAAATGGTAAGCTGGGGAAAAGAACATGAAATAGAGCTACCTAGTCAGATCTATTTTTCCTGTCTTTTCTCTCATTCTATATCTCACCTGTCATCTTTTTTCAACACTTCATTCCCTGTCTCTTCCTTTTTCTGGGCTTTTTTCGCTTGGTCTCATCCTCATTTTCAAGAGTTTGTTGCTTCTTTTTCTGAGCTCCAGGTGACATCATGTTGCCACAGCAATATCAGACAAAAAATCACTTCTGCAACCAACTGCTGTTCCAGCAGAAGATTGCAGCAATACAACTTATTTACAATGCTCATACTTGTGAATTTGCCCCTAAAATTTTCAGTGTTAACATTTACACTGCATGCTATTTTCTCTGTTATCGTCAACATGCTAAAGCCTTCTGCTAACCCATCATATTTACCCTTGCAGTTACCACACTTTATAAATAAATATTACCACACTTTATAAATAAATGTCTGTATATGATGTGTAGATACACATATTTATATAAGTACAGATACCAGTGTTTGAAACACCCCCCAAAAGAGCCAATCCATGTATGTATACACTGACATGTACAGACTACTTCCTCCAGCCTGCTGTTACTGTGTGACACCTGTAGACTCATCTCTGGTTTTCCTGACTGCTCCTCTACCCACCAACACCCAAGCATATGAGAACCATCCTCTGGCTGCTGCTGCACCACCATCCTGACTTCAACCTTCAATGCAAAATCACCTCACATATTTAACAGCCTTTTCCATAACTTTCATCAGCACTGATACATGGAACTCAGTTTTACACAAAGTGCAAAACAAATCCATGCTTTACTTACTATCAGTTGTGAGATAAGATATTCAGGAGTGGCCGGAATCCCTGGATCTCCATGGCATGGCAGAAAACAGCAACTGGGGTCCCAGGCACAAGACCACTTAAGGCACTTACTTATGGAAGAGAGGACTGTCATCTCCTGAATCGCAGAGGAGAATCATAGAATAGAACCATTAAGGCTGGAAAAGACCTCCAAGATCGCGGAGTCCAACCTTTGGCCCAACACCACCGTGTCAACCAAACCACAGCACCAAGTGTTATGGCCAGGGATGGTGACTCCACCACTTCCCTGGACATCCTGCTCCAATGCCTGACCACCCTTTCAATGAAGAAATTCTTCAGGCTGTCCAACCTGAATCTCCCATGGCACAGCATGAGGACATTTCCTCTGGTTCTGGTCCCAGCTGCCTGGGAGAAGAGGCTGATCCCCACCTGGCTACAGTCTTCCTTCAGGCAGCTGTAGAGAGGGATAAGGTCATCCTTGTGCCTCCTTTTCTCCAAGCTGAACACCCCCACTTCCCTCAGCTGCTCCTTATATGACTTGCGCTCCAGACCCTTCCCCAGCTCTGTTGCCCTTCTCTGGACATGCTCCAGCCCCTCAGTGTCCTTGTAATGAAGGGCCCAGAACTGGACAGACGATTCGAGGTGTGGCCTTACCAGTGCTCAGTATGGGGGGACAATCCCTGCCCTGCTCCTGCTGGTCACACCATTGCTGATACAGGCCAGGATGCCATTGGCATTCTTGGCCACCTGGGCACACCCTGGATCATGTCCAGCTGCTCTTGACCAGCACTCCCTTTTCCACCAGGCAGCTTTCCAGCCACTCTGCCCCCAGCCTGCAGTGCTGCCTGGGCTTGCTGTGACCCAGGGACAGGATTCAGCACTTGGCCCATTCAGCCTCATACTATTCATACTGTACCTCACTGCCAGATAGCAGTCACACTAGAGAGGGGTCCCCACACTAAAAGGAACATGAGCTCCATTTGTTCCCTTCCTTTTCCAATGAAGCACATCTGAATGAAATTACTCCTTTACCTTTTGTAGTATCTGCAGAGAAAGACAAAGGAAATCAACTTCTAAATTATCAGATGAACTTGTAGTCCAAAAATAAGGGGGTAATGAATATTTCTCAGACAATAATATCCAATATTCCCATTACAGTTTCTACTTACAAACAGCATGCATGTGCATCCCATTTAACATAGTTTGACATCATTAGGGCATCATCTTGTATTTGAAGTATGCGACAAAACTTATAAAATACACTCTATACATTCTATTTTCTTCAAAAGTTTATTCAAATTCCTGAACAAGTATGTCTTAGCAGTGTGTTTCCCAATGAGGAAATTTACTTACCTAATTCAGTATAACATATTGTGCCCATGAAATTATACAGTTTGGATTTTGAATTTTTACCGACAGTTGAATCGCAAAGTTAAAAATTAAAAAATTAAATGTCATTAAACTTGCAGAGATTTTCAAATAAACTAATAGATTTGCATTATAAAAATGCATAAAGTATTAATTTAATAATTGTTCACAATGAAAAGAAAGCGTTATCTCCAAAAACAAAGCACAGAATGGGGAAACTCAGGAAGGGAGGGACAGCTGCAGCACAATATATTTTTTGTAGCTGGGGTTATGAAGCGAGGTGGTTTGTTTAGGTTTTTTTTGCGTTTTTTTTCCTGGAAGCAAAGAAAAAACCCAAAGCAGTTAGATGTGGCTTTGCATATGCCAGATGTGACAATGAGTTCAAATCCCTTTCTGGGGAAAGAATTGCTTCATGGAGTGTTTGATTTTGAAAGAGCAAGGGTTCATTGTCTCTAAATTTTGCTGGATACCAATAAATGCTGGCATTAGTGTGACATTTCCCTTTGAAAGTTAGAATACAGACTTAATCCTAATAAACAGTGCAAATCTGCAGCCCTCACTAAGGCAGAACACTGTTCACTGTCACAGACCTCAGGGTGACTCGTGAACACGACTATGGGCTGCAGCCCCTAGGTCTTTTACCAATCATGCTTTCATCTGCTACCTAGCAGATGGAATTGGGGTTTTTTTCTCATATTAGGGTTATCTTTCAAGCACCTAACAAATTATTAAAATCTTCAGATGAAGCACAGTATTCATAGTGGTAACTTGCACATATTTTATCAGTTCAGCTTAGCATTTGTGTGTAGCATCTGCTAAGTGATTAAACATTTCTTCAGACACATATTACAAAGTAACATCATAAATTTAGACATTTATTTCTTCCATTCTATCAGCTGCTTTACTTCCAAAAACTTCTTTAAAAAATTGGTATGTTCCTCTACAATGGGACATAATAGGTTACTTTTTCCGCCTCTCAGATTGGACATAGTTGTAAAGCACCATTTTCTCTCCTGCCCTATGGTAAACTACAATCTACAAATAAAACTGTCCAAATATATCTGTAATGATTCTCTTTCAGGCACATGAAAGAAATGTTCATGTGTGATCTATTTGTTGGTGGTCTTCTTCAAACTGTTTTCCCTAGATTTTTCATACACACTCATTTCATGGATGCATTTATATTGGCCTGAAGTCCTGCACATGTATCAGCCAACTTGTATTTGGTCTACATTGGCCTTATCCCAGCTCTTGTGGGCCTTAGTGAGGCACAGAAATGTTTATAAAACTGAAGAATGGACCTCCTACTAGTGTTCTTTTAAGAAATTGCCCGTATTTGGATCAGAAAAATTTAAAAAGTGTATTTAAGCATTCCTTTAACATAGTTTCATGGAAAACATTCTTAATTTTAATATAACTAATTAATGTTAATTAAATGGTTGCAGTACAAGCAAACAAACAAATTGAGAGTTTAATATTTCCCTGTAAATGTTAAAAATATGTACACTACCAAAAATAAAAACAATCTTTCCCAGCAAGGAGTACTTGCAATAAATCAACATCTGAGGGTTGCAGCAGCCCTTTTTGTGACACTGTGTGACATAAAAAAAACATCTGAACACGAAGTACCATTCTTGGGAAGGAATTTGACAAAGCTGTAATGTGATCACCTCATTAGAGAGAGATCTAATGCTGCTAATAAAAGCAGATATCTTGGAGAGACATATCCATGAGGGAAAAAAAGCGAGACTGCCGCATTTGCTGCTGGCAAGAAAGTAACAAAAAGTACTTGGCTTTGTGGACACTTGAGTCCCCACAAGGGTTGACTATGGATCAACCTATTTGTATTGACCATTAATTATCAAGTTATATATGTAAATATTTCTTACTTAGTACTAGTTTCACACACACAAGCAAATGTATAAAACTGAGAAAAAACCCTCAAGAACTATATTTTTTATGAAGAGTGAATTATTCAGAAAACAGAACTGCAGACAGATATTCTAGAAAGTAAGACTAAATCTGGTGGAAAAATCTGATACTTTTATCTTTAACGACTAGTAATATTAGAATATTCTAATATATCAAAATCAGATGCTTAATTTCAGAAAAGCAGGGGGTTTGGGGGTTTTCAATGCTTTAAAAATAAAATTGCTCACACTTTCAATCAAAATTCCATTATTTTTAATTGAAACCCTAATGTAAAATAAAACACCCGTAATTAGTTTGTGATCAAATTGAAATAAAATGCTTTAATTTTAGGTTCAGATATAAATTTTAAAATCTATTCTTTTCTCTTCTAACAATAATCAAATTGTGTCACAGTTGTCACTGCAAAAAGAAATTACATCACAGTAGCAAAACTCATATATAGAAAGTCATATATAGAAATAAATGTGCAATTCAGAGATAATGAATAGTGATGATCCTTGAGGTAACAAATTAGGAGCTTCAAATCCTTTGCCACACTCTCATTTTCAGAATTAACCAATCTGCCTGCCAAGCTGGACGATAGAAGAACATACTTCCTCTCTTTTGATATCATGATCTGAGTAAGATTTTAAGAGCCAATACAGACAGCAGTGTCAAAAGAAAGGAAATAAATACCAGTAAAACCAGAAGGAATTAAAACAAAAATCTGAGAACAAAGCATACGAGTTTATGGCCTTTCAATCCTTTACAGGGTGTGAGTCTCAGAGACATCAAAGTAAACACTGTCCTCCTAGACACTTCCAGCAATTCTACCATAACCCATGTTATTCTCAATATTTTTCCAAGCAGTTCTGAACTTAGGGGCTCAGAGAGACCCTAGTCCTACAAAACTACACTAGCTATATGGGAATAAAATATCTTGAATTTCTATCACACAGGGTTACAGCAACACTTGTTTTTAAAAATTCTCTCCATGGGAAAAAAATTTGAATGGCCAATAATTTCTGAACTGCTTCTTTATTTCAAAACATTTTATGTCTCTTTTAAACTGGCAATAGCTGACAGAGGAAAAAAAAGTTTTGCACCAAAATGAAAATCTATATTCATCATTCAGCTTGACTTTTTAAAATAAAAGAAGCATTGTTTTTTCTATCTTTTAGTCTCTGCTGTTTTGGAGGGGAAAATATTTCCTCTCTTTGATTTCATTATTTGAATAAGTTTTTAAGACACATTTAACAAGACAGAAATAAAAATTTAAAAATTTAAAAGAAAGAAATAAAAATCAATAAAACCCAAAAGAATTAATCCTGAAATCTCTGGTAGCTCAAAAGTACCATTCACTTGAACAAGTTTTAAAGAAATTAATTATTCACTCCAACACTGTGCTGAATACTCTTTGTACAATGAATCATCTCTCTGAATTGACTGGAACTGGCAGAGCTAAAGGCCAATATACTGTTTGCTTTCTCCTCTCAAACTTGTGTCTTTTCGAGAGGAACCAGTCTTGTCTCTTCCCATACCAATGCAGACACTGAAATGGCTCAAAGAGCAGCCTCACAAAAGGCCAAACATACATGCTTGGAGAGCCTAAAACATTAGAAGCCTTCAGTACATCCTTAGGGGACCTTAAAACCATTGACCCCCAGTACTGGGCATGACCCTGAAAAGAAGGGTTTCAGCCCCAGAGGTGTTTCACTCTGGTGTTTCAGTCTGGGGCTGTGCTACTCAGCCAGCCAGACTAAGGGCACTGCACTGCAAGGAGGCCTTCTCTGTGTAGATGGCATCTTTGCTCTCTCATCCATTGCTGCCCTCCAGGTACATGCCCAAGTAGAGATGAGTGATGGACCTGGCTAAGTTCAGATGGGTTTCAGAATACTTCTAGTTTTAAACCATCATTTTTGTTGCAAAGGAAGTGCACAGGGTGAAGTAATCTTTTTGCCTGACTCAAGAAAAGTTAAACAATCTTACCAAGCATCCCTTCACCCTCACACAAAACCAGCCACCAGACAAACCCAAGCATCCTTAGCCACCATTCTCTGATGCCACAAACTCACAGCTCTTTAGTTTAGCAAGAAGAAAAAAGGCTGACACTTGCCATTGCCTTCAGAGAAAGAAAAATGCAAGCCATTTGCTTTCAACTCTGTAACTTGCCCACCCTTTCCATACCTTGGATGAAGTTACTGGAGAAGTTGTGTTTCTGGCAATACATAACTTGGAGTTAGAGGTAAATTAGTGTTGTAGTAAATAATTCCCCTTTTAAGAAAATATATCCAAATAACTGCTGAAGGGGGAAAAAAAGAAAAATTAAGGACTAATAGAGAGAAAAATACTTACAGCTCCATCTGTTGCTGGAGATGGGTAGTAATTTAACTGCAAAAAAATTCAGAAGCCAAATCTACCACTTTGTAGACTGATATGAGTTCTAGCTAAAGGAGCTGAATTCTGGGGAATAAATCAAGCTCCAAGTGTAAAAAATAGTGATTTAACAAGTGCCAGATTTTTTTTAATCGGCAAAATAGAAACTATAAAAATATTTAAAACTCACATAAATGCTTACAATACATGCCAAAGTGAAATCTGAACTATCATCCCTGTAAGTAATAGATGGTAGTGCCATTGCTATTAAAAAAGAGACATTTCATCTCTAGAGACCACAAACTGCCCTGGATCAACAGTTATTCTCCTACAAGCCTATATTGCACTGAACATGACAGAAACACAATTATTTCTGAAATCTCTGAGTGTTATCAGAATCTCAGTATTAAATAAATATATAATGGTACCTAAATAGATATCATAGATCTGTTTACTTTGCTGTCATTAGAATTCTGCAAAAGATATTTTAAACAAAAATTAGAATAATACAGAGATCAGACATTATGATACCTGTATCATAATGTATAATAATACATTAAGATACAGGTATTATAATGTCTGTTCTTTCTAGAAACTGAAAAGTGGCTCTTTTCAATTATCTGTGTAGATGATTAACTCATGCTTAGCAAAACCATGGGTTTTCTCTTTCAATTAGTGAAATACAGCTAGGTTTCATCTCTGTTAGTTCATTATATTCAAAAGCCCAGTGAAATAAAAGAGTTACAAATGAGTTTGCACGTTTCTGATTTTGGACAATTCACCAGTGACATACTTCTGCTTGTCAAAATGGTGAAGTACTGGCTAGTTTTGGCAATATGTATTTTTCTGGACTAGCAATAAAAGAACATTGCAGAGGGTCTTTAGATGTCAGTTATAAGGGGTTAAAGTGGGTAGGCTGAATTTGCTGTATCTTCACTTTATAAAGTTAGCAAAAAAATTTCTTTTCTGTTATGAAGACTTGCAAATACTGTGTGCAAATGTAAGTGCACATGAAGGAAAGACAAAGAATTTGTGTTTTTAAGAATGGCTACAGTGTGTGTGTGTGGTGCCCTGGATTACCCTCAGAATGTGCAGATGACCGCTACCAAAGGAAGTAGAAGGAACAGCATGTTCACCAACTACAGAGCCAGGAATAACAGAAGCCACACATTCAACAACAGCCATATGACTACAGGCAGGCTCTGATCAGGCTCTTCCATTCAGGGTTAACATAATGTTTATATGGAACAGAAAAATGGGCCTTGCTTACAGAAAGATACGTATTTCTCCAAGAAATGTGTGCCCATGGAACAGGAAGCAGCACCTGCAGCCTCTTGACTGAACAGATGGATGAACCCTCAGACTACAGGTACTGGCTACAGAAACAGCATTTGAAATTGTGTTTCCAGAAAGCACACACCTTTCTCTGTGTTTCAGCACAGATACCAGCATCCCCAGTTCTCAGCGCACAAAAGAGGTTTTCTGGCTGGCAGTTTACTCCTGCACACAGTGGCACTGATGCACCAAATGAAACAGGAGAGTGAATGGGCAGCAAATGGAAGCAGGGCTCTGCTTATTAATTATTTAAGAGTCCTCAATGTTTTAACACAAAGAAGTTTTCAAAATGTAATATAAATACACCTCCAGGCTAACAAACATCTTCAAAATATCCCAAGCTAAGAATCCAAGGATTAACCCAGGTTAACTACTAATTCCAGATAACTACTTCTAGAAGAATCATTACAATTTCACATGTGTTTTTAAAATTCATATGTGAAGTAAATTTAATCTGTTTGCCCTTATATGTTATTTTGTCCTCATGCCTCTTTTTTATCCTCATGTCAGTGAAACATATAAGATAATTACTTGAATTAATAGAGTAATAGAACCCACAGTAACAAACATAGTTAAATTTCTTTCTTGAAAAATAAAATCCCCTCAGACATCATGGTAAGGACCAGCCTTCAGGTTACCCTGGAGAGCACACAACAGGACAGGACAGAGGTGAGATCAGTACTGACCATGGGCGAGAGATGCATGGTCTTCTCCCTTTTCACAGGGAAAACAGTGCTCAGGCTGCCAGGCTGGTGCATTGGAGGGTGATTCCACCCACTGCTTATGGCTATATTAAAGAGCCCACTCCAGAAAAGCCATCCTGGACAGTACTCCAGGCTGTGCAACGCCAGACAAGTGGCTGCTGTCCCTGTAGCCCCTGCTGAGGTGTCCCCACAGGCCTTGGCCATCTGCTGTGCTCTGGTGCCTGTCTGTGCATGGGAGCACTCTCTGTCTCCAAGGGAAGAAGGCAATGTTGATTCCAGGCTGGAGCATCCCCTGTGCTGGGAGCCCAGCAGGTGCTGGGGGACAAAGGGCTGCCAAGGAGCATTTCGGCAGTGGGACAGGAACAGTGGCAGAGCTCCAGTGCTCCAGCCTTATTGCTATTCTTAATGCTATATATCTGAATGCATGCATTGTATTTACATAAACAAGCACTTCCCCTGCCACCCAGCACAGAGGGTATCAAAAAATCCTGTTACAGTCTTTACTTTAGGTGCTGCTTCCACAATCACTTGCTTCCTTCTTCTGGCTTGAATGTTTTTATTTATTCGACATGTTTTTCCTAAGGGGATATGATTCTGTTTGTTTTACTTGCAAGGCAGTAATTTGGGAACAAAACAAAAACTAATGTTTCATAAAGGAGCCTAGCTAAGGTGATGGTGTGAATTGACAAATTGAGCCCCATGTCAAGAAAAGGGCTGTGTCCACAGTCAATGTAACACTTGCATGTATCCTTCTAAAGTCCCTTCAAATCATCTGTCTCTAGGACACCAAATAGCCTTGCTACAGATGGCTGCCCAGCACCACGCACACCTGTGTGCTCCATCAGCCTGGCATCAGCTTGCCTGTCTCATACGAGCGCTCCTGGCAATTCCTTAATGCCTTTCCCAAGACAGCATGCCTCCAAACAAAAAAAAAAAATTCAAGCACAGCTCAGAAACTCTTGAAAATAAAATTGAAGGTGACATGCACAAGTCAATGCCAAACAGTTTTGATTTAAGTAGCCTTTGTGAAGAAGGTGTAAAGGGAAGCATTGTAGGTCTGAAAGGAATTCAGGGAGAAGCCAGAAACACAAAACTCCAGAAAACAAAGGGAATCGAAGGAAATAAAAATGTAGAAAGGAGGTAACGGAGGACTGCAATGAGGATGGGTGAATGTATTTTCCCAGCGAGTAACTGCAAGGCACAGGAAGGGTCCTTCCTACCCAAGTGGAATATAGGGCTTAAAATTTAATTAGTGCTTTCTTCTGTCCTTTTTGATCTTTGCACAAAGCCTTTCTTCACACAAAGGACAGAGAGGTTTCTGTGGGGCTGTGTGGCAGGGCAGCCAGTCTCCCTCGGTTCAGGCATTTCCCGTATTTCCCGGCATAAATGGGATGCCTCTCCCCGTTCTTCCTGCCTGTCTCTCGACCTCCGGAGGAAGGTATTCCCGGGACATTTCACTGCGGCAAACGCGCCAGCCCGTGTGACAAAAGTTTCTGCGGAGCAATTTGCTCTCGCCACCTGAGAAGTTGAAACATTAGCCCAGGACTAGCCAACACCATCTCCCCCGCCCCGGCCGGGCTTGAGCTCCGCTTTCGTGCCGCCTCCGTGGGTCCGGCTGGAGCGGGGCTGGCGGGGGAGCGGCGGGAGCGGCGGGCGGGCACCGGGGGGGAGCGGGGATCGCCCGTCGGCTTGCAGGGAGGTGGCAGGGCTCACGGCTCCCGCTGCACAGAGCTTTTCTTTAAAAATAAAAATTGAGCAAATGTCCCTTCTCTCTTAAATACCTCAGCTCTAAGGACACGGGAACGAGGGTTGCCACAAAAATTGTGCGGAGTAGCCTGCACCTGCGGGAGACCCCGCGCGGCAGGAGAGCTCAGGGACGCACACACCTTTTGGCGGCCTCTGTCACAGAGGCGAAATGTGACCGACACGCTCAAGGGCACCTCTTGCTGTGGAGGGAGCCTGCTGACGAGCAGGAATATCTCGACAAGATCTCAGGATCCTGAGAAGCTGAGAGAAACGCCAGTAGAAGTTCCTGACATCTGCATCATCCGCCTTGCATAATTTTGCATTTGAGATGCTCCCGTAGGAGAAGACCCTGTCATGAGGAAAGCATCACCGCCTTTATCCTGTGTGGGAAGCACAAAAATATGTTGCTGGGACGATCAAAGCTGTGGGGGAAAGGGGTATCGTGTTCTCACCAGTTCTGTGCTTTGCTTGAATTAAACTCCGGAAAAGCAATAAATTACTAATAACTTACCCGGTCATGCTTCCTATTTTGCTTTTAAGGGCCACATATCTCTGAACGGATCGCAGAGTCCTCAAATATATTTATTTTCAATCATACGAAGAGATATTTCACGAAGTGCATTTTTATGCGACCTTAAGAAGAAAAAAAAAAAGGTTTTTTTTTTTTAAAAAGCCCTAAAGGGAGTTGCCCTGAGCAGCTGCCTCCCAAAGCTGGTCGCTCTCAGGGCTGGCTGCAATGCCCGCACTTAATTTTCTGCCCTGGCAAATCCTAATTCCTATGAAGTCTGAAGGCTTAGTTAGATTTAAAAGTTCATTTCGGGAGCAGCTATCCCAAGCAGAAATCAAGCAGCGTATGCTGACGGCCGCCACAAAATGCGATTTTAAGGCATTCGTTAAAATTCACGCACTTCTGCCCTCTGCCCACGACTCCCAAGTGACCTGTCCCAGCACATCAGCGCCAGCCGGGGCTTCACAGCACACGTGCGTGTGTGCATTCAGCTGTGGAAACGGATCGGGCTGTAAACCGGGGGGCTTGGTTTGATCGGTTTGGTTTTCGGTTGGTTGGTTGGTTGGTTGGTTATTAGGGGGGTGCTTGTTTTGGTTTTGCTGCTTTTTTTTTTTCCTCCTTTAATTTAGTTTGAGCTAAGTTTTACTTAAATTAAAGGCAGGCACCTGCAGTATTTGCGCTAACGCTTTAGACCAGACAGGATACCCGAAACGCCGGTTCGGGTATTTCCATCTGTTCGAATGATTCTGTTAGACTTAAATGCGCCGCTCCTCCCCGTGCAGCGCCCAGCGGGACCAGGTGAGGCCCTCGCACGGCGGCGGCTGCGGCCGCGGGCCCGGGGCGGGCGAGAAGAGCCTGACAGCCCTCACTGCGCCTCGCAGCGCTCAAGACAGCTCTGTCCCTTCCCTCAACTTCGAGCGAGGGGCAGAGGTTGCGGCGAAGTCGCTAACACCTCGCTCGCATTTCCCAAGGCATCTGGAGTACAGACACCTGCCATCAGGTGTTGGAGCACCGTGGGTGGAGGGGATATCCAGGGGTGGGCGGGCAGGGGCGGGAAAGCGAACGCAAAGGCGCTTTCCCCGGCCACGGGAGCGTCCTCACACCGTCCGGAGCGGGCGGGTTAGCGAGCAGGGAGGCGCACTGCCGCAGCCGGCTGCCTCGGGCCGCTGCTCCCAGCGGAAGGAGCCGGCGGGGGGCGCGGCGGGGGAGGGCCGGCGGCACCTGCCGGGCCCCGCGGCGGAGGAGCTGCCCAGCCCCGTGCCCGCGCCCTCCTTCCCTCCGCCCGCCCCGCGCTCATGCGCCCGCCGGAGGTTTAAAGCGGGAGCGGTGGCTGCCGTGCGCTGTTCGGCTCGGCGGAGGTGCGGGGCACGGCACGGCACGGCACGGCGACCCGGCCGGCACGCCGCTCTCCGCCGCTCTCCTGCGCTCAGCTCTGCGCTGCCCCCGGCGCGGGCGCGGCCCGGCTCCGCCATGTGGCTCTCGGCCCTGCTCCTCGGTGGGTACCGCGGGCAGCGGCGGGGCCGGCGGGGCGGGCGCGGAGCAGCCCCCGACCCACTCCCTTCTGTTCACAGGCGCCTTCCTGCTCTCCGGCCCGGTGCGCGGCAGCGACGGCTCGGGTGAGTTGGCCGCTGTTCCCCCTCCGCATCCCGCGGGGGTTTCCCCTTCGGAGCGTCTGTGCCCGGCCCCCCGGTGCCGGCCCGGCCCTGCCCCGGAGCCCTGGCCGGGATGCGCGGGGAGCCCAGCCCGGGCCGGGCCGGGCGCGGGGCCACCGCCGCTGGGAAGGGTGCCGGAGCCGGCCGGTGGGAACCTGCCCGGGGCACGGAGCGTGTCTGGGAACGCTTCCAGACGGGGGTGAAAACTCCTCCCTGGCACGGGCTGAAGCAGCGCCGTGGTGACAAGTGTCCCCATCGAGGGGAGTGCCGGTAGCAAGGGTGAGGGGGAGTGTGTTTGCGTGTGTTATAAAGGCACTCGTACAGTGCTTGGCAATTTGAGGATCTCTGGCATATTTTAGACCATGGAATTGATTAAAAACATTTTAAAGTTGCCCTGCCATTATTTCGACCTGGAAAGACAAAGAACATGCTTAGGATGCCTAGCAGGCTATGGCAGGGACTGCCTGTTGTACCATCCTGTGCTGGACTGCATCCTTGCTGCTGGAGAGCAGGCTCTCCTGGAACCAGAATAATGCCATGGGAACCAGGAGCCACGGGAAGCAGTTGGAGAAATATGTGACAGAAGGACGCAAGCAGTTTGTCTGCCCCTTTCAGTGGAACCTTCCACCAAAGGAGGATAGGAGCCTCTAGAAGAACATGTTTCCAGATGCAGGCCTGGCCTGCAGCAGGTGAGTGACCCCAAGCTTTTCTGAATGGCTGTTAATGATTTCACAGTTATTAGGAATCAGGATTTGCTACTCATTTTGTGGTGAATCAAAGATTTGGAAAATTCTTTTATGCTAAACTGATAAAAGCTATCTGTTACAGAATTGCTATGGCTAAAAAAGGGGAAAAATGCACAGCAATGGAAAACCTACTCTAACTAGCCCCCCAGTTCCTTTCCCTTTTTTACTTTGCAGGTGCATTATACATGAAGTGGTGGCAGTCTGGCAGGAAACAAATGGATATTTTCTGGCATGCTTCATTCAGGGCTGGAGAAGCCACTGCAACCTGAAGGTATCTGGAACCAGCTAAAACATCATTAATGTGAACAGTTTTTGTAAGATATTGCCTCTTACCATTATTCTGAGCCTAAATTCAGCAGCATTTGGTTATTGAACTAGAAACTTGGATATATAAAAGTGCCTAAATTCTGTTGTACAAAGTAATGAAAGAGCATTCATTTCCTCAAGAATCTACTGTATTTAGGCTCATAGTGTTTGTGAAGATTTTGGAGCATCTCAAAACTTTCTTTATAGTCCCACTGGAATGGATACAAATGCTGCCAAGTGCAGCAGTCCTGGTTGCCACACACGAGGCTGTGTGGGTGGGTGAAGGGTGCCATGTGATGGCAAGTGGCCTTACGTTGGTGAGAAAAGGGCAGGTCTCAGATTGCAATGAATTCTATTGCCCTGACCAGGTTACTCTAAATCCCATTGCCCCTGTCCAGATCAGGATATGTACCAGAGATTTTCATCAATTAGTATGCAATCTGTGAACATGTTTTCCAAAATAGAAAACACAGGTTTACTAGTATGTCTTTTTTTTTCCAACTGTTGATACTCCTTGCATATGATAGAAAAAACAGGCCTGCTTGAAGCCTCAAAGTAAAGAAGGACCTAAAATCTTTGTATTTTGAAAAAAAACCCTAAATACTAAAATAATAGGAAGCATAATAGGGATGTACTTCTCTATATTACAACTCACAAGGCTATATTTCATGTGGGAACCCCTATTTTTAATTTTGTAATAATGTACATAAGATTTCTTTTTTCCTTTGCATAAACAAACTGTTTTCACAAAGCAACACATGAAAGCTTCAAGATCAGAAAGGATCAGATTTTGCCTATGGGTTTTATTCCTCTAGAATAACTTAAAGCAGTGGCTCCTGCTAAAATTTGTCACAACTTTTATAGATTACCATAAGAGGCAGTTAGTTATTCATGGCAAAATCAGAGTACATGGCAAGAGGCACCAAAAAGATAGAAATTGATGGAATGATTGAAAACATGGTTGTTTTAAGAAAAGTGAGTCTTTGCTTTTTTTTTTTTCCTTTTTTAGGTCAACAATCAACAATGATGGAAGACATTCATCCCTACCATTAAATATGACCTAAATCAGGAAGAATTACTGTTTATTTTCTTTGTACCTTGCTTTTGTAGGGTACTCTGATGTAGTGTGTTTCTGTGAAGCTTGAAGGGTGTGTGTCTTGACAGGATGGGGTGATATTGTTTTATTGTGGTTCTAAAATCCTAACTGAATGTAACAGAGCATAGGTCTCACATCTTCACCAGAGTCCAGAATGGTTGGAGTCTAGAACTGAATCCTTTCCTGTAAATTGTAAACTTATATTTATTTCTTGCAAAAACACTTGGATTTAGAGTATCACACCACATAAGTATTGAAAGAAATGCCTCCACTGCTACTGCTCTTGCATTCTTCAATAACAGTGATTGAAACATACAGGTTTTATCTCAGTTATTTTATATATAGATACAGCTCTTTGGCAGTTTTTGCCATGTTGAAGTATCTTGGATAGACTAACAAAAAAAAGCACTTCTTCAATTTCGATAGTAATACCATATATGAAATTTGTTAGAATGATGAGTATATCAGCTGTCAAAGACAATTTTATATATTCTAGTATTCTGACCTCATTAATACATTTTCATGTTTGCAACAAAGTCATTGAAGTTTTGTACGTTGGATAGCTGATGATGCATTAAAAAACAGTGAAGAGCAAAAGCCACTGCAGAGCTGATATTGTCAGTCTTAATTTTAGTAGTCAACAAAAATATTTGCTTTCATTTTGATATTTCACCAAACACTTCTAATGTTAATCTGTTTTAGAATTATGGGTTAGAGAAAACTGGATCTACCTACAGAAAATACTAAAATGAAATGGTTGCTTTTAATTAAGAGAGTTATTTTCCTCAAAGTGTGTGTTTTTACCTCAGTGCTGATCCAGCTGAGGTATGAACTGCTAAATCCCCTAGCTCCAGCATGTCAGCTCTTCAGTTCACACAGCAGCAACATGCGCCCTTTCCTTGGGAGCCTGAGACAAGGATCATGACAGTCTTTAGGTTGCCAGTTCAGAAAAATCCTGTGGCTGGGCTACAATGAATTTCTGTGTTTTGATTGCCAGGGAAAACACAGAAAGATTATTTTTTTCTCCCCATCTTCTGTGCTATGCAAAATCCTGCCACATGACAGTAATTAGTAAGTACCTGGTGATAAGGGAAATAGAGATCTCCAAGCAATGCAGGGTTTGTTAGCTAGACACATCTAATTACTGTCCTTGTATGCACAGCCAGCCAGGGAATTCACTCAAGTACATTACATTAGAAACGACAGGAGTTAAAACTTCCTGTGGTGTCTTGCACTTTTAGAGGCTGGAAAAATGTTGCAGGGTGAGAGGCACAAGCAGTGCTGTGAGAGCAGAGATTACCAGTGGTGCTTATTGCAATTACTCCTCCAAGGATTTCCAGCCTTGCAGCTGCTGTTTGATTTTGATGGTCTTGCTAGGTGTCATTTGGTGGATACTACTTGTTCAGTGCCCATTAATTAGCAAACACACTTGTAGAACTTCCATGAAAGGATTAGGGGACTCAAAGAGGAAAGCAAAGGGTTTTTTAGCATACCAATAATATAGCACTTTTGACTATGAAATTTGGAGCTTCTAGGTATAAGCACTGGTTCTGCTTGATTTTTCCATCTTTTGTTTTTAAGGCAAATAAATAAGATTAAGCATGGCTAGGATGTAAGTAGGTAAGACTAAGTCCTAACAGAAACTTTTTTATTTCTTAGAATACCTGAGAATCAGATTAAATCACTTTAGTTCTTGAGAGGCAGACTGCTTTTATTATCTTGAGAAGGGAAAAATAAAAAAGTGCTTTCTGCTTTCTTTTCTTCTTAATCTGAACTATATGGGCAGATTCAGCATATACAAGTCCCATATTTGTATTAAAGGGCAGCAACAATTTTTTGGGAAGATGTGATTAGGTAGTTTAACATTGTTTCAGCACAGCATTTATGACTATTGTATATAATTAAGAGTAAAATTACACACATAGTTGATGAATATGTGTGTTCAATTTCCACAGTCAGAATGAATAGATATCTTTCACTCTGCATTTCTGGCTGCAACTGTTCTGCTTTTCAGCTCTAAAGTCAGTGAGATTAGCTGGAGGTATCATCTTTTCCATCCCCTGATGAAGAACAGCATATGCTCCAAGTGCTTTCGTTTATAAGCGGCATATGTTGGGGTCAGGAAACACCCCAGGGCAAGAATGAAAATAGTGGGCAGAAAAGTAGGTGAGAGACAGATCACTGATCCCTGAAATCTGCAGCATATAATGCTGTGGTGCATGCACTGGTGCCTTGGCCAGCCTCTGCCAGCTTTCATCTGTGCAAAGGTAGTATTCCAGATGCATTTAGAAAAGGTTCTTGCACCTTCTAGGTGCCTTAGGAACTTCAGAGTAAACAGCCAGGCATGGGTTGCCCTTGTGCTGCTGAATTGATAATGATCTAAGCCAAATCTCTAATTTTCTGTGCAACAGAGCAGGGGACTGTGCTATCTTGTGTAGTAGGAGGATGGTAGTGTCCATGCAAGATAAAGACCTCAATGTTTTCAGAAGAAAAAGCACCAGTTTGCCAGGTGAAATTGTGTACTGATGTTAATCTGTGTCTGCATACCTTCACTGCACACAGGCAAGCAGAGTGAAAGCTTAATGATGGTAACCTGGAGAGCAACTTCTGAAAAAAGGCACAGTTCTACATAAAAAATGCATGTGCCTCAGCTGAATAAATAACTTTCGTATCACTGTATGAATCTGACATCTGACAGTCCTCTGCACAATGGTAATGATGTAAACTTCACTGTAATGAACTGATACCAGTGTTCTAGATGTTACTGTATTACTGGAGCAACGAGATGTGTGTTCCTTTTTTTTTCCTCTTTTTTTTTATTTAACACTGGCCTCAGTAGGATTTATTGCAAGAGGCTAAGGGAAATGCTGCTGTCAACTTTCTCCATGAATGCCACTAAAGGGAAGATTCAGAATTTCCCAAGTGACTCATAGATATCTTATGGCTGGAGATTTCTGTGGGGATGTCAGAGTGATTTAGTTTCCTCCTTGGAAACTGCCACCTGCATCTGTGGTCTGTCAGCCCTCAAAGGTTTTCCCCTTGCCCTTCTGTCTCTGCAGCAAATTTACAGAAATGGAGTGTTTTTCCTTGTGTAATGTTCCTTGATATTATTTTAATGTTGTTTGTCATGGGAGTTTTTTTCCTGCTACTTTTTTCCCACAAGTAATTTTGAAGTGTGTGTTTCCTTGTCATAACTGTACATTTGTAAGCTCCAAAGACATTTTTATAGGCATTGTATCTAGTTTCAAATTCAGATATTGCTTTAAACTTGGAAACTGTAGAGACATTGGGAAAAAAATCCCAACAACAAACCCTTAAGATTTTCAGGTCAAAAGTTCTTCTTTTCTCTTTAGCTTCTACAGCTATCACGTGCTTTACAAGAGGACTTGACCTTAGAAAGGGGACAGAAGATGTCCTTTGCCCAGCAAACTGTCCTCTGTGGCAATTTTATGTCTTTGGGGATGGAGTTTATGCCTCTCTTTCGAGTGTCTGTGGAGCTGCCATACACAGGTAAGTCAGATCATTGGTAATCCATGTGCTAAATGAGTTTATACAGTCTCTGCCACACTTTGAAATGTTAGCCTTTTGGCTAAAAAATCTCTCTGGACTTTGGGTCATTAACTCAATAGGAATGTCACTGAGACAAGAGAAAACAAGGAAAAATAAAAAGAATGTCTGTGCAGCTTGCAAGTTGAGTGTGTTTGAGTATTCCTGAAAACTGCTTTGTCAGCTTTCTCTGACATGGCCCAGCATTGTCCACAGGGGGACTTCCACTGTAAAATCACTTCTATCACTAGTAGGTATGGAAGGATACAGTATAAATAGTAACTAATTGAAGAATAAAAGCAGATTCACTTTCTGATGTTCTTAAAATCTTGCATCAAAAAACTTTAAAAGAAGTGGAGGATAAATGGTTTGAATTTTTTTTAGCATCAAGCAACAGAAGAAAGCTCTATCAGAACATATTGATGTGATGCTGCAGCTATCAGAATATTTTTTATGTTAAAATAGCCACAATTAAAAACTTAAAATTTTACAGAAATATAAATGGCTAGAAGATAAATGAGGAAAATAAAACTTTCTTGAGTTAGCATTCATTGCTTGACACTTTAAATGTCATAAAAAACCCATGCCAAGCATTTTAAGTAATAGTTAGGAAACTATCATTACTATCTAGAATCTTATTTAAAGTGTCAGTTAAAATTTTATAACTTTTAACAAGATTTCCAAAATTTGGGCTTACTGTACAGTATTTAAACTCCTAAGTAAACTAAAATTAACTGTTTTTTAAAAAGAAAATTTCACTTAAGGAGGTGGTTTGGGTAGAAACTCTGGAACTTCTCAAATGCTGTAAAAGGATCTAGGGGCTCAGGTACTGTAGGAGGAGTTAGAAGGAGCTTGGGAGGTATCATGGGGGTCTGTTTCTATTTGTTTTTAAAGCTGAAGAGTTTGTCTCATATTTACATGTTTCCATGTGTATTTTATTGTTAGACAGGCTTCCTTCTGATGCTTCTGTAAAAAGAATTAAGATGTCCATTTAGTGTGTTTTAAGAGTCTTCTTGGGTGTTTAAAAATATTACTCTTTGATTCTTTACTCTTCCCAGCTGAGGAATATAAAAAAATTTGTGAAGAATGTCTAGATCAAATGCAGGTAGACACTTTGGACTTGCTTTTTTTATTGTTTGTCTTTTTTGAACTGAGAAAAACAGAGATTTCTTTCCATTGTCCTTTTATTTTTCCTGAGGCAATGTTTGTATTTAGTGACGCAGCCATTTATTTTAACATTCCATTTCTTGCCAAAGATGTCTTTAAAGAGAAAAAAAAGCTCTCGCTGTCAAAACTTTTTCTAAAGAGATTAAAGGCTTGAATATTTTGAAAAGACACAGAAGTTCCTGACCAGTTCAACCAGGCAGCATCTTGAACCCCCCATGCCAGGCTGTCAGTGACTGACTGCTAGCAAAATCCCTCCACAAAAGCTGCTGGGGCTCAGTTCTGTCACAGCTGGGAAATTCCTCTACAGAAGGAGGAGGTACAAGAAATGGCAGAGGCATATTTCTTTCATGATTTGCATAGTCTTCCCCTAGATATTAAAGCACAAGATTTAATTTATGATGTATCACTTAGCTCTTCACTGAAATTTGTACCTTACAAACTATGTGTACTACTGTTCTCCAGCCTCCAGAAACATGAGGCTGTAGAAAAATCCATGCTTTTCCATAGTAAGAGTCAATATAAATTGTACTTCTTATGAAATATGTAACCCTTTTCTGTACATCCTGCATCTAACAGTCTCTCTCCACAGACATTGTGAGAATAATGAAGTCTCTAATAGTGATAAAGGGATTAAAATAAACTCACCTTTGTAATCTGTCTTCCAGATTGGATTTAAATTATTCTTGTTCAAGTCTTTGAGTATGGTAGACTGTAGTAAGGTGTTTTGAAAAAGCAGACTAAAGGTGAAGAATTGTTTGTTTAGGAAAACTGCTGTTTCTGAAGACTGCCTTTAAGATGGGGCCTATTAGTTCTGCTGGCTTTCATTCTCAGAACAGAATTTGCTACATGAGAATGTTTTGGTAGTTTTGCTGCAACTGTTAACAGCCATAACTAGTCCTGGCAAAAAAGGATTGATGCATGGAGAAGAGACAATAGCTGTTTAGTTCTCAGCTAATTTCAGTGCACGCTGCAAAATCCAACAAGAACATAGAAGGTATTTGCTCCTTCTTGCCCTGTGTTGCAATGTCTAAAATCCTCATTGGCATGAAAAAAACTTCAAGAAGCCATTCCCAATAGGTGATTGGAGTTTGCCATTATTGTAACGTAAGTAGATCTGTGCTTTGAAAATTTGTAAGCTTTGAGTTGTAAAATTTGTAAGTAGATCTGTGCGTTGAAAATTTTGTAAATTTCTTCCAAATACCTGAAGTAACAGTCGTTTCAAACCAGGTGTACCCTCCATTTCACTGCCTGGTGAGTGCAGATAGCTCTGTACCTTTAGCTCTGTACCTTTACCCTCTGTGGGGTCCTGGCCCTGTGTCACCTGCCATGTGTCAGACAACCACCCAGCACTTCAGGAAATGTCAGGCATGGGAGCAGGGCTCGTTCAGTTTCTTAAATTGCAAATGCTTGTGTGAGCATGGCTCTCTTCCACATACACTTCAGTTTGCATGCTGGGTCTACGTTGAGGCTGGAGTCCTTAATTTTGTATAAATCAAATAGTGCTTAGTCCTATGAGTAGTTCCATTGCTTTGAGGCAGTTATCAATGCAAGAAAATACTATGTAAGACATGAAAATAATTTAGCAGAATTCAGCTACAAATAATTCTGTGTACTACTGATGAATAATCTTTCTGCCTCTTTTATCTTGTTATATTTGGCTTTTTCTCTCATTTTATGTGTAATTAGTCTCAGGAAACAAAATATTTATTTAATATTATTCTTTTTCTGGGCAGAAGGATAAAAGATTTATTTGTTGAGGGAAGAATGAAGAACCTCCTACCAGGCTGACACTATGTAGGCATGAAGAACTGAGTTAAATCTACCACTGAGTGATTAATTGGATTAATAATCAGAAGGTCAAATGAAGGACTAGGTTCTCAGCTTGTGCAGTTCTGTTCCAGTGCCAATTCCACTAAATGGAGACCTAGCCCAATGTGGTAGCATTTAGATGTTAAATAGGCATGTACATTTTTTCATAACCTTCCTAACTTGTCAAAGGGTGAAACCAGTCCTCATTAAGCACTGGGGTCCCAGAACTCCAGTCTAACAAAAGCATATCATGGTATTACCCAGCTGGCCACAAAGTGCCCATAAACACAGGTGGCACTGAGCTGCCCCTGTGCTTGCTAGAAGAATGCTGACAAAAATGTTGCCTGGCCAAAGGGATTTCTGAGCAGCTGTAGATCCCTGGGAAATGTTATCATGCCTGTTTCTGCTGCTGAACTTCTTCCTGCAAAAAGCAATAGGGGTGCAGAGAAAGAAAGGAAAGAAAGAAAGAAAGAACACAGCTTAGGGGTCCGGAGGATGCTGGCATGAAATCCTGAGCGGCTCCGTATCAGTGATTGATGGCAATCAGGCAGTAGCAAGACACCAGTTTGGAGATGAGGAGAATAATTCTTGGGGTGATGGAGAAAGGCTGATTATTTGGAGTTTGCAGATGGTGATAGTAGGAAGGAAAGATGGGAATTCAGGTAATTCAGCTATCTTGCCTAAAGTCCCTGAGGATAAACTGACTGTAGTTACATTTATAAGGGTCACCTCCCACAGCCAGAAGATTCTCTTTGTGGTCTAGGCATCAGTTTTGATGTGTAGACTCCATGAAAAATCCATTCAAAACACAGCAACACCCTGTATCTCTTTCTTCAATAGTTCAAAGAAGCATTTCTTGCACACTAAGGAAGTGCATGGGGATCTTAAAAACCTTGCATTTAATGTGGTGATTTATCTCGATTCAGTTCGGATTTTTAAGTATGTTTTAGCTGATTTTGAAGTATTCAGATTTTTAAGTGTGTTTTAGTCCTGTATTTTATAAGACCTTTCTGCTATTCTTGGCTGGAACACTTTCTTTCACAAGCTATTTGCAGTGTGGTACAGGATTACTGCCTTGTGTGTATCTGCTTTTCTGTTTGTGTCCATTCTTGAGTGAAAAAAAACATTTAGGTGTAAATTACAGGTTGTTATTAACAAGCTAGGCAAGAGAATGGACTGACAGCTTTTACATAAAACCCTGGTTAAGCAGTAGCATATAACATAATGAGTAGGGAAGTGAAAGCTGTTCCTGGAAAATCTGCTGAGCTCAGTTTAATCAAAGCAGCCATGGCATGCAAGTCAGTCAAGCAGGAGCAAAGCACAGCAGTGAAAAGCAAAGCAGATTGCAGTGACACAGGTCATTCTGAGGAATGCAGAGGCACTTCTTCACTCTTTAAAAACCATTGCAGACCCATACAGGATGAATCTTGCTTTAAAAGTCAATCATAAACCATTGCAGAAAGGAATTTGCCAGTCTGGGTCAGAACACAAAGGTAAACTGGCAATACATGGTTTGTTCCACATCAGCAGATATAAACATGCACTCTGAGTAGACCTACCTGAAGAAACATCCCAGATAAAACTGATCAGGTTGTAAAAAATGGCCTTAAGCTGTTAACTCACCTACAGAACAAAATGGCAAAAAAGAAGGAGTAACTTTCATAAGGCTACAGGTCATGTTACATTCACATCTAATATCAGCCCCCACTTGTACTAAAAGTAGCAGAGCTGTTGTGTGGAAAGTGTTTCTCTTCAGAAGGCAGCAGGGAACTTTGACTTGTGCTCAGATACAGAATCAGGTATTTTCAACAAGTAGATAAGGAGTAAATAAATCTACTCCATCTTCACCGTAAAGCTTCCAAATTCTCCTAGTGGAGACTAGGTAGATTATTATTTTCCTCTAGAATTTTCAATTAATTAAATTAATTATGATTGTTGCAATTAAAATGTAAAGACCAATAGACAAAATTGAACGATGTAGACAATACTGATCACAGTGTGCCTATAATAAGTTTAAATCATTGTTTCCAGAAATGCTTCTTAGGCTGAGCTCTCAGCCTGAATGTTTTTCTTGAGTTCAGTTCAGCACTCAAAGTTGTGAGTCCACAACCAAGAAAGTGGGAAGAGATCCTGAGCTCTTCTTAGGAGCAAACGTGGGCACGGATCAGGTTTGCTGATGTAAGCCCAAAGTATCTTCACTAAATTTGCAAGTACAAGCTTAAAATGGTAACTGTTCCAATTAAACACATTCTATTTGACACATTTCCTTATCCATTAAGACTGAGACACTTGTGAAGGCTTGAATGCCTAAGAGAACCAGGTACTGGAGAAGAAATTTATATTCAAAGTAGACTGAAATATTCTAAGTACATTTATGTGTCATTTTTCTCAAAGATAATTTTGACTTACTGAATTTTCCTGTCATTTAAAACTAACCAGTTAATGGCTCTCATCTGATTTTTATCTCACTGTTTTTTTTTGAAGAACTATAAAGTGCTGTTTGTATTTGCTAACTTTATAATCTGATTTTAAATTAATTTAGGGTAACTTTACTAAAGCTCATTTGTCTATATACTCTATAAAGTATTCCTAGCTGAGAATATATCTGTATATTTTGAAACGATTCCAAGCTACTAGAATTAAACATGTACAATCATAGTTCAATTTAGAAATGCAAGTAATATCCATGAAGAATTAATGTCTTTTAATGATGTTCCAAATAGAATTTCATGTGGAAGTTGCCTTTACCATGGATATCGAGATCTCATATTATCAAAAATATATGTAAAGCTTTCTAAACTCTGGTCTTGATTATTCTACTTTCACAAGATGTTAAATCAGGTTAGGCTAGGTTGTCTTTTCAAGCAGTAAGCCAAACAGAATCAAAAAGCAAACACCAAGGCACACATTGCTGTGTTTAAATAGTCATGAAATGATTGCTTGTCTCCCACAGAGCTGTACCTGCCCACATACTACAAGGCATCAAGTTTTGCTCCCTCTTAGAGAAGTACAACTTTGACTTTTGACCTCTGAAAATAATAAGAGATCTGACAGTTCTGATGCTTCTTATTGTCACTTAGGAATTGATGTGGCCTGAAGCATTGCTGTTCTGCATTAGTCTAAATGCCAGAATTTTAGGCTTTCCTGACTTTTTAAAATAAATCTGTGTGATGCTCTATAGAATAGTTTCTTCTAAAGTCTTTTCAGATTGTTCTAGCCTGAACACAACTGCCTGCCTCTATTGCATCTTTTTGAGAAGGCTGGTGACAAAAATTCTAATGATGGTGTTACCTGTATTGCATTTTCTTGTAACTAAATGTCTGATTTATACCAACTCTTTTTCAACCTTAGTGGGGTGATTACCAACAGAGGAGGAGCTGTAAGGGTACAGACTCTCCCAGGACAGGAAAACTACCCTGCTGTAAATGCTAATGGGATCCAGTCTCAGGTGCTCTCTAGATGGGCTTCATCTTTCTCAGTGACTGGTAGGTGGATCACACTTACTGTTTTGCAAACTGTATTTGAAGCTCTGGCAGAACAGAGCTGACACAGCTAAAATTCAGCCTGCTATCTCTAAGATACTTGTATTCCTTGTATATTCCTCATTGCAAGTTGCTAGCTAAGAACTTGGAATTAGAGGTGCTTTTGGTGAGGGTGAAGGTGAAATCCAGTTCTCCAGATAAAGTCCTCTCTTTATCTGCTGGAAATAATGGCTACTACAGCTCAAAACCTCTCATCAGATATATATGTTGTAATTACTCATCAGCTGCTGTTGTTTCAAATGCAGAAAGTAATTACCTGTAAACAAGGACTGGATTACACCAAAGGTTTGTCTAGGCAAGTGTCCTACTCCCAGAGCAGCTAAGGGCAGATGACAAAGAAATTACAGTAATTCTTCAAGCACTTGTAACTTCATCTAAATACACTAAAATGCAGTACTGTCATTTTAGCAGGTACCAAGAGCACAGCCCTTGAAGCAGTGGGACGATCGGTGTCCACAGCCCGTCCTTCTACAGGTGCGTGATCCTGCAGCAAGGGGACACCTTCCCCTCCAGAGGGGAGGCACTGCACTGGGCAAGGCCCTGGCTAAGAGAATGTGTTCATGAGACTCATCTGTTTCTGAAGAAGAAAAGAGCTGCAGTATCTCTGGTTTTGCAGTGTCTCTTTCACCAGAAAAAAAGAGGAATCGTATGTAATCATGGAGATTGATTCTGATCTCACTAATGTTCACGCAAATTAAAAACAAAATGGAATTGTTTTTGAAAAGTAATAGAGATAACACAGAGGAAGGTAAGAGTTCCTGAGCTCATGTAATGTTCATTCTTTTTAAGCCATGGAGAAGACAGAGTTAATGCATTTCTTCTTACAGAACTGCTGAACAGCGGAGTGCTGTCAGGACATGGATAGCAGAAATTTAGTTGTTTTTCACCACAGAAAATGCTGCATTAAACCCTTTTTATGAAAGTTAGTGCTGTATAAATACTGGACTTTGATGTTGTTTGTGAATAGACCACATGGTTTACAGTTTAAACCACGGTTTGCTTCCAAACCATTAAAAATCCATTGTACAGCAGGGTTGCTAACTGAGAAAGAGTAGCACTTGGGAGGGTGAGGTACAAAAATCCACCTGGCTTCGTACAACTCAGTAATTAGTCAGACAGATGTAGAAAGGAAGGTTAAGGTATTTCATTTGAAAAAGAATATTCTCCAAGGAGCAAAGCAGTAGTAGCCCAAGTTTAATTATTAAAATGATTGACAATTCCTACTACAGATAGATTGCACTGTAATTTCTTTAGTCAGAGCTTTTTCTAGTTTACCTCAGTCCATTCATCTTCTTGTTCTTAAATGATCCATGCTGTTTTTTTCACTGAAGGTAAAAGACCTAAGAAGACTCTTGATAAAAAGGCTGGGAACAAAGGTAAGAACACACAGATTTAACTTTTGCAAAGCAGAATCCTAACATTTATTTGATGTTAACAAATATAATTATTTTGGATGTTCACAGACTGTAAAGCTGATATTGCCTTTCTCATTGATGGAAGCTACAACATTGGCCAACGTAGGTTTAACTTGCAGAAAAACTTTGTTGGAAAAGTAGCTGTAATGTTGGGAATTGGAACAGAAGGGCCTCATGTTGGGGTCGTACAGGCCAGGTAAGAACAGGTCTACACAAAATATAATGGAGTAATTGATAAGAGAAACCAATTAACATGTCACTTCTCCTTTTGCAGAACAATATCACTCAATAATGGCTGATGAATAGCAGGAGAAAGAAACTCTTGAGCTGTAGCACTGTTTGCTCTGTGCTATACTGAGATGTGCATGTGACAGGACATGACAAATTTGAATATCTTCTGTCTCTGATATTTGATATTTGACTAGAGAGAAGCTGGATGTTTCACAGCTCCTCTGCTGTAGCTTTGAGTCTCATCTTAGAAGAACAGCAGGAAACACCCTGCAAAGGAGAGATGCCAGTTTCTAAAACTTGTAGGGAGAGAATAGTCCCTAATGGCTATGTACATGTACAAAACAAAAACCTGCTCTTACCTGATCTATATTTTAATATTTAATAAATATTTTATCTTTAACTGATAAAATATTACAGCTGATCTTTTTCAAATTGTAACTGGTCACTTATTTTTGCTTTCTACTGCAAATTAAAAATGAAATCTGGAGACAGAATACTTAAAGTCTTTAATTTCTTCGTCGGTAGGTAACATACCTTGAACTTCTCAAATCAAAACACTCAAACTGCACTTTGCAGGAATTTTTTATAAGGAAGGTGTTTGTCATACAAATAGTAAAAAACCTGTCAATCTTTAGTTACACAGATGCATTTAGTTTAATGTCTGGCATGTTCAATTTTATGTATTTTCAACCTAATGTTTTCAATTTTTTGATAAGCATAATAATGAGGCTGTCCTTAATTTATCCATTCAGGTAGATAATTCCTCTTCCTAAGGATTGCAAGACTTACTAAGCAAGAAGCATACTTACATTTTAGTATTGAAATCCAGAAAAGAATACATATTATCATGAGCAAAACTATTCCAAGTGTGTTTTAGTTTGCTAATGCCAGTATGAAAAGTGAACCTTATTACTCGATTTTATTTTTCCACAGTGAACATCCAAAAATTGAATTCTACCTGAAAAACTTTACTGCTACAAAAGAAGTTTTGTTTGCCATAAAGGAATTAGGCTTCAGAGGAGGCAATTCCAATACAGGTGAGTTCACATTCCCCCTAAAAGAGAAATTACTTCTTTATGTATTTTTAATATATGTATGTATAAGTGTGTGTGTGTAAATGTTGAAGTTCCCATAATTCACATAGGTCAGGAAGTGTTTTAGATACCACACTTACCTTAACCAGGTTCAGAGATTTCCCACTAGAACATTGTCACATCTCACATTTAATTTCTAGAAGTTAGGCATGCTTATTACATATTTAATTAGAGTACATGCATATATGTGTACTTGTATAAATGCTTCCTGCATTTTAACAGTAATTGACTTTTTTCACTAGTAACAGAATGCTATCTTGAGACAAATTCATAAAAGGCTTAGTGTTTCTTTCTTGCTGGGTGGCTAATTAAAGAGTTAGACTAGGAGTAAGGAGTGACTGGTGGTAAGAAGACATCATGGTTAAGCCCCATGCAACCAAGCCCCCAGGCTCACTTTCCCCTAGTGGGATGGGGGGAGAATTGGGAAGAAGATAATGAGAAAATTTCTAGATTGATAGACAATTTATTAGGGAAACCAAAAGCCACTCACATAAGCACAGCAAAACAAGGAAATCATTCACCATGTCCCATGGGTAAGCAAGTGTTCAGCCACCCCAGGAAAGCAGGGCTCCAGCTCACCTAACAGTTCATGCCAGCACTCCAAATGTCCCCTCTCCTTCATTGTCCTTCCCAAAGCTTTACATGCTGACCATGACATACATGGTGTGGAGTATCCCTGTGGCCAGCTTGGGGTCAGCTGCCCTGGCTCTGCACCCCCGGCCTTCTCGCTGGCAGGGTGGCACAAGAGGCAGGAAAGGCCTTGGCACTGTGCAAGAGCTGCTCACCAATAACAAAAACATCCCCCTACTGTCAACATAGTTTTCCACACAAATCCAAAACTCATTCCCTACTAGCTAATCTGAAGAAAATGAATTATCACAGACAAAACCACCCAGACATTGAAACCAAGCATCTAATTATGTTGCATTTCACAAGCTAAAGTTAGGTAGCTCCTGAACTTTCTTCCTTCCAATCCACTTGGCAGGTACTAATATACCTTCTTCCTAGTAGGAAACTAGACCCGTGAGCAAAAAAAACATCTCAGGGAATCCAACTCAGCTTTATCTGTGGGGATTTTTGGTGGGGGGAGGGGTGTTGATTTGGGGTCATTAGTTTTTAACTTAGAGGTTGCCCAAGCTTCATTATCAAATTTCCTGGGGCACCAATTCAATGCTGCACTGGCTTAGTCCTGCAGTTATAACATAAATCCTGCACAATTTCAGATGGGAAGCTGAACCCAGAATGTACCATCACTGTATGCATTATTTCTTCTTGTTCTTTTCCTGTTCAAAACAAGGCAAAGCTTTGAAGTACACAGCTCAGAAATTCTTCTCTTTGGAAAATGGAGCACGGAAGGGAATTCCCAAGATCATTGTAGTGTTCCTGGATGGCTGGCCCTCAGATGATCTAGAAGAAGCTGGCATAGTGGCCAGAGAATTTGGAGTCAACGTGTTCATTGTGTCTGTAGCAAAACCCACAACAGAGGAGCTGGGAATGGTACAAGACATTGGCTTTGTGGACAAAGTAAGAAAGAATGACATTATTTGGTTTTCAGTCATGAATTTCATTCTGGAGAATTTACAGTAAAATTCTAATACATGTATATACAATAACTCACATAGATGTATAGACATAAAAATATTCTCTCAAACCAGCTGGTTAAATTATCCCTGCTCAAAAGTGATTTAAAAGACGAGTAGAAGGAAAGTTAAAGAAACACTGGAGAATTTTCCTTGCTAAAGGGGCCACACAAAGGTACCATTGTCCTCCCAGTCCAGAAGCTTGGCCAAGTTGCAGCTCCTGGAATTGAAATTGCATGAAGACTCTCAGTGCAGGAAATCCCCCTATCTCAGGTATGGCTGAATGTGCCAAAGCAATCACATGCTGATTGCGATACCTTCTCTCTCATGAAAGGGCAGACAGGGAGGTGCTTATTTCTTACCTGCTCTGTGGATAATATTTACTTACTTTCACTACTAAGAGGACAGAAAATATGGAAAAATACATCCTAGCAAGCCTGTGTACAAGACTTAGATCTTGTATGCTGAGTTTTGGATCTTGTTCCTTTTGAGTTAGAGCAGAAATTCAAACACCAATCACCTACTCTCACATGAGCTTTCTGATCAGTCAGTCTTTACTTAATCTGCAGTGAGAAAACCAGTCATCTTCCACAGGGAGGCTGTAGATGTCTAATTTCAGCAGAAATGGCATGAACAGAATGAAACTCTAGGGATAAGATATCTAGCTGCTGACCCCAGAGGTATTGCAGGCAGGTCCAACCCTTACGCACTTACAGAAGCACCAGAATGGTTTGGGTTGGAAAGGGCCTTAAAGGTCATCTAGTTCCCTCCCCCTTGCCATGGACAGGGACACCACCCAACAGACCAGGTAGCTCAGGCTTGGCCTTGAACACTTTTGGGGAAGAGGCATCCACTATTCTGAGTAATTTCCTCCTAATAGCTACTCTAGATCTCTCCTATTTTAGGAGATCTCTTTGCCTTGTACTATCACTGTCTGTCCCGGTACAGAAAGACATGACCTTAAGTGGCTGGGGCCTGTCCTCCCTTCTGCATTTTGATCTTAGCCAGATTAGTTGGAGAGCTGATTTTGAATTTAACCCCTTTTCCAATTGCCTTGTACTTCACATGCATCTGATGGAAGCTAGAGGAAAAGAAATTTTACTCTGAATTACCTGGAGCTATATTTCTACCCAACTTTGTCTGTGTTTGTGATACATTATAGATTAAAAATCCAAAGGTCTCGCCAAGTTCAAAGGGAAAACACAGAAGCTAATTTTCAGTGTATAGGTGAAAATACAGAAATTTCAAACCTTTGGCTATTTAGTATCATTACTTTGTTCACATACAAAAAACAAAATCACAATTTTCAGTTGTTGCACTTCTTGTGAAAAAAGCTAAATTATTTGAAAACTTTCAGATCTTGGGGGGCAGGGTTGGCTTTATTACTGGATAAAATAAGCTGCTCTATGGTTTACATTGACTTCAAGTGCAGCTGTTTCAATTTCTTTAAAGACAAGCACACAAAAACCCATCCTAAGCTACAGCCATGAGGCTTCATTTCTAACCTGCTTTTGAAAGAAAAATTATAGGTGTTTGAGTATTATCCATTGAACTGCTCAGTTGGCATTCACCCATTCCCTTTATGTTTTCAAACAGGCAGTCTGCCGAAACAATGGCTTCTTCTCTTACCAAATGCCCACCTGGTTTGGTACTACCAAATATGTCAAACCTCTTGTCCAAAAGCTGTGCTCACACGAGCAGATGCTGTGTAGCAAGACTTGCTACAACTCCGTCAACATCGGTTTCCTGATAGACGGTTCCAGCAGCATCGGAGAGAGCAACTTCCGCCTCGTGCTTGAGTTCGTGAGCAACGTGGCCAAAGCTTTTGAGATCTCTGACATCGGCTCCAAGGTGGCGGCCGTGCAGTTCACCTACGACCAGAGGACCGAGTTCGGCTTCACCGACTTTGTCACCAAGGACAAGGTCCTGTCGGCCATCCGCAGCATCCAGTACATGAGCGGGGGCACCGCCACCGGCGATGCCATCACTTTCACCACCAGGAACGTGTTTGGGCCAGTGAAAGATGGACCTAACAAGAATTTCCTCATTGTTCTGACCGATGGTCAGTCGTATGATGATGTTAGAGGACCTGCTGCAGCTGCACAAAAAGCAGGTAAATTATGCATTTTGAAAAGTGGTGAAAGTTGATCCATCCTATTTCTGCTGTGCTGCAAATGTTAAGATTTTAAAGTTTGCAAAGTATCATACTTGGAATTCAGCAAAAAAATTCCCCCTAGGAACTGTTTTCCATTAGGGTGAAAAAACCCCCAGCAACCAGTAATACAGAGCCAGGTATGACTAGACACACTTATGGCAGCTTGGGGATCAATATATACCCAGTCTCATTTCCCCAGACAGTAGAGCCAATAATGAGCCAAGTAGCTCCATCATTCTCTATGAAGGGAATAAGCAGTTGTGGCCAAAAAGCTCATTGGGCTGATGATGCTCGAAGTATGAGCATGTAAGGACACTAAGGACACACAAAGGTACCAAACTTACTTTCAAAATCATTTTACACAGTGTTACTTATGTTTCAAGTTGACACTGCAACTGTTACAATTCTATGTGTCACAAGAACAATTCAAACATTAGCTCTTATGACGCTTCATATTTCCTTCAGGATTTTTCCTGAGTCAAATCTAATTCCTGGCTTTTACTGACAAAATCTAATTATCTTTGACAGATGGCAGGCATTGAAACATGCTTTTCAAATCCACATTGAATCATTAATGTAGAAATGGCTGGTTTTCTGTATCTGCAGACACAATGGCCTTTTTTTTATTTCCTTTTTCTAGGAATAACAGTCTTCTCTGTTGGTGTTGCCTGGGCACCTTTGGATGATCTGAAAGACATGGCTTCTGAACCAAGAGAATCTCATACTTTCTTCACCAGGGAGTTCACAGGATTGGAGCAGATGGTTCCTGATATTATTAGAGGCATCTGTAAAGACTTTTTGGACTCTAAACAATAAAAAAATCTGCAGTTTACTATTACTATTTGAAACTAAAAATCATGAAATTGAAATGGTCCCTCTAAAGTACAGATGTTTTATTCTTATATATGCTATCACAATACAGAAGAAGAAGAAGGGCTACTTTTTGTTTCTGTAATCAGTCAAAGATTTTTGTGGGTTTGTTAGAAGTTGTACTTGATCCTGAAGTGCAGAATTTGGCCAACAGTTAATATTTTCAACAAGCATACAGCATCCTGAAGTTCAAAGCTTTGCATATAGTGCACTTAAGAATAGCAGATACTCAGAGGAAATAATACAGCTCTGACATTTTTTCTGGCACTTGCTAAATACCTTCTTTGGAAGTAAAAAAATATCTTTAAATATAAGGTACTACCTTCTATAAGTTTTCTGTAGCTTACAGTTCTGTATCTTTGGAAAGAGTTCTGCTGATAACACAAAGTACTTTCAGTGCTTCTGTTGTGCAACATCCATTATCGCCAGGCAGCTTACAAAAAGATATGACAGATGGTAGCTGAAAGATAGTTGGGGGTTTGTTGGATCTGGTTGGCAAATTTTATATCAGAAGTCATTTAACTTCTACCCACAGATTTCTGTGGATCTATTTGGTTGGTTCTTCTGGCACAGAATTTTAAAGGTATTTAAGGCACAGTAGCTCTTTGAGAATCTGGATCCTAATATATTAGCTACTACTACTGCTTTCTGCACCACTGAAGTCAACAGTGATATTCCAAATAAAACTGACAACCGGATATTTCCTGTCTGCTGCCTTGTATTGTCTTGATTTGACAAAGTTGTTATTGGCCAGACAGTTAGAGACAGGAATCTTGGGCCAAGAGATTAAATTAGACCACACAGTGGGAACTGAGAACATTCAAATTCAAGTCCAGAGGTACCTCAAACCTTTAAACCTAACAGATTTATATTAGATTACATGGACAGAAAAGAAGAGAGTAGGAAGACACACGAAGTTGGATTTAGTAGTTCAGAGAATAACAACTTCATAATGGTAGTAAAAACACCTTTATAGATGTGTGAGGTTTTCTGAAGATAAAAGAACCGTTTTCTTGAAAAAGGCTTTCATTTGATTACACACCTAGTAATGTTGATATATTTATATGAACACATACCTGGTTAAATGATGTGATATTCACCAAGTTATTCCAGAGTCCTGGTGTGAATAACATATTCCAAATATTCTGAATAAATAAAGGGGGTTTGCAAATAAAATGTATAGTAGAAAACAAAACAGCACTTTCCCTATCAATCTGGGGTTTCCCTTTTTCCCTCTCCCCCACCATTGATTGTAAAATTTCTAGTAGTTATAGAGTGGCACAGAAAGGATTGTATTAATTGGGCTTTTGCTGTGCACTTTTTAATAACTTATAACTGACTATATATTACTCTAAACATAAATGGCAAAGATGCCTTGTATTTTTCTAGCAATTGTTATCCTTAATTTTGTTATGTGTTTATACATATAAAGGTACGAGTATTAAGCCTTTGCTGTATAAATTTGTATGCTATATCAACTTTGTGCAAAAATTCAATTAATTCAGTTTATAAACTTTTCATAGAAATATATATTGCAAGAAAACTGGGAGCGCTGCTGTCTGTTTTAATATCTATAACACAGAAGTCTTTTTATGATGAACCTCATATAGTTTAGCTTGAGTAAGTTCTATGTGATACTTCCTAACTGTATGATTTTAAATTCCAAATAATTTTCAAATAATAAGGGTATTATTTTTACAAATATTTTCATTTGAATGAATCAATATCAAAGTTTTAGTCATTGTTCACATTAGGTATGATGCTAGTTAAATCATCTGAATATAAATGGTCTGCTGGCTGATAGAATCACATTTTCTCTCCTACTTTGCTTTTGCTGTTGCAAAGAAATAGGCAGCTTTAACTCACATAATTCATTAATCAGACAAAAAGCAGGTTAGCATCTTCAGATGCAAACTGCAGAGCTAAGTCTCCACATATTTCCATTTCACAGGAGTGGTGATGCCACGTTACTTGCACCCTTCATACACTCTTATTACACTCAGGGACTATAGAAAATACTTTTTAAAGATACAATGTTCATGTGCCAGCAAGCATTTGTGAGCAGTTTCCATCTGGGAAAAACATTGGTGGGATACAGAAAAGCATTGAGACCTGGTGAGACCCAGAGGCAGGGTGGAAAGGATGGGGACTGTGCTGTAAGTAGAAGGCAAATTTGGAGGAGGAACAGCATGGCAGAGAGCAGGCCAGGGCTGAAGCTCTGGTTTGTTAAACAAGGTAAGTGAAGCCACACACAAGGATTCAGTTTTATGCCACTGGACCAAGCAGTACAAAGAATGTGAAGAGAGCTGAAGCTACCATCAGCTATCCAAACTCCAGTGGGAAAAACTGCTGCAGATTTAGGGCTGTCAGTCAAGATTTTGGCCTGCAGGAGATCAATTCTGTTCTCTTTTGAGACTAATGAAAACCATTGTAAAGGGGCTGGACTATATGATCTTTAAAAAGTCCCTTCCACCTGAGACCATTTTGTGGTTTTCTAGGCTGTATTTCCCCGAACAGTACTCAGACTCACTCAGGGGGCCTTAGAAGTGCAATCCCGGTCCTGACGACATATCACATCAACATTAAAAAACAAAACAAAACAAAACAAAAAACCCAAAAAAACCCAATCAGGATTCCTTCATTTAGAAAAGAGTAGAAAACTCTGAGGTTGGGGATTTAGGTACATAACTGTAACTCCCATGCAGCTGTTTGGAATTTTACATGAAATAGTAGTTAACACAGTTCAAAACTCATCCTTCCCACTAAGAGCAATTTAAATTTACAAATTTTTATTAATCTGCTGTTCTAAATAAATTGAAATCCCCTTTAGTACCACGATAACTTCCAGGAAGAGCTACAACCTACAGCCATGCTTTGGTTACGACACATCCCTGAGCACTGGGAGCATTCCCTGCCACAAGGTCTTTCCTGGGTGAATTCTCCACTCACAGGCTATTTTATAACAGAAAGGAGCATGACTTCCTTTGTCACTGGCAATATGTCTTTCTCAGTCTTACAAGGAAACTCAGGCCAGTGTCTCTGATTCTCCTTACAAATTTTCTGCACCTCAAATTTTGCACCTTGCACAAATCTTAGGCATTTAGGTCCTCTCTTTACCATCAATTACCTTGTATATTCATCTCTTGATAGCATGGCTATTTCTAGCTCTGACAAGTGCAGTACATATGAAAAGCAGGTATACAGTCTTGGACTGAAGGTCAGTAAACTGCAGAGGAGTCTTCATACAGCCAGACCTGCAACCTGGTAGCAAAAGCCTTCTACTTTATATCCTTAAGCAGAACACAAAATGGGTCTCAGAAGTCAACCAACTTTTATTATCACTGTGAAACTATTAATATTGAATTGGCAGGGAACAAGAAAGACCCAAAAGAAGGACCATCCTAACATTCTTAAGAGAAAATAGTCACTTTAAAAGTACTATGCCTTTTAAAATCAATGCCAATAAAGAGCTGTGCAGAAACTAGCCAAAATCATTTGCATCAAAAGTCAACAATTATAATTCTCTACAACTTACAAAGCAATTTTAAAGTGGGAAGAGAGAAATAACAGGATTGGATTTTTTGGCACATTAGTATAGTCTCATGAGAACAGTAGATTCTCCGATAAATATTTTAATTACTTCCATTTGCCTTTCATATTAGTGTTGTCATGTAAACTTTCCCTTCTATCAGGCATGGCCCCATAAAATACAGCATTTTTACTTTCCCTGTTCTGAATAAGAAAAGCAGGAACAACTGCTTATGCCTTGCTTTTTCCTTATGGGGTAATTCTCAATATCATACATAGCTCCACCAATTTTGTCAGCACTTTCCTTCCTTTCGTTAGCTTGAAGGGTAAGTCAGCTCCAGAAAGTATCAAAGCCACAAAAATGACAGAAAATTTCTCTGTTCCATGCAAGTGTCACAGAAGGCCTGAGCACTGTCAAAGACAATCCACTTTATTCTTAAGCAAACTGCCTGGAAACTGGGGACTTAAATCCACAGCCTAATAAAAGCAATGGTTCTGGTTTGGCCCTGGGACAGTAAACATAAGTGGTATTTTTGGGAAGTGGAAGCAGAACATGGCTATCTTGTGATCACCTGTCATCCAAATAGAGACACAAAACACATGGAAACTTCCAGCAAACAGTTTAGAACTGAAGTATGAGCCACTTCTCAGTCATAGATGTCTACTAACTGCAGCAGGCATTCTTTTCCCCTCGTTGGCCTCAAAAATTTTTGCCTCTAGCTTCAGCTGAAGGAAGAATAGGTTCTGAAAATTTGCTGTCTATGATTAAATGCCAGGATTTAATCTCTGCATTGAAGCAAATGACCACTTTAAATTTAATCTCATTAGGATCAAAATTTCCTTTCCTTTCAAACAATCAAGTCTGGTTAGTGAAGTGTCCTTGATCATAAGCTGCTTTCATGAAATTAAGGGTATTTATTGTTTTATTACTCTCTGATTTGTTTATACTCACCTGCATCTATACACAAGCAAATATTTTGTCCTATTTGTCTCTGCATTCCACCCCCAGAGCAGTTGCCTGTGAATAGCAGCGGGGTCAGGACGATGGAGGGCAGGGTTAGGGTTTGCCACAGCCAGAAGGAACAGGTAGCATCGCTCCCTGCTGCCAAGCAGCTCCTGGGAGCTTGGATAGACCCTCAGCCCCAGGCTAGAACTGAACCTACAGCTGAACTTCACACTGGACCCGTTCCTAAGGCAGCAGCATGGGAATCCTGCACTGCTGTTTTTGCTAGCAAATGTTAACTAAACTTTTCCAACCTTTACTGAGGTCAGATATGGCCTTTACTACTTAACAGCAATTGGAGTATGGCAGAATGTAAGCAAAGGGATATAAAATTATTTTTCTGCCCTGGTTGATGTGATCAGATTACAAGTATGATAAACAATTATCTGCCAAAGAATACAAGTTAGAGACAACAAAAAGTCAAAAGATTGAGAAAAAGACTGGCAAGATTTAGGAAAATACTTTAAATTAGATGGGAAAATTACAAAAATTACTAACTTAGCACCACTTTGAAAGCTTTGATGAGTTCCAAATCAAACAAACTATATAATCAAAACAGTATTTTTTTCAAATGAAAAGCAAATTCACTATTATGTAGTTTCTGAAATTCTCTTGACACCCTTGGGTATTTCAAGAATACTTGTTCAGAAAAGGTAGATGCAAAAACAGCTTTCTCTCATCTAAACACTCTAAATTAGGTGAGATACACAAACTTGTTGAACTAATTCTGGTGAGGACTAGGAGCCAGTTTAGGAAAAAACCCAGACCTGTCTGGCACAGCATGTTGATAGCAAATACATCAACAAGGAATTTACTCCCCAATGGTCAGATTTGCTCAAATCTGAACAGAGACTAGACCAACACAAACAATTAGGAGAAAGTGACCAGGATCAGTTGCTTCTGTTAAACCCAAATATCTGCCAAAAAAAAGGGTTTCTGACAGAATATAATGCATTTGCACCATGGAAACTGTTGGGTGTTAGGTCAGTCAAACTGGGGAAAATATTTCTTAGCCTCTAGGAAATTCTTCTGTATGGCAGCTGTCAGATAAATCTTTACAGAAAACTGTTTAATATTAGCAGAGTCAGTCACCTGGGTTATCTCAGGCAAGAGAAACACACCAGGAAGCCAACACACAGCTCCTGTTTTTGCCAACATCTATCCTAGTAATGAGGATGTACCAGTATTTTAAAAAGACTTGCTATTGTTAAGGTGTAATAGTATTTCTATAACCAGAAAACTCCAGCAGAGGGAATCCAGAGGGAATTCTCAGGCTACCAGCCAGTCCACCAAAAGCACAGGGCACATAAGACAGAGCCATGATTCAGACTCCAACACAGCACCAGGGCATGCAGAGCAGCTGCAGACCCTTTCAAGAGCTTCTTCTTTTAAGCCCCTGCCCCCAGCTGCCCACAAATGGAAAAAACAGATACCCACCCATTTCAAAGTACAAAAGAGCAACTAGAAAGACACCTAAAACAATAGAAAAAAGGTGCTTAACAAAGGCAATGAGGCCAGTCACCACAAAGTCACTGAAGAATATCATCACCTTGGGCAGCGCTCCTATCATAAAGGAAAACCACATCTCCTTGGACAGCTGCTGTGCATGAGCAAAGCCCCAGTAGCCATCAGGCATGGTCTGAGAAGTGCCCAGATGGTCACACCAGGCACAGCAGGATCAATGACAGCTTCCCAACAGCCGCAAGGCAAGCCAAAGTGAGATGGAGACAAGCCTCAGGGGACACCTCAAGGATATGTGACCAACAGTGGACAAATGAGCAGCTCTCTCTCTGCCAACACCATGATGTCTGAAGGCACAGAGGGCAAACCTCTCCTGCCCTGCCTCCCCCCAGCTTGCTGAGGGACTCCTGCAGCCCTGCTCTGTGCCCAGCCAGAAGTGGCCATCACAGCCTGGCTGGCCCCAGCAGCTCCCTCCACCCACAGCAGGTGGGCCACAAGACTGCACCGAGCTTATAAAGTCATCCTCCCAGCTCCAGTCAGCTGGAACACAACATGACCTTCCAGGAGAAGGAGGTAAGAGGGAGGACTAAAAAGAAAGGCTGCTGTTTTACATTATCAACTCAAAGTTTGTTTCTATACTAAAAATTAAAAACAAACCAATACATTTTTATAACATTTTAAAGTTGTTGTAGCTTGAACTATTTATTTTTTAAAATCTGTTACTAATTTAATCTGCATAAGACTCAAGGGTGTACATTCTCAAAGTACCAACAGAGAAAGTATGAAAATGGAACATTCTTAAACTCATCTCAGAAGTAGCATTTCAAAACAATTCTGAAGCTGTCTGCTTTTGTTAATTCTTTTTTAAAAAAGTTCTTAGACGCAGAACATAAATACACGTGTGTGTGTATGTATATATAGATGTATACACACACTCATTCATGCACTATAATGACAAACTGAGTGATGTGCTCAACACATCTGAAGGATGGGATACCAACCAGAGGGACCTGGACAAGCTCAAGAAGTGGGCCCATGGGAACCTCCTGAGGTTTAACTAAAGACCAGGTGCTGGTGCTACACCTGGATTGGGACAAGCCCCAGTACCAGCACAGGCTGGGGATGAACAGCCCCAGAGCAGCCCTGCCCAGAAGGACTTGGGGGTGCTGCTGCCTGAGAGGCTGCACATGAGCCAGCTATGGGCACTGCCAGCCCAGAGAGCCAAACGTGTCCTGGGCTGCAGCCAGAGCAGCGTGGGCAGCAGGGCCAGGGAGGGGATTCTGCCCCTCTGCTCTGCTCTGCTGAGAGCCCACTGCAGGGCTGCATCAGCTCTGGGTGCCAGCACAGGAAGGACTTGGAGCTGCTGGAGTGAGTCCAGAGGAGGGCCACAAGATGATCAAAGGGATGGAGCATGTCTCAGTGTTGGGACTTGCCAACCTAGAGAGGAGCAGGCTTTGGGCTGACCTAATGATGGCCTTCCAGTAGCTGAAGGGAGCCTGTAAGAAAGCCAGAGAGGGACTTTTTACAAGACAGGACAAGGGGAAACTGCTTCAAACTTCAAACAGAACAGGTTAAATTGGATACTAGAAAATAATTTTTTACTGTGAGGGTTGTGGCTCACTGGCACATAGGTTATCCAGAGAAGGTGCGGATGCCCCATCCCTGGAAGTGCTGAAAGCCAGGCTGGATGGGGCAATTAAAAATCTGTTTAGTGGAAGCTGCCCCTGTCCATGGTGATTTTCAATGTCCCTTCCATCCCAGGCCTTTCTATGAGTCTATGAAACCAAACAGAACAAAAATGCAAGGAGTCAGCACTGTGTGAGCAAGGGGCTTTCCACTGATGTGAGATGGGAAGTGCTGGAGCAAAGTGTAATCAGTTTCAAAGTAAATTAAAGCACATAATAAGAAGGGCATGCCTGGACAGAGTGTGCTATCAGTTTCAAAATAAATTAGCATACAATATGTGAAATGCATTGCTACTGATAGTGTAACTTCAAGCCCAGTTTTTCCACTTGGAAAACCTACCAATTTTCTCCTGGTAAATAAATTTGTCCTTAGTATTTCTAAATTACAGAAGATTCTTAACCAGGGCTTGTTAATTCTTTTTCATGTGAATTCACTATTTATGTGGACAGCATACTACTGTTTATGCTGGATTGGACTACAGTCACCACGTCTGCTTAAAACTGTTCCCACAATAAAAAGCAAGATGGAGACTAAGTCTGTTAACAGAGACTTATCAATCACACCCTAAATGCTACAGGTATTATAAAACACATTCAGATATCTTTCCATCTGGGTTCTGAGGACCAGTCTTGTGGGTCTCACAAAAGGGAAGTAAATCCTTGCATAAGCTGAGGTGGTTTTGCTAAATAAAACCATTTCTTTGAGCACTATCATCTTACCCATCACCAGTACTATAGCTCTTCCATTCTAAAAAACTGAAACCCAACAAATAAAGGTTTCAGCATGTTACACCCCACGACAAATAAACAAAGAGGTATTAGAAATTATTGGTAATATTCAATAACTGATGCCTCACTACAGCACTTCATCCACTATGCATTAGTGAACTAAGATGATCATTAAGATTTCAATTAAGGAAAATAAGCAAGTATTTCAGCTTTTATAATTTCAATTTTAATACAATTAAAAAAAAGGGAAATGTTATGCATGGTAATGTTTATTAAACAATCACATTTTATTTAAGCATTAAAATGCAGCAGTCTGGAAAAGCTGCCAGAAACAACGTTTGGCTTCAGAAAAGGCGATTATTAAACTACTTCCAATAAAATTCAAATACTCTCTTGTCTGTTGATTAGTTGAATACTTTAGAGACTGGAAAGAACAAAAAGTGCAAATCAGCTGAATGTTACTTTCAAAAGTTAAGTCTTAGTGTCCTACAAGCAATTACTGGAAGGTCTCACCTCAATCTTCATGATAAAGGACAAAATTCTCCAATTCCTACACAATTATAATTTACTGTAACATTTCAAGCAATGCAACATTATTACTAAAACAAAATTAATTCCAAAATATAACTGCCTGTCATGAGCACCTCTTTCCTTTTTTTTTTTTTTTTTTTTTTTTTTGGTTCTAATTTGCTTGACATGAGATGGCATGAAATACATTCTTACTGGAAAACTGGAAACTTACATGGAACAACGCAGTTAAACCACTTATAGGAACATGTTCTAGCTTTAGTTAACTTATATCTAAACATACTACTTTACACAAAAATATTCATATTGTGGTATTCTGTTTCTGCTGATATACTTTGAGCAAAGTGACTCATCACAGAATAGGTAAATGTTGACCTTCAGTTTAGTTTTTTGTTCATCAACTTTACAGGAGGACTTGGAAAGAAATGGACAGAGGTAAGATATATAGGCAAATTTTAGGCATTTAGAAATTAGGTTGTTTTTTTGTTTTTTTTTTTTAATTCAACACAACTATTCAGTGGCAGTTTGAAATAAAAACAGAGTACCTTTCTGGCTCCTACATCACTTCAGATTCACTTCATATGCAAAGATAATGAAAAAACACTTAGATTATCACCTTAGAAGGGCTGTAAGAATACATCAGCACTTTTCAATTTGTTCTTGTAAAAATTTTCTAAACATTGTGGAAACATGTTCTTATATGTGGGTACTGCTGCTTGAAACTGAACAGTTGCTCAACATCCAGACAACTATTACAATCTTGCAAAAGCAAAGCAGCTTATAAGCGTAATAAACAAATGGTCATTTTGCTAAAATTGAGACCTAATTTAGTAATTTGCAGAATGACTTTCAAACTGTGCAACACAAAATAATGTAGCCAACAGTAACATACAGGTACACCATTTAATATTTATTATATGCATTTTATATACATTATTTTTCAACAGCTGTACTTTTGCTATGCAGTACAATCTTAAAAATTTGCTGATTCATAGTTTGTAAAACAGAAACCTTACAAAACTCATCAAAACTCGCAAACTGATCAGAAAAGTTTTGTGGAAGACTAGAAAAAATACTTTTTTGTATTAATCATGCATTACACAAACAAAATTTTTAGTTACACCATAAACTGAAGCACGTCTGAAAAATAAAATAAAAGCAGGGAGTAACTAGTCAAAACACAGCAGATTTATGAATCTTGAATTAACTACTTTTGTATTCTATTTGAAATGCAAATAAAAATAATTTTCACTCCAAAGGTTCTGAAACAAGATTGTTTTTTTTGAATCAACTCCACTCCAGGTACTTTTAACCAGAGGAAAAAGAATTTCTTGGTTTGCAACTTTAGAATTATCAAATGTCCCATTTTCTCATCTATTTTAGACTGTTCAAAGAGTGCCATAACAGATATACAGGGCCCTTTAACACACTACATAAAAGGATATAAAGACCAACAAAAAGTGAAATAAATAACAATAGGCCATTAGCAAGATGGGTAATCCTTGATAAATAAACTCGTAAATACAGTAAGATGTACAAAATATCACATAGTGATAGGATGCCAAGATTAATTTTTTTTAAGAGTTCATTTAGGGGTGTTAACCCCTCTGTGTTTCATTTGAACACATTTTACAGTCCTTTATTTATGAAGACAGTTATGCGATGATGATGAATTAGCATCCTTAAGCAAGGACTTAGCTGAGCTGTATTAGGCAAAAGAAGGGAAGATTGTGGTTACACGGCAGCGGGTCAGTGAGATCTCTGTGTTTTAGGGTTCTATAATGCAGAAAAACATTATCAATACAATCTTGAGCACTGTTGTGACAGGCTAAATATATAAAAAGACTTATAAAAACTAGAATTTTATCCAAACATTTTGTGCAACTAATGCTAAAATATTTTAAGTTAAATTTCCTTTTCTTTAAAGCAAAATAAAAGTTTAAAAGGGGAATCTGTGGCATTCAACTGATAAACAGAAGATTACTAAGAGATGAAAAGAAAGCTACTCTTGGAGCTCACTTTCCCCCACAAGAGCACCACATTCCTAACCCTAAGGCAGCACACAGAGTCCAAAATAAAAGTCTTTTGTAAGATCAGACTCCACGTTTGCTTAAAGACACCTAAAGAACAGACATACGCTCAGTTCATATCCAGTCAAGGCTACAAATACTGGTTTTCTTTTTTGTATTTGTCCCCACCCCCCCAAATACAGTAATTACAGTTAAATGAATGAGCCTGACATTGTTCAGGATGTGGTGACTTTTCACCAACTTCTACCTGCCCCACTTAAGAGCCTTCACCCAGGCAGATCAGATGTAGTGTCTTATTGGTAACCTTATAATTGATGGCAGTGACGCATTCCCTCTTTTTTGTCCAAACAGACCTGCTGTTATGATGCAGGTTTGTTCTGCTATGTCACACAAACACTTTGGCAAGGGCATCAGCTCCTGCACTGGCAATATATGCTTTTGATGGATGAAATGCTACATCATAAATTGATTCATCCAGCTTTTTCCTATGAGCAGTTATTTCTTGCACACATGTCTTGCTGTCCAAATTCCACAACCTAATGGAACAATCATGGCCTGTTTAGGAAATAAAGAAAGGAAAAATAAAAGATATATTTGTCAGAAATTTAGTGCATCATAAATGCATAATTTATATAGAACATGTAGGATGTGAAAAAAAAAAACCCTTACTTCCAGACATTAAATAGATTCCATTAGGATCTACAGCTAGGCTTGTGACAGCATCCAAGTGAGCAACCATAGAATGGATCATTTTACCTAAAAGAAAAATAAACAGTGAATTTCCTGTGAAGTACTGTTTATTTAAAAATCATCAACCCATTCCCCTTAAACACAATATAAGACAACATGCTTATTTAGATTCCAGTAATATTTGAATAGTTCTATTCCATTAGAAATTACAAAGTTTCAACTGCAGACTCTTGTATAAACATAACGGCAAATGACACACAACTCTCAAAAAGGTATTCCCATTGTAAACAATCTTTATCCAATTGGTATCTTTATTGCCAGCAACGACAGTGAAGGCCTAAAAAGACTAGGTGAGAACCTTTGTCTCTTAAATGTCCTAATAACTGCCCCAGTAGGAGAGTGTTGATGAAGCTTTGTAAAATGAGACTTATCCGTGGGTCCATCTATCTCTGTCATTGCTAGGAGAGAAAAATAAGGCAACTATAGGTGATACTTGCCCAAAATACTCTCCAGCTTCTAACAATTAACTGTTTGGTTATGTCACAAGCCAGAACAGTTAACTCTGCATTCAAGTACTCTTAATTTCTTTAAGTTGACCTCTGTTCCTGGACTCCTAATAACATCTTTTAGCACCTCATGATGCTTTTTGGAAGGAGTTCCAGAATGTTTAACTGCATAGAAGGATCACTGCCTCTCTCCTGTTTTGAGTCTGCCACCTGTTGGGGATTAGCAACTGAACATCAGTTCATGTGTTGAAAAAGAGCAAATAAATCTCTGTAAGACCATGACCAACATGAAGAATGTAAATCAGCTTTGTTCAGTTGCTCCTCATCCTGAAGAATCTCAGACTATTCAGTTTCTAAGATTCTTCCTGAAGAAGCTAAAAGCTACTGAAAATCTTTGATCATCTTTCTAACCATTCTCTGAAACATATTAATTTGGCTATATCCCCTTTGAGGTAAGGGAGACTTCATTCAAAGTATTCATGTAAAGGTATTAAAATGTTCCCTTTTGCCTTTTATTCCTTTCCCTCCTAATACACATTTTGCTATTCTGACTGCTAAGCAACAAACTAGTATTTTTATCTAACCTCTTATTATAACTCCGAGGTTTTACTTTGAATAAGAACAGTTAGCCCAGTGATTATTATTTTATGTTACAATGTTTATTTTTCCTTTACATGTATAATTTCAAATTCATCCACATGGAATTTAATTTGCCTGCTCTTATGTCTTTTAAGATCTCCAGTTCTTCCTCGTCAGCCTTCATGTTTAATAACCTGAATTAATGAATGTCGGTTAACTGCCAATATACTGTTCCCTGTTCAGATGACTCACTATGTTGAAATATTGCTGATTCCTCCAGACCCACAGATACTTTATTCCACAAAAAGACCATTTGCTTCTACCCTCTGTTTCCTGTCTTTGACCCAATTATTTCTTACTGCAGATTTTTTTTCCTTATTCTTTGTTTCTTTGAAGTAGTAAATCTTAATTTCAGCAACAACAATGTAATGCATTTAATGACCACAGTTCAAATACATAGGTTCATGGCAGGTGCAAAGTGGAAAAAATGTCCAGCTTTTTTGCTTTAGAAAACAAAAACCCCAGGAACCTACTGGGGTGCACCATCCCCTATTGGGACCAAACCAAACACACTTCAAATGGGTGTTTTGCACATGCTTACTTAAAGTGAGCTTGATTTTTTTTCCTTCCAACTTTGATAGGTAACATGTAGGAAGTGACAGGTAATTTCACAAATAGAAAGTTTACATTTGTTCTTACAATTATTTTAATGTTTTTGTCACAACAGACAGTGCAGTTTTCTCCTATAGCCTTCCTTACCCTCCTTCTTCCAGATCCTTTTCTGTTCTATAAACCTTATCAATAACTTAAGTATAACACAGGATTTCATTACCACAATGAATTAAGGGTTACTTCTTGCCCTAATAGGTACTAAGTGATTTTTTTTACTACTAAGAGTTGAAAAACATAACTGACATATGCTTAGAGTTAAAAGCATGGAAATGAAAGCAGACATACTCTGTAAATCAGGAAAGCTCTAAATTAAAGACCACTTTCTTGTCCCTCACAACTATCTCTGTCTGTTTTGAGTGTTTTCTGACTTCTGAAGTCACAATTGCAACAGGTATCACTATTTCACAGAGAAGGTACTGAAAAGTTTTAATCTTAGAAATACCAAAAGTTCTGTTTTATATAAGACTAAATCAGTAGTAAGTTTTCTACAAATGGATTCTCCCTATGTCATCCAGATTTCTTTAAACATATTCATATACACAAATTAGGTTCTTGTTATCCTTACCCGTTTTGTTGTCAAAAAATTTGATGTGTCTATCTTCATGTGCTGTAATAGTTACAGGAAGTGTGGGATGACTTACTACCTTGTTAATATGATTATTTGATTGTACACCTGAAAATAAAATAAAAAGAATATTAATCTGCCTTAAAGAAAATGTAAAGTTAAAATGACAGTGTTTTAGCATTACATTTTAGATTACCATATTCTTTAACATTATGTAAGTAATATCTTAGGACCAATGATCTCCTAAGAAATAAAGCTTCTTGCTTCACAGGATGGGGCAAAGTGAGGTGGACTCTACCCATGGTACTGTAAGGTTAAAGCTTACAAGTAGTTTACACCCATGAAAGATTACTGAGAGATAAAACCCAGCAAGTACTGCAGGGCAGCACTAGCCAAGTAGAAACAAACTGTAGCATGAGTAATGTATGTTTAGCACACAGCTCTTACACCTCTGCATCAAAAAATATTTAGTTTGTGGGGGGAAGACAGAAGCATGAGGGTGGTTTGGGTTGGAAGGGACACCTTCTACTAGACCAGAGAATCCAAGTAACTGAAGTCAACCTAACCCTCTTAGATTCTGTCAGATACATTTGTGACTTCAACTTAAACAATAAATGGTTTAAAATCTCTACAGGATACTCTTCTTAAAAAACTATCTTGGTATTTTAATTTCTGTGCTTAATTTTTCTTGAATCCATTTAAAAGTCTCTCTTCAAACTAGAAAGGTGTTTCTCCAAATTCTGATGTTCCTTCTCACTTCAATGTCTGGCTTTGCAGAAGGCATCTATAAGATAGCTTTTACACAATTTTGTAACCTGTGTTGAAGTCTGTAAGTTTAATTATTAAAGTAAACTACACTACTTAGAGGGGAGAAGCAGATCCTCTCCTTGCACTATTCTTTTAAATCACATTTTCTAGAAAGGAATGAGCAGAAACTGGAGGTTTTCCTTACGAATTGCTTGAGGAGCATCACAAAAAGAAGCCTCCTCCATGTAGTGGAGTTTCATCAAACACATGCAATTCATTCTTGATGAGCTACCTCTCTGTAACACTTTATTTGCAGCAACAGGATTTCTACAAAGTTCCACCAGAAAGTGTGTTTAATCCCAACCTGTGCAGAATTCTACACTGAATTAAATATTCTGTTTAATTCACCTATTATTCACCTACTTGTCTTGATATCCTCCATGTCAAGCCTATATAATGAAAACTGTGGTTTCATATACAAATCAGAAAACTGAATCTTAAGAAATCTTACAGAAAAGTAACTGTTGCTTTCACTACCCCTACTTTCAAATCCTGCTAACAGAATCATAAAATGGCTTGAGTGGAAGGGACCTTTAACATAACCTAGTTCCAATCCTTCCTGCCACAGGCAGGTCCACCATCCACTAAACCTGGCTGTTTTAAGCCACATTCAGCCTCACCTAGAACATTTCCCAGGGATGAAGGATCCCAAATTTCTCTGAGCTACCTGTGCCAGCGTCTCACCACTCTCACAGTAAAGAACTTCTTCCTAATATCTAATCTAAACCTACCCTCTCTCAGTTTGATGCCTTCCCCCCTTGTCACCACATGCCCTTGTACAAACAAGCTCCTCTCCAAGTTTCTTGTAGGCTCCTTTACGTATAGGAAGATCACAGTAATCTCTCCCAAGAACCCTCTCCAGACTGAACAACCCCAACCCTTTCAGCCTGTGTTCACAGGAGAGGTGCTCCAGCTCTGGGATCATCTTCACACCCTTGCTCTGGACTCACAGTCTAACAGGTCAGTGTCCTTATGCTGGGGCCCCAGAGATGGAGGCAGCACTCCAGGCAGGGTTGCACAAGAGCAGACTAGAGGAGTTAGAACACCTTTTCACAGTGTTTGTTCCAAGCATCTAATAATCCCTCAAACTCAATGATGCAGCAGAGGAGTAAAACCTTTTCATTTACTACACCATACAATGAGGTACCATAATAATGCAACAGGTACCTCATCCAAGATGGGTATTTATTACAGAAGAGCTCTACTTACCAGATTCTACTTGTGATGAAAACATTACCACTGACTGGGATGTTTCTAAATCATAGATGACTGTGCCGCCAGTGTTAAAAGATGCCACCATATGAGCAGGGTCACAACCTATAAAGTCGACTGATGTGGGTATTCCATGCTCTAGAAAGAGCAAAAAAAATCTTTAGAAAGAACAAAACGCTTTTAAAATTCCTGACAATGTAAGCATTTAAGGTCATACTTAAAGAAGATATTTGCTCTTTTCTTTAAAGTAATGCTACAGCACCATGATTATTTTACAAGTTATTCTTTTAGCTATGTTACCTAGTTTGGATAAATGGAGACAATGAGCCAGGATGCATCATCAGCTGCCTCATAACCAATTTTCAAAACCACTGCAGAAAGTTACCTTTCTCTCCATTGTAAGTGCAAATACAGGGATTTTTTTCCGGTGGGTTCCATAACCTAATAGTGCCATCTGCTGAACAAGAGAGTAAGTGATTCTTTACACCACTGTAAGCAAGACCCCAGACTGCATCTGTGTGAGCAATTAATGTGCCAGCTAGAACGTTTGGCTCTGGAAAAAAAAAGTTGAGAAAGGAAACCATTTTAGTGAAGAAGCATTCATTATTTCTTGTAACTCAACATAGATTAAATTCCACATAAACCAGCTGAACGTTCCCCCTGCCCTTCCTCTTTAAGCAACAGCTAGAATATTGCACAAGTCATTTTGCACAACCATTGCCATCTTTCTCCAAAAACCAACCAACCAACCAGGAAAACAAACAAACTCAAACCAAAAAACCCTACCAAACCAAACCAGTCAACAACAACAACAAAAAAAAAACAAACCCACAAACAACTAAACTGTGTCACTTTTCCCCGAATTATTCACTCTTGTTACCACCTCCTCTCTTATTTCTTCCTTTCAAATTCAACACCTTAAGGATGCTTGATCACAGCCCTTCCTTTGTACAAGGTGCAGAAAATCAGCTTTCCACTTTAACACTGGATGCTTACTTGATGCAGTGTTTATTCAGCATACTCGGCTGACACATAGGTATGGTCTAAAACTCTCAAGCACACTAATGATAAAAACAGGACTAATTTTTTCTTGTGGAGCTAGTAATCTTATTTTTGTCTCCCTGATACTTTATAGTTGCCTTTTATAGAGGGTTTTTAAATCTATGCAGAGTTTTCCAAGCAGTTATCAGCCATTTAATTTTAGAGACATCTAAAATTAAAGATATCTAAAGTTAGGGACCTGAGATGCAAGTCAGAAACATGGGACATAGAATCTGAGCACACTTATCTTGGTTTTCTGGCAAATTTCCATCAAAAGAAATGCATAATTATTGAGAACTTGTAATTCTGGTTCAAAATATTAGGCTTCTCAAAAATATAAATTATTATTATTTTTTTCTTTACTGTATAAATCTTAAGAATTGTTAAGTCTCCCCATTACTGTTCTACACAAAGTACATCATCAGTGCAAGCAGGAATAAATAACTAATGTTTGCCACACAAGTACTTGAAAACACACAGCATAGCTGAGAGATGGCAGTAATATTTCACAAAATCTCCAGAAAGCAGATTAACATCAAGTAGAAAAATAATGCTGAAGACAATGGTCAGAAGTTGTTTATCTTTTAAAAGGAACTTACCATAGGTATCATATGGATCCACACTAGGGCTAGGCATGTTCCACCACTGGATGGTTGCATCAATACCACCACTGAAACACTGTTCTCCATTGGAACTAATTGCCAACGACAATACTGGTCCACTATTGAGAGACAGAAAAAAGCTGATTGGTAACTGCCTACAGGATAGAATAGATTATTATGAATGACAATTTATTTATTAGCCATGAATAATATCAAACACTCACATGTGGGCCCTAAATGTGTAGATGGGTTCTACATCTAAAGAGGCACTCCTGAAAGAAAAAGAACAGTTATTATGCCATGTGAAATCTCTACTGAAAAACCTGAAACTGTAAGAGTTTAATCCATTTCAAAGGCATTTAAAACACAACCGATGTTTTATAAAACCCATATACTTGCTTTTTGGCAGGAACCGTTTTCTGCAAATTCCAGAGTTTTAGAGTATGGTCCTCAGAGGCTGTAACCAGCACAGGCTCTACAGGATGAAAAGCTAATGCTCGCACTCCATCAAAATGACTGCGTAGCGTATACTTAGGGTTCCATGTCTTTCGGAAGGCATCTTTATTAGCTGGCAACTTGAAAGAGAAAAGGAAAGAAGTCATTTTACCTTGGATTTTAAAATATGGATTTTATATATATATCCCCTCGTATTTTTTTAAAACCTCCTATGCTTGATTCAGTTAATATATATTCAACCTTAAATTTGTATTTATCTATTGATTTACCTATATCCATCTACAACCCTATCTGGCCAGCTAGACAGTCTGCAAATTTTTCTGTTGTAACAGTTTCCTTTGACCCAAGCTGGAATGATATATAATGTTAAACACACAGAAAAGAAGACTTGATTTTCAGAACAGATTTTAATCCTTTTGTGCAGTGACACTAATTCTTCTTCCTTGCAGAAAGAGAAATGTTCCTTGTGTATCATGTCGTCTGCACCCAAGGAAGAGATTACAGCTGTCAAAAGCTCATTTATCACTTAAACACAATAAAAATGAGCTTGAGGTGCTTGGTGAGCGATCTTCCTTAGTTGAGTAACTTGACTAAGGTTGACAAGAAACATACATAGCTCTTGAATACTTCTACAGGTGAAGTCATGTACACAGTAATCAAAATTTCAATAGACATTTGTAATGATTTTAAACATAACATTACACAAATATTTTTAAAGTCTGTAATGGGTTTCAAATGTATCTGTGAGACAATAACTTAGCTGCTTTGTGACGCAATATACGCAAACTCTATATTTATACACTGTGAACATCCAATTCATACTTTTAACTTGTAGACTGTTAGGCTAAAATACAATAATTACAGCTGCTTAATACTCATTATTGGTAACCCAGAAGAGTTACAAGAAAAATATAAGCCCTTCTAGCAATTCCAAGAGACTAATTCACAGCTTTGAATACAACTTATATTTACGCAGCAAGCAGGCTACATCCCATCCTAAGCCTCCACCCTAAAGAAATAACTTATCCGGGTATTTCTCTTTTCCCTTAAAGGTAGTTTAGAAAACTGACTTGAATTAGATGAACAAAATAAGCAAACTAAGAATAAATGGAAACCAATTGTACCCTTTGTCTTACACAAAAGGAAGCTAATTGTATCCTTCATCTTACACACTATCTATTTCAGCATGTAATTGTTAAAGTATGTTTCTCAACTGCAGACCAGAATAGCTTGACATCTCAAATTAATTTCAGCAACACTAATAAGAAATTAAAATCTCCCATAGCTAATCAAATCTTACTACCTTTTATCTGTCAAGACTGAAAATAGTCAGATGATAGTGTAGCATATACTGTAATAACTATTTTTGGACCAAGTCTATAATCTGGTTTGAATTATCACTACTCACTCAAACCAAATTCAAATCCAACCAACAAAACAAAGAGGTTCAGACAATAAAATTTAGTGTTCTGAGTTACAGAAGTGCAGACATTTGCTTTTCCATTATGTTACTGTAAATTTCTGTCCTAAGTGCAAACTTTACCTAATTCCAATCAAGTCACAGAAGCTTGTTATACCAGACATGTAACCTGAATTTTTAGGGTTTTTAAAATGCCAACCAAGAAATACATATAATAACAAAGCATTTTGCTTGCAATCTTCCTACTTCAGAGTACACTGAATACTGCAATATTTTTACTGAGATTTAAGTTATTTAGCCCTACACTGCATATTATATACAAGCTTCATAAAAAGAATAATCTTTCGTTTTAGGAAACAGAGCAGAGTGGAATTCTGGAGTTCTGCATTAAACATAATTTGGACCAAACCGTTGATTTATTTCCCTCCCCAAATGGACAAGACAAGGGGAGAAAAGGAAAGGAAAAAAAAAGGTATTCTCCTAAAAAATAGAGTCCCTTGATATTTTAAATCCTCATTATGTAACATATTCACCCACCCAGCTAACTTATGTTCCCTCATGTACTTGCAGTGATCTGGGGCTTAGAGAAATTAGAGCTAAAAACCTGAAATAGCAATCCTTAATTTTAGCACATGAAATATCCCAGATTATGCAGGTGACTAGCAATTTTTTGGATGCAATGTGCAGCCACACAACAATATCCACCACAGTTGTGATGAGAAGCCATTTGAGAAAATCAGAACTGGATACAGTGATCCTTATTTTTCAAAACATGAAAAGAGCTGATTCTATTTTTTTTTCTTTTTTCTTAAAAGGATTGTTGCAAGGGTAATTTTGTTTTCAGCAGTACAGAGAAATCTGCTAAAATGCAAGGTATAGAATTTACACAAGTTATGAAAAGTAAGGTACATTTCCTATTTTAAGCATAGCTTTGAAGTTTTAATGTTTTTAAAATGGACTGGAACATCATGGTTCTTTTAGAAGACACCACATACACTTTATTAGAAATTTAGCTATACATAAACCAATTTTTAAAAATTCTTTTCCCTATTCATGTTTCTAATGGATCTTGATATCCTTACTGCAAGAGTAAGAGAACAACTGATACATCTTCAAAGAGGTCCTTGCAATCTCTAAGAAAAGAAGTTAACCAGTAATGTATTTCCAAAAAAACAAACAACCAAAAAACCCAACCCCACCTCAGAAAAACATAGTCAAGGACTTGGAAAAGGGATTTGATGATTACAAAGGATAAATGTGAGATTATTTCACAAAACGGGCCAGAGGAATAATGGAAAAGTGGTGAAATGGGCCAGTATATATCAATGTTCAAAGTGTGACATCTCCAAAGCTTCTCAAAACATAAGGTGTAGATGGACACACTGCCCCACTGAGTCTGGATGCTCTACTGTGTGTATTTATACACACACACTGTCAAGATAATCAAAGTCATGACAACACAGACTACTTCACTAGCTGCTCCTCCCTTTTTCCATGGACTTTAGCGGGCTTTACGAAAGACCAAGAAGGATCAAACAACCCATTCATTCTGCCTTGTAAAGCACAGGCAAACTGGACTGAAACTACACCTGAACTAAACCAACACAAACAAACAACAACTCCCTCCCACCAAAAAAGAGGCATCAGGGAATGAGGATCTTCCTTGCCCCTGCAGTCAAGAGAATCCTAACACATTGTAAAGAGACATGCATTTCCCTATGTCAAACAAGTACTTCCCAACAGCAAACAAAAATTTTATAAAACAATAACTAGTAGCTGCAGTGTCTTTTTATGCTTTAATGTTACTTTTTTTCTTGATAATTTTGTAACTTATTGGAGATTTCCAAGTTTACATGCTCTAATAAAGGAAACCTTTCAATTTTTCAGTCAGTTGTATTGCAGAAAACCCCCATTCTTTGGTGCTACGGAATCAAAAAATATACAAATGGAGGCATCTGATTTGGCAACATTATTCCCTCAGCATGCAAACAACTACATGCACTGAGGTCAATTTAAGTAACTAGATAATAAAAAAGACATGACTTGAGATGACTACTGTTTACCAGATGACTAGTCTTGGAGACAACCTGTGAACATAATCAAACACAGAAATCTTTTGAGTTATAGTTGAAATTCTTAATATTTATACTTAACTCCTATTCTGTATTCATATCCTCTCCTTTTCAAAATACAACACTCCTCAAGGAGTGACACATGAAAGCTAATGGAAGCCTGTTGTGGCTTTATTTATTAATGCACTCTAATGGCTCACAAAAGCTATCTGAAGAGCATGGACCTATTGGGAGCAAATGCATTAAGTGTTCTGGTTTGAGGTTTTTTCATTGTTCTTGTTTTACTTACACATTAACGTAGTGTCACACCTCCTTGTATGGAGATAGACTGGAAAAGGATGTGACTTCACCTAAGCTTACAAGGGCATTAGACTACAATGCCCTACAAGTACTGTTTACAGGTGCAAGGTAAGATATGGTCTTACTGTGCTGCAAATCCATAACTATGAGGGAAAAACTTCAGCAATTAAAAAACTATAATGGAATTTTTAACCTCAAGTAACATTGTGATGAAAAACTAACAGCATCTGAATTTCAGTCTCTTCAAAGTCATGACAGGTCAGTGTCATCTTAAATATTAAAAAAATTGTTGCCATCTGTGTTATGTTATACTTTGTTTTTTCTGACACATGAAGCCAGAAGCCACTGTGCATTTTTCAGCTATGCTTTAAAAGGAAGAAAATATCCTATGAGTAATGGGAAGAGAGGACTGGACAAGAAGCAGGGAAACCAAGTGACAATCATGGTCAATCACAACTCATTTTCGATGAATGGCCTAGTAAGAAAAAGTCTACTTCTATCTTTTGTCTCCTGTATACACCAGATATTAGAGCACGAAATAGTTGAAAATAAAGAGCCTCAGGAGTTTAGGGGTTTCAGTGAAAAAATATTGAAAATTCAACTACATTGAAAAAGTAAGATCAACTTCACCTACAGGATGATTAACACCTTCCAACCTTCAACAAATGTGTGCTTCTGCTGCAAATTTCTTATTAGCTCAGGCAGCACTTCATATTTGTGTGTTTATCAGCTATTCTCTCCTTTAAGTTCCCCAAGAGCAAAGGTAACCTCTATTCTGCATCACTCTTCACACCACAAAAACTGTTTTGTCAAGTTTGTCACAAGTAGCACAGACTCTCATGTAACAGTTCTGTTAGTTGGTATATTAATTGCAATGCTTTCTGACCTTAGCCCTGGCTTGCCACTAAATATCCCTCCATCTCGGAATAAGCAAAATGGCTACACACTGTTTTATAAAGAATTTGTAGTTCACAAAAGACAGCAATACAAAGCTGCACTCTGCAGTCAAGCCAATACAAGACTTTTTAAACACAATACTTCATACAAAACTTACCTGAACACTTCCCTAACCAGCCATCCTATGTTACTGGCCAATGAAAAATTTGTTCAACACTATTGGTAGAAGCTGAACGAATATGGTCAAAGGAATGTCAGAACACTCTGGATTACAATAGAAATACCCCCTAACAGCTTACATCTGAAATATACTACTATATATACAGTCTATGCTGTTAACACTACTTACTCATCAGAAGGACAGCAAATAAATGAGTTAATATCAATAGTTGTGTTTCATGCCATGCCTACTCAACACTCCATTTCAATGTCTAACTGTAATTTTAAGACATTAATATGTATTTTAGGTCATAACACATTCCCCCTCCCAGCGACAAAATCTGAATTAAATTACTAATGTAGAAAAAACCCCAGTCATCTCACTTAATTCTAGTAACCCAAATTACTTAGCTCATTTGCAAGGTGCTCTTCCATTCCAAGTAACAGCTTTTACTAAAAAAGTGCATCAGTAATGTTCAGGATTGAGGAGAAGGGACCCAACTACTACTGGTTAAACTGTATAAAGAATTTTAAAATAAAATTGCACTTACATCATAACTATAGTCTGCATCATTTGTTACTGTCAAGTCTGCAAGGTCTCCAAGGCCCAGTACACTTAACAACACATCATCAGAACCCATAATAAATGACTTGCCTCCTCCAGGTGGAAACGTTATTGGCTCAGCTACAAAGAACAAAACAGTTTCTTTAAGTCTCAATAGAGTAATTCAAACTGATGAAAAGCTGCATTATTCATCACTTAACAGCAAAGCAGAGTTTAAAACTGAACTTGTATGTACTACACACAGCCCCAACTAAAAAAAAAAACCAAGAGCATGAGGACACACACACATGTGCAAACACACACACATTATATACACAACTCTTGTACCATGCTTCATCATTTGATTTCAACTTACTTACAGAGGTGTTGATACTGACAAGTGACTTGACTGACATTACTTTACACTGCAATACCAAATGTACATTCCAGGTTTCCAAATTCTCAGCTGAGTTTTTCATTCAATACACCATGTCTCCTGCCTTCTAGCCACTTGCAAATATGTCTTTGTGTTTTACACTAGTTAACTATTTCTACTTGTACACTAAATATTTTTTAATCACTCAAGCAAAAGACTCCTGCAAAACATCTCTTCCGCTTTGAGTTTTCTCAGGCAACTGAAAAAATGAAGCATCTATTATTTATTCATTTCCTCTCTTAGTTTCTCAGCATCATTTTGGATTCTAATTTTAAAGTACACTCAACTGACGCTCATGTTGTCTAGCTGTGCCTACTTCAAATTAAAATTTAACATTTCTGCTAATTATCATTTAAAATGAATAAAAGTTATATATAACCATTCACTATGAATTTGCATCTGAATAATAAAGTTTAAAATATTCACCCATATTTATTACCCTCTTCAATGATTTTGCAAATCTCCATTAACCCACAAATACCAATTTTGCAATAAGGAATAGGAATGAAGGCTTAAACATTGTAATGCTTCAGCACATTTTAGAAGCTACTTTTACTTTTCCGTTTTCTTTTCCACTTAGAAATAGCCACACTTCTTAAGCAGAGTATGTGAAATTAAGGTCTGTGTGAACTTCAGCTAAGTATAACTATCTGCAAAATATGTTAAATTATATCTGACATCTTGAAAACTTAAACTTGCTTGACTTTTGAATCTCACTGATCTGGCAGAGAGAATTATGGCCTCACTTTAACGCCACTCCTTATTTCTTATCCTCCTAGAAAACCCTTCAATCTTAGAGAAAACAGTTTCCAGTTTCCTGGGATTTTGTCTTCCAGAAGCAGTTCCAAACAAGAGGACTAATAATTAACACATTCCTGTTTAGAACACACATGTCCATTATTCCATATGACCACTATCTGAATGGTAACATAGGTCTGATCCACTCCCATGGAACGAAAGTGACTGAAACCAGGTGTACAGTTACAGATGTCTGGCACCACTGCTAGGGCTAGGCAAACAGGAGCCAGTCCAGCTAGATCAAAAGACATCACTTCCCAAGAATAAAATAGGTTTTAATGCTTCAGAACTATAGTACTATTAAGAAATGTAACTTCATTAGCATAGTCAATACAACTATTTCTGAGAATCTAAGAACATAATCTAAGAATACAGACTGCTGTTCCTACAGTTGCATAAAAAGAGCAAACAATATTCTAACTATGCACAATCACCTCTTGTAAAAACATTCACAATCCATACAAGTTTGACTCATAAGAATGCTACATTACATTAACAGCCCAAAATGGCTTACCATGCCCTTATATGAATAAGCTTTTTATTTCCATCAGTAATTTACTAAAACTCTACATCTGAAGATCTACTACAAACCACTTACACTACAAAAAAGATATATTCCTACAAAACACCTATTTACTTTCCCCTTACTCCTATCTGATCTTTAGGACAGGCCCACAAGGTTTAGGTAAGCCTTGTAACCTGTCATACTAATTCTTTGTGAAACTAACGTACCTGACCTTAACAGATTAACCTTCCTATGCTTTATAATAAAAAATAAGGACCACCACATCAAGAACCTATACAACAAATTTGTCAAGTTTTGTTTGCATGAGTGACTATTTCTTTATTTAAAGCTTCAAAATTCATGCTACTCAAAATTCAGAAGACTAATTCAGAATACTAAAGCTGCCCATATGTATGTACATGTGTTCTATAATTTATTTGTGAATTTTATATTTTAAAGTGAGGTATATTTGAGAAGTTTAAAAAATGGTTGCAAACTGCTTTTGCAAAAAAGGAAACGGCAGAATAGTAACATAATGAAAAATGCATGATGTTACAGCTACTAAAAATAAAGACCCACATCTTCAGATACCAAAACAATGCATCAATAGATATATGCAAATGATAGTTAAATAAATGACTTTTTAATGCTTTTAATCTAGAAAAAAAATACAAATATTTTTCTAACACACAGTACAATATTGTTCTCATAGCATAATATAAATGCTTAACTGAGTTTGCAATCAATAAATATAAAGTTAAAATGTGATAGTACAAGTTCCTTTGTAGGTGAAACTAGGGGAAATAAATATTGAAATATAAAATTGTATAATTAAATATTTGCTTAGCCAATCTTAATGAGCACTTCTTACCTTCAAGTTCTTCACATCATACACAATTAAGTCAAAATCAAGCAGTGATTGTACAAACTGCTTTAATCTCTGATCACATATGTATAACCATATTGGCTGCTGTTGTCTACTGTACAACAGGCACATCTTGTTTCCCACAAAGTTAGTATGTGGTACATCAAAAGCAGCTGTTTACACCCAAGCAGTTAGCTGTTACTGCTTTTTTTCTGTCAATCTGTAGATTGACACCTCTGCAATCTATAGATATTAGATATAGATAGAAAAACAACCAGTGAAGAAAATAATTTTCTCTGCACTGGATGGACAATCATGTTGATACCATTTCTGAAATAAAAGAATATGTTGAAATGGAAACTCCAATTTCTCATGGCCAAAATTATCAAGTGTGATTACAGCATAACATTTTAATTAACCAGGTAGTTCAGAGTGAAAAATAAACAAACAAATGAAAAACAAACAACGAAAAACCCAAACCCAAACTCTCACACCTTTAGAGGTATGAGATATTCCAAGCCATTTAGAGCTAGTTCCTCCCTGAACCCCCTTAAAGAAAAAATTATCAACCACTATGTCAGAACTGTAATATTCAAAGTATGGCGTAAAACTTCCATACAGTCAAAAGACAACTATAGCTAGACAAAATTCCTCAGCATAGGCTAGTGTATCCTAGGAAGAAAGCCTGAAGTTATCTGCAAAATCTTAGCTTTTAGAACACAGCGCAATAAATAATTGAGTAAAATCTGTATTTTATGATAATGAAGTACTTGGCCTTGTAATACATCTAGAAGGAATTCAAATAAAACACTGCCTGTTTATTTGCAGTTTTGCACCATATGGTACAGAAGCCACATAGCTTTCAGGATAGAAATAGCAGAACTTACACTCTAATATTCAAGTTTAAAAACTATGCAGAAACCAAAATAAGCAAATAAGATAACAGAGATATTAATATTATTACTTCTAATAAATAAAGAGCAAACTACACTGACAAGTTAAAAAGACATGGACACATTAAACAGCGTGAAAATATAAACATGAAAGCAGTTTATTTGAACAGTGTGAACAATCTTTACTTGAAGGCTAACACAGTGTTTGTGCTACAAGAACCAGGAAATAAAAGTCAGTCCCTATCAAATTCAAATCTAGCACCTATTTCTTCAAAAATATATACTGGTTTTGTCCAGTATAATCTTAGATGTAAGGCCTCTACCTGAGACAGCATCCCTGTCCATAACAAGGTCTGTGTCTGTTTCTTTGCACAACACGTATGGCCTAAATACCTAAACATGGCTGAAAGGCAACCTAAAGCATGTAAACACTGAATCTAAAAACAACCTAAATATACATCTACAAGTTCTAGCAAGTGGATTTTCATCTGTAGATTTTTCAATTGCACTCCACAGGTAAATTTGATACTGCTTCATCTTGAATATGGAAATAAAAACAAAGATGAAAAGGAAGGCAGTAAATAAGACTGTTGTAAAATGACAGTTTTGGAGAACAACAAAAAAACCTCCTTGAAATGTGGTTTGGGGTTGTTTTCTGCTTGCCTGTTGACAGGTATTTGTGAGGCCAAGGATGAAAAAGAACAGGAGAACCAATCGATTCCTGGAATCAGCAGTAATGCAAATTCTATTTCTGCTATAGCTGACACCATGCCAGGGCTTATGGGTCAAAGATCATCTTAAAAGAGCCAAATCTGAATACACCTGAGTATTTTGAATTAATATGCTCTAAGCAGAGGACAATTTACATAATGGTATTCTAATTTCAAAGCTAATACAGGAAAATCATTCCTTTAAAACAAAAAATTTAAAATCAAAATACAAGATTTTCAACTTTATATATAATAGCTTGCCACTAATTTTCATTGCCAAAGATAATCCTGAAACTTAAATAAATACTTAGTAAAGAAATAAATAGTGTCTTTGTAAACTTGTGTACATAGATCAAGGGAATTTTATAAAAGAGAACATTAAATTTGAGGAAAAGAGACTAATTAGTCCCATAACTTAAATCACCACTTTTCATTTCAAAATCCAAACTGTGTATCAAATGTTTATACTCACCTTTTTTCCCCTCAATGAATAACCTATTTGTGAAAGGTTTTGCTAATGGGGGGGTGTCTCCAAAGAGGGATTTAATAGTGAATAGTGTCAGAACACACTGCTGTACATGAAGTTATCTAAAAAATCTTATGAAACAATGCTGAGTTATAAAAAGCCACAGAAACTACAGCCATATTCTCATAAAACCATTTGGGAAGAATTGCAAGTAAAATAATAATGTGGCAATCTGCAACTGCATTCAGCTTTACAGAGGGGATAATAAATGACAGCGTGTGCTTTCTAAAAGAAATCTCCTGAAATATAGTAAGTAGCTGAATTTTTTGTACCTTCCTCTGCTCTTGCACCTTCATGATCAGTCATTCTAGAAGAGGGTGACCTAGATTGATTAATGATTCCTGAAGGGATGTGGGGTATCTCATCATCGCCCAGATCAGCTATCATGTCGTGAAGTTTTGTCCTGTTGACTCCTGTAAATTAATGTCAGCAGCAAAAATTCATTTGATTGCTACCGCTTGACTTGACTGAAGTCTAAAAATCCATTAAATAAGAATAATTACTGATGGGACCTCCTTAAAATAAATAGTGCTTTGCTTTTGTTTAGTATTAGTTTGGAAATCAAAAGCAGGAGTTAATACACCAAGTCTGAAAACTGCATACAAACAATTTAAATTCACTAAATCAAAGAATAACTCCTTTGTGTTCTGTAGATCTATTCTACAATTTCCTGTAGGAGAGAGAAAAAAAATCATCTTACAGCCCTACTGGAAAGTCAAGCCAAATACTAAAAGAACATTCACTATTAAACAAAAAAATGTATGATTTAAACATTTTCTAAAATATTACACAACTTTAACTATACTAAACAATTTAACATTAAAGAACAGAGTGCTAATTAAAAATAAGCTTAAAAATGAGAGCAAAAGTACAGACAACTCATAATGGGGGTGCAACGAACAATTAACTTTCCCTGCTTTGAATGGTATTTAGATTGTATGAAATGTTTGTTGAACACAGCAGCAAGAATGCTTCCACCACTGTATGAGACTCCAGATGTATATTATATTAAAATTATTATAAAAGCAAGCTTCTAGAAACAAAGCATTCTGAATTATATGTACATTTAATTAATATGTAGACATTAGCAAACAAAAAAGTATAATTTAAAATATCTTTAAATTACCAAATCCACACCTTTATAGCTTCCACATCAAAAAGTCAAGCTTCAATTATAAAGCGTATTTCAGTGAGAGAATCTCTTTAAAGAAAACAATCCATAATGATGAAAGACATAACAAAATTTCAGCCAAAAAAATAGCCCTTCCTGGGACTGCAAGCAGAGATATTGCGGACCATTTAGTAAGGGAAGCATTAGTGAACAAGTTCTTATACTGAAGCGACACGTCTCACACTAATGAAAGAGGAAATTGAAACTAAACCAAAGCCTTTATTGCCAAAAAAGTTAAATGCATATACTATTATTACAGATGACTTAACAAACTCAGAACCATCATTCAAACAGTGAAACACTAAAATGTACTCTTTCACAAAGTATCTGATCATTTCAGATCTTACTGGTTTAAATCAATGTGTTCAAAAATAGGTGTCCATGAATAACAGAATTCTCTAAAAATAATGGAGAATTCCCTGCAGAGAGGGAAGACCACAGAAAGTATTTACTGAAGAAGAATTACAGGAAGTATACCTCACAAACCCCTAAAAGGATGCTATATAACTATTGTCATTAATATTTGCAATACATTCTCATTTTGCCAAGTAATAAAACTCCCTATATTTATGTTTTTCTGCTTTGGGTATTTTTTTCTTTCCTTCACAGAACACTTAGTATTCTAGTTAAATATACAAAGACTGCTACCCAGAAGCAATCTGAGAATAAAACTGGCTTCCAAAAGCTTTCCTCATAAAACAGATGACTTGAGCAGTTAAGTTTCATTTCATTCTCCTGTAGAAGAATGTCTAGAAACCTGTGATCCCAGCTGATGAAGTGAATGTAAAATTCACAGGCTCTATACTGAAAGGATTTCATTTCTGAAGTATAGCACTCAATATTGCAGCCAGCAGGTGAGATCTCACATAAGAAAAGTCGCTCTTAGAATGGACAGATCTCTACACCAAACAGACTACAAAGTTTGTCTTCATCTTTATTACAGTGAGCCATCAGCTAAGCACCTATGATGACCAGAAGCAGGTATATTCTTGAAGATATTATAGAGCAATCAATAAAATGACAGGATAAAAGTCATGACTGGGACCCTAAACTGTTTACTTTCATGAACCCTTTGCTTTCCAGAAGAAAACACCATTTGTCTTCTCCACGTTGATATGCATGAATTGTTCAACAGATTGATGCAAAATGCCAGAAATGGCTTATAAATGCTTACTTTATCTGAACTGAAGCATCTTCTCCAGGTGCTTTCATGCCAAACATATGAGCATGACAAGTTTGTCTTAAAGCACACTCAGAAGAAACTAAAAGTAGCCCCTCTGCTCTGCTATCTTTAATTAGTTTGTCACTAATTGGGGGACTGATATCCTTGCCTTACAGTGTTTTTCAGTATATTTGGGCACTTATTGTCCTTCAGGCATAACCTCAGAACAGTCTTCAAACATCATACAACACAGAGAGAAGTTTACAAAGGAGCAGCTGCTGTTCTGAACAACTTCTGTGCATTTCAGGCTGAAAAATATGTCAGCATTCAAGACTGTGCCACCACTACAGAAGACTTCCCAAGTTTCTGCTTTCATGTAAGTGCAAGTGTACCTTCATGCAACTGTTCAAGTATAGTAAATGTTACAAGGAGATTTTTCAAGAAAAAAGTGTGCCACCTCTGCATAAGCAACTGTGGTCAAGGCACAAAATGGGATGACCCTTTTACCCTCAAAAAAAAGCCAAGGACAAAAAAAAATTGACCTGGTATGAACAGAAGCAAAAGTTACAGTACCATCTCGGTGTACTGTCCTTCAGAAATCAAAAGTGAAAAAGATAACTGAATATTCAGTGATGAAAAGGTTTAGTCTGAGAAGCCTTAAGCAGTTTTATTAGGTGGAAGATGTATTAGTCCAAGCCTGAATATAACACAGAGATTCTTATATGTCAAGAAGAGGTGATGGTAACGAAGATGGTGAAATTCAGATCTCTTTTCAGTCCTATCAACTATTATACTATTTCCAGAAATCAAGGGTAGGAAAGTGAACAGTATGGATACTGTTTTGTAAGTACAGAACAATTAAACTGAAGGAAAAGAGCAGGAAAGTTTAAAAAAAAGCACAAAAAGCTAAAGAAAAGCAGTAAAAGTATCTTCATTTCAAGAGTGATATACATATATACACAAGCTGTGAAAACTTTCAAACTGAGAACGTGGGCTTTAGGGAGTCATAGATGCAGGAGGTATTGGGGGGCTTTAACTATGAAGGCTAGTAGAAGAGCTAGGCTTGCAGCCAGGCCCAATCAAGAAGAGTTTAATGTAGGATGTGAGAGTTTGAGTATTGGGAAGTATAGTGTACCAATCTGATTGCGCAGGTGAGGATAGCAATCAGTAGTGGGAGTGAGCTGGCGAGTGTATAAAATAGGAGGTAAATGCCAGCGTTCGGGCATTCTGGTTGGTTTCCTCACTGTGTGATGAGGATGAGAGTGGGGATGAGGGTGGCTTCGAATGCGATGTAAAAGAGTATTAGTTCTGAGGCTGAGAAGGCTAGGAGGATGAAGAGTTGAGCTAGCATTACTCTTGTAGCAAAGACTCGTTTGCAGTTGATGGGTTCTTGTTCTAGGTGGTTTTGGCTTGCTATGGTTATGAGGGGGACGAGTCAGTATGAATGCTTCATAGAATGAAATGAGATATGCAACATCTCCACTATCATACCCTGCAAAGGTGACAGGCTATATCTGAAAAACAACCATCCCCTGATTTACCTGCCAAAATCAATCTTATCATCAAATTTGGGCAAGAAAGAGGCCTTAAATTCAGCATGTTACTGAAAAGAGAAGCCTGCTTTTGTAGACATCAAACCTAACTCTTCATCTATGTATCATGGTAAGTCCTGGATAGGTGTGGTTTGTTCCTCTGCTTTTGGGGTTTCTTAACACAAGAACTCTTCAATAAACAGATTTTGCATTATTTCACAGCTTACATTGTGAAGGAAATGAAAGTTGTGAGGTGGTGGATTTTTGTTTTTGTTTTGATGGGGTATTTTTAAAGATCCTTTCATAAAGAGGTAGTAGTGCCACACAACATGGTGACTACCTGGACAGACACCCTCTTTCTCCCCAGCGAACAAGATTACTTAATGAAAACATACGTGCTGACAGAAGATGACCTTAACTAAGATCTTCAACCCAAAAGGAAACCTAAGGATACAGACTAGAGAAGTATCAAAATATAGAATCAGATGTACTTCTGTTCACTTATTTATGTGTACATGTGGAATGAAAGTCTCCATACCTGAGGCCAGAGCTGCGTCTGCCCTGTTATTTTACAGTGTAAGTACAGATTATGGCAGTTACAGATGCATATCCAACAAAAGAACCCATCAGAATGTCTGTCTTATGCTGTCTTCCAAGTATTGCAAAAGATGACATTTAATGCACATTTGTTTGACATTTATGATGATATATATTACCATGCAGATAAGCTCTGATGGTACTCAAATTCTGATAGAAGTCAAAACAATGAAGGGCAAAGGAAGAGATATGTATTCAGGATGAAGTCCCCAAATGCTCAGATATGAGCAGCAGGAATTAAAAAGCCCTTCAACATTATTTTCAGTTTCAGAATGTTAAAAAGCTGAGGAAAAAGAAGCCTACAAAATCATATTTCAATAAATCTGCCCAACCTTGAATGCATACTTGTACTCTGTGTATGGAGTTCTCTCATCCAATTAGCTCAGTGATGTAGATGCTAATTTTCAACCAGAAACTATCATGAATGTGACAAGACAAGAATCTCACAAACCACCTTTTAAGACTATATGTGTTCAGGGTTTCCCAAAGGAGAATTCAAACTTAAAACGCTAAACAATGACTTATGTCACTTCCCAGTACTGTCACACAGTTGTCTCCTAAATACTGTCTTCTGTGAACCAAAGATTTCAAAATTCCTTTAGATGAAGAAAACTTTGTTACTTTGTAGCTACTATGGTTCAAAATGTCTAAAATGTAAATAATTTAGTAAGAAAATTTCAAATAAAAGAAGTTCATTTTGGTATTAAAAATAAATTTCTAATGCCACCAAATATTTTATGCAAATTTGATGTCAATTGTTGATTTACATGTTAAATGCTGACACACATTAGCATGCAGATGACTACTGTAGGTTCTCATTAAAGCAAAGACTAAAAAATCTTTGCTTTGTCAAAACTTTTATGTTTATGTGTGTACAAGTCATGCAAAAATGCTGAAAAAACAACTAACATGCACTGTCCAGTAACCATTAGGTGTTACAAAGTAAATTGAAATCTTAATAATTACAGAAGTCGTCAGTAAGTGCTGTATTTTAATTATCATGTAATTTAGTTAGTGTCTACCCATACAATTTTTCAAACTGAGGAAAAAGTTTGTTTACTAGTTATCTCCAGAAATTGCTAAAAAATACTTCCAAAATGAAAGCACCCTCTATGGGAACTTCTCTAAAGTGACATGGGATTCCATCCCAAGCGACCTGGACAAGCTCCAGGAGCAGGTCCATGGAAACCTCCTGAAGTTTAACAAGACCAGGTGCTGGTGCTACACCTGGACTGGGACAAGCCCCAGTACCAGCACAGGCTGGGGATGAACAGCCCCAGAGCAGCCCTGCCCAGAAGGACTTGGGGGTGCTGCTGCCTGAGAGGCTGCACATGAGCCAGCCATGGGCACTGCCAGCCCAGAGAGCCAAACATGTCCTGGGCTGCAGCCAGAGCAGCGTGGGCAGCAGGGCCAGGGAGGGGATTCTGCCCCTCTGCTCTGCTCTGCTGAGAGCCCACTGCAGGGCTGCATCAGCTCTGGGTGCCAGCACAGGAAGGACATGGAGCTGCTGGAGTGAGTCCACATGTATGCAATGGATTTAAACTAAAAGGGTAGGTTTAGATTGGATATTAGGAAGGAATTCTATACTGGGCACTGGAGTCCAGAGAAGTTGTGGGTGCTCCATCCCTGAAGTGTTCAAGGACAGGTTGGATGGGCCTCTGAGCAACCTCTGGTTTGGTGGTTATCCCCACCCATGGCAGGGGGGTTGGAAGTAGATGACCTTTAATATCCCTCCCAAACCAAACCATTCTATGATGACAGATTTAATTCCACTTTATGCACTAGAACTTTGTATTAACAGTTGATAACATAAATTTCCAAAAGCATTTTTATCAGGTAGTTCAACCCTGAAGTTTGGTTTAAACTACATAGTTAGAATAGGTCAACTGGTCAGAAAACTCACCAGAATAGAGAGATATGAAGTAAGATGTTGGTAAATGCACAGAAAAGTGAAGGGCATTATAAAATAAAGATTAGCTCCTAAATAAAGCCACCCAAACATTTGTATTTACGTTACAGGCATTTCCTAATTCTCTATGCCTGGGGCTGTAAAAATAACTACAAGCCCATAAATAGCAACTGATTTTAATATGAACTTGATTCAAGTTCATATCAAAAAAACCAAAAAACCTGCAAAAAGTAAATAAAAACCCCACACCACTATCCCCAGAAAAAGCCCAACAATCACCAGTCCCACAATATCACATTATTATACTTTAAGAAGCAGATGAAGTTTAAATCTTTCAGAAAACTTCTTAGAGTAGGAATGTCCTTAAAATGCAAGTTGTTCATTATTTTTACACTAACATTTCTATGCATTTCATTTTCTTCACCTCTTTAACCTTGAATTTTTGTCTTTTCAACATTTCTCATTGATGAAATGCCTGTCAAAGGTTTTGATTTATTCACATTCAGCAGGTAGAAAGTTAAAGTTGGTTGCCCCCATTACAGAAAATGATGCTTAATGAAAAAAAAAACAAAAACAAAACAACAAACAGAACTCATGAGAAAAAATGTCTTCTATATAAATAGGCAAAAAAGTGTTGCATTACAAGATTCAGAATCTGCACTTACTCTTTACCCCTTTCTTCCCCTTTCGTTCCTTCTTGTACTGTTCCTTCAGTTTACTTATTAGTCCCTGGTCTACATCCCAAACCTCAGCAGTTGGGGACAGGTCATCTTTGTCTACATGCAGCATATTATTAAAAGAAAAAAAATCAGCAATTGGCAATGCAAGCTGTTGGTGATTTACTGTCATAGCTGTATAAGAGCATTAATAAGAGTTATTAATAAATCTTTATTTTAAAGGTGCAGTCTCCGTTTTAAGCTTATAAAAGACCAAGTTTCATTTCATACAGTTTTCCAAGGCACTGTATATCATCAGTTACATATTTAAAAATTGTATGTTAATTTGTTACCAAGGAGCAAACAAATTAAACTTCATAAGTAACTGTTTACGTTAGATACTTCAAAATACACAAAAAAATCATTGGTATTTAGAAACAATTACTGCATCTTTAGAAAGACAGTGTTAAGAAATTATTCAGCCAGTGTTGAATAAGCAAATAAAAGCATTCATGCTATATCTCTCATGAAAATGCAAGCTGAGTAAGTCAGTGCCATTTTATTTATGAAGACCACCATGCATCCTTTCGCATTCATTCCACATGCACAAGAAAGAAACCTTACTCCTACATACAACCAGAGAAACAAGTCTATAAATACAGTTTTTCACATGAAGATGAAGAAGAGTAATTTGTACAGGTGGTCATCCCACTGCATTCCAGAAATTAAATCATAATTAGGAGAAATACAACATTCCACAGTAGTTTCAGAAGACATGTATTTTTCTTTTTGACAAATATTGCAGAGTTAATTATTCTTTATGAAAAGTCAGTTCTGTACTTTTATAAATTATCCATCTCAGTATTTTCTGGAAACTTAGAATTACTAAAAAGATAAACCTGTTTCTATGACAAGGCAAACATAACATTTGCAGAAGCACTTTTGCTAGTAGACAACCAGGCAGCAAACAAACTTGGTTTGTGTGCCAGTTTAGCTTTATACTCACAAAATCTTTAGGCATGAAATCACAAGATTTAGTTCCTCAGTTCCCAACTTCCAATCATATTTACAATATGATTGTACCCATTTTTGAAGTTATAACCATTATAATCATGAAAGTACACAAGAGGAGTCATACACAGCAGAAATGAAGTAACATGCATTTAAAATAAACTAGGAGTTATTCCAAGCACATGTTTCATGACAAAACATGACAATGAATGAGCAGACAGACACCCTAGGATACTGATGCATCTGTCATCATTCAATGACACTCTTGATCAAAGAGGTGGAATACAGAGATGGCAAGGGCAGTGAAACATGAAACAGGAGCATAATGGCAGAGTCCTCTGAGCTGTCCACAAAGAACTCTGGCGATAAGAAGGGAACAGTGACATCCTACACCAAACTACAGCTACATCTACCAAGCTGCAAACACAAAGACCTCAATCTTTCTGATCACTGGGCCTAAGCCTTGATAGAGAGGAAGAGTGATTACTCAGGAAACACAAGAAGCACAGAAAGGTAAGTCAGAGAACATGACCAGTCAAAGAGGAAAAAAATCTAAACTGCTAAAACTCAATTACAAGAAAATTCAATTAAAATCTAATTAAAACAAATTAATAAAATTCCAAAGCACCATTAATAAAATGAAAATAATCAGCTAGGTTGCAGCATTGCAGAGAAGGATTAGGGAAATAAACTGAACCAGAAGATGACCACATCTAACATCAATGTAGTGCTATTCTGAAAAATGCCATTTTGGTACATTTGAAAAGATGCAGTGCATTAAACCGGGACAGTGCAGGTAATGACAAAACTTAAGCAACATGTTCAGTCTGTGTTCTGCACTGGAAGTTAAGAAAATGTCTGTAGAGTGCAAAACAAATAGGGCACTGAATATAAAGACAAAGAATTTGAAGGAACTGGGCTCATTCAGTCAACAGAAAACAGGAAAAGCACAAGCCTGCAAACATAAATATTCAAAACCAACACTGCTGGCTGCAAAAATGTAGGCTGCACATAGAAAACTAGATAAAACACAAACTCAGATTATCTGGCTAGGCTGTGAAATGAATTTCAAACAAGATTTTTAGGAAAATCCAGCAGTGTTTCTCTCCAGCATGCCTAGATATATTAGGCTATTTCAGAACAGAGCCATGTAACTAGAAGACCTCTGTAATTGCCCCCAGGAGCGATCTTGCTTGCACTAAACTGATACAGGACAGCACAGAGGAGCCTGGATGTCCACTGACCTATATAACTGAGTGCAGAAAGGCTGGCTTTAGATTTTTCTATTTTTTAGAAGTTTTTTGAAGATGGCTCAAGAGATTGTGAATTTCAGTCACACACTGCCACCCAGAATTATGGGCACAGTCATTCTCTGACCTATGGTCCATCTGTAAAGAGAACTTTTGTGTTTCATGGGGAAGAGAAATCCAGTGATGAACACGTGAAACCATAAGCAGAATAAAGAGACCACATAATAAGTGACATCCGCAATATGTAGTACAATATATAACAATATGTATATATTGCTGTTTGCTTAAGCAAACTGCAGTTATAAATGCATTTTTTCTTGATACTAAATCACCACAAGGAATTTTTTTTTTTAATTTAGAACTGTACATAGCTTTTTAGTATGTCACATCACTTTGACTCTTCATTTAAGAGTGCTAGAACTTGCTCATCTTTCACTATTTTGAAGATAAACAGTTCCTAAGTAAAACATGTTCCATGACAGGACACTTTAAATCACAATGTTTGGAATTAATTTAACACTCAAAGTATGTTAAGGCACTTACATAAAATATAATGTGTTCATAAAAAGCCGTAACACAGCAGAAAAGAAAAGCAATCCAGACTCCAAAACACGTAGTGACAGGTTTGAAAAAGTCATCAACAGCAAAAATGTAACTATCAAATTTGGTGCTGAAATATTTTAGGATATTGAAAGTTGGACATACAGATAATACTCTGCAATTAAGTACTGTAAATATTACTAAAGCAAAACTAGGCAATATATTTAGAGTCTAAACATCAGATGTTTCCAGATATGAAACAAAAGCATTATTACTAATTAGAGAAGTAAATATTAACTTTTTTTTTCAGAATGTTTAAATGTTTGCAAAGGTAAGAAGAGATAGAAGGAGGCTAGTGACAGGAAAACAAAAACAGGAAGAAAGAAAAAACTATGAAAACGGAACAGAGTTTCCTACATTATGAAGAAAAATATGGATTTTAACCAAAATATTTAAGTTCATGACTGATGCAATTGTTTAGGAAATAACAGTACATATTCATTTAAATGAAGTTTCCCCTCAACATAAACAACTAACTGGATGGACCTGATATTTGAAGTAACAAGTTTCATAGAGTTTAAAATAACTAAAATGAATTGGTTTAGGCATTGGTAAAATAATTGGTATTATTTTATTTTAGAAAGCATTTAAGTGGGACAGTATTTAAAATGTTATTTGTGATAGTTAACAGAGAAGTCTTGTCATATTTACACTGATCATTAAAAAGTAACACAATCCCAAGATCTGATGGACTGTATCCTTAAATGCCCATTTAAGGAAAGAACATCTGTACTAAAATCAGTGACACACTGTGAAAAAAATATTACTATTACAGTTGTAGGCATGTCTTTGACTGATTTAAATAGTAAGTTACAAAATATACAAAAAACTTACGAAAATTGTCTTCATACAACAAAACTGAGAACATACTTTGAAAGATGAAACTAAGTTTATGTTTTATTTCCTCCTTCCCACTTTCTTGTGTCAGATATAAGTTTTTTGGTAGCAATGGGATTGCTGCAGTTAAATCAGCTGTCACAAGTGTGTACAAACTCCTAAACTGCTCTGCCTTACTGTGCTATGGGTTCATTGAAAATGTAATAAACATTCAAACAGCTCTATGAAAAGCATGGTGGGTCAATTTTAAAATAGACCTTAAAATTGGGTAACTACTTGAGAAAATGCCAGACATAGAACACACTGGAAAGCAATCCTTGGAAACAGCAACTTGGAATTTCAATGGACAAGCTAGTTCAAACAATAGGTTTCAGCAGTCTGGATAAATCTTTGACTGCATGAATTACAGTATCAAACTATCTTGCCTTTTATATACAATAGTAAGACTGATACTAGAACCACAACTTTCTACATCACTATATATTTGAAGGGATGTTGCAAGCAAAGCCAAAAACTCTTGCTTCAGGTGCTATGAGATATCTTTTACCAAGAGATCTGCCTGTGTGCCTAAATGAAAAGATCATCAAGAAACTGTTTAAATAACATCACCTTCAAAAGGGAACAACAGCAAGCAATTAAAATTATACTAAAAATAGACAGTTATTACCAAAACTAAAGGTAACAGCTTGCTCAGCTTCATCTTCCAACTAGAAATAAGACTGAGTTTTAAAAATAAAGGTGACTAATCCTTTGGTACTAGTTAGGAAAGAATGCTTTCAAATCCTTGCTACCTTCAAAATCAAGACTGTATTATTTTCCTGGAAGATGGGCCATTACTTAATTTTTGTAAATCTTTATATTTTCTTTGCTCATTGGGATGTTTATTGAAGTATGAGTTCATTGTCACATAAAACGCTCAAACAACACAATCGAATGGCAGTTTGGGACTTCTTTCATTCATAGTCAATTTCCCATTTAAAGGCAGATATCCATTACTTGGATCACTTTTCTTTTTCCTATACAAATTTTCTCCTTTCAATCTCCTCTTTTGAAGCATGTAGGTTGCAAAAATTACCAACTTAACATATTTTGTTTCCCATCAAGTTACTAATAAAGAGTTGGGCTATTAGAAATGGTTTTGTTTTTTTTTTTTAATTTTACTAATACAAGCCATAATAGCAACAACATCTAAAAATATGAGTCAGAAAAATAAAAGAATGGTCCATTTTTCAAGTACACCCAAGACATTAATTTAACTTAGGTACGAAAGTTTGAAGGTCCTGATAAGAAACAAATACAAAAAAAAAAAAAAAAAGAAAACTGTATTTGAAAGCAAATTTAATCCAGGTATAAAAAAAATCAGAATCCTAGCCTTTCTTACCTAACAAAGAAAATATTCTCCTCTTAGTTTTGAAATCAGAAACAAAACCTGAAAGAAATGTGACTACAATTGTACTTGCACCTACAACAACATATATCATTTTCTAAGCATCAATGTTTTATCATCACATTCATCCACACATCCACACCATTTTAGTAAGTATTACAAAACTCTTAAGAAGTATCATGAACAAGTTTTCCTTTAAATTTAAATGCTTTTATTAGTGTCTTACCCCACTCTGTTCCATCTCCTGAACTTCGAGCTTCTCCAGCTCCCTCACCATCTTCAGCTGTCACTAAAAAGTCAAATTCTTTCAAAGCTTCTTCAGTATCAGGGTCATCTGTAAGGTCAGCAGCTAAACCTTCATTACCAATCTGCAAGAAGATAAATATTTTCCTGCATTTGAATCATAAACAGATTTTCTAGTCATTTAGGTTAGAAGATATATAGGCTATTCTCACTGAATAATTTGTTGCAGGTGAAAACATTTTTCAATTTAAAATGCAGAAGAAGAAACTGTGATCTCAGTTGGCCTATCAAAACAAAAAAGAGAACAGTGCAGTCTGCTGAATGTTAGGAAATAAAAGGAACACTGACACTAGCTTTAGCAACAAAAATCTCATACACCCCAGCCTTCACTTTTTTTATTTAACACAGGAATTAGACAACTTTGTTGATTTTCTTGCCCTATCAATAGCTCTGCAGAGAGAGCTTACGAACTATGCTTTCTACTGGTCCAGAAGCTTTTCTGTCTTTTTGCTTTCCAGTTCTATTTCAGTGTTAAGCACAAGCTTGGAATATAGAATATTTAAAGAAAACTGTCTTTTTACTACTTCTAACCATATCTTCACCTTAAACAAAACAAACTCTCTGCTAAGGCATCAGTGAAAAGTTTTATTTTATTGTTCAGTTCAAGAAATTTTCCACGTGAGGTTATTTGCAAAATGTTCTTACTTTTGCAAAAAGAGACCATTTTTATAAAGATAACTATAAATGATCCTTTTGTTTTCTATTAAAAAAAAGCTTTGTCAAAAGTCAAAAAGTGAGTGTAAGATCTTTATATATGCTTAGAGATTTACTTGATAATGTTATTACCATTATTTTTATAGAAAAAAAGGGATTCAACCTAATGCTTGAATAATCTCTTTACCAGAAGTCCAAGGTATGGTGAAAACCCCTCCCTGACAAATCAGTTCAGGAGATTTAAGGCTTGCATCAAGCCAAGCTCACACTGCCAACTATTCAGGAAAATCCAATGAAGCATTCATATTTGCAAACAGCCCGGTTAGTTGCTTTGAAGTTTGCGATGTAATGTATAAAGTAAACCACCACACCTATTAGTAACGCATCAGCATATAATCCACTCTGATAACAATAGTGCAACAAATACTTTGACATTACACATTTCTATCATCTCTAGAGAAAAAATTCCTTTTGAAAGGGAATTTCAGATCTATTATAAAAAGAAAAAAAGTATTTTACTTTGTGTTTCTTATTTATCCGATGCTTTTCTTTTCCTTCTGCAATATCTTCTATCATGTCATTCTCCTCTTCTTCATCACTATCATCTGCATTTTCTAAGAAATTGAATGTTTCAAGAACATCACCAGAATTCCTATATAAATAAAAACATTAAGAGAGAATCCATTTTACTTGCTGAAGAGATTTAGAAGCTTAACCAGATTAAACAAAATTGCTACCTGACAACTTAAGAACTTAAAAACCAGTAAAACAAGAAATTGCAGAATGAAGAAGTTGCTACATCTGCTTAAGTCCTTATTACAAAAGCACTATTCAACAGATGCCTTCCTTAAAATAACGACTCCAAAATGATTATATTACACAATTTAACATCAACACACAATTTTCCTGTATATCATGTTAGTATAACATATGTGTATGTATGTAATAACCGTATATGTTCTAATGTACAATCAAATTCAGTTAAGTTCATAATCATTTGTGGTCAGCTACACTCACACAGATGTTCACAGACTCTCCAGCCAAAAGTTCATTGTGAACTGACCAGTACATATCAATGACTAATCAAATCAAACTTTATGCATTTCTTATCTCTTCACTTACCTTTTGATTTCCTGTCCCTTTTGTTTTGACGAAGGAGATTCACCCCCATTCAGGATCTGTTCTAAGTTCTTTGTCTCTACTGAACCATTTGGTTCTGAATTGGAGAGCCCAAGCAAAGACCTTACCCGCTGGGAGCGTACATCCAATATTGTATCTGTATAACCTACTTCCTGAAGATACCTAGTTATGTTAAGAGAAGAAAGAAAGAGGAAAGCATATTTGATGAAAAAGGAAACTTAGTATTCACTGCTAAAAATGAATGTCACTGTTGTATCATTTAAGGAAAAATAAGCTTCACAATCCCTCTCACATGGAAAACCTTCCTCTGTACTGCTTAAAGCTCAGGACTCTGAGGTCCTGAAGAACAAATCACTATTTGCCCACCTCAGTTATGTTTCATAGAGCTCCTCAAACTGCAAGAAAATACACCAATATCCAACAATGGTACTTACTGTCGCAGTAACTGTCTGCCTTGCTTCCAGGTCAATTGGCTATTCTGAGGTACTGCAGGAACCTCTGTATCTTTGGTATCTTCTGAAAGACACAGTGCCATAGTTAACACCTAACTTATTCTGCTTTTAGACACAAACAAAAATTCCCATCAAGTCAAAAATATACATCATGATCTGTAGTTTCAAATGGGTATAAATGTACCCAAAATGTGGTACTTGTAAAGCAGAATGGGGAGGGAAAAAGGGAGCGGGTGGCATATAACTCTGTAGACCACGATTTTAAGGCACGCTATCAAATACAGGCCCAAAGACCAACATTTCAAAAGAAGTCAAATGCAATTCAACTTATTAAAGAGCCCAGCATTGTTAGGAGAAATGCTTTCTTCCATCTGCAATACTTTGAAGAGCAAAACTGGTATTATCAACTTCATATTTACAACTGCAAAATCAGATGCACTCAGAAAAGCAGTTAGGATAGCCTATTTTTTTCTTCTTTGGAGTCTTTTCCTTGATTTAAGATAAAAACATTCAGAGCTTCTACAAAAAAAAGTCAATTAATTTTGATTTTCAGATGAAAAAATATTTACCCCATTTACCCCATAACTTCCCTAGATATATTCCCTATAACAGACCTAACAGGGGGGTGCAGAGAAGAAAGCTGAAATAAATTAAACAGACAAAAATTTATTGTAAAAAAGTTACCTGATTCAAAAGTTGGCATTTTCAAGTCACCTTGGTTCAATTCTGTGCCATATTTTAATTTATGATATTTTGCCCTGAAAAAGTATGCAGATGTTTATCAAATTAGTAGACAAGACTCTGACCAACTCAAAACATTCAATTGTTCCCATTTAAAGCAACCATACCAACATAGTACAATTAATCCTGCTAGAACTGTTGTGATAATTCTTGCATCAAACAATTATTTCTAGTCTTTCAAGAACACAGTTTTGAGACAGTATTTTGACAATTACTCACAATATCAAGTAGCTTACAGACAAGAGTTTAGTGTGTTCTTCAAGAACGTGCGGTTTTTCCTGTGTATCATCTAGTTAGACAACCTTTCAGAAACCAGCAGGTTCAATAACTTAGAAATAATTTTTCCAGTTGTACCACTGTCATAGGTAGCCAATCACACTACAATGAATGAACTTATGTGGGGTTCCTGCCTATCTGCCACTTTCAATTTCCACTTCAATTTGTTTCCTGCTCTGTCTTTGCTTATGATACATATCCCTCAGAAGAGCCATGTTAGAGTGACTGTTTCTCTCACCACCTGTATTCTCTTCTGGATTTTGTCCTCCTTATTGACTGGAGGCTTAGCTTCCTATTTCTACTTAGTCCTCCTATGCAAAAGCACCTCAGTCCTTCCCATGTTCTGATCTCTGATTCACTAACCCTAATCTCTCCTTCTCCATCTGATATGCCAAGGCCTGAACAGCAGGCCTAGGCCTGAGCTGACTTACAAGTTGAATCTTGAGCATCATGCAATTAATACCATCAAGATTCTTTAGTTAAAAATAGATGATCAAAATATTTATATTAGTTGTTCTTATTGCCAAACTGGCTGCTGTAGATACGTCTGTATAACCTTGAGTAAGATATATTAAGAGATTCTCCTAACTAATGTCCCTCAGGGCTTGTTAGTAGGAGAAATCCTCCCAGACTATATCCCTAGAGACTTGTTAGTGGAATATTTTAGGCAAAAAGCCTCCCACCATGGCCTGGGCTCTGGCCCTGGCTAGTCAGGAAGCATGCCATCAGAACCAGACTATTGCTGCACAAAAGGCTAAGAAGTCACTTGGACTTGTTGATTTGGGCCTATAAAAGCTGGACCTGTTTTTGGACAAACCTGAGACCTCACCTATGAGCAGACACATACCACACAGGATCTTCCCAATTGCTGGGAAGGCTTCTCCAGGTCCTCACTGCACAAGGACTGTGACTCTGGATAACAGTGAAGTGTTTAGGCAATTGATGATGTATCCTTCTCAATCACTAGTCTCTCTCTCATATAGTAATGTATTACCTTGCTTATTTTTGCTTGTTGCTAAAGCCAAATGAGTAATATGCTTATTATTTTATCAAATGTATCCCCTTACATCTGCCTCAACTTTAATTAAGACCATTCTTTCCACTGGTGTCTGTGTCCATCCCACCACCCCCATCAACTGGCCAAACACCATCACTTTGTAAAATACTGGTCTTGGTGATACTATTTCCATGGAAGTATACATAAGCCTTCAAAATCTTATCCTCTACCCAAGTTGCCTATCGAAATGTCTTCAGCTCCCTTTACAACCAGGAATCTCATCCAAACTACCTATACCTATATACTAGAATTCTCAAACTTTATCACTGATCTTTGACAGTTTGACTTTTATGTCCTAGATCCTTTGCAAAAATACTCAAAATCTCATGGTACAGAGCTCTAGGTGTTCTGCACTAAGCCAAAGTGAAAAATATCCATAAAAACATTAGCAGCAATATTTTGATGAAGCCCTCTAAGCAATATAGTTGTTATCACTCCAAATGAAACATCTGACCAAAGCTTTAAGAATAACTGAACAACACTTAGCTTCCATCAATCATAAAAACTATTCTCGAATATGAAACTTCTCAAGTAAAGACACCTAATGGAACAAGTGCTGGACAAAATCAAGGATTTCCAAAAACCCTTCTCCAATGCCTGAGCCACTACTGCAAGTGTTTTCAAACTGAAAGTACAGGTTGGTATTCAAATGGTGCCTTATATATTTGATGGCAAGGATTTTCTTAAAGATTACACAAATTTCTGCTAAAATTGCAATTAGGCAGTCTCATTAAAAACTGTCAGTAGATGGCACTATTGACTCTTTTCAGTAAGATAAAATCCCTCATTTCATGGCAATCACACTGTAACTGAAAAATTGTAAAGCTGCTGAAGACTTTTTGTGACCTGAATCCAACTGTCAACTAAACAGAATCATATTTTTCCACTATTTATGAATATGTTCATAGCTCATCCCTGCACTAGTTAGACTGTCTACCTCAGGTGCTCTCTTAAAACTGAGAGACAAAACTTTGTGCCCCATTGTAACAGGGCAATATTCCACCAAGCTTCCCAAATATGAGACGTACAGCGAGAGACCAGAGAAAATGATTATTGGCTCAAGACAACTGAAGTGTGTCTGGTTAACTTGAAGTTGGATGGGCTAGAGTTTGCTAAGTCAATCCCTTGTGAAATGTTTTTTCTTTGTTTAGTTTAAAATTTGCCCTTATTTTCTAAAGCTTGCTGTTCAATCTCCTGAGAACTTTGCCACATTTTCCCATGCACCTGCCTCAGGATATTAAAAAAACCTAAACCCCTTTAGGAAACTTGTCAAACTAGTCTGGGGCTTTACAAATATGCACTACAATTTATATGCCCTATAAAGTACTGTCTATCTGGCAGGTAAAAAACCCCGAGCAACCCTAAACAACCAAAATGAAAATAATTCTAGTCAAATAAAGTTGACAAAATATTTTTTGCTCAATTCATAAGTGAAGCCAATAAAGCACTATAATTGAAAAGCCAACCCAAATTTGTTCAATTTAGAGCTGTGACATACTATTTAGGAGCAGTTGTTCCATTTTGGAGTTACAATTTCAAAACATTAATTAAAATTCTACTTTAACTGTTCACTAGCACAGATAATGATGGATCTGATCTAGAATTATACCAATGACTAGCTACTATAAATAAGAGAAAATACTGCTGCATGCAATGAGACCAGTTGTGTTTCACATCACAACTTCAATTTCACAGCAAAAATTTAATCTTATTAAATTCCAATCAACTATGTATTTGCACATCTATTCCTTTCCCTGATGCTGCCATTACTAAATATCTTAAAAAACACTAACAAGCTACAATGTCATTGACAAGTCACTGACAATACTCCTCCACACCACAGAGTAACTGAATTCTACAAGGGGCAATGTTTCAATCTTTGGAGTATTGACTCATCTAAGGCTAGGTTTCCATGAGTAAAAAAGAGTAGAAGAAACAACACCCTAACTTGATTTAACTGCTTTCTGCTATTTAACTGTTGAATCACACCACTCAGTTGGAAGGGTGTAAGTTAGCTCCAGTCCAAAGCCCACAAAGCCAAAATACAGCCACAGCTTTATGACTTCAGCAAGTCTCATTAATTTAAGCACAACACTATGCTAAAAAAGCTCAGAGTGGCTCAGAGCACACAACAGACAACATCTGCCTGGGTCTGCAAAGCACCATACAAGAATACACACTAGATACAAACCAAGAAACCCCACGCATGTAACTGCATAGGACCTAATTTTATTACTAAAAAATTATCAACTATCAAAGCATTTAAGGACACTAAAATAATAATGTTTTACTTGTCTAAAACAGTATTACACATACTTAGAGATAAATACTAGAAATATCAAACTACTTTGTAACAACTACTGCATTTTACTTAATCTTACACATTGATGTTCTGCCTCATAACCTTTTTCTGAGAAATCAAAACAGTTGTCTGAATGAGTTTGTTCCTGACTCCTAACTGGTATTTCACTGCATGAAACTTTTTGATGGCATCAGGGAATCAGCAACAAGAAGAGAAGAAAAAGGGTGGGGGGAATCAGGTGCAACACTGAAATTTGCTGTCAACAATCTTCAGGTCTGAAATTCTCAGAATTTATTTTGCTTTGGAGCTGGTGTATTTTCATTAGTTGGGATTCTCCACCCAGGGGAACAATGACAAAAAAATAACATCTATTATCCTGAGTGCAACAAGCAAGAAACCAGCATAATATAATTCTTGGATGATTTACTGGCAAGTCAGTACCTGCTTGCTTTCAATTACTCAATCCATCATACTTTCACTGTTAGATCCCCTCAAACTACTGAGCATTTGTAGCTTCCTCGTTGCCTCCCACACATTCACCAGTCAACTCAAGTTTCAATTCCCACTTCTAGCAATCTTCATGAGAATTATGGCTTAAACTTATGCGAGGATCTTCCTCTTGAAACCTACTGCAGTGCTGGATTGCATCCACTAGCCACAAGAACTAAAGCAAATAGTATGTTCCTGCAGTTATTCTTCAGTGTACATGTTTACAAGTTTCTTAGCCATCAGATGAATTTCAGAATTTTGTGGGAAGACTATAAAGGCAGCTTCATTTCAGGAAAGGAATGAGGTTTCACCAATGTCACTCAACTTGAAATTGTGCATCCTGTTATAGGATGCTTTCATGCTGCAGGTGAAATTAAGTGCCTCTGATTTATCTCAATAAGTGGGGAATTCTCAATGCTTCATGGTGTACATTTGCAGAAAGTCCCTATACAGCACACAGTTCATTCCTGCCAAAATAAGCCAAACCTCTTCCTTCAACTTCAGAAAGTTACTTACATGCAAGACACCTGCATCTGCCATAACAGCATATTATTTCTTTGATGTGCTCAGTGTTATTTACACCCAAAGACCCTGCATACACTTCTTCTGCCTTGAACCCAAAGTGACTTGTACATTACCTGAAGATGTTGATATGACAATGCAACTTTTAGCCATACACTGGCTGGAAACCTTGCATTATTTTCCATTAAAAGGACAGGGCTGAATGAAGTGATAGATCCTTTATGCCTATTACTTCACCAGAAAATATATGATGTGCTGACATGGCTTTCTGTATGAATATACAATGTTTTCTGAAGCACCTCTATACTGGACACTTCACACAAAAGAACAAAGCCATCTTGCCAAAACATTAGGTTTTAATAGGAAAACAACTGAAACTTATTTCTGTACTAGTCCCTTACTGATAATACCAATCCATAACGTAAAATATATTTAGATATACTTACACTTGGACAACTAACTTAATAATATCCAGGTGAAACAACACAACATTTTGCTACAAAATTTTAAGTTTACTCTGACAGGAATGTTCTCCCAAAACCAAAATACACAAATAAAGACCACATATTTTGTTGCCTGACTGTCAAGAGGTTTCACCATTGGACTCAGCTACCTTTTAGAAGCAAGATAAAATTAAAAATAAAACTGAGTCCTCTACTGAAAGTATAGGCACTTGACAAGATTATTTCCCAAGTGATTTCACAAAATTAACTACTAGTTTTGGTTAAATGAAATAACCAGGCAACAAAAGAAGGTAGGTTTGAAGGACATTAGCCTGTACAGTCTGAATGGAATTTTAATTTTTTTAGCAGGAAATTAGTGCTACAGAAAACACACCTAGTGAGGCTAAATATGCAAGCATCTACTACTTGAAAAAAAAAAAAACAACTACAAAATGAAAAAACAATTTTTAAAGGATTTTGTTCCTTCACAAAATAGTTTTCATCATGCAACACATACAACATAGCTGAAAAGGATCAAGAGAGCAGTATTTTTCATCCTTTCCAATTTAATACAACTGAAGCACAGATGAAGGTATAGTACTAAGGTATGAACCCTTTGGGTATATTTACTCCAACTCAGTATACCATAACTTGAACCCAGAGAAGCGAAACTGTGCTGTTTGTCTATTTAAGACACAAGTCCAAACGTTTTGCAAATTATGCAACTTTTTATTACAGAACACACTAAGTTGTTAGAAAACACAAGGTGAAGACAATCAACCTTAAAGATAAGTTTACATAAAGTAAATCGCAATAATCCAATAAGGCATTTCACTTAATGGAAGGGAATTCATCTTAGTCTATTAAGTTTTTCAGGTCATATAAAACCTAAACATTTTGTATACCTACCTTTCTTGTTTTAATGCATATTCTAACATTTTTATTCTTCTCACTAAATCTTTCTTCAAATTTTCTTGGCCCTTTCTTTCCCCTTGTAAAAATGCTATCCGAGCCTGAAAAAAACACAAAAAAAGCAAAAACATATTTTATTCCCTTTGGTACCCAAAATAAAGCAATAAAGTCTGTCACACAAGGAAGAAAAAAAGAAGGAAGAAAGAAAAAATTAAAAAATTATTTCAGCAAGTCAATAACAACAGAAGTATTTCTACCCTAGACTGAGTATTATTTTCTTTTCAAGATGAACCGGTATTAAAGCCTGTGTAGTAACTCTACAAGAAGGCACAAATGGCAACATTTTGATACATACACACTTGTGTCCTTAGAGCATTTTAGCATAAGTTCTAGTATACATTTTCTTCCAAACCAAAAGCTATATTAAATTAGGTACACTTCAACTAGCAATTCACCTTTTAATGCCACCATACTGAACAGATTAAAAAATGATTACAAAAATTCAAATATTGAATTTACAAATCCATTATACAGGAAACAACTATTTTATGGATTCACATTTTATTTAGTACTGAAAACAGCTGAGTCTTAGACTATCAAGGGACAATGGCATTGAGTGTGCTGCTCTATATGAAGAAAAAAAATGATTTTTTTTTTCAAAGCATCAGTCATACTACCCCACCTAACATAAAAAGAAGTGAGGAAAACTCCTACTTGCCTGCTAATCTAGTAAAAGATAATAAATCCAGCAGAACATATAAGCCATCTCAACTAGCACAAAAACTTATAGTTGAAAAATAAACATAGTAAGTTTGTAGAGGAAAAAAGTAGTCTCTTCACTACAAAGTGAAAGGACTTGTGTTTTGGTTTTTGCAAGCCAAAATCCTAGGGAAGACAAGTGAATTAGCAGATGGGAACACAAGATTTAAACAGTTAATGACATTAGTGGATTTGCCATCATCACAGAAACATCATTACGGACTCATTTGTCCTCCCTATGACTTTAAATTGACTGAAGTCATTGAATAGCTAATTCAGCACTAGATTCAACATAAAATTTCTTGGAAAAGGGATTTAGAATAAGGAGTAAAGTAGAGACCACACTGCTCTACTGACCTCAAGACCACCACCACCATTTCACTACCACACGAGGCATGGGGAGGAGGGAGTAAGTGTTACAATCGGCACCCAATCTATCCGAGAAGATTTTTGTAAAGGGTGTGGTTGCACATTTTCATTGCTCAGTGGTTACAGCCTGAAACAGTCTAACCAGGGTGATAGCATTCATGCATTCTGCATGGTTCCTTTCCTGAGCCCAAGTGACATCACAGTGTAAGAATTCACACATCAGTCCTGATTTTAGCCACTCTGGCCTTGTGCTCAATGGTGAACCAAATTATAACATGTTTCTTTACCTTGCATAAGCTAACTACTGATTTAATTCATTAAAATCCTAGTGAGAACAAGGCAGTTAAGAGTATTGCAGTTAAAAGTCTGTCATGAAAGCACTCAACTAACCACTGGCACTTGGTGAGAAACAGTAAGGAACCAAAGTGTATTGCGAGAGAGGAGGGACTGGGGAGAAAACAACACCAACTCGACACCAAAAAACCACAAAAATACCCAAACAGACTGTATTGTTTGCACAGATATGTAAACATAAAAGGTAGAGAACAAGATCCAGAATCGGCAAACCCAACAAACCCAACTATACTCAACCGCAACTATGCTAGATTCGAAAAAACACTCCAAAAATTACTCTAATCAAAAAGAAAGTTAACAGCCTTCTGCAGAAAACTACAATTACCTGTAATTTCCACCCCTCTGGTACCTAGGGCAGCAACTGACCAATTTCACAAGCCTAAGATACTACCCCAATTTTCACTAGTCAATGCACAGTTATTCCACAGCACACATAAAGAGTTACAATTGTGGGGTGTTTTTTTTTTTTAAACGTTACCTGCACATTTGCTCAATAGCATACTACAAACACTTGGGAGTTACTGGCTGCCCACAGACTCCATCTACAAAAATAAACTCAGAACTACTCTGGTAGTTATCTAAGGAGGGTTATGAAAGCTCCTATGCCCTTTGACTTAAATGCAGTTCTCAACTCTTTCCAAAATTAAGGTCTTCTGTAAGTGATGGGCTTCTCCTCCTTACTTATCTTCCATTGGCCAGTATCCTTTTGTACCTGTTTGACAAATCTTAGCTGCAATTGTTGACCCTTATTTCAACGTCAGAGAGGAAAATAATGTAATTGTAACCTACACAAAGGGAGGCATCTGCTTCCTATATGCTCACAGCCCAACTTTTTCCTTATGGAAACGCTTCCAGAGTACTTGGCTACACAGAATCAAGTCTCCATACTTGACAGTATTGCCTAGACCTCATACTTTTCAACCAGACAACTTAATGAGCTATGCAATCAAGAGAATTAATATAGTACAGAATAATTATATAAAAATAAAACCTAAAAAAATATAATAAAACCCCAAAGACTCGCTTTACAAAAAGAGCCCAAAACCCACTTTTCTATGCAATAGCGTTTATAACAATCTTTACAGAGTCCAATAGGTTGAGCAGAAAGGTTACCACACAAGAACATAATTTGCAGTTAAGGCTCTGACATTTTTGTCGATATTATCAGACTTCTTTTATCAGAATTGCTTTCTGTAATTGTTTGTATACATGTTTGACTGATTTTGGGATTTATTACTCTTTCTCACTGTCACCATCACATAGCTAAAACATAGCAGAAGTTACCCATGCAGAAGTTAAGAGCTCACTCTTTAGAAACACAGAAAATCAATTTAGACTTGAGGAATACTTAGTCATCAAGACCTTCAATATAAAACCAAGAATCAGATCACCAAAACTCTGCTCTAGAAATTAATCAACTTGCTTCCTTCAGTCTTGAACTGAGAAAGGACAAGTGTCAAACCCGATACACAGCATGACCATGAGCCCTATGAATTAAAACACCTCCTTTTTTGAAAAGCAGTAAATCTTGGGGTCGATAAAAGCACAAAGTAAACAAATTGCCCTCAGGGGTGATGAGGGCATACACAAGACATATGCTCCATATGTCGTAAGCTCCATACACAAGACAAATGCTCAAAAAATTATATCTACATAATACAACTTTCACAATCCTTACATACTCATTTCCTTTGAAACAGTTCTCAGGTGAGATAGATTTGATACGATTTGTAAATATACTGATGACTTAAGACTGTAGCACATAGACTGGGAAATAAAACGGCACACAATAATTTCATACTCACCTTTCCACCCCACACTCCACCCTCCCCAGTTACAACAGAATTCCTTCCACTGCCTTCAACTGACCTGCAAGTCTTTAGGCTGACACCAAGAAGACCAACCCTCATCCACCTCCTATTTCTGTTCCTTCTACTGTGCTGACTTAGCTGCTTGTGTTGACACACATCAAGTCTAATAAGAAAATCATTCTGTTTATTTTATACTTGGTTCTGACTTACATCAGTTTCCTGATCCTACTCTGTCTGTAAAGCCACAGGAGTAACTCAGCTTGACACAAGGGATGCAAACAGGATACTGAAATAACAACCCCTTTCAGTGACAACATTGTCTTAGTTCAGCCTAAACTGACCATGATATCATAACCTGCATTCTAGGGCTGAAGGGTTTAAAAAACATGAGCAGAAAAAGTATGAAAGTCAAATACAAGTCTTAACTCTTCTGAATTGAAAGTTCAATCCAAATGCATTTTTAAAAATGTATTAGCAAGAACATTTCTTAAGGGGGAGAAAACCACATTGTTTAATAAAGCATGTAATAGTTCTGTAAGTAAAAATATGGCCACTCATGGCTTAGAAAAATCCAGCTGGATTTAGTTGTGCAGAGATTCTGTTAGAACAGTTTTCAACACAGGTAAGGACTGTATTTTCAATTCTTCAAAGCCTAACCAAGGCTTTAATTTTCAGGGCAGGTTCCTTCTCTTCTACCAGCCTGTAAATTTTTGTATTTTCAGTATTTTCACAAAGCCCTGAGATCTACTATGTTTCTACAAAACTGACATTTAAACAACTCTGGGCTCCCTCTACACCTTGCCCCTCAGCTGCAAGTAAGAGTACCACCACACCAACTTGCTCAGCTTTATTATGAAAGTGAATTCAGGGAGCTTTGAGAAGTAGTAAGAGTGACACATACTTTGTATTTGTGCAAGGATGCATTAAATGATGCCTGAAACTAGGCAAGATAGAATTCAAGGATAAAAAGAATTACTGAATAGCTACTTGAACAGTATGGATCCCAGGACAAAGAATTATCTGGGGTTAAAAAACTACAAAATGCACATAAAGAAAGGAACAAATAAAAATTCTAACATGTAATATTCTACATTTTGCAAACTTAGGATTGTTTTAACAGTATGCTGCATTTAAGATACACATGCATTTGTAGTTGAAAGGGGTTTCATCTTTTCAATAGGAAGTCTGACCACACTCAAAACAGTCAACAGTCTTCCACTGAAACTCTAAGACCTCAAACAAGAAACTTTCCCTTAAATTATAGGAATAATTAAAATCACATTTCACTGACACTCCACATCCCTAGTATGCAATTATACTGTTTGATGAAAGTGTAACAGAAGACTTAATGTAGTTTACTAAATTACTTATCCATAACATTTAAAGTTATTATGTAATAAAGTTATTACATAATAACTTTAAATTATTAAAAATATTGTATATAATTTGGAAATTTATATATGAAAATTTAAAGGAAAAGTTTCCTGGGAAGAAAATGAGGATTTCCCCCCCCCCCCTTATTTTGAAAGAAACTCCTAAAACTTCAGAATTATTTCCTACACTTAAGACAGCACCAAGCATGGTAGCATTCACATTAAAATTGCAGTTTATTGCTTTAACTGCTCAGAAAAGCTGGACAAACGTCACGTTGATCAAATGTATTTCTCCAAGCCATTGAGGAAAATAGAGGGAAGCTATTACAACATTTTGGGAAGGTAAAATTCATATGTAACCTAAAGGTTATATAGGAATTAGGATATCCATATAGGATTTGATAGTCTTGTTTTCTTAATAAATTCTGACATGACGTATTTAAAATACTTGTTGAGCATCTCAGACCTAGTGAAACATATTAAAGGGAAAAAGAGGCATGAAAGAAACCTGGATGGTAAAGCATGGAAGACTGATTGAAAGCCTTCTCTTCCACTGTTGAAACACTAACACTTTCCCATACAATTCAAACAACCAAATTCTAGTAAGTTTGCCAATACAGGGCCACACTCAGAAAATACTTTCTTTCCATTTCAGTTCTAAACATTGTTGACTCTTAGTCTCTGTAAATTTATTTTGAAAAAAACTCAACTGTATGTGAAGTAATGCCAGCTATGCACTGCTTCTTGTTTTCTAAAGTCCATTCAGACTTCCAAGAGGAAGGCAGGAAAGGCCTGCAGTAATTTTGAAAGAAGTCCAATACACTGAAACTACTCAGCGCACGCATTAAGCGTATGCTTATCCTAGTAGGGCATGTCACAAACCTCAAAACAACAGGAACATTTTATCACACAATAATATTAATCTAATCGTGATTTTTAGATGTTTATTATGCTGAAAGTGAAGTAGTAGTCATTTAAGAGTGAACACATCTGCGCAGCTATCAAAGTTCCGGTTCCCATTCACAAAAGGGAAACTGAACATAAGAGAAGCCTTCACCTCCATTTTTCAACACACACAGTTTAAAACTTCAACTCCTTCAGAACAACTAAAAGCATGAGTTTTAGTGCATTCTTACAGATCTGATTATGTTTATATATTTATTGTGAAAGCAATTAATCCTTAAAACTGTCAACTGGAGACTAAAAGAAGAGACCTTGACTACTATAAATATATATATATAAATAAAAATAAATCTTTATTTTGTAAATTAAAGTCTTGAGATTCTCTCTCTAGTAAGTTGCACAGTACAATAGATGATGCACTGGCAACATCAGGATCCTGGCAACATCAGGATCATATGTGTTTCAAAGACAATACTCTTAAAGATCCTGTAGACTAAAAAATAACTGGAAGACAAAAAAATGTAGAAACAATACCTCATATATTAACATAAGATCTTCGATTCATAAAACAAGCTCAGGTTAAAGATGTGGGGGAAAAAAAAAAGAATTTAACAACTGGTTAATAGCAGTGTACATTTGAACAACATTTGGAAATAAAGACAGTAATTTTCTGAATAACCTTATGAACAGTCAGTTAAATAGTGGGACAGTGAAACTACTACACTTAAGAGCAGCAAAGCTAAAATGTTTCCTGAAGGTTACATTTTTACAGATCTTTTCCATTTGAGCTGATGATCATTTCTCGCTCCCCAATTTACAATTTCTTCAAAGACTCAAGAGGTCAGTTTCTGACAGCTTGTTAAAAGCAAATCCTAAGAACTAGAAAAGTGACATACTGGAACAACTTTTGGACAAGAGCAGCAGAAACAAGAAACCCAGCTAGCTCTAAGGAGGTTAATGACACAGCTGACATACAAGAGGATTTACTCATTCCTAAGCTCCCATCAGTCTGCAGTGGGTATGGGAAAGACAAGGCTCACAAAACTTTGTCCTTTCCTTAACCTGTCCTTCCTCTTTCCAACTCTCACCACATCAGTCACATTGAAAGGTTTGCCTCTTCACTACTGTCAAGTTTAATCATCTTCTTCAACCAACTCAGAGAAAATCCTCTTCTGTGTTAGGGTCAAACTCCTAAGTTACAACTTACATTCAGCATATGATTGCCTTCATTCTGTCACTCTTCCCAAAAATTTCTTCACTGAATAGTTTTTTTCTTAGGATTTTTACAACCACTCTCTTAACCAAAGTGGTATTTAGAACAGTACAGTAACAAAACTCACACAATTCATAATTGTGTTTTCAAAGTCTAACAACCCTCTAAACATCTTGGTTTGTAAACAAAGTAAACCAACTCTCTGTCCATAAACTTTTATCCAGTACAGAGAAGCCAGTGGATGTGAGGGGAAAATAAAGAGAGACCACATGTCCAAAAGAAGTAGAAGGCACTAAAAACAATGGATTCACACTCTGGCAGCATTCTCCTCAAGGACTAAAATGTACAAGTCTAAAAACTGGAAATTATACAACTTTTTTTTTTTAATAACAAATGCAAGTGTCTTGGGAGTTTACCATTCATTGACCACCCTTGTGGCAGTGTTCTTCATGCAAGAACAGGCTTATAATATTTTGTTTCAGTTTAAAACTTACCAAACAATGTGCACATTTAATTTATAAATTTAGTCTTTGTTTTCAATTTCAGTCCCTGAGATACTCCTTCAGAAAAGTAAGCTCCTGCCTAGGAATGTGTAAAACAACTTTCATCTTCCTGAAAGCACATTCTACTCTGTAACACTCAATTATAACATTAACTTCAGGAAAAGTGAAAATAATCTGGTCATTATCATCAGCAGACTGTAAAAGAACTACTGAAATGCCCCATGCCACAATGTCGGAATGACAGTCACTGTCCCTACATACCAGCTCTCCCCAAAATCAGACATCAGACCCAAGATCCAGCAAATTTTATCTGAAGGCCATTAAACAGACATTATTTCTTTATTCAACTGACAGCCAACAGGAATGCTTGGAGTCACTACATAATCTAAGCAGACACAAATGCTCATTTTGACTTCAAAAAAAACGCACTCATTTTTATCTCCAAGTTTTTTTACCCGTATCAATATAATTCTACTGAGGAATTACAATCATTCCTTTCAAATACCAAATGCCATCACACAAGATAATCAAACAGCCAAGTAAAACATAGGCAGCAAAAATAATTCTTACTAGTTATAAGCACTTTCTATTCTATGAAGTGTCTGAACACCATATTTCAACTGCATTTTTTAAACAGGTTAAGTAATCCATGAAACATGTTTCAAAGCAAGCTCCAAAGATGTAAGGTAGTCATGTTCCTAATAATAATTTAAGAAAGCTCTGCAAATAAACACAAATTAAACAAATTCTCTTTACAATTCAGACTGACAATATAAGTATCCTCCCCCAAAGAACTTCCTGAAGTCACAAAGTAAAACTAATAAACCTCAATTTATTTTCTTAACAGACTTTCTATGGAATTTTAATTTGTTTCACATCAGCTTTTCCAATAAATAAAATATTTAAGGTGTTCATATGCCTTTTACAGAAAAAAAGTTTATACAAGATAATTAGGTGATCACCCACTGCATGATGTGTTTATCTAGCTGTGCATTGGACATTTTGTCCAGAATGATCTTCTGAGAGACAGAATCAAAAACTTAAATCCAAAAGAATTACATCAGCTGGCTTTACCTGATCCACAAGGTGGGTTACCCAGTCATAGAAGGAAATCAGGTGTGATAAGCAGGACTTTCCCCTCATGAAGCCATGCTGGCTGTGACCAGTGACTGTGTTGTCTTTCAGGTGTTTTTCAATAGCTCCCAGAATAAGCTTCTCCATGATTTCACAAGTCACTGATGAGGGACTGACAGGCCTGTTGTGACCAGGGTCACCCCTCTTGAAAACTGGGATGTTAGTCAGCTTCCAGTCATAATGCACATCTCCAGATATCAGCCAAAAATTAGCATTTTTTCACAAATTAAAAGGAATTCTTACTAGACTATCATGTGGTAAGAAATTATTGCAGGTTTGCATTTCTAAAATCCATTAAGTCATGGTATTTTCCAAATGTCTGTGCTAGAAAAAGCCCACAACACGGCTTCAACACTAATGACAAAAGCTGATTCTTGTTAAAAATATCGGCTATCAACTCTAAGTATTCCCTCGGTCAATTAACAAGACTGTATACAGCATTTCCTATGTAAATTTTCTATTTTTAAATATTCTGTACATTATTCCAGTATGAACTGCTTAAGAGATGTAAAGCTTGTGAGCAGTACCTTCTCTGCAGAAAAACTAATGAAAACAGACACAGATAAGCTTGTGGACAAATATGAGTCAAGTCACCAGGTTTGACAACCAATGGCAAAGCACCCTGTAACCACAGATTACATAATGTTTCAAACACTTGAGAAATACTCTTGGCCATCACAGGCCATGTCACCACAGTGCAGCATGTATTCTGAAAACATATGGCATCATCATTGATGTAGTTTATTAATGGCATGTTCTACATAAAGTAATGCTAAAATAATGCCTAAGGAAATTTCACTTCACTTTGAAGACTCCGAAGTAGTTGTCTGTCCAGACTCAAACTCATATTTAATCATGTAACAATAATCAGAGATTCAAAAGAAACTGTTGAATATGCTTTTATCTTCTCTCTATATTACTGAACTACAAATAATAAGGGTGCTCAAAATAGGTCTGCAACTTTCACATAATGCTATGGAATGATCCCAACTTACAGCACAAACTGATTGCAAAAAACAGACTGAAGTGCAATGAAACCAGAACAAGTGTAAGGAAAATTCTCCAAGAAAGGTCAGGATTACTTTGCAATTGTTGAGTCTTAGAAATTACACCACAAGGGTTCTTGTACATTTTCTTCTACCTTTAATTTTCAAGAACTGCTTCCCGCCCGAGACAGTCATATTCAACAATCCAGCAACAAACTATCAAACTACTTGTACTTCGATACTTGCTATCCATAGCCTGTTAAGGTATCTGCTTTAGTTATTAAACAAAAAGGTCCTTGCCTGTCTTAGTAGACACTAGTTATGGTAACTACATTCCACCTATTACAGTAGAGACAGAACTGGCTTCCTTCTCATTTAACTAAGAAATCCCTTAGTTCCCTCAATTCCAAGGGTCCAGATCTTCATTTAAGTCTAATGCCTTAAAAAAAAGCATGGGAAGAACGTACAAACTCAATAGCAGTAGATTAGACTACAGAGCAATAGACAGCTTCTTGTGAATCCATTTCAATTTCCTCTGTGTCTCCATGCAGAAAGGATTCATAAATTTTCATTGTATAAAAATTATGTCAGTATGTTTTACACTTGTTGCCTGATTATTTCTCTGGCCGTTCTACCAAAACAAAAGACAAGAACTCCAAAAAACAAAAGATCAAAACAAATCAAAACCACACCAAAAAATACTCACACAAAGAACACAAGAAACAAAAACAAAAAGCAGTTACCCAGCTTCACACATATATCTATCACACTCTCACTGGGATTTTTTCTTTTTTAAGGTGAAGTTCCAGTCTGCTGTGTCATACCCCTTAAATGAAACTATTTTCTACTGTAAATTAAAAAAACTCTGAATAAGTCTAAAACCCAGTGAGGCACCTAATATGGCTACCTCTCAGAATGCCTTCTGATTTAGCAAGAAGACTGTATTCTAAATGGATCAGTCTTCAAGATGTTATTTCTAGACCTCAAAATGGTTTTATGTCAAATTTTCAGCATTCTTTTCAAAACTGTTACTAAACAATGAGACATTATATTACAATCAGATCTGCATAGATTACAAGATAGAAATCACTTCCCAATTTCTGTATTTGTAACTCCCTTACAGCACTTGTAAAGCCAAGGATCATTCAGAGGTTTTATTAATTTCTTTTAGCAGGAAATTCACAGAAGTCTTGAAAGACAACAACTCAGCATGACTATTTCAGCACAAGTTCATCTTCAGTTGCAGTTGCTCATTCTGTCATTATAATCTCTATTTTCTGTATTTCTCCTAAATGCATGAATCTTGCAAATAACATCTTTGAAACAAAACCCAAAAGTAGTTACACACCTTGGACCACCACCACCTAAAAGGATTCACACAGTCTTTTAAACTGCTTGACATTTTTGGCAATACATTTTGCTAGTAAAAGAAATTTCTTTCCAATAATGTAACAGCTACAACCAATAAGACTAATTATATATATACACCAAAAAACAGTACTTGAATTTAGTTAAATTAAAAGTATCTTTACTGTTAACACCATTATATTGGTATATTATTCCATTAACAGGAAGCAACTTTTGACAACGTGCCACATTTGGAGCTTCAGTAGATAGTTAATACTAAATAGAAATTAGACTATTAAGCTAGTTCTCATTACTATTATTAGTATTTGTAGTACAAGAGCACATAAATAAGAGTGAAGTTGTACACTTTGTAGTGCAGCAGGTTCTTATGGTCACTACAGAGCTGAAAAGGAAAGGGAGGAATTGCAGTGTGGCACACATCCTCAAGAATGTACCCTTCCTCTCCAAAATCAGGAACACCTATTTGTTATTTAGGAATAAAGACAAAAGCATAATCTACAGCAGACTGTGAACACAGTGATCTAACTGACTTAGGCTGTTCTAGTGATGAACACTCACGTCAGTGTTCATCAGCTGCAGGTCAGTAGCACACATTCCTAAGGGACCAAGAACTAATAAAGTTTTTGAATGTAAGAAGCCATGCATATTAAACCATATATACATATGTATATAAGAATAGAATCTTACAGAATTTACAGAGCTTTGCATTAAGGCAATTGCAACACTGACAATAACAAAATTTAATATAATCAACTTAATGGAATTAAAATTATGGAAGAGTAAGACAATTAAAATAAAAGTGTATAAGGCAGTATTTTCAGTGAAGCATGACAAAGTTGACAAGGAGCAGGTATTTTGCACCTCCCAAATGTTAATCTAGCTTCCTGGCACAGAACATCACCAGCACTGTGTAATTTACACCACTTCACCAGGGAGTTAACAGAGACAGTAGTCCTGCCTTCTACCAATACAACTGTACCAACCTTGCTGAAGATATGAAACAGAATATGTGTTATAAAATTTGTAAACCCGTTTAAATGCTCTGCTTAAACTTTCTTCTGAGCCTTCAGCTTGCCAAAGCAGGATCTTTTCTTTTCCCAGGGTCTCAAGGCATATAGCAGCATTCTGTTCCGGCACCCTGGGGTCTCATCCTCAAGGAATGCAAACCACCACAGTTTCAAGTTAAATACTGGAGTCAAGCATTCTCCAGCTTCTTATCGTGGTCACTGGCATAAAGTCAAGGGGCTTTATTTTTTTTTCTTCTAGGAGGAGTACTACAGGATCATCAACCTCAAATATGGTAGCAGTTAAGGACTGACTGTATTTCGGGTGAAAAGAAAACAAGGTGAACAACTGGAAGAAATTTTAGAGCAATCAACCCATTTAAATATATATATATAATCAGAAAGACCTTCAGGCATCTGGACTTACTGAAGGTCATTCTCTATTTCAGGATCATTTCAATTAGCATTCAGAGAAGCTTGTTTTTTTCAGAATATTACAGCCAACATATGCAGGATTTCTGCATACACAGTAACTTCAAATAAACCTAGGAATGCACTTCATCTCTCATCAAGTGGAATTTGTTCTGGAATCATAAAAAATGTATTTTTACCTTTAATTGCTAACAGCAGGCTACCTCTAATCAGACATTTTTATGAAGATACTATAGTGGATACTGTAGAAGATACTGTAGAAAAACTTACAGACTGCTTAAATTTATGCTGTACCTTCAGGACTGGTCCTGAAGAACAGCCAGTTTCATAACTGGCTCTTAATACCTGTTGGAGTTGCACTGATAAAGGCAGAGGATATCATTAAACTAAGTATCCTGCTGAGCATGGCTTAGGATAATTCAAGAACAGTCTGAGTGACCAAAAGTAACCACCATCTGATAGGCAAACAAAGCTCTTGCAAGTCATACATTTGTCCTGAAGATAGATCAAATCACTTGAGGATCCAACTTCCCTAGCCACTCTCTTCATCAGTTAGGAAAAAATAAATCCATTATTACTTTCTCCTAATTTCTTATGACAAGAAGGATCAAGAACACCCACCACTACCTCAAAACCTACTTTCAGCATGAAACAAATAATTATACCCACAGATACTTCAACCCTCACAAAAAAATTCTCTGAAATTAGATTTCCCAAAGTGCTATTAAATATGCATAGGTATAATTGCAATGAAAGTAAGAAGTAAAATGCATGCCCAGTGTTTAAAAAAAGAAGTAATTCTTCACCAGGAAGTGTTATATAACTTATCTGCCACACACTTCTACACTGTGCCTCAAAGAAAAACTCACCAGAGTAACTGTTATAAAATGACAGTTCTGTGCACTGATTCTAAGAGTATTATTATTGCAAATAATCATTTATGAAAAGGCAATTATTACACAGTAAAAAACACTTTTATACCAAGTGTTGTTAGAAGGGAATTATCTAGAAACAATATTCCAGAAAAAGTTACACAACTACTACACTGACCAGTATCCCGTACATAAAGCTCAGAGCTACCAAGGTATTTCCTGTTCCTGTTTTTACATGGAGCTTAATGTAATTCCATGTCCCGCACTCTTTTATTGTTTTGCCTCTATGAGGTGAATACTGCAAGAAAATTTTACAGAACTGTTAAAGATCTAAATCAAAAATAAAATTGGAAGAATAGGGTTATCCATATACAAAAAGGAAGCATCTCTGCACACTTTAATTTGGAAGTCTTGTCAAGAAGCCTATGGAGGGAGAAAGACAGTATTTACCCAGAAACACAAAAGAACAGACTTCCAACCTTCTGGAAACAGGCACCTGAAGTTTTACCAAGAAACTGTGTGCCTGTTAATGCAGTTGACTAAACAGCTATGGAAGCCACAGTAGGGAAACTCTTGATTATGTCTAATTGCCCTCTACCCAAAATACACAGAACTCTCAATTCAGTGCTTTAAACTTAAAAGGAACTTAACTCCATAAAATATGCAGCTGTTTTCACCGTTACCTTAGAAAAATGATTAATGAGCAGAAGTTTCTGGGTTTTAACTTCTTATATGTACGCTATTTTATACAGAAAAAATTGTCATTATAAAAAAAGGTATTAAATACTCAAATGTTTTATCATGTGAATAAACATTAGTTATTTGGACCATGATGCACTTCTGCACCCGCTACAGCACGCACCTGAACAGTCTGCACAAACAGAAGTTAGACAGTTCTGATGCATGCATTACCCACACTCCTCATGGCATTTACAACTATCACAAGTAAGAATGCTGACCAACTTCTTACTACCTACTTCATTTTATTTTCAGTCAGTGTTGATCAAGTATCCCTTGGGGTTTTTTTTAAGGATTGCTTTAGATTTAGTTAAGCTAATTTCATAATAAATATGGAGATTCACCTGTAAGATCCACTGAAATAGCAGTTTATTAATTTATCATATTCCAACTATCTAGAAAGCAATTGATAAACAATCATGTGGTTAAAAGACACTGCATTTCACAACAGTAGCATCTGAATTTCCTGCCTTAACTTTGCTTATTATATCACAATTAATGGCCCCGATATCAATCAGGGTTTGTTTTTTAAGAAAAACAGTATTGAAACAGAATCAAAACAGCACTAAATATATTGTCAAACAATCAAATCAAAGCATTTTCCTGCCCATGGCAGAGAAGTTAGAATCATATGATCTTTAACGTTCCCTCAAGCTCAAACTGTTATGACTCCATTTCAAAGCTACCTTATTGGCCGAGAGAATATAAGAACAGCTTGCCTAGCGAGACCAATAGACCCCCAACCTCAGTATGCCACTTGTAACCACAGGCTAACAGGCAGTTCCACAGGACTAGCACCAAAACAAAAGAATAAACCTTACAAAACATTTCAAATCCCAGAACAGCTATAAATCAAAAAGACAGTATCTTTAAGACATCCAGAGGAAACTGTCTTCAATGAACTTATCCAAACACTCTCTGAGTCAAGAAAATGTTAGCATTTACAACAGTCCCCTGCACAAAATGCTATTAATTCCTGAAAAGCCAGGTTTTGGGTTTTTTTTAATACTTAATTTTACTGTATGCCCCCGATTTGGTGAGAAACAGATTGTGGCCAACAAACTAACAACCATTCTATAACCCTCATAACCATTTTACTTGCAATCTATCATCAAAACAAATTATTTGCAAGCCAAAAGCAAGGCAAAGTCTGTTATGAAAAAAATTAATTGTTCCTCCAAATTTAAGAGAGAAACATTTGCAACAGTATCCCCGTCCCTCCTTCAAACCTGTAACAAACTAAAAGAAGGAACATACAGTTAAGTATTTAGGCTATTGATTCCTGCTACACTTTGGAAATGCTGAAGTACAGCATGACTGTATATACACACTGAACATGATCTCATTTTGTTCACGATATCAACACTTTTATATATGTTACCTGAAGATACATTTCTTTTTTAAAGAACATGCTGTGTAAAATTCCTTCAATGAGTCTGCATGGTCATCCCCAGCAGAAAAGGAAGTGGGGAGGCACGCAAGTAAAATCTGAAATCCATAGATTTTGGTGGTTTGGGATTTTTAAACATCTAAATAAAGAATATTGGAAAATATGCTTCCATAATGTCTCTAAATACTTTGGGGGAAAAGCATTTGTAAAATAGGATAAACTAGGAACTTCAGTGGTGCGCCACCAAAGATGTCATTTTATAGGACAGAAAAGGTTAACAGCCATAGTAATCTTTATGCATACCTAAGTTACTTGAGAGGCCGTATAATGTGTAAACCAAAATTGCATATATTTTGTTCTGACTGTTTATGTTTCTTAATTATTCTTCCTATCCATTAAAGCACTTGGAAGCAGCATCTACTGGCAATTTTCTCCCAACATATTGTTGTGTGATTCTGAAGTATCAGAGAATATTCAATCTGGCTTTCATTTAGTTCAGAAAACCTGAATAAACTGCACAACTGAGACTTCTATTCCAGACAAGCATTATCAGCCTGCAAGCCCCATAAGAAAGTGGATCTCTGGATTGTGGATCTCCCAAAGTTACAAGCTTTCCTATGTTTCGCCTTTTTTGACACAACTTTATCTTCCTTAAGAGTTTCCGTGCATCTCTACAGTGCTTTCCCATCCAAGTTTCTTTTAGGATACTATGGAGCCACTTACCACCTTGAGCAACTGGTTATTTCTAACAAATACCTAACATTCAATATGGAGTTGCTGTAACTCCTCTGAAGTGCATACGTGTCTTAGAAAAGACCATTTATCTCAGCTTAACAGCTGGTCATTATTGACCAATATCAAGGTCATTAGACTGGCAGATCAAAGTTACATTGCTACAGTGAAAATCTTTTAGTTCACTAAATAGTGAACAGATCATGCCCATTACTTGCAGTGAACAAGACACTACACGAGGCCAGACAGCTTATTTTCAACACAGCAACCAGTGAAAACCTGAGAAGTCACTGCAGCAGCCAGTATTACAAGTGAAAGGAAGAGGTGTACTATGTTTCAAGTACTGCACTCCTGATATTTGACATTTCTGTACTTGATACTGGTTTGCACACACAGATTCGTCCAATGATTATGCTGCTTCTCTTCTGCACACAGGCAGAACAGGAAAGACACCATAAAATTATTAACATTTTAGATTCAAAGTCTGATGTAAATGTATATTTAAGTCTACCAGTACAAGACTTCAGGCCAAAAGGCTTGAGACCCTCTGTCAGTCATCACAGCCACAGCATAAATCCCAACCCAACGAAGTAACACGTGCTTTATTTCTAAAATTGTGTTCCATAGGTGGAACAACAACAATCAAAAAAAGTCATTACAAGAATCCAGAAAGAATAAACTGTTACTGCAGATCCTATCTCCCTTCACCATCATCCCTCTATGCAAGGAGTGCTCCTACTAGAGGTGCCAATTCCTCCAGTCACTTGAACTACACAGGTAAAGAAAGAGGGTGGGTCGATAAACCACACAGGAGGCCCATTAATTCATACACAGGTAAGAAAGCTTCTTCTTCTTCTTTGGAACAATAAATTCTTCTATTCAGAACACATAAATAAAATCACACATATTGCTAAGTCATTTGATTTTTCACATCCTTTTTATAAAGCATGTTTAGCAAAGTTATAAAGAACTTGCAATGGCCAGCACTGAGAAGCACTGTTTATAGTTTACTGTCATCTTGAGAGAATGACAAAATAAGAATTAAATTACCTGCATGAGGAGAGTTGCAGCTAAATCATCCAATACTCACTTCCACATAAATTATCTACTGCCAAGCTATGGAATTCCTGTTTTCCTTCCAACCCAGGAGGCCTCAATCATCAAAAAACTCACACTTGACATAAGATTAACATTCTCATTAGCTTCAAGGGACAAAACTGCTGTTTGGGATCCAAACTATTACTTTTACTGGCCACAAAATACGCTGTTACCTCACAAATTAAGTTGCAGAGCAAACAAAAAAACCCACAGACCTAGCGAACATCTATCTTCAAAAAATATTAACAACACATTCCCATATCAGTCTTCACTATTGTATAGTGTAAGACCTAAAATCCAAGGGTAATGTCCTCCTCCCCTTCTACCTTTCCAAAGTTATAAAAAAACCAACCAAAACAGCAACTCTGCTGTCTCAGTCCCATCACATTTGCACACGTATGTCAATCAACACAATACATAATCAGGGTCAGAACTGCTGCTGTACTTCCACAGACATGCCAAAGAAATGGTATGGCCATGGACAACAAACAGCAACCACAAACAAAAAGCAGCAGAGTTGGCTAAGAGTGCATCAGGGAGTCTAGAGGCCACGTGAGTTCAGAGAAGCACTTAATCAGTTAGACACAACTTTTCAAGTCTCTGGAGCACTCTTCATGTTAGGGTACAGCAGTACCTCACTTTCAAGTAACAAGCCCATACCTAAAACAAATATTTCAAGGTGGTTTTATCTGGTAATGAACAACACTAAGTAACTTATTTATAACATTATGCTATATCACTAAGATGCTAGAGAAAACGGGAAACAGCCAATTGCTCTTCACTAAAAACACCCACCCATGTTCACCATGGATTTTAAATTCAGCCATTTCAGGTTTAAAATGGTAAGACTTACAGTAAGTGAAAGAAACAGTAAAACCTCTTCAATTGTTTCCCTTGGTGGTTTTGGGCTTTAATTCTTTCTTAATTATAGTTATAACAAAAATAGTGCAATATACACGCTTATTATAGAGCCAAGAAGTTCCTAAAGAACTGCCCAGGCTCAGGCCTACTTCTTAGTTCTGAAATCTGAAAGTAAATACCTTGCAAACGCCGGCTGCTGTTGCAATGCAATTTGACGGAATGCTACTGCAAGACCATAAACATTCACTCAGTACAAAAATCACAAAAAAAATCCCTGGAAGCAATGAAGTCTGCTAATATTTTTTTACATTTTTATTATGTAGATTTCTGTCCTATAAAAAGATAATAGCTCCTGTGTGGATACCTCACATTCAGTGGATTTCGCAACCTGTTAATGAACTGGTAATAGTCTATGCATGATTTTTTTTTTTACTTGCAAAAATAATTAGTAAAATTATCCTATTACTAAAAGCAAACATTAGTGGCAAGAAACGTATATTGCAACTCCAACACTTGCTCTCTATCCTGAAAAGTTAGTCAATTTCCGTTCCCGAGTCGAAGCTGGTATTTTCGTGTATACTGAAATGACCACACCGCAGACTTATCGATTCCTCGCTCTTCTCCGATATGAAATCTCCAAAGAAGCGAGTCCGAAAGAAAGACAGAACAAATTCGACCCGTCTCTAATTGCATACCTAGCTAAGTCTTTCACTTACGATTTTCCTAAACTCCTTTTCCTCGTCCTGCCCTTGCTCGGGAGGCAGGGCCGCCTCCTAACTCCCTCTTTTCCCTCCAAAGCCAGAGCTCTCTGAGCTGCAGGGAGGCGGCAGTCCTCCCTCCCAGGCCCGGAGGCTCTTGCTGTCGGTAACCCGCACGGGCCCGAGGAGCCCCGGAGTCATTGTGCTGCGGGAGCCGACCGCAGCTGTCAAGGCGCAGCGCAACTCGCCCCGCCGGCGGGGAGGAGGGGGAGGAGGGTCACAGCCCAGCGCCGCCCGTCCGCCCTTCCCCGGCCGCGCTGCGGGCCCCGCTCCGCGGCTCCGGGCGAGAGGCCTGCGGGGCCGGGGCCGGGGCCGCTCCGGAGCCGAGCGGGCGCCATGCTACAAACCAAAATGGCTGCCCCGGGGAGGGAGCCCGGCTCGGGCCGCCGCCGGTACCGCCGCTCCGCCCGCCGGACCTCGCCCAGGTACCGGCCCCGGGCCACGGCGAGCGGCTCGGCCTCGGGGACCCCGCGGACCCCGCTCGCCAGGCAGCGCTGCCCCCGCACGCCGCGCGCGGCCCGGCCCCCAGAGCCGGCCGGGCCAGTCCCAGATCGCCCCGGCCCCCCGTACCTGGAGCTCGGCCCGCTCCACCTCCCAGTGCGCCCTCTCCATCTCGAAGCGAGCCCACTCGTGCTGGATGTAGTGCAGGATCCCCGGGATGGTGTAGTGCTGGGGCCGGGACAGCTCGGCGGGGCCCGCCGCCTCCTGACCGGCCGGGGCCGCGGGGCCCTGGGGCTGCGGCGGTTGCCCTCCTCCTCCGCCGGCTCCAACCCCCACGCAGCCCCCACCCGACTGCAGGTTCATGTTCCCACCCGCCTGCGGCGGCGGCTGCTGCGGTCTCGGGGCGGCCGCCATCCCACCGCCTCCTCCGGCTCCTGGGTGCTCGTCCATTGTCTGCGGGGAGCCCTCCTCCTCGTCCCGCGGCGGGGGCCAGGAGCAGGGGCCGGGGAGGGGGTGAACGGCGCTGGCTGGGGCGGGGAGGAGGGGGCGGGCCGGGCGGGGGGGCTGCGCCGAGCGGGTCCGGGTGTCAGCGCAGCGCGGAGCCGCCGCCAGCCGCCATTACAGCCCCGCGGCCCTCCCACCCTCCCACCCGGCCGGGCGGGGAGCGAGCGGCGCCTGCCGGGAAACCGCGGCCTGGCCTCCGCCGCCCCACGCGCCTGCGCGGGAGGGAGGTGAGCGCCGCGCCCGGGGGAGCGGGATGGGCCCGGGGCGGGCGGCGGGGCCCGGAGCTTCCTGCGGCGGGGCGGCCTCGGCCCCGCCTGCGCCGGCTCTGGGCCGATCGGTGTCGGGGCTGACGGCGCGGGGCCCGGCCGGGCGGTTCCTCTGTGCCCCGGGTGACAGTCGGAAGTGGCGGCGAGGCTCGGTTCGCCCCGCCACTCGGGAGTGCCGAACGCCTGGAAGAGTCGGCGGGAATGCGGCCAGGCCGGGGCCTGCGGCCTAAAGCGACGCGCAGTCAGCGCAGCGCGGGTCCAGCACTTCAGTTTTTGAGACTTTGCGCAGTTTAATGGTGCGCTGAGTTTGCCCTGCAAGGAGGTGGTTTAGAGTAGCTACATTAAATTTATGCTGTGCTTCTGGAAGCTGGCTAATCCCTGGTCATCTTCATGATACCTCGGTTGTGATGCGTGTAATGTATTCCCCCCTTGAGGAGGAAGAGTGTGCCATGGTCGCTATTCAAAACTCTTCCACGTGAGGATGGTTTTGCAAGAAATTACTGGTCTATTTTATCTGGCTCAGTTTTATCAGTGATAGCAATGCAATGTTGGAGGCTGTAGTTTGAATATGGTGAAATTGCCTTGATTGCAAAATACTACTCTGAAATGTAATACTTAAAATTATCATCACATCCTATTTCAAATGATCCATAGGTCACCCATTTTAAGTAAGGTAGGTCTTTGGTTTTGCCTCTCTTCAAAATTTTTACCTGCTGTACTCATTCACTACATGGGTAGTTTGCTAAAAAAAGTCGATTCTTGTCAGACCTGGAATTCTGTTAATTACTGGAAAAAAGCACTGTTTGTCTTAGTACTGGTGTTTCCTTTCTTTACCAGTCTCTCTTTAGGTGAGTACTGATGCTTCAGTTAGTTCATCCAGTCCTTCCTTTCTTCTCCATTAAATCATTTCCTACTAAAATGTCATTGTCCATTCTTCCTGATTCCATACTGATTAGGCAATCTAAGTCCAGCTCCTTTCCACCTCAGCTGATTTCTTTTTATTGTCTACTGACAGTTACCTAATCATTATTAAAAACTGAGACTTAGCTCATAACTAGTTTTAACCTTTTGTTTAGCTGCAGTTGTTCAGGACATTCCTCATTCCTGAGTATATGGGAGTTATTGCAGTTTAATTCCGTTACTATATTCAGCCAGCATTTTGACAACAGCAAAGGAAAACATTTTTATTCTTTCCTTCCTCTCTTGCCTTCCCTAAATAATTAAGGTTGCTTTTTTAAAAAATCCCTGTCCTGAAACTGAACACAGTGTTTTATTTTAAAACCACACAGGCATACTTGTTTCATCTTTTTGATGAATTGTTATGGGCACAGTAATAAACTAGACTGCAAAAATTACTTTTACTGGTAAATTTAAAATAGTATGTAGTTTTATTAAAGCCTTGTCCACTGACAGAACAAAAGTAGGAAGACCAAGGGTTCTGATTCTCTATGTGGTGTTCATTTGCTACATGGTTTTGTGCAATAAATCTATAGGAAGTTCAATAAACAAAAATATAAAAAATACTTGTTCCTTTTGCTACACCTCCTTGTGCTTCATGCCTCTATCATTTAGCCACTTTTAAATTTTCATTAATGCTTTAGTACCAGTTTGACCCATTTTATTCTACATTTGGTGAAGGGCATGGAGGGAAAGGCATACAGGGAGCAGCTGAGGTAACTTGGTCTGTTCAGCCTGGAGGAGTCTGAGGGGACACCTCGCTGCAGTCAGCAATTTCCTTGTGAGGGGAAGAGGAGCAGCAGGCACTGATCTCTCTGGTGCCCAGTGATAGGTCCTGAGGGAGCCGAGAGAGTGGCCTGAAGCTGTGCCAGGGTAGGCTTAGGTGGGATATCAGGAAAAGGTTCTTCACCCAGAGGGTGGTTGGGCACCACAACAGGCTCCCCAGGGCAGTGGTCACAGTGCTAAGCTGGGTGAGTGACAGAGTTCAAGAAGCTTTTGGACAATACTCTTTGGGCACAGGATGTGACTTGGGATTTTCTGTGCAGGGCCAGGAGCTGGACTCGATGATCTTTGTCAGTCCCTTCTAACTCAGAATATCCTATGATTCTACATTCATACACACATAAAATGCCATTAGATCTCTGCATCCAGAAAATCAACTTGTTTAGAGTTGAACAGGGAAGTACATTATTTGCCTATAGTTCTATCTAGCATTATTTTTAATTCTTGGTGAAGCAGTTCTGAAAATATGTAGTCATGCCATTTCTTCTTTGTGAGATTTTATCTCTTACATTCTAGCTAAGAGCCCTAGAATGTTGCAAACCTTTCTTAGACTGAAATAACTAAAATACTTCTAAATCTGTAGACGTTGACTGGAGTGGTTTTCATTTGAGAGACACATGTCTAATTTGAATTGCAGCTCTACTGCAAGTACAATTCAAACTTAGGTTGTGTTTCTTTTTTTTATAATTTATGTGTCAGATTATGTATAAATATTGGTGAAATCTGTATCAAACTAAATTCAGTACTTGTATCTATACCAGAGGAATAATTAAAATTATATTTAAAATATGCTTTATATTACTGCATGTAGAATCAGCTGGTTGGCCTTGTGGGAGACAAGATCTTTTTATCTGCAGAACTGGTATTGCAGGCTTTGCCTCTCTGTGAGGTCTCAGCTGTTATCTGAAAAGGAGTGTCACTCAAGCAAGGACAAGTTACTTCGAGGTGTCTGATGTGGTTGTGCAGCTTGCAGAGCTGACATGTCCTGGAAGCAGCTCCTGAACCATGTCAGCCTGTGTGAGTCACACAGGCCAATCATGATACGAATTATCTGTCATAGATACTTATCTGCAAGAGATGCTTTAATGAGTGTAAGATCTAACACACTGTAACAGCTCATATTTAAATCTCAGTAGAAAAACTGTCATCTGCATGCATGCCAAATTATCTTGACAGAATATTTTGTAAGGGAAGTAAAGGAGAGTGCTACATAGTCATTCCAGAAAGTAATTTCTTTTGAAGAAAAGTTGGTAGTTTCCAGACTTGTTACATCTTCCCCAAGCGATACCTTCTGAGCTTTTTGTTTATAGGGAGTCTTCATTGTGTGATAGAGTTCCACAGGTGTTTTGTAGATTGGGTATGCAGGACATGCAAGGAAGCATATCCCATAGGCTGTTCTGGACAAAATTTCTAATGCATGGCTGACTGGGATGGAGAGAGTTGGACTTGACAGTCCATCAGGATCTCGATAGTCTCTTCCAGTCTTTGGTTCCTAAGCACATTTGTGATGCAGATAGTTGTCCAGTGACCTGGAATGAGAGAGCCTATTCATTTCTAACAAACAGCCTTCAGATAGTAATGTCTTTTCATTACTAAAATGAGCAAAATAATGGCAGAGATATGAAAGGCTTGCATCTTGTCACCAATTCCCTTGAACCATTTGATTCTGCATGCATAAAAGCATCGTAATCTGTGTGTGTGTGCATGGGTACACGCAGACATGTGCGTGAGAATGCTCAGAAAAGCATGTAAGACTTCTACCAGAGGAAAGGTAGCTGGTTTTTTAAGCAGAGTACTGATTATTGATCATAAAAGGTAGCTTCTCAAATACAAAGTTGCTGGAATGGGGTTTCTTTACCCATCAACATACACAGATATGCTTTTTGTTTGTTTATTATACTTCACTGGTTTCTGTACATCCTATATATGCAAAATTAATTTTAATCTGTTTTCTGTATCTGAAAGCCAAGATGAAAAGAGAAGAAATAAATTTTGTTTGTTAGAAACAAAACTCAGTCATTTCCCTTTTTGCCTAAATTGTACAAGCAGATGCTTTTACTACTACAAGTGGTTTTTTTCAGAATTAGTTCTAAAGGAAATAAAGAAACCCCTTAAGATGTTCTTAACACTAGCATTATTCTCAAAGTCAACTATGCTTGCATACTTTTTTGTAAATTTTTATAAAGTTATTATTTGAACTTGTTAATTTATTCCTCTTTTTCTGCACAAAACTGTGTGCTTGTGCTGAATTTATATGAACAGAATTTCTGGTTAAAATCTTGAAGCCTGTCTTTGAGACTGGTGGGAAAATACAGAAATGGCTACAGAAAGAGTGGACCTCTTTCCTACAGATTCAAAAGTTGTTGATTATATTCTATTATATTTTCCAATCCTATGAATATTACAGATAACACTTTTGAGGGCTACTATGGTTCTACCTCTGTTGCAGCCTTATTAGTTTTTTTTCTTTTTTTAATCTATTCTGGATAAGAGCATTTGTGCAGATTCTAAAAAAACCAATCTGGTCTTAATATTTTCATCTGTAAAACAGTCCAGGCCATTCATAAGGATACATGCAGATAAAATAGTCATAACATCAGAAAGGGATTAACCATGTACAAAGATTAGGTTAATAAAGGAATAATTAGGATTACGGGCCAATCCTGCAATAGGATCATACATACGAATTTGTCATATGTTTTGCTGTTATGTATTGCTTAACAGTAACTCAAAGTACAACAGCTCTGTCAGTGCTCCTGGAGTAGTTGTACTGTTCTCCCTGTCCTCCTTTTCTCAAACCCTTGGTACCATTTATGACTAAATTATTAAAACAGCTTGGATCAAAACAGAGGACCATTAATTCTTGTTTCAGCAGCGCCGAACAGAAAGATGTAGTGTAAAACTCAGATGAAAAAAGAAAAGCTGTCTACGCCCCTGTTATTATCTGTTTAACATGGACAGATGTCTTTTTCAGTTGGTCTCCTGTGTCTGAGCTTGCTTCAAACAATGGGCAGCATTTCTTAGATTGTGTCTTTTTCATGCCACCGCTCCTTCTTAAGCAGCTTTAAAGTTTTGGGTTCCTTCTGTCACGAGGTTGGCTCTTGCTAGGGGGCTTCATTCTCAGCTGGAAGGAGTTGTTAATTCTTGTCCTTCTTGGAAGGTTTTTATCAAAAACTGACTACATCATCTTAGTATTTCATCTTTATGCTTTAAAATATTAAGACATCTTACTGCAACTCTAACTTCAAAATAGAATGTGGGGGGGGGAAAGAGCCATATACTAAACACAGCAAAGATTGTAGATGGTTGTTTCCCATTTAGTCATCAATGTCAGTCTACTTGCCTCCAACAGTGAAGATCCCAACATATATTTCTGTCTGGGCCCTTTTTTATCTCAATGACCTGGTTCATTCTTTCTCAGAGCCAAACTGTGCTGATTCAGAAGCCTTGGGTGCAGTGCACAAGCCGTGTGCACCACAGCAGCAGCAGTGACAAGCATCCACAACTCTGCTGAGGGAGTGACAGAGCAGGAGTGTGATCCTGGAGAGGCTTCACCTGCCTGGAGAAGGTGAGAAAGCTCTGAGACCGTCATGATTCCAAATAGACTGTGTTATCTTGAGGACTGATCCTGAACTATGTGTCACTCAACTAAGAATGATTTCTCAGTATCAACTCGAATTAGTAAAAATACATTTGAAATTACATATGGAAATCTAAACTTCTTTGTAAATAGAGTAAACCGCAGTACACTGAGAAAAAAAAGGTCACTTTCTTGAGATCCAAGTGACGGCAAAAGAGGTGGCTTTTCAGAAAACAGTGACCACTGTGAATCAGAAGTAAGCCCTAATTAATGTCAACACAATACATTGGGACTTGTTGCATCACTGTCATGAAAGATTTGTCACCCATGGATGGTGTATAGCCAGTTTATTCAAGTTGCTAGTAATATGATGCAGCCCCTATGGAGCTTGCCTTGTATTTTTTCTCCTGTTGTTTTTCTGCATGAAGATACACTGTTTTTACTGAAAGAGCTACACTGTATATAGATTGTGGATTCCTGATAGGTTTTTTCTGTTTAAACTTTGTCACAGAAGCTATGAGACCCAAGATGCACCCGGTAAGGACCAACTCTTCAGAACTGGAAAAAAGGAATAATTTTTGCAGTAGTTGTTTTATTTCCAGTGCACAAACCTCAAGATTATTTGGGCCAATAAATCTGGGATGCAAATAGAAAGTCAGATGGAAAACATTACAGTGATTGTTCTCAGGCATTAAAGAAAATAACCCAGATCTTCTATTTCAAAAAATTACATCTGCAGCTTACTCTATTTTCATGCTTTTCAAAACACCAGAAATGGCAATTGTTTAGCAAGTAGATTTTGACATATGCTATGCTCTTTTTAATGCTCTTTTTCATTTTATGTTGCATGTGGTATATTTTAAGGCAATATTTCAGTGGTGTTGGATGGATCAATATTTATTTATATTGAGATAAAGCTCTTTTGAGTAATTAATGTGAACCAATTTCTCTTTAGCTATTGAAGATCCACATTTAGTTTTCATTAAGTGCAGAATTTACCTTTTGCATCAGGGTGGAAAATCAGACAGGAGAAGATGGATTTCAATAGCTCCTGGTCCAGCTTAAGATACATATTGATACTGCAGATACTCAAATATTTCTCCCAAATAGGAGTTTCTCATTCTGCATTAAAGAAACGATCATATGTTGTGGCCCATGCATTTCCCTTTGTCATCTCTCCATTCAATTTGATGTGGCAATGATATGAATGTAATTGTTAAATGCAAGTTGGGGAGGGGAAAAAGTGCTTATGGGCAAATTTTGCTCTTAGGAGCTGCATTAGTGTGGTTTAGTACTGGGCAAATTTCTGATGTTTGCAAACCAGTTAGCATGCAGGAGGAAAATGATGAGTAGATTTATGGTTATGAAGAAGTAATTGTTTACTCCTCCAATTTCCCAAATCCTATAAAAAATTAATTTGATTGAAATGTGAAAATTTCTAATGTGAAAGCTGTTATTTATTAGATAGTTTGTGAATAGTTGTATGGAGAAAAAAGGGAGTTTTCCCATGGGATGTGTGCAAAATATTTGAGATTTTTTTTTTCAATGTTGTATGTTTTGGCAAGAAACTCAGTCATAAATATATGCATACCTGGGGTGGATAGCTTTTAGGAAGTCTTTATTCCTATGTATTACGACTCTTTTTTTTTTTTTTCTACTCCCAGAAATACTTCTCCTGATTCCTGCACCCAAAATTGAAATCTACCACTGAAATAAAAAAAAAGAAATGATAAAATTTTTTCTTATGGTTAATAAACAAGGTCAAACAAGACTGTCCAGGTATTATGAGCATGTAGAAATTAACAAACGGACAGTGCTGGAAGCTGAAGTAATCAAAAACTGTCTCTCTCGTTCAAAGGATGAGGTAGGTTTTGTAGGTTTTATTTTATCCACATCTCACACCTTTCCTATTGATAATTCTGAAACCTATCAGTGTCTATCACAGGTCATTATCTCATTTGTACCCATGATATAAAAGATTGAGTTTCTAGAGTGTGGGTTCAGTCAGTTGAACTGTTATTCTGTATTGAATTATAATGTTTTTCTGAGGCTTACAGAGATTTTGGAGTTGTGTGTATCACTGTCATGAAGATTCCTCTTCTTTGTTTGAAGAAGCTCAGAAGTCATGAAAAACTCGTTTTTATTACTCTTATTAGTGGTTTTACTGAGATGTTACAGTTTTGCCAGAAGGTAGAAGGCAGAGTACTGACAACTCTGAGTTTAAACTTAGGGTAGAGGATTCCAAATTATGAAAACGTTATCTAAAGCACAGGAGAGTTTGGAAACACAAATTTTAGGCCTCTGTATTAGACTTCTTTATTCAAAAGAAGTGTTTATGTGTTCTGCAAGAAAGTCAGAAAACATAGAAGTTGAAAAATTTTTTGGATGAAAGTTGAGATTTTCATTGCTCTCTTTAATTAAATCGCTGGTTCTTTAAGAAAAGCACCAAACTTCGGCACATTGACTTGAATTAGAGAAGAAGTATGGGACTTGGACAATGAATGAAGTTTATTGGTTTCTGTTCTGAAGTCAGCTTCTTTACTTTTCATTAATGATGTGCGTTCTTGCACAGCACTCCTCACATACTTCATTCTAGGAAACCTCAATCAAAACAGCAGTTCTTACAAGTCCCTTAGTTCGCAGCTTTGATAGTGGCTAGAGAAAGGAACGTCTTCATGCTGCTCCTGCCAGGGCATTTCCGAGCGCAGCTCCAGCGCAGGAGCTGCCGGCGCTGCCGCTGCCATTTCGGGCACCGAGCGAAATGACCCGGAGAGAAAAGGCGGCGGCAGCTCCTCCAGCGGCGTGAAACGGCGCCATCTCCTGGCTCCCTCCCGTTGGGAAAGATGTTAATTCCCCGCTGGGTCTGCAAGTCTAATATTTTTAATTTTTACATTAAAATATTGGTACTTTTTAAAATATGGAAATTACCTTTAGGTCTCTTTTTTAAAGGGCTTGCAAATGAAAATTGTGGGAAAGTACTGGGTACCTTATAACACCAAACCAGTCACTTCAGTTCTGCATGTTTCAGTTTCTCCGTTTAAAAAGTGGTGGCATGTTTTCTGCCAGCAGATCAAAAGTGTGGTGTAACAGTTACCGCACTAAATTTCTTTCAAGTTAAAATTGATGAATCTTGGCAAATCCATGTTCACTGTGGGTCTTAGGAACCTGAAAGCTCAGGTCCTTTGACAATGTGCTTTATACTGTTGTATGCTTAAATGGCAGCTGCTATATTTGACTCATTTTGCTTCTGCCTAGTGCTCTTTTGTTGAGTATAAGGACTTCAAGCTGGTGTACCGACAGTATGCAGCCCTTTTCATAGTTGTTGGCATTGACCAGACAGAGGTAAGAAATTATATACCCTCTTGCAATGAGCATTTATAGTGATTATCACAGGCTAGAACTCAAGTCTTCATCCAGTATGGAATTTTTCAATAGCAAATAATTTCAAGGAGTCAATATTTTAAAATTCTCTCTTTTTAATGTCCTAAAGAAAAAGTTCCTGTACTGTCAGCTATAAAGATGTCAATTTATTTTACTTTTCAAAAAGGGAAATAAAAAATAAGGTATCTGAAAGCTGACAAGTACTGCTATTTCATATGTTCAGGTTGCACCTGGGAGCCTTAGTGTTTGCATTGATGACTCAGAAATTAATTCAGAAATTCTCAGAAATTGCACTTACTTTTGGAGACCTTAATAGAGTGGTGTGGAAGGTAGCTGCTGCCCTACTGCAGTATCTTCAAGTCAGGGTTATTATGGCAGGCAATTTGGGACAAATTATTTTGGCTTTGCTACAGAAATTATCTAGCGGAGGCTGGCTCTGTGCTGCAGCTGGCTGGTGTGACTTCAGCATGGGTAAGCTTAACCTAGTTAGCTGTGTGTGTCCACAGAGCTGAGCTGGGAGGGGGTGGGACAAGGGCTGCAGGGGGATGGCAGCAGCCCAGTGAGAGAATCCATTGGCTGTTCGGAGCTCTCTGTGTGGCCAGCCCAGAGCTCCTGCCCTGAGCACTGCCCAGCTCTCAGCACCTCAGCTGAGAGGTGCTGAGCAGAGGGCTTGCTCTATTGTCTAGTGGCTTTTCATTCACCACAAACTGAATTAACACAAAGAATACTATTACATTTTCTAGATGTTGATTTAATATTCAGTTGGTTTTAATTTCAGAATGAGATGGCAGTTTATGAACTAATTCATAATTTTGTGGAAGTTTTGGACAAATACTTCAGCAGAGTGGTGAGTGAGACACTGAATCTGTTACAAAACATTTTTTCTCTTTCAAAACTTTGGTGGAAGTGTCGTTTCAGAGAATAAACCAAAGGAGAAAAATATTTAATATTTTAGAATTTTGATAAATATTATCACTGTAGGGAAAGGCAGTATGAGCTGATTTTTCAGAGAAGTAAAAGTATACATGGGTTATAAATTATCAGACAAGGAATACTAGAAATATTTCTGTTAGAAAAGCATGAGTTTATGGGTTTTATGGGGTTTCTTTGGGTCATATACTCTTAAATTAGCCATAGGCATTTTATATGTTTTAAAGAAATAAAGAGGGTTTCCTTTGCAGTTCTTATGAACTTTATAGCATTACATTCCCCAAATGAACTTCATTCATGATTAGGATGGTGAAAGCATGAAGCAGGGAACTGACATCACTATCACTGAACAAGATCAGAAGGAAGCAAGATCAGGAATGGAGCAAAAGAAACCTCAAAAACCAGTCTGTACTCCCCATATTGTTGTCAGGCAACAGTGGATATCTGATAAAACAACTATTATAAGAGATAGTAATTTTGTTAAGGATTCAACATCAGACATGGCTCCATTAAAATGACACTGTTCCTTTTGGTGGTGAGATTTTTTTTTGCTTGCTTGTTTTTACAACGTTTGAAAATGCAGCATTGTAATTCTGGTTAGAACATTTTCTATTTAATATAGGGTTTGTAATAATCTTGTTACAAAAAAAATTACTGGAATCCTACTTTGGCACAGTTTCAGTTATCCTCTGCTGAAATGTGTTGGATATCCCTCTCAGACAAGAGGACTGGATAGTTTCCTCTGTAGTCCAGGTACTTGAGGGTACTACACTGGTAACTGTACATACAAAATATCAGTATGCAGGGTCTATAACTGCTTTCCCAGCTCTAGTACCATAGCAGGCATGGCAGAGCTCCCTCTGTGAATTCAAGGACATGCTTGACAAAGTCATCTGCTCCCTTCACTGTTTAGATGCTTGGCAAATCTTTTAGGCTGTTATCTCAACCGACATTGTCCCAGCCATGGAAACTGCTGGCACTAAGTATATCACTCTCTGACTGCACTGAGGTCAGAATTTCTCTTAAAATTGCTGACTGTAGTCCCAGCCTAAGCAGTGATAACCAGAAATGGGATTAGATCTCAGCAGCACAGGAATGCACAATAAAATTTGGTCTTATTTGTCTGATTGAGCTAATAATTGCCAACCACCTCTCAAATTTTAGTCAATTAAAGCAGAGCAAAAATAGATGTAGTTCTTATACATATAAATGTAGTATATATATAATCCTTTGACCACACATATAACCCAACCACTGATGGCTGTTGGAAATTTGCCGAGTTCATTATACCAGAGGGTTTTTTTAAATTTTCCATAGCATTTTGGGTTTAAGACAGAGGAACCTAAAAGGGGGGTGCTAAAAGAAATCTCATGCCATTTGATGGCTCTGGTTTTAATATCATATAACACAATAAATGGCAGAGCACTAAGACAAGGGCTGTAATTCTAGCTGGGGTTTCTAGCAGTAACCACAGAGCAAGAAAGTATAAATCTGTACTTTTACAGATTACTATTTAGGATTTGCAGAATTTTAGCAGAATCCCAAATTATGATGATGGCAATGGAGACAGAACTCTGGGAAAGGAGAGAACATGTGTCCCACTCTAGAAGGACATTTTGTCATCTATTATTTTTAGACTTGAGAGCTTTAAACATTCTCATGTACTCTATTTTTATCTAATGGAGTTTACAGAGCTTGAATTCAGATATGAGAACAAACATTAATGGAATTAGGGGGAAAGCTTTCAAAGTTGCTTGTGAGATGTAATTCTGAGTCCCCTTCACTTTTATATGGCTACCCAAGAAAAATTCTGCATACTGGTCAGGATTCCAATGTCTCCAACTACCTTTTAATGCTGAGAAAACTTAAACTGATCGGGCCCTTAAAATGCAATTTCTGTGGTACATTAAAAACTTCTAACTGAAGAATGGCAGAGTCACTCATCAGAGGCCTGTAGACTAGAACTAGTCCAGTTTAGATCATCTTTAGACCACAGAAGTAGTAGTAATTTTTCCAGTAAAACCTTACCAGCTTTACTCTGTGTTAAAACCAGGTTTATACCATGAGTGAAAACCACATTATCAAACTAAATTCTCTAGGTAGCAGGTAAAGATTCCCTCTTTTAGTAGAGAGTGGGGAATCTCCACCCAAGTCGGCAAGACCTTAAGTGCTAAGGCTGTGATTAATTCTTTCTAAGTTTAGCTATTTCCCTGGGGCACCTAAGTTAGAAATTTGGTCATCCTAAGCTCCCTTTACTGGCAGTGGAGACCGATGAGTATCTCGAGAAAGTGAGTCATGCCTCAAGTGTGCCGAGTCAACTGGGGAAGGTCCCCATCTCTTCTGCTGACTGCAGAGAGACCACGAGGGCTTCTAACTCAGGCATTTTGGTTAAGTGAGTAATACTGCTTGGGGTAAATCCAAAAACAGAAGGGAAATGATGACTATGTGAAGAATTGTGTTGCTGGGGCTGGAGAATACTTAGAAGTGCTAAGGGTCCAAAGCTTGGAGTTGCCTTGCCTTTCCTAATATATGCAGCCACTACCACAGCCATGGGTAGATTTTGCTGTTGAAAAGATGTGCAGCAACCACTTTAACTGTGTAAACTTGGCATTAACATCCTGGTTTTGCAGAAGGAGGAAGAGAGAATATGGGGCTGGAACTGCCATGATTAGAGCTGCTGGTTTTCCACCCACTCACTCAGATGGCACTGCCTATATTCAAATTGTTACTTGTAGGTGACCTCAGTGAGTTTTTTAAAGTAAAACATTAGCTGTGATTACAGAGACAGATAACACATGTAAAGCAAAGCAGTGTTGCAGGAAAGAGCATGTCATTGTCCAGTCCAGAACAGAAATCTGAATCACTCTAAAATTTTCCATCATTATTTTGAAGACTTTATGCTTTGAAGGGATGTGTTATGTTTAATGATTATGAGATGAGATCCTCTGAGATAAGAGATCAAAATGTAACTAATGGCTGTCTATCTCTTTTCCTTTTAGAGTGAATTAGATGTATCCTTTTCAGTATCAGAAATCCATTTGTTATCACTTTTTGGTGTATGTTCCAGTTCATACTGTCTTCATAGCACTGACTGTCACTCAAGTCAATAGAGATGTTCACCAATTTTGCACTTGGAGTAAGTAGCACCATTTTGGCACCTTTCTGAGAGCATAGCTGATGTTCATATGGCTCACCTATTTAAATCCTCCATCATTAAAATAAGCCTGGTTCCATTTAAAGTAAGACACAGAGAGCTTGCTTTGAGAGAGCTAAATACATGAAAAGTTAAATTAATGGGGAACTTCCAGGCTTCAGTAGTTTAAGGTTTCACTTTGAGTTACAATAAAATAGATATGGAAATTACTGTAATAGCAATTGAATGTCACAGCTGTGTCTTGAGCCAAATAGCAGCACTATTTGTAAGATTTTGTTTGCAGTTTGATCTTATTTCATGAAAGCAAGAAGTGAGTTTTACTTTCTGTATGTGGGAGAATTAGGAAACCAGGTGTTAACTTCTTTTCCCACTCCTACCCTTACACTGCTGTATTTTCATGCTTATGTTTTGCAGGGTATTAATTAAAATATGATTTAAAACTCCCCCAAATACAAATACTAAAATACAGTCCTGAACAATTAAACACAAATAGCAAGTAAATAAAACACAATACTCGAAAAATTAAACCAGGAGAATGTACCACAGTCTTCCTTCTCAGTTCTTCCAATTGCACTGTGTGTTGACTCTACTCCAGCAGTTCTTATGCTTATATTTGTTGTTGGTTAAATGTGGATATGCTGGTACAAAGAGTTTCAGTTACACACCTGAAATACAGTTGCCATCTTGCAATCAAGTCTTTACTGAAAAAGGAAAAAACAAATCAAAAAACAACAGGAAATAATTAATTTCACTTTTGAAAATATTTTAAAGCTTGCTACATGCTGTAACTGCCTCATTTGCTGACTATATATATACACACGCACACATACATACATATATATACATATGTATGTGTGTGTATGTATGTATGTACGTACACTCACACATACTATCCACATTTCCTTTTTGAAATTTAGAAAATGCTGTGGTGTTAGTAAAACCCCCTTAAATTCACTGATACTATGAAAGAGCAATAATGACATTCCAGTGTGAAGGGACACTTAAGGTGTGTGAGCGATTATAGAAATACAATTTTTGTATTCAGTTAGTTCTAGTCCTGAACTATGTGTTCATGTATATGAGCTTTGCCAAATTAGAGACTGATCTGACCTATTTAGTAATTACATATCCCCTATGTTTCCATATAGTGTACTCTGAGCATGCAGTTAGTTGGCTGATTATCTGAGTCATTGGTATACTGACTATTCTGAATTCTGCTGCCTCTGCTCAGCAATTTCCTACCAAGAGCTCTACATCTTTGAGCTACTCCCACTAGCCCATATAATTGCTGAGAAAGTCTGCTGTTTATCATGGAATGGTTTGGGCTGCAAGAGACTTGGAAGGTCATCTAGTTCCAACCCCTTTGCCATGGGAAGGGACACCTTCCACTAGACCAGGTTGCTCAGAGCTCCATCCACCCTGGGTCTTGAACACCTCCAGGGATGAGACATCTACGACTTCTCTGGGAAACCTGGGGTAGTCCCTCACCAACTTCAACAGTAAAGATTTTTTTCCTAATATCTAATCTACATCTGCTCTCTTTCAGCTTGGAGCCATTTCCCTCTTGTCCTGTCATTACATGCCCTGGTAAAACATCCCTCTCCAGCTTTCTTGTAAGGCTCCACTTCAGATACTGGAATGCCCCAATTAAGTCACTCCTAAATCTCATTTCTAGGCTGAATAATCCCAATTCTCTCAGTCTTTCCTTATAGGAGAGATGCTTCACCCTTCTAATCATCTTCAAGGCCCTCCTCTAGAGTCACTCCAGCAGCTCCATGTCCTTCCTGCACTGGCACCCAGAGCTGATGCAGCCCTGCAGTGGGCTCTCAGCAAAGCAGAGCAGAGGGGCAGAATCCCCTCCCTGGCCCTGCTGCCCACGCTGCTCTGGCTGCAGCCCAGGACACGTTTGGCTCTCTGGGCTGGCAGTGCCCATGGCTGGCTCATGTGCAGCCTCTCAGGCAGCAGCACCCCCAAGTCCTTCTGGGCAGGGCTGCTCTGGGGCTGTTCATCCCCAGCCTGTGCTGGTACTGGGGCTTGCTCCAATCCAGGTGCAGCACCAGCACCTGGTCTTGTTAAACCTCAGGAGATTCCCATGGACCTGCTCCTGGAGCTTGTGCAGATCCCTATGGATGGCATCCTCTCCTTAGTCTACACTGTGTGGAGAAGTTGTTGCATTATATGCCAACACTAATGTTGGAAACGGGTGCAATACCATGTCTGAAGGATTCCTGCAGAAATTAATCTACATAGGTCTCATCTGCATGATGGTATGAATATAAATACTTAGAAAATATTTCTAACTTACTTGGTCATACTGGAAAAAATACTCTAAAAGCTCCTGTCTGATATGTCTCTCCTTAACACATATGACATTTGCATGATGTAGCTTTAGCATTCAGAAGTGCACTTTTTTGATATATATTTCAGGAACAACTTTACAATAAAACATTTTACTTCTTTATATGTACAAAATAATTCTTCCACTCAGGAAGAGCTTAATTCTTAAGTTGAAAAGCTACCTAAAATAGTCCAAATGAGATACCCTCCCTTATTAAATGTAAAGCAGAGGTGTAACTAAGAGGAAGTGGATTGTTCAGGACTGTATTTATTTTTGACAATAGCTTGAATAGCTGATCCAGAAGAACAATCTGGGCAAGTGCCTTTAGCTAGTACTGCAGTGCAAGAAATAAACCATCAACCTGCCTTTCATAATGTGAAAGAAAATATCCTCACCTGTGATTAAACCATTGCCTTTGCCAAATGGTCTCACACTAACTCTTGTGCTCAGTGCAGTTAGCTTGGATGCAAAATATCTGCTGGAGAAGGTGTCTTCTGAGGTCTGCAACAGTGGCACCAAGTACTATTTACAGAATCTTTGTTTACAGAGTATCTTGCAGGAGACTCATAATTTCCTGACTCTGCTATTATTTTTGTGTACAAATCCATAGGAAGTTTATTTTAAATGTGATAGTGGCTATTTTATATTGCCAGTAGTGCTTACTAACATGAAAAAAATAGCAGGAAATTACATGAACTCAAAACCCATTTAAAATAGACCATAATTACTAAGGCTATTCAGCCATGCACAGGGAAAGCCCAGTTAAATCCAAAGGCTGAGCCTATCACACAATTGAGATGTCCCTGGAGCCCACACCAAGCCTGGAGCACGTGCACTGGTTCTTGCAGCTCCCAGACATAGTGCATTACCCCAGTATTCTTGGCAATGTAGCTCCAGCAGGGGCAGAAATCCAGCTTTCCTTTAGGTCCACACCTGAATTCATGTAGCTCATGTCATGGTCTGTCTGGAGCCACATGTCAGGAAGGGCGCCTTGGGCGCAAGGCAGGGACTGGGTCAGATCTGAATCCTTCCCAACAGGATTTCCACATCATGTTGGTATGTATGACATAGGCAGGTATGATGCTAAACAATGCATGAACAATTGCACAGTTCTCTCATGTATTCTGCAAAAATTAACACAGATTACCTATTGGCTAAGTACTTGAGAATAGCAAGCTTTTTATAGAAGCTTTCATGTGGGAATTGTGAACCACTTAGCCCGTAGATGATGTCCCTTTTCATTTTGAGAGTCAGTTGCACACTTACAAGTACCTATGCTGGAATGACATTGGATTGTTTTTAAAATACCAGTAAGCAGTATTGTTGGGCCAGCTGAATGAACAAGTACTGAAATTGTCCTTGGGGTGTTATGCTCTAATGTGTTAATAGCACTGGATTAGCCTCACTTGGTCTATAATATAAGTGGGCAGGTTTTTCTGTAGCACTAAAACTCCAGCTTGGGTGGGGTAGGAACTACTTTCTTGCTATGATGAGGACAAAAGAGACCATAAAAACACAAGTGTTAGGACAGCAGCTTTATAAGGAACAAAACACTGGTAAGTATGACAGTTTCTAAAATTACTAAATGTAACTTCTGTATTGCCTGAACTGGTGAAAGCAGTTGAAGACATTATTAACTTCTAGAGAAACAGATACTTATGCTCCCCTTGTGGGAAGGGAGGGGGTGACAGAGTGCTCTAGGACTAAACATCTGAAGAATGTTGTCTTGATCCAAAAAAGCCATTACATTCCATTGCAACTGGCTGCTGCTGCTCCTCCTAGGATAGATAAGCTTTGATACAGGGAATACTTCATGTGAATCAACTATTCTTATCCCATGGGGTAACACTGAGAATAGAGTGCATTTAAGGAGTGAGAAAATTGAATGATGAATTCATTCTCTGAATTTATAAGGATGCACTTCAGTTTGCACTGTAACATAAGTGGGTAAAATGGTAACCTATGAAGACTAGCTTAAAAATAGGTTAGTTGTTCTAGAATTTCACAGAACTTGAAGGCACCTTTGTCTCCCATTTAATATCACTGTAGTCATTTAAAGAAGAAATAGTCAAGAAAGCATTTCATGGGTTTCAGTGCCTTAAATGTGCCTGTCATTTGATAGGCTAAAAGTTATTGAAAGTGAACATTGGCAAAGATAAGTCAGAATGTGTGAGTCTAGACTAAATAAAGAAGCAACTCCAACTAATCTCTAGTTGAAGATGAATGCACACTATGGAAATCGGGTTTGTAGTGCTGTATATTCAGTAGCAAACCATCTGCCCCATATGTACCTGTACTGTGATCTAGCTTTGTTTGTGCTCCTGGGTGTGGTCTGTGATCACAAGGTGCACTTCATCATCTCTTAAGTCTGGACACACCCTTCAATTACTTGCCTGGAAAAACCCTGAGGTCTCTTAAAATGCTTCCATAGGTGGAAGTTATTTATTACATGCAAGTCCTGACTGTGCCTTTTCCCCTTCTTTCATTCCCCTCTTCCCTGCTCAACTGTCAATATACACAATACTTGTGTCACATGTACTTCCTCTTAGTATGCATTTGCCATAAAAGTGATAATACAAAGTACCATTAATGTCTTTGAGAAGGGGAGCTCTTTAAGTTACCAAAAGCCAGTGTAACATGTAAAATGCCAATTGTGTAGGTACCATTTACTTCTACCGCTTGGTATGCAGCTTGCTGCAGCATTGCCAGAAACTGGGAAGCCAAAGCCAGGTGGGACTCACCTTTGCCCAGGCTGGCATGCAGAGATTAACACGTTTTTCCTCTGCATTCTTGTTTTAAAAAGTCTTCTTATCCTCTGCCTGGATCTAGTGCAAGTCCCTTAGTGCTCTTTTTGTGGGCATCCAGGATTCTTACTGGAAGCAGGACCTTAAATGACAGCTCTGGGTGGAGCATATGGCAGTGCAAACACCAAATACAGATTTTTCCTGTTGCCAGCTGCTCAAACTGGTTTGCTTGGCTGCTTTCAGTTGGGTGTGGACTATGACTTCAGGGCTTTAAACCCTGAAATTTGGGGTCACTTGCCAAACAAGTTAACAGGTGGGGAGGATGAGCCTTGCTAAGGATCAAATACATATCCCTCCCTGGGCAGGGCATTCAGACATGAATGGCTGAGCTGTGTTGGGCAAGATGCAACCATAAAGCATAGGTGAAACTCACAGGAAGGGGAAAAGACAGAGTTGCTCCCTGTACAATCCAATTGTTTGCCAAGAACACTGTGGTGAAGGGAGGTGGAATGTTAGGTTGAGGGTAGAGGTTAAATGCTTTGAGACCTTCCAAAATCAAGTTGATAGGTCTTTCCAGAATGGTATTAGAATCCCCATTCAAACTGCAGATGAAATTACTATTTCTGGAATGTGAATGTGAGACTACCATATTAGAGATGGACACAAGTCATGCCACTTCTCTGCAATGGAGTAAGCCCATTTGGAAATAACCTGGAAAGGCCTGCAGGGAAATCAACATCTCATTGAACTACTTTGGGTCTGAGTGGAACAGCTCCAAGATTCTTTGCGTGGGTACAGTTTTCCTTTGACATGGTATTAGCTCTTCTGGAAATACAGCAGGGGAATAAACAGTGATGACAAAATGTGATTAAATTGTGATTTAAATGTTTTCTTAAACGGGATGATGCAGAAAAATAAGATGGGGGTGGCAGGTTGCTGCATCATCACTGATCCTAGTTGATTAAGTTGTCTGGGTTTTAGATTTTTGGAACTGTTAGAGGAAGAGGAAGGTCTGGGCTCTGCCATGGGAACTGGGGCAGTGTGAATCAGTGGTAGAGTGTAAAAATTAAAAGCCAGGAGGAGTTGGCTTTCTCACTTGCAGAAACTGAATGGAATGTTATCTAATTTCCTTAACAGATCCTGTAGCCCAGTGCAGAGCAGTGCCAGAGGTCAACTAAGCAGCAAAACAGCTGTCTTTCTAAAAATTCTCACATTACTGTAATAAAGAAATTCTAATTTCTCAGATTAAAATGTTTCTGTACTCAATAAGTTTGTCACAGCAAGAAATTTGGCTTCAATCTTTAAACTGCCAAGCCAAGCAAAGCTACCATCTGTATCTCTGGTATCATAAAAATGGTGACTGTTTGGAGTTTTAAGGACAGCACTGCTCCTCAGTATCAAAAGGCACGATTTTTAGGCCTGTGGTCAGATTCAGGAAGAAGTCTGGTATTTAAAAAATTATTTAGAATTAAATTAGGTAGTTAAGTTTAGGTCAGCGAATTAGAAGCTGTCTGATGAACCATGGCCATCCCCAAGACCCTGCTGACAGCTATAGTTTCTCACCTAGCAGTAACTAGTAGGAAAGTTATCTGGGGACCTGAATTGTGCATACACATACCTAGACATGCTGTGCTCTTGGTTAAGCAGAACACTTTCTGCTGGAGCAGTGCTACAATTGCTTCCCCTTCTGCACAAACACACCAAGTAGTAGCACCAAGTTCAGCCCAGAGCATTCACAGCAAGGAGGAACAAATACATAGATACCTGGCTCCTGAGCTGTTGTCATTTGCAGTTCAGTCCTCACACTGCTCCAGCTCTTTGGCAGAGCAGTATGGCTGACTGCCAAAGTCTGAGCCACTGGCAGCCAGGACACAGACCAGTCTTCTTCAATGCCCGAGTTGTGTTCAAAAATAAGACTGACACTTATCACAGAGAGCAGAGGAAACTCTTGATGACTTCAAAAACATGATTCTTGCAACTCCACTGATTAGCAGGGAAAACCACTAACATAAATAGAAACACTAGAACAAAACCAGGCTGTCTTTTTGAGCTCAATTCACAGTGTCATAAATAGCAGAATGGGAGAGAAGACACTCAAGACTCTTCAAAGTGGGGGGAAAAGTATTGAGAGATGTATTTAGCAGTTACTGTACAAAGTCTTGCTAGCTCCACTGCAGCAGTCCTCAATACACGGGCAGGATTTAGAAGGCACAAAATTAAGGCAATGCAGACCTGTTGTGCTCAGCATAGAACACATGTAAAGAGCAGCAACAGGTGGAGAGTAAGGCAGATAAAGGGTTATTCATGCTCTGTGTATGTATGTCAGTGAGGCACAACAGATGCAGCCAGCAGGCTGCTTTGCTGTGCCCATTTCCATTTCAGGTTCTGGTGATAAATGGCAACATCTGAGTATTTTTTCACAGCATAACCCTTGGCAGTTGTTCAGTGGATGTGCTAGACACTCATGTCTGCATGTATGCACTCCTGTGTCATGAGTGCCCACCACTTCATACCCCTGGAAGGCCTATCATCGTGGGTTTTTTTTTTTTTGAGACAGATGCTGTTAGATAAAGCTAGGGAAAGGCAGATGTGCTTATGGACAGATGTGCTTATTTATTTACTTTTCCTCTTCTTTATGAGATTTACTGCTAGATCAATGATTCAACTTTATGTATCAGCATACTCCTATTAAGCTCTGTCCAAGCAGATCAAATACTGTTAGTTATTCAGGGCAAGGACATTTTGATAATCTAGTGCTTAAGAACTTGCTAATTACCTTCCTTGGAGGAATGTAGAATTTTTGCATCTTCACATAGAAGGTTGTGACCCCTTGATAACATTTCATATCCAGACAATATGTGGTACCTCAGGCAGACAGTAAAATTAACCACCTACATCTAAGTGTAAGTTGACCTGGTTTTTGCCACTATGTATTAGTGCTATATTCCAGGACAGGATAGTGCTGGGGCTTCAACTTCTCCAGTTCTGACCATTCTGTGATCAGAAAAAAGTGTCAGTTGAACTGTTTCCCTAGCTTTATTAAAATAATGGCAAATAAACTAGAATAAATTAAGAAATACCAATTTTTGTTAATTTTTATTGAAGACTTAGGAGACTGAGGTTTTCTTCTGAATTATCTTCACATTGTTCAAAATACACTTAACTCAAAATGTTTCTAGATCATGTTCAATTTGGACAGAGTCCACATAATTTTGGATGAAATGGTGCTAAATGGTTGCATTGTGGAAACGAACCGGAACAGAATTCTCGCCCCTCTGTTTGTGCTTGACAAAGTGGCAGAAGGCTAGGAAGATGCAAGAGTGACTCAGGCATTTTACAAAAGATGACAAAAGCATCAAGAATGTGCCCACAGCAGTTTTCTGCTGCTGCAAGACTGACTCATGCAACATTGAAATTAATTGGAAAATATTTTCCATTTCTTTTATACTCTGTGTACCCTGTGGGAAAGATACAGCTAAACACATGGATGCATTGAGATCCCACTGACCCAGCAGAAATCTTCCTAGAATGGTCAGTAATTATAAAATATTCTGAGGATGAAAAAATGGAAACTTACCACGACTGACTAAGTATCACTTTGAATTATGTAGTATCATGCCAGACCTAGAAGACAAAATACATAGAAATACAAATTCAAACTGAGTTTCAGTCCTTCCCTTAAGCACCAACTTGTTTCATTTTTATACAAATCTACTGTTAATAATAGTTGTGTGACTTTTATGCCTACTTTTAAACTATATTCATCCTTCATCAAAAAGCTGGTTTCCTTCCCTTTGCCATTCAAGTCATGGACACAAAAAGAAAAGTACAGAGGTATTGAGTATTTCTGCATGCTCTGCAAGCCGTAACTGGAATTATTTAGCACTTAAATATTATATTAATAAAAGATAATCAGAAGTTTAATGCTCTTTTGTCATGTTGGCTTCATAAATTACACAAAATCTTGTCTGTTTTGGCACACCAGTGTATTTTCTTTTCTCTTGTATGTGCTATCTATGTATCAAGATTAAAATTATTACAGAAGATGAGTAATAAAAGATATGCAAGTTCTCAGGACCAGGTCGGTACCAAATGAAGTCTCCCTTCTTGAGCAGAAAGCTGCAGCCATGCTGAGTTGCATTCCCAGGCATCCAGAGTGCTGATTCACACTGCACACTACTCTGTCAGTCAGGGGGCAGTTGGGAATCTCAGCTTACTTCCACTTACCTTTCTAGAACTGTTCTCTGCCTCTTTCTTCTTAACCTCCAGCCCAACCCTACATACAACCTGATACTGAACAAGCATATTCTGTGTGAAAGCACACACTGGTTGCATAAACACCGCTCAGAAACCAGGGTCTAAAGAGCAAAGAGTGTTGTGTCTGAGAGTAATCCACAGGGCTTTCACACAGTAACATGTTTATCAAAAGAAGATGATGTAGGGACCGGAGCAGAGTTGCATAAACCTGGACACAGGCATTTGTTTGAAGCATGTCAGGCACAGGAGTGGGCAGGATGGTGGATATTCCCCTCCAATTCTGCATTAGGGAAAATCTAAAAAACAATGCTGTAAAGTCCTACAAACAATGCCATGAAAAGAAATCTGGCACCAGCCTGATGTGTATGTGCAAGGCAGAATCTTTTGGCAAGCCCCTCTCAGCAGTGGCCTGAGAAGAGGTTGTTACCAAAGACAACAAAGCAAAACTTACTACGTAGATTCAACTACAATAGCTTTTTTTTTTGGTATCAACTACTTGAAAATCTTTAAAACCTTATCTTGCTTTATCTTACTGTAAGCTACTTTTCTTCCAATAAATATCACATGCTAACACCAAGAAAGCCAGTCCAACTCAAGTAAAGCTGAATCAGCTGTATCATCTGACCCAGATTTTATTGCAGTGTAATGAAGAGCTATAGTCTCAGGTCACATGGGCTCACTGGAGAGCACCAAAACCTGCCCCATGCAGGTGATCACTGCCAGATCACTCTTAAGAATTTCCACTTATTCTAAAAGATTTGAACACAGAGATGAATTTGTGAGATCAGTAGTTCTCTTACGTAGCTCTTTGAAACCTTTAAAAAAGCATGGCACATTGTTCAGAATGTGTCCAGAGATTTAGCAAGTACTAATGAAGTACTCAGAAGAGACATTTTTATATGTTGCAAACATTTTAATGATTACTTTTGAGCTTACACATTGGGTGCTTTTTTTTTAAACTTCAAACTGCAACAAGTTAAATAAATGTTTATAATATACAAAGAAAATACAACCGAAAGTAAAACTTGCTTTAAGTGTGCCTTGCACTAGGAACCAGTGTTTTTTATTAGCTTTATTGTTGAGCTGCACAAACACACTTAAGGATTTGATCTTTATAGCAGGGCATTTGAGAAATCAAAATATATTCCCACTTGAAAGAAAAAGAAGAAAAAAAAAGGTTGTGCATGATTATACGCAAAAACCCACTAAAATACTCCAATAGTGCAGGCACCATTAAAAAAGAAAAGGCTGGAGATGCCCATTTAGTCTAAATTTTAAAGGAAGCAAGTTTCTGACCAGTTAGCTTAAAGCCAGCAAAACAGGGATCAGTGATGGCAACCGTAGTGTACAGGGTATTAAAAGACAAACTTTACACAATACACTGTTAGAAATTTGTATCAGTGAACACTGAAAATCTGATGATCTGTTCTTTGGAACAGTCAAACAGAAACACCTTAATTTCCAGTTGTGCAAGCCCTTGAAGCATCACACAGTGTTCTGTGCCAATTTCTTGCTGGCTGTGTAGTTACAAGGATTTATTTTGTCATTAGCAGCTAACAAACATTCCACATTTTCCTAAAGCCTCACAGGTGAAAAAAGGCAAGTCTCGTCAGAGCACAGCGTGGAGATCGTATTTTTGCACACAAACACAAGAGGCTTCGCTAGCATCAAAAACGCTTCCATGTCGCAGGCTGCGCTCAGCGGCTCAGTTGAGATGGAAGCCTTTCTCCATGGTAGCAGCTAGCAGACGCTCCCTCATAATCTCCTCAGAAGAATACTCAGGCAACTTTAGGTAATGCACACATGTATTCACAGATGGATAACTTGCATCTGTAGCATCAACCTGAGAAAAAAAAGAATTTTACTGCAGTTGTTGACAGCACTCAGTATGGAAGTTAAAAGCTGTAAAGTCCTCTAAGTCATAGCACTTACTGCATACCTAACACCAGTTGTCAAGAAACAATAGCATCAGCAAAGCTACAGGCCAATTTATAAATATACTTGCTTTATATGTACATTAATACTTTGATATTTAAATATATTAATTATACATGAAAAAAAATATATATGGTATCAGAGAGCAGACCTGAAACAAGAGGTTAGTATTGAAACCACAGCATACTGCCATAAATTAAATAACCAAAATAAAACCCATCATTGTTAATTAGAAAGCCCTGCAGTGCCAGCCAAAGCAGCTCCAAGGGTGGCTGGGAGAGCCGTACCTTGCGCACAACAGTGAGCCGGGGGTGGAGGTTTGCCAGCCCCCCTGGTGGGAGTGTCGAACAACCCGTGGTGAACTGCAGGAAAGCCTTCCTCTCATCCGAAGACATTCCACACAAGACTCTCACAAATCGAAGGAATCCAGGGCTTAAAATAAAGTAAAGCAATTAGTTCTGATAACACTAGAAGAAAGTGCGGGGGGTTTTAAAATTTCTCGTAACTTGATGCAGTAGAATTACAATCTTTAGTCACGTTTAAGCAGACATTGTAAGATTCTAGGGCCTGTTGAGTAAGAATAAAACATCCTTAAATCCAAAAAAATAGTCTTTAATCTCCTTACACAAAAAAACTGTAGGTACATACTTATCTTGGGGTGTTATTTGGGTATCTTGCATTTGAATGCATATTACTGGGTAGAGAAGTAGAGCTCAGAAGTTTCAGCAGGCCTATTCTAACACCACAAGTGATTTTTATGTTATTGCTACCAAACATTACAAGCAGTGAAACCCAAATCCAACAAACCCAAAAACATCAAGACCACCTTCTGATAGCCAACCACCAGTAAGTATATTTGTCCCCTGCATAGTACACTTTCTTTTTTTAACTACACCTCAAGAGAAAGGAATAAGAAATATGGGCAAAGTAACAAATGTGCACGGTCATAAAAAAATTATAACTACTCTCAAATATGAGAATAAAAACTCTAAAATCTAGTATTAGTAATCTGCATTAGCTGCCATTATGTTTTCATTAGTTACTTGTCTTTGAATAATATTTTTAATCTTCTCTCATCAAAAAACTACCAAGTACTTTCTAACCTATCTGTTGTAACACATTGTCTAAAATTGCATGAAACAATCACCTGCTCTTCAGTAACCACTGGTTTCATCTAATTTGGCAACTTCATCTAATGAACATCCTGTACATTCTATCACTTAACACTTTCCTTTAGTTACTATTTTAAAATCACTCAGAATAAAAGTACCTATCTCTTGTATATCCCAGTTTGGGTTCGGTGTAATTGATGATATCCTCAGCTGCCCAAGAAGGTGATTGATTTCCACACAGAATCATCTGAACCTCTTCATGGCTGAAGGAACTCAGCTTCTCCATTGGAAAGACTCTATTGAAGCCATCTTTAATTTACACAAGATACAGTCATAAACATGAGTCCAAATATTGTTTATAAAATAATCTCAGCATTTAAGCTGTATTTTAGTCAAACCAGAATCAATCAATAGTTTCTTAATTAAGTGGAACATCCTCACAATTAAAAACAGAGTAACTACTGCAAAGGTATTCTGAAATTAGTATCTTACCTATTGCATTCTTAGGTAAAAAGTTTATTTTTGAAAGCCATTCTATGCCACCACTTTAAACCAGCATACCCTAAACACCCATTATTCCACCTAACCTCATATACATTGTTATATTTACAATTACCTCTGAAGGCCTCCATTTGTTTCTGTATACCGGTATGCATGCAGAAGTCAAACATGAGATCTACATACTCCTCTGCATTATCCATTGTTACAGTCTGCAAAGACAGTAGACAGATACTCTAAGAATTCACTGTTCATTAAAGTTATTGTTGAGACCATAAAAATTGAATTGCTGGTTAAATTGTAAAGGTAGGTTATTTTCTTACCTCATCTTCACCACCTGGTTTGAGATCCACAGCCGTAAACCCATATACTTTGGACGAAGGGCAAAACTGAAAATTCAAACTTCAAAATACAAAGGTAGTTAATAACTGAAAATAAATCTGCTACTGCTTTTGTAAACACACCAGATTTACAACCTGTCACACCCAAAAGCACCTCACTGGATTTCAAACCATTGTGAGTGGATCACTTTGAACCGCTGTTCATGACTATACAAAAGCACAGAACTACAAACAGTAATGGACCACACAGATAATATGTGTTTCAAACATATGGTATGCAAATGCATATTCTCACTCTCTGTTTGGATTTCATAACGACTGAAAATTTCATAAATTTGGTATCTCAAAGCTATCAGCTTCAAAACTACTCAAACCATTTAATTTAGTTCACAAATTCAGAAAAACAATTTCCATTAAATTCCAGCAATAACAATTACAGAGCCATTTGAACTATTAGGCATTTAGGCTCTTCAACAGTGCTACTTGCCTTCTCTCTATAACAAGCCATGCTAAATTCCACAAGCCCTTTGAGGATATAAAGCTATTAGAGATCACTGACAGAAGGGCTACAAAGATGGGGAAGGGTCTAGAGAGGAAAGCATACAAGTGGCTGAGGTCACTTGGTCTATTCAGCCTGGAGGAGACTGAGGAGAGACCTCAATGCAGTTACAGGGAAGAGGAGAGGCAGGCACTGATCTCTTCTCTGTGGTGACAGTGACAGGACACAAGGAAATGGCCTCAAGCTGTGTCAGGGGAGGTTTAGGTTGGTTATGTTCTTCCCCCAGAGGGTGGTTGGGCACTGGAACAGGCTCCTCAGGGAAGGGGTCAAAGCATCAGCCTGGGGGAGTTCAAGGCACAGGGTGTGACTCTTGGGGATGGTGCTGTGCAGGTTGATCCTTGGGGGTTCCTTCCAGCTCAGGACAGTCTATGATTCCAAAGCCTTAAGTAATTACTGAACTCTGACACTACACAATTTTTGTGGCACAATATGATTATAATATAATGGTAGAAAAACTATTGTTTCAAAGGAAGTATTTAAAACTAGGGAGGATGACATCCTGACATGGGTTTACACAGGTATGAGTATTTCGTCTTTTACAGTTGCTAAAAGTCAACACATGCTCTGTTTAACATTGATTTATACACTGTACTAGGAACACAGTCTGAGATATCAATCTGTCCTCTTTAAAAGCTCTCCAAAACACTTGATAAATTTCAAGTTATCAGAGCAAAGAAATTACTGAATCACCCTTTTTTTAAAGCTGTGATTTTACAAGCAGTTGTTTTTACAAGTATTTATGTCTCCAAAGTCATACATCACTGCAACATAGCCACATTTAAGATCAGGAAACTGAGCAAGCAAGAAGGAAAAAATCCTCAACCCAAAGAAAAAGAATACAGCTGCATCTCTATGGATTCCCCCTTGCAATGATGCTATTTAAAAACTAAGCTTTATTACTAATTCATTTGTAATTATGTGCTGGCTTCTTTCTCTAACACAAGATTGTTTGCCTACCTAGAAATAAATATGAAAACTTACCCCAAGTCCTCTATGCTAAGAGGAGGCCCTGAACCTGACGGATTCTTCAGCATTAATTCCTGCAGTTTTGTGTTCTTTTCATCTTCGGACAAATTTTTGTTGCTTAGAATTTGACGTCTTTTAATTGCAAGGTCCTTAATTTCTTTTAGAAACCTAGCTCTATGTGGGTTTACTAATTCGAAGTCTTCCCATGTCAAAATTCCATTAAACCAGGCAGGAGGCTTCGGTTTTGGCGGATCAAGAATAAATTCTGATTTGGAATCTTCTTCCAGACTTCCTACGGACAAGGAATCATGTCCTTCTTCTGTGGAAGCCTCTGACTGACTTTCAGTACAGTGCAAGTCTCTGTCACCCCGTGATTCATATATCAACTTGCTCATGTTACTTTTAATGTCCCCCATACACATGAGTTTAAAAAAAGGCTTAGAAATGGGTAAATCCACAAGTCTATTGTCCTGAATGCATTTAGCCAAGAAAATTCCAAGGAAATGAAAGAGTTTGGTTATTCTTTCAAGTTCATCACTATCTTGTGGGAATGGTGCTGTAAACAGTCCACATGATCTCTGTACATAGTAGCCAGGTGGTTTCAATCCACCACCAATATCAACCTGATTGAAGAGAGAGAGACAAAAAAACCAGACATGGTTAAAGGTGGATTTCATTAGATATGTGCACTAACTTCTTATACCCTACTGCTCTGTTAAAAAGGGAAGAATTCAAAAAACAAGCTGTGGACCAGAGTGATCATTCTTGACCATGATTACTAGCTGCTGTAGGAACATCTGTTGTTCCTACCTGGATGTCTAGCTTGCTTTCCATTTTTTTTACACAAGTACTCAGTTTAAAATACAAATTAAAATGTACCTGTCGGGACTCATCATCTGGAAAATCATCATCACAAAGCCAAGCTCCCAAATCTGTCCTCTGAAATTCTGCTGCCACCAATGCATAAAATTCCAAGGTAGGACCCAGGCCTGTTCCTTCCTCCCCTAAAAACTCAACCTAGAAAAAGGAAAGTTAATAGTAAAAGAAAATCCTAGTGAAATGTTCAGCGTTGGTAATGGAACAGGATATTCAATATCCTGTCCAGTACATTAGAAACAGCTATCTAACCTCGCTCTGCTAGGCAGATATGCTTTACCTCTAGAACAGATTTTCTGTCTGCATGAATCTGCATGACATTTTCTGCCCATTCCATCAAGGATTCACCTCGCGGAACTTTCACTCTTTCATGTTTGAGGCGTCCAACTCTGAATTCCCCTGGATCATCCCGTCGCACTGTGCTCGTGGTCCTTGTCCGTTCCACAGTGGCTTCACGTCTGTTCTGCAGCCATACAATTGCTCTGGGAAAAAAACCAAACACCAGCTGTTTAAAACTTCCATGTCTTCCATGCATGAAAACTTGAAAGTAGTCACCAATAAAAAGTGACTTGCTTAAGTACTAATTGCCTCCTAATTTTTTTTAGGTATAACCCAAATGAAACTATTTATCAGCCTGAAATGCCCCAAAATACAGGCTGCTTCATATTTTATGAAGTCAGAAAACAAAATAATTTCTAATAGAAGTGCCAGATTCTGATGATGGCACCAATGAAAATATACAATTCTTGATCTGAATTCCTGTAGTTTTCACACTACAGTGGAAAGAACAAAAGGTAGCATTTACTGTTGAACTTTTAATCACAGATGCTCAAAACTGTTATAGACACATATGACACCTTTCATTATATACTGTAAGGCAGTTGCACATCACCCCATTGATACTGACCAAGTTTTGCAGTTATTTACTTACACACTCCTTAGAGCAACAGAGAACCAAAGTTCAAGTGCAATCATAGACAAATTGACCCATATCAGTGAAGAATAGCTACATTTAATAGCAGTACTTACACAAAGTCAAATTTCCAAATTTTTGTATGTAAACATACAAATAAAATCTCTTCAAAGCTACCATCTGTTGATTGTTTTGAAAAAATAGCCAAGTGTCATGACAGACACAGAGTGTACACAAAGTTCATACAGAATAGATGAGTTTCAAGAACTACTTCAGCATTTTAAGAGCTTAAGAAAGCTCTTTACTTACAAAGTAACTAACATGCAATGTTTCCTGAGGCATCTCTTAAAAATGCACCTTCTCTAAAAACTACCTTCTTCCAAAACAAAACAGAAAAGACCACAACATATGGACCATCTTTCTGCAGAAGGTAAAATTTTTCCAGAATAAAAAGATTTAAACTGATGTCTTGCAAGTTAATACCTTTTCTTCTCTTCCTTTTTCTTTCTTTCTAAATACCTCAATTTTCATTCCTCATAATGCACCTCTACTGCGTGTAAGATAAAAATGTAATTTTGGCAACTCTCTCTCTATCCTCTGATTTGGAAAATAAAGTGTAGCAACAGCCAAGAAAACCTACTTTTCCCTTCTTGTTACAAAAAAAAGTATACCAGCAAAAGGGTTTACACCGTCTACATACTCTAAAAATTATGACTGCTGCAATAAAAATATTAATGATTCTGAGGTAACAAAGAACTCTAGAGGATACCCTTGTATGTTTTAAAGTCTGATTTTGTTCCAGTTTCATTATGCAGCTTATAGTAACTTTCAAAATAGCCTATTTTTCTTAGGTTTTTTTCTGTTTTGTTAAAACATTAATGAATTAAAAATAAATGAACCAAAACAATCACAAGTTGCTGGAACAATAAAAATGTACATGTTTCCAAAAAACTTCTAGTTCATATGATTCTCCAAACGTTTTCTATTTTGTAGTCCTTTATGCAATGAACTGTAACCCAAACAAATTGGCCGATAGGAAAACCTGGCTTATATAAGTACACAAGCAAGTCTTTAGCTGAAGTTAAAAAATTAAATTCCTTGTCATTCTGAGTTTTTCTATCTTCTTCCTTCCATCATCCAAAACTATTCACATTTGGCAAGAAAAATTTGTCTCATTAGGATTAAGGTCCTTCTGGAAATCAGCAATTTAGAAACTGTTATACATAAAAAATGAAAAGGAAGCAATCATACTTCTTGTATTTTTTTTTTACCTTGATGCTCCAAATGCTGTACATGTGAAGTACAACTGTCTTGTTTCAAATGGAATTAAGAAAGGACACTTGCTTGTTAGTTGCTCACACCAGTCTGGCAAAGCTCCACTTGCTAATGCCAAGGGTTCCTGTAGTTTAATGCAAGGAATAAAACATGTATGAAACAATTCAAAAATCAAAAATGGCAAAAAAACCCCAATAATTTCCAACAGTCAAGGTAAGGAAGAGAACAGAGTCCTAAAAACAATACTATATATACACACTGCATATAATGTATTAGTGTAATACCTCAATCTGTTGCAGAATCTTTGTAGTAATTTTTTTACTTGTGAATTCATCTGGTGGGAAGTTAAACTGAGGATGCTCATCTCCTTCTGAAAATAATCAAGAGAAAAGTTTTCCTTTATTTCTTTTCATTAAAGTATTTCAGAAGCTCTGCCAATTAACTAAGTTACCTTCTTGAGACGTCCGTGTTGTGTAAGGGTCACTGGCAACTATATACAAAATTCTAAGTAACTGCAGAACATCTTCTACTCCACAGGAGTTTTGTCCACTGCCAGCTTTGGCCTGGGGTTGCTCCTTGGCCAAACTAAGGATATCAGAATTTTGAAGAGTAGAAATGGCCCCTTGACTCAATCCAGATTTTGATCCATGTTCACAAAAGTCCTATAAAAAAGAGAATGGTTAAGAATGAAAACTCTGTGTGTTGCTGTCTTTAGGACTGTATTCCAAATTGATTTGAAAAAAAAAATCAAAACAGTTACTGTGTTCAAACTTAACACTTAACCAAATTGTGCATGGTGCAAATGCATTTTAACACAACTACGTTTAACAGAAGACATTAAAATGGAAAAGGCAAGAGCAGCAAACCTAAACTTGAAACTGGCTTTTGAACATTCAACTTCCCTATAAATACCATGGCTCTCCCTCAACAAGAATCTTTAAAGCTGCAAAACAAAGCACATAGCCATTCATAATAAAAAAAGTTTGGATGCAGACATATACCTTGTATGCAGCTATGAGCTGGGAACAATTTCTGTTTTTCCTAATACTTTTATTAGTGCCGGTTAATTTCCAGTGGCGCAGGAAAGCTGAGTCTGCATTCTTCTGCAGGTAGGTTATCAAGTCATTCTTTGGTAATTCATCAGTGCCAAGGTACTGCTCCACATGCTCTACTGACCAGCAACCCTACAACAGGAACCACCAAATGTTGGTTTTTCCTGATTGTAAAGTCTTTAAGATTTCACATGCAACATGTAATGTCTTTTCTTAAGGAAGCATGCATTTACAAATACACTCACTAATATTCTTTAAGTAATTGAAAACTGTTAGTTTTTTTTAATGTAGCATTTCAAAAACTGCAACAATATTCTTTTGCTTTTATTAAACAGCCATAAAACAAAGACACAGAAGTAGGTCTTACCATTTTTCCACTTTCTTTCTCTTTATCAGAATCCTTCATTTCTCTGTACATGATTCTAGACATCAAAATAATAAATTAATACTTCATACTCATAGCACATCCTCTAAATTCTGAGGTTATACATCAACTTGTTAGGTATCAGTGACATTTAGATACTGTGATGTAGAATAGCAACAGCAGGTGTTCTTTGCTGCACTAAACATCTGAGATATCCTGAGGCAGCAAATTTCTCAAGCTCTATTTTCATGATGTTGGTATTTATCTTGCAAAGTATTTATGTTTCTTTAAGTGAGACTGGAGTAATCAAACAACCTTCATTGTGCCAATTTCCCAAATCAACTTTAGATTTTTCACTACACGTGCACCAACTCTTTAAAAATTTTGAAGTCCTAGAGAAGCTTGCTGTGCATTAACTTAGAAGACATGCACATTTACAACTATTTCTCATGTTTCTCAACTATTTCTAACAAAAAACCAGTTTGTTATAGCATGCAATTTTTGACAGAAGACAACTCAGAAAATAGGCACAACAGAAAAGCACTGACAAAATCTGAACTACAGTTAAAAATACTGCACCCCTCCTTACTGCAGTTGTCACTTCCATATACATCACTCTTCTAGTATGACAGAAGTTACATTGATTAGGGTAGTAAATGGAAAACACTCCCCACCACATAGTCTTACAACTTCTGTCTATTTCTATAAAGCTATTATGGTCAAATTAACATTGAGAAAATAACTGAGGTAGGAAGGGCCCTCAAATATCACATTTAAATACAATTTCTTGTATTTCAGTTTGAGCCCTTTTTAATTCTTGCCCTCTCAAATGTCACAACAAAGATAAGTCCACAGTCTGGCTTCCCTATGTCCTCCATCAGGTATTGATACACATCAGTAAGAGCCCACAAGTCTTTTTTCCTCCAGGCTAGACAGATACAGATTTCTCAGACTCCTTGTTTGACAGAAGCAATCAGTCTTTTAATCATCCTAGCAGCCCCTTGCTAAACTCACCCCAATGTCCATGTCCCTCTGGTACTGAGAAGCCCTGAACTGGGACAGAGCACTGCAGGTGTAACTCACCAGTGCTGAGCAGATGGGGATGATCACCTCACTCAACTTTCCCAATGCAGCCTAGGGTGCTGCTGATCTTCTTTGCTACTGGGCTCCACAGCTAGCTCATGTTTAACTTTATGTCCACCTGGACCCATAGGGCCTTTTTCACCAACCTCCTTTCCAGCCAGCTGACCCCCAGCCTGAGCCGTAACACGCAGAGCTGTTTTCCCCAGCTGACATACTTTACATCTCCCCTTGTGAAATGTCACAAAGCTCCTGTCTCCCCATTTCTCCAGCATGATGAGGTCTCAGAATGGCAGCACAACCATCTGGTCCAACAGTGACTCCTCCCCAGTTTTGTTTTGTTTGGAAGCTAAGGGTCTGCTCTGTCCCATCATACAGTCCACTAATGTAGATGTTTAAACAGTCCTGGACTCACATCAACCCTTGGGGTACACCAGCTGAACTTTACACCAAGGACCACAACCATCTGAGCCCAACAGTTCAGACATTTTTGAGACACTATCTAGTCCATGCTTTCTAAGTTTATCACTGAGAGAGAAAGCAATGAAAGCCTTCCCAAAGTTGAGGAAAATAATATCTGCTGCTTTCTTCTCATCCCCTGAGCTAGGCATATAGTAGAGAAGGCTATAAGGCTGGTTAAGCATCATTTTCTCTTCATTAATCCATTTCACCTACTTCCAATCACCTCCTTATCCTTCATCATTTGAAAATGGTTTCCAGAACTATCTCCATCGCCTTTCTAGGGATGAAAGACTGACCAGTTTGTAATTCCCTAGATCTTTCCTGTCGAGGGAGGCAGGAATGACACTTCCTTTTCTCCAGTCCTCAGAAGTATCTCCCAACCCTCATGACCCTCCAAAGATAACAGAGAATGGCCAGCTCCTATGGGTACATTCCATTTGGTCCCATGGACTTGTACAAAAGTGTTCACTAACCTTCTGCCATTCACATATCACCAGATTCGATTCCAGATGTGCTCTGGCTTTCCTAATGCTCTGCCTTCAAGTTGGGACAACTAGGATTCCTCCTAGATCACCTGTCCCTTCTTCTACTCCTTGCATGCTTCCCTTTCATGCTTTTTTGTTAATCCATACAGGTCTCCTACTGACTCTGTCTGACTTCCTACATATTGGGATAGACTGTTCTTAAGTCTGGAGAAAGTGATCCTTTGCAAAAAATCAACCAACTCTTCTGGCTGATTTTTTGCTAGGACTATAACGCCATGGGATTTTCCCAAGCAGATCCCTAAAGATTATGATTTTTTTTCCCCTGGTTTTGCAGGCACAGCAGTAGTTTTAAAACCAGTAATAACATCCTGACATAAATACAAAAAAAATCTAATTCTAGCATTGCTTATTAGAGAGGAGGAGTTAAAAAATTAACATCCATTTCCTAATCAGCCACAGCATTCTCTACACAGAATAATGAAGTGGTGAACTTACGTGTATGTTGGCTCCCAAATCCGTCTGAGTTTGTCCGATTTCACACTGCCGTTACAGGAAAGCTGTAACAATTTCTGTACATAGTAAAAGATGGTGGATCGAAAGTTTGTTAGGGGCAGTTCTACTTCTCGAGTTGTTCCAAGACCCGAAACTTTCAAGGTAAGTGCTAAACGTGGTGAAGGCATGCACTCAACCTCTTCCAAGAGTTCTGAATGAGGTGTACCTGCAAAAAATCATTTGAGAACCCTTAGCACAAAATACGTAACGCATGACAAGGTGGCCTAAATGTCAATAACATGGTTCAATAAGGAAGTGTAATGACTTACTGCACAGATGCCAAAGAGATGAGACAGAGTTCTAACTATGAACTAAATTATGACTGAACCATTTCTTTATGGGAATAAAACTAATAGGAATTTCTGAAATCCCTACTGCTGCCTGTATCTTGGTAACATATATTATCATAGCACATGCATTCTTTTCCTACACAGTACCTGCCTTTCAGTTCTTCAGAATAAGCAGTGGCTTATTTCCATCTATGCTAAAACCTACTTATTCCTCTCTGTAATGAATTCTGAGTACATCCACTGTGCTTGAACAAGAATGAACTAAGGAGCCAAGGAGCATGATCAGGTGCTGTGTTGTTAACTGTACACACTGCTCCATCACTGCATTACCTTGTCCCTGCCTCAGCTTTGCACTGTTTCAGCACACTCTCTCCAATCAAAACCATTCTGGATAGCTTTAACACAGTTAAGTCCCTGCAGGTCGAACCAGGCATCTTTAGCACATCTTTAATGTATCAAGAAATTTTTTTATTTATCATGGTAAGAGATGATCCTAGTTAAATTCCTAAATATGCTTATTTTACATAGCACTTAATTTACTCTTCCCTCAATAATGCTTAGATCTGCAGAGGTAGATGAAACTCTCATTCAAACAGAGAAAAGCCACACAGCCACAAGAGCATGTTGTACTGATTAATAGTGACAGCATCCCCAGATCCAGTGGGCACTTAACAGTGAATCTCCATCCTAAAGCCAGATTAAGTATCACATACTTTGTCAGCATACCTGGTGGAGGGATTTCTAGGTCAGTTGTCTGTTGCACATTAGTACGACCAGGTCTTGGGTCAAAAGCAGGAACCAACGCAGAAAACTGTCGTTTCAACACATAATCATCATCCCATGTTCTCCTACGGCCTCCTTTGGTTTCATACTCCTCTTCTTCCTAATTAAAAAAAAAAACAGGCAAATTAAAAAAAAACCAAAAATCCTAACTGTTTTTCTGATTCTGCTAAAGAGAATAATTTGATTAAAAAATTGAGAGTTCATGAATACAGCAGTCACACACTAAACTGCAACTCTACTCAGCTCTGGTAAGGCTGCATCTGCAGTGCTGTATCTAGTTCTGGGCTCCTCAATCAGGAAGACGTGAAGCTCCTGGAGAGGCCTCCGGAAGAGGCAAATGAGAGGGGACCTCATCAATGCTGTCAGTATCTGATGACACAGTGTCAAAAAGATGGATCCAGGCTCTTATCAGTAGTGCCAAGCAACAGGACAAGAGACAGAAACTGACACACAGAAGTTCCACCTGAACACGAGGAAGAACTTTATGTGTGAGCAAACACACAGAGACAGGTTGTGTGCCAATCTGGAGATATTCAAGAACCATCAAGACACAATCCTGTGCCATGTGCTCTAGGATGACCCCAACTGAGCAAGGAGGCTGGACCAGATGAAACACTGTGGTAGCTTCATTTAATAAATTTTAAATAATATTTTTATATTTTTATAAATATAATTTATAAATTTATGAATAAAATATATTATACTTTTTAATAATAGTAACGCCATTTAATATTTTTTTAAACGGATCAACATTCTACAAACTAAAGTTAATGCCTGCGTTGTAGATCCACTTAAGTTGTACTGGCTTGATTTTTTTCCTAACTTTGTATCTTTGTGCAGAAGGTGAAACAACAAGATGTTTAGACATGTACCTGAGCTTCTATTAAAACCATAAACACAGCAAGTTAAAATGCTACATATTTTGGTTCAAATGAAATAAATATTTGCATATTAATTACAAGATGAAGTTTCTATAATTCCATAAAACAATATTTCTATTTATTCTGTAAAATATCAAATTAGCATTAGTGAAGCCTTCTGTTTTTCCTCTTAGATTTTGCAATATTCATTCCGATCACTTCAGTGATAGTAGAAGACCAAACACTATTCATACCAGTTAAGAACAACCAAATGAAAAGCCAGAACTCCTGATAGTCTAAGCAAGAACCATGTGAACTACCATGCTGGGTTTGTCTAGCCCCCACCCCACTGATTTTTCTGTTGGGGTATTTTTCAGAAGAGAGAGATTTCCTCTGGCAAACTTTTGCTTCATACAGGCCTACACTTAAACACACCCCAAACTGAATCACTACAAATGCAGCAGCATGCATTATATATCCACAGTCATACCATTTCATCAGCCTGTGAACTAGTGATCCATCATTTCTAATGTCTGTCAACTTGTTCCTAGTCTGGTTTAAGACATAAACTCTGACCTGTAAGGTTCTTGGGTATGCTAGTGTTTAAAAACACTTGTGTTTTTGACCATATGCAAGAAACTAAATGAATCTAAATAAACTTGTTTTAACTAATGGAAATATTGTAGCTAGGACTTCCTATTACCAAATAAAATCTGTGGATTTTTAAAGCACCTGTTAGTCAATTAAGATACCATCAATGCTAACTATACCATACCATAACTTCTTCATATTCTTGATCTTCTTGGTTATCATCTTCATTTTCATCATCTTCTTCATCTGGCTCAGGTAGATCCTCATCATCATCTAACTCTGCCAACAGAGTACTAGCTCGGCAGCTATCAAGAAAATCTATAACACACATATATATATTTACATACAGAACAAAAGATGAGTAACTTTTAAAGCAGAATTTTTTAAATAAAGAAGAGAAGCACTGGGAAGAGTGAAAAAACAAATCTCCCTTAAACTTAAACCAGAAAAAGAAAACATTACTTACTGCAGAACAGGAATAAAATCTGTGATAAAAGCATACACCTGATTAAAAGTCCATGGATCTAGTCAACAGCATAATTATAGAAGCACTTACTATCAGCAAGAGTGATCTGTTCCTCATTTGATTATAAAATTTTATAAGTACACTTACAGGAGCTTACAAAAGATCACCAGAAAACGGTGTACAAATGTATATGTCTGTTTCTGTGTCTCAATAATTTAAAAACAGGTGAGTGATGTAATTTTCACTAAAACATGTAGTTTAGACCTTAGCTTACAATGTAAAGGACATAGAAGATAAACATTTAAGAGTAATACCTTAAAGATTCAATTGCTAATTAATTACTGTAACAAGAAGTTGAAGGCAAAGTTCCATTTTACTCACTTAGTACTAAGATTTAAAAAACAACCTCCCAAAACCAGAAAAGAAGTTCACAGCAATCCAAGTGGACTGGGATGAAGCTTTGAACTTTTACATTTTTCTATGCACACAGAAATCATCTATACCGCCCAAACACCTTTCCTATTGTTGCTATCACCCCTATTGATACCTGAATGCACTCTACTTGCTCAGTTGTTGGTGATATATCTTAAGACATGTCACCCAATCAAAGTATCAAATTAGATTTAATTAAAATAGTAAAGAGAAATGGTATATGCAGATATATTAATCAACTGCCTCCAAGCAGTTCAATTCCAATACCCATTGAAATGACCAGAAATTTTTCAAGCAATTTCAATAGGCAACAAAATATAACACAATCTTAATCCAACAATATTTTAAATAAATTAAGTATCTTTCTTCCAAGAATATCTCACAAATTAATAACTTTACATTAGGAAGTATTTTCCGATATCCAACCCAGGTTTTTCTTGACTTCATTTTATCAGCTTGATTCCTGTGTATTACTGACCGAATTATCTAAATCTTCTTTCCCTGTATTCATATGCCTCAAGTAACCTCTGTCCTGAAGTCTGTTTCTAGGGTATAGTGTGCACACAACTCTAGATCTGTTTGTCAAATCATGTAATTTCTTTCCTCCTGTCAATTTTTTGTGTTTTTTCCAATTTTTTTAATTATTATTATGGTATTGAGATATCTGGAAGCTATTTTAAGGGTACAATGTGCCTAATGGTGGATGCTTTTCAATCAGAGTAATACAAGGTACATCAGACTTTGCATGTAGCATGCCTATACAACACAACAAAAAAAAATTTAATATAATTAGAAGTACATATGCAAACTACATTAGGAACTAAACTTGATGAGGGAAAATATTCAAGTGCTTAGATAAACTATACCATAAATAATAGTAATATGGGATAGAAAGTGCTGAAAATAAAGATTTGAAAACACAAGGAAATACTACTACATTAACATTATTTTACTTACTGCCTTACAGAACAAGTAACATACAAACAGCTCAACTTTCAAATGCTTTTCAGTAAATAAACTACTATATGCGAATATCATAACAATGGGATAAAAGGGAAAGTCATTAATGGGAAGTCTAATGCTTATGTTCATTTAAAAATGAAACTTACCATATAAAGAATATTCTGCCTCCTGCCCTGTATCGCTCTCACTAGATGTTGATGTTAGGCTAGTAGTTAGAGTATTACTAAGCGACTGACCAACAGATAAAACTGTAGTTGCTGTAGCTACATTGCTGCTGCTAGTAACACTGGATGTAGACATGGTCACTGTTGATGTGGTACCAGTTGTAGTCAGATTAGGAAAACTTTGGGCACCCATAAGAGGAGAAGCTATAGATAAAGATATGGTAAGATAAAATAAATGATTTGATGACTTGAAGAGTAAAACTTACATGCATGACTCCTGTGTCGAAAAATATATTTGGGGTTGAAAAATTATCAGTGTGTTATTTTATAATAAAGAACAACAGACTATAAAGGGGAAGGGTTTCCCAATGCAAAAGTGCACCTTAGAACACGTATGCCCACTTCTGAGCTTATTCCCTTGCAAACATTTTAAATAAATAATTTTATCAAATAAATCCCAAAAATCCCACTATAAACATGAAATTACTTAATTTCATTTTCAATATATGTAACGAATTTCTGAAATCTGTTATTATCCCAACATTGTGGTCTGTCTTTAAGCCAAAAATGAAATTTAACATCTAAATTACAATATTACATAGTGCAAACAAGTTAATTATATATAAGAGAATTGGGAACAGAACATATTAAAACAAATGTGAAACTTGTGATTTCTTTGCATTTTTCTAAGGTTCTAAAATTAGCTCTGACTCGTTATTTTTCAAACAAGTACTAAAATACATGTTCATCACAGTCAACAAGCCTGAACTGACACTGCTGTGAAACATATGACTTATGTTAAATGATTTCTAATTTTCAGAATAAGCCAGCAACAACGAGAAAGTTACCTTACTGTACATTCAAATAAAACAGTAAATGCATTTTAGTGAGCAACTGAAAAAACCTGAATTCACTGTAGATTCACTAAATTCACTAAAAAACCTAAACTCACCAAAAAAAATCTAAATTCACTGTTTGGAGAAAAAAAGTTGAAGGGTCATCTATACTAAGAATTTAAGTCTTAGGTTTTTCAATCTACTTTTTCTGAACTTTATCAAATGCAAGTTTTTCAGTTTTAAAAGAAGTTTCATTACTTGCAAACATTACTACCCTGGAAGAAGGATATAACAAAGCTTCTTCCCCTTAGTGAATTTGGTAGCTTTTTTTGCAGGGAAAAAAAAAGTTAGTATCTCTGCTTTCCTCCTCTGTTACATACAGTTACTACATACATCCCTGCCCCTTAAGAACATAGCTAACGTTTTGCAAATAAAAATATAACAATGCAGGGGGTGTGAAATAATAGTATAATGATGAGGGAAAGTGCAAATTTTAAATTTAGGGTTGTTAATAAGCTTATGTTCTCTATGAAAGGATGCAAATCAAAAACCAAAGAGTTTTTCTTTTGTTGTTCAAGAGCTTGAAAATAAGTTGTTCAGTATTCACATCTTTCACCCTCTGCTAATTAATAACAGCAAACTATTTGCTGTTACAGTAAACAGAAAAAGCCCTTAAGCATCAGCATTCTGTTTGCTCTGAATTCAAGAGCAAATGGAAATTGGCTGCTCTAGACACCACTTAGCTTCTGGCAAATACTGATGTTTTCAATGCAACCAGTACAGAAAGTCCAGAAATACTTATCTCACACTAATGATGATTTCAGTCTTGACTTTTGGGGTGTTGGGTTGCTGTGGGTGGCTGGTTTGATGGTGGGGGTTTTTTGTTTGGTTTGGCTGGTCTTTAGTTTGGTTGCTTGGGTTTTTTTAACCTGATTAGGCTAAAAAAACCAAAAAATATTTTTTTTTTTAAATCAGGCTTTTTACATCACTCTAATTGAACTCTGGTGAGATTTCTCTGATCTCTTTTAGGCACATGAGTTACCATTTACAGTTTCTAACCATATAAAAAGCATAAAGCAAAATAATTCCTACATGACGGATAATATAAAGTATGACTATTTTAATCACAGAATTAAATTTTTAAGTTGCCTCATTCTTATTTCTAACTTTTGCAGTGTATAGTATCAAACATTCATGAAATTTTAAATATGCTGTTGAAGTATTTTACCATGTTTTTTAAAGGTGGTCTCTTTTTTCTCCCCTCAATACAAACTTACTTCAGAACCAGAGCCACTATCAGTCTGTAAGAGGATCAATTCCTGGAAAGCTTTCTTTGAGTATCTTACTTACATTTTAATTGCAAGTTGCAAAAGACTTTGGCCCCATCCCCAGCATCACAAAATGAATGTAAGGATACATTAAAAAAAATCTTCCCATCAAAAAAAGAAGACATTCAGTATTTTTAAATATTTTAAAATGCTAAAAGCAAGCACCACATTTCTAAATAAAGAAGCACAGAGTCACAGAATTGTCAAGGTTGGAAGAGACCTCAAAGACTGAGTCCAGATGCTAGGCCAGCACTGCCATGTTCACTGCTAAACCATGTTCCCAGGTGCCACTTCCACACAACTTCTGAACACTCTGAGGGATGGCGAATCAACTTCCCTAAGCCACCCGTTCCAGCGCTTGACTACCCTTTCAAAGAAGAATTTTTTCCTATTATCTGATCTAAACCTCCCCTTTACCTTCCTACCTGTGAAAAGAGGCTGCCCCCACCTCACTACACCTCCTTTCAGGTAGTTGCAGAGAGCAACTATATCTCCTGAGCCTTCTTTTCTCCAGGCTAAACACCCATAGCTGCTCCAGATCCTTCACCAGCTTCACTGACAATCATGACAAAAATGAAACCTTTACAAGAAATTTATGCTTTTTTTCTAGCTTGGGTAATTTCACTTTTTCTGACTTGCCTAGCCCATGAAATGCAGTTCTCTGTTTAAAGTACTATTAGCATCAGAGAACAAAATACCCAACAAGCAACAACTTTGATGGGAGCATGCTCAACAAAAGAGTGAACTCACAACAAGCAGGTTTACAACTTGCCTTGCTAAGACCTTGCTCTACATATAATCTAAGAACATGCAAATGTTAAAGCATGTATATAATGTCATTTAAAACACTGTTAACTACAAACTTCCCTACATTAAATATTCCTGAACAGTTCACCAAATCTAAGCCTCAATAACAATCTCTAGAAAACACACTCAGTATTACAGTACATTATGTTATGCAGCTTGACAAAATCAGCAATCTGCTAACATTTCATTATGCCGTAGTTCTTTTTCCTTCGTACTTTGTTCTTAGCTCCTATGCTCAGACACCTCACAATATGCACAAACTACCCTTACTGAGGAAAATGGAAAAATAACAGAAATATGCAAAATCTACAGAGGTCAGAAAACCTAAGTACCTGACATTAGCTACTGCTGCTAGACTTCCACCCTCTTGGTCAAATCATACTCTCTCCTTAAACATATAATCGACATCAATTTCAATCGTCAGTTTCAAATTTCTTTCTGTTTGATGGGTACCTGTGATCTGACATTACAGGGCAATGTAACACTTTTCAGCTGACAGGAACTCTTGAGTCTTTCATAAGTTCTACAGGCCTATACAAACAAGCTCAAGGCTGTTCTAAGTACATTTCTCGATTAAGCCAACACAATCCAAACTCAAGTGTAACAAAAGTCAAAGAGATAACAAAATCAACAACTAAAAATAAAAATAGCTTACTTACTTGCAGTACTCACAACATTTCTTCCCAAAGTATTAGTATTGTTATCACTGCTACTCCGGCTTAAATTCATGTTGTTTGTGGCATTGGTACGTGCTATGTTTGCCACTCTGCGTACAAAGGACTCCAGGCTGGAAGTTTCTCGGGATGATAAGTTCGGAACACTTGCACTGGAGCTCATGGGTGCCCCAGCAGCCAACAAAGAACTGACTGAGAGTCTGTTACTCGCTGAAGAGCTTAGGGGTCGTTGGGAAGCTGCTTCTTTATTAGTCAGTTCAGAGACTGAACTCACATCAGGAGAGCTTACACTAACAATTCCCATGGATATAGCACTGGACTCCCCAGGAGTACGTATTGAGTTATCAGGACCTAACTTCCTCTCTGCATTTTCATTTCCCATGTCCGCTGTTAAGGTGCTGGTGCTCGCACTGGAAGATGACCCTATGTCAGCCTGAGGCACACTGTCAGCAGAAGACAGAACAACAATTGGTTCATGGACGTCAGTGCCTGAAACTATATTTTGTTCCAATACACTTTCTGATCTCCGCTCCATTTTGGTCGAACCCAAGCTGATGTCGCTGCTACTTGCCACGCTACACACAGAACTGCTGCTTCCTTTTCTACTTGAGGAGCCTGCAGCAGCAGTCGTCTTGTCTGGACAGTTGTTTTTCACCAAGCTGCTCCATGACTGCGTTGTGCCTGAAACAGTGGATGAAACAGGTTTGGGTGATGCCGCTGAATCAGGGTCGTACCCTGGTGCAAGCTTGAGGTCAAACTTTCCTTCTGCGCCCATACGGTAAGAGTTAGAGCCACCAGCATCCCAGGTGACATCAATCCAGCCTGGAAAGGGACAGGAGTTTGTGAGATCCAGCAGAAAGCAGACAGGAGGCGTGTCAGACAGTAGCTCCACAATGTGGGATCAGCTTCTCACAAGGGCTGTATGTCTGAATCAATGAAACTACTAAGCAACCCTTAATGCCAATTAAAAAGGAAGTGCTTAAATCTAAGCAATTTAGAATTTCGTAATGTTGTCAATTTAGAGGCTGCTCATTCTTGCCACCTTAATTTCAGGGCCACAGAATCCAGCCAAAAATAAAGTTTCCTTCAAGAAGGGACCTGACATATTAGAATCTCTCAAAATTTTATTCACATCTATCAAAATTGGAATCTCTAATAACAAAAACGTATATTAAAATGTATCATAACTTTACCAGCATCGGTCAAGAAGCTGTAATTATTAGATGGACATTCAATAATATTTTTCTTTGTTGGATGTTTGTGGATAAGCATATTTACCCAACAGACGACATGTCATGAAACTCCTTAGTTTGAGATTTCTTATTCTTAAATTGAAAGAACTAATTTATAGATATGCAGCTTTTTAGTTCAGTAAGTTCCACATACTTGAACATTCCTTACTCATAAAAAAATCTTATGACAATCAGGTAAGGGCTACATCAAGTAAAATTTCAGGGTTGCAAAGAGAATATGTTTCATAGAAAAAAAACTATCTTGAGATGAGAACAAAACTCCGATGAGATGCTACTCTTAAGTTCCTTTATTAAATTATTATTTTGAGTAGCAAAATTTTTTAACAGCTAAATATAATAAATCTGCAATAATGAGGGCAACATACAAAATTTAGCTAACTAGGACAGAAATGGGGGCAAAATTATTTATTTTTTACTTGTCTAAATATGTACCACAATCTATGAGTCACCTAAAAAACTCCTAATATTTCTCACTGTATCTTAACTGCAACAAATATTGGTGTAACTACTTTAATTGAAACCCATTTCATCCAAAAATGAAATTTCCAAAGCTTAGTTATCTTCTCCAATCTCAGACAAAGTCAAAACAAATATCAGGTCCAGATAAATACATGTTTTTCTTCATTAAAACAGGAAAGAGCGAATATCAAGTAAAATATTCTTTTTATTACTGTCACGTACACCTTCAGCTTTTAACTATTCAAAAATCACCCCTCCTAGACTGAAACCGATGATCACAGGCATTTGTTATTTACAATTATCATGCTGGAGGAAAAGCAGCTAAAAAATCATAGAAGTTTTCAGATATGATAAGCAGACATCTCGTCCCCAAATGAGCAGGTTTAGATCACGTTATTCTCATATGATTTTATTCCTTCTTCACGAGCTATAGTTGAGTAGCTTCATGCCACTAAACCTTTGAATGGTAAAGTTGTAAAGCTAATCTGAATTTTTTTTTTCTTCAATGATTTGCCTTTTTTATCAAACACAAAAAAGCTCCATATTGGACCTCAACAGTATAATTATTCCCCTTCATGAATATCTGAACCAGGTATTTTTTCAAAGCATAACTAAATAACTGGTTCTGTTTTGTATAGTTTCTTTCCCTAAATTATTAATTACAACCAGTTTTAAATCTGAACAAGTTTTCAGTACATCTTATGTACTCAAAGTTGTACTGCTCCATCATTACAGGCGTAAAACAACATTTGTCTACACTTGTGAACAACAACCAAAAAGTAAATTAGATCCTGTTTTCAAAATTCTACATGAAAAAAAGCTGTGACAGGAATGAGATGAGTGGGCATCACCATTTGATAAAAGAACCTCAATTTTACCTGTGGTTAAACGGGGAAGTTTTACTGGAACACAGGAATAAAATCACTGTTCTACTGTTTGGTAGAACACTACTCACCAATAATATGTAAAGTCTTCAAAGTTATAATGTAGCTATGGGTACTGTTGCATCTGATATGAAAAATATATGGATGATGGAAGACTTCCCCACAAGCTGTCCTGAACAGCTTAAATAAAGTTCAGTTTCAAATAATTTTAAGGAATTGTACTTTGGAGATTTCTCCATGTTTGAGAGCTGACAACTCAACTAACTAGAAGAAACTCTCCAGTCTAGCTAAAAATGAACCTAAAAGTAGCTGAAGGTGCTTCAGAAACAAGACAAGCCTTATATACCTCAAAATAGGGGGAAGATAAGGGAAATGGTGGAAAGCATGTTCAGCTGACAAGATCACCACCTGTCCTGGGGCCTCTTCAATAACTTGATTTTCTTAGTACTGACTTCCCTGGTGTTACAGGTTCTTATTTTGCTCCTTAAGTTAATAAATTTTCATGCTTTAACTCAAAAACAAAAACTTGATCCCAAAGAAGCTTGCAAGGTAGGAAAGGTACAGGATATAACAAAAGTCAAGAAAAATATTGCAAATGCTCAGCTAGAAGAAATGAGGAAGGTAATTATAGATTTTGCAGGCCCAAAGCTTAACTTATCACTTTGCATCACTCACCTTCATCTAGTTTGTAATAGATGTCTAAATAACAGTTTCATATTTGAATAACAGTTTAATATTTTAATTAACCAAAGCTGTATAAAAGTTTCATTTACAGCAAGAATTTTTTTCACATGCTTAAATGGAATTTCACAAATGGACCCCAACAGCTGTAGTATTTTAAATTTCTTCCCTCCAAAGTATTCGAACTTTTATCAACTTTATCAAGGCATTACAAAGGAAGTACTTTAATGCTACCAATTCTGCATGATGTAATCATGCAACAGATGTGATTCAACAACATAAATTCAGGCAATTCACGCTCACCATTATGCAGTTCTCCTGTAACAGTGCCTTCCCCCTGCGGGCTTCCATCCTGATCTCTCCATTTCCAATCAATTCCTCTGATCACACGAGCTCCTGGAACCATGTATTTTAACACCTGAGAACGGACCAGACGTCGCTGCCTTCTCAGATTTGCTTCAGCTTCTTTAGCAGCTTTTCCTACAAGAAATGTAAATTAAAAACACTTGAAAGTATTGAACGGAGAATAATTTTGAGCTTATTTCTAAGCAAGTTCAACTGCAAAAGTTAGCCTCCTTTTTCACCCTGGTTTTTATATGGTATGCTCATTAGCATTTTAAAAGAGCAAGTAGGACATACATTTCTTTCTCTTACCCAGTTGATCTTCACATACTCCATTCACAGTACCATAAAGTTCAAATCCAGACAGGGAGAGGTAGTGTGTTTGCCCACTGGCATTCTTTCCCATCTGTTTTATTCTAACATGTCTCCAACCTTGTTTCTCATCTTTTGGAGGATCTAAAGGCCATGTTGCTGTAGACCTTTAAGTTTATTAGAAAGGGGTGTTGGTAGGTAACAGGAATAAAGAAAAAAGCAAAACCAAAAAACCTTAATACCCAAGCAAACAAAACCGTAACATCAATCACGTATGCATATTACAAGATATATAAAGCTATTAACACCAGGGCAAACTTCAGATGAGTGCTGGTGTTATGATTTTGTTAAAAAACAAAATGCAAAATTTACAGTGATGGAAAAGCACAAATACCATTATGTGAACCACACAAAAAACCCACGCATCACTTATTCTCCAGCCCATCCTTGATAATTTGTATCACTTACCAGTTCTTTAGATAGATACATTATTACAAACACAGTACAGACTAAATTAGTCTACAGTCAAGTACATTTTTAACTGCACTCAGTTTTATAAAAGGTAATAAAATACACTGACATACCCTGGTTCATTGAGACTACAGTCATCAACGTGAGTATACAAAGTAGTCCAGTTCTGTCCATCCTTAGATACCTGGAAAACCCAATTTCTGAGAGCAGATCGTCCATAACCTCGAGCATGGCGTAATGTGTAGGCTGATGGAATAACCCAAAGGCCAAGGTCTATGGCAAACCAAGCATTCTTATCATCATTTGTGTGACAATTGAGAGCTGAACTGTCACGGCTCAGGATGTCTTCTAAACGACCATAAGGCAGATTTCTTCCTTCTGAGGATGTAACCACTACTAATCCATAGGCTGCTGGATTTACCCACTCATAGGCAGTTCTGTATTTAAAAAGAGAAATATACTGTTCAATTATTCTTATATAAAAAAACCTAGTTTGAGCGATATTTGACATTTACTGTAAATTGCATATAACAGCTGAGTTTATCACAACAAAATTATCAAAATCATTTTAGATATGTTTTAAACATCACTTTGTGTTTTTTGAAACACTGTAGCAAAGAAAAAACACCCAAACCAAAACCAACAAAATCAAACAGAACCATGGCAAGCAGAAACAGAGCCCCAAACTTCCCCACTCCATCTTCTTACGGAAGCATAAAACAAATTCTGAACACAAGTGATTCATAGTTTTCTATTATTTAAGCAGATCCAAAAGAAATTTAATTCTATTGATTAAAAGATATCTCCCACTTCAAAGAAATAACAGATTTCATTTCATTATGAATTCTTTGTCCCTATTCTGACTCATGCATTAGAGTTTATTGTGTCTGGCTTTAAAATATCTAGCTTTGAAAAACTCACTTTGCATTTGTTCCAATCCAGTAAATAATTCCATTTTCATCAAAATCATGTTGATGCCTGAACACAAATGTCTGACCTTCTCGCAGTTTTCGTACAAAAACAAATGAAGCCCTATCAAAGTCGTACCACTGCTTTGCTACCTACATATGAAAGAAAAGAAATCAAATATTAAAGAAGCAGAAGATAAGTAGTCCCTGTGAACTCTGTGTGTGCTATGCAGCTCACCATTTTCAGGAGATACTGTTCTAGAGATTCAACAGTTGCCAGTGGCTCCATCTTGAGCATTCTACCAGTTCGATCTATCAAAGACGTCTCCCCCGAGGCACGTTCCAAACGAAACCTCAAGCGCCTTGTCAGTATCTGAAAGAACAGCTAAACATTCATCTAGGCTTTCCTGTTTAGGTTTTGGGATTTTAATAAAAACAGTGTATTTCACTACAACCATTTTAGTGGCCTATCAAGTATCTTTGTTGCTTTAGCTTAAGCACTATATTCTAATGAAATGCTTTTAAAAGTAATTTCCTAGTACTACCTTTTTTCAATTATCCAAACAATTCTTTACTATGACAATGTGCAAGTCAATTACACACTCAGATAACATTTTCTCACTTTTCCTATGTCTTCATAGCTTTTATTTGTTGACTAGCAAATACAATAATATAGAAACTGAAAACTATTTTCAAAAATACTGAACAGCAAGAATGGTTTTGCAACTTTTTTCAACTATTTCCTAGACATTTAACCAGAAATATTTATACTTCCCTACCCATGTAGCAAAACTCTGAACTGTGCTTTCAAATAGAAAAAATTAAGACTCCACACAAACTGGGAAAAAATAAGTAATATTTTTAGCCAAACTGCCAAGTTTCCTGTGTAACAAGCTGCTGAGCCTGGAGGCATCTTGCATTACCAACTGAACACAGAGCCGTAGACAGGACCCTTTAAAGCCTATCCCCGTTCTTACTAATAATTGTCTCGTAATCACAGTAACATGCCCTTTTACTAGAGGTCATGTTCCTATATAAAGACAATACTTGAAGACAAAACAAAGAACACATTATCTCTTCAATCAAAATTTACTTTTATCTCACAGTGTTTAAGTGACAGTAGAGGAACAGCCATGCATTTCAGCGCTAGAGGAAACAGATGCCAAAATTTGGTTGGTCTTTACCTAATTCTACCCACATCTACAAGAATGTGATTCTTGCAGACAAGGTGTGCAACACATAACCTTCAGTCGAGCACCACTCAGTGTGATATGCTGTTATCACTGTGCATTTACCTGAAGATTGTATGTAGATCCTGGTGTATCATACAAGTGGAGAGGTAGACGCTCAATAGATTCTAACACTGCTATCAATTTCCGAATTAATGCAACTGCTGGACGACTGTGAAAGAGAACAGGTACTATGTTACCACAAAACAAAACAAAGAAAAAAATTTTACAGTATCTCAGAAAACAGGATCCACCTGAGGAAACTATCTCAGCATGCTATTTCTACTGACGGTATCTGTTCAAGTCACATGGTTACAGCCCAGTAAGAGAGATACTAATCTGCACAGTGATGAACAAGTCACCTTTATTTTGTCAATAGATGTTCTATAGGTTGACTCTTAGAGATAAAAACTTTCAATTGCTACTTCAATATTAGATGCTGTCTTTCAAGATCAATTTTCTATTCCATTGAAATGGAAAGAACAGGTACTTTTTCTTTAAATTATTTTAAACATACCATACTGCTTCAAAATTTCAGAGGATTTTCCTGGTTTGGTATTATTTTTACCTTTCATCATCCTCATTTTCACTGAATGCTGTTTTGAAAACGTTTATCCTCTCTACCAGTTGACTACAGTCTTGTTTCACATCCAAATCAACATTCTAGGAGGAAAAAAAACCCCAAGTTACAGACAGGCAAAGACATCTATGTAGTCTTACTGAAATCCCAATCCCAAAGCTAATCATCAGCCATTAGACCTGAACAGAGCTGATTTATTTTCATTCAAACTAGTCATCTACTCTAATATCTTATTTTCAATAGGTAGACCAGTAACTGGAGCAAAACTGCCAAATTTTCACCAAGACTGGAAAAAGACAAATTTATAACAGATCTTTTACATTATGCACATGTCTTCACTTCATTTTGTTATGAAGTTTTTCTTTAAACACTTATGTCTATAAACTCACATTGTTTAAAACTGTCAGCAGTGATTGAACTAAGCCACTACTGCACATTTCATATGGAGAAATAGTATTCTCATCCTTCAACAGTACAATTAAGTTTTCCAGAGCAGTCTTCATTAAATCTCTCCATGTATTTTCTCCCTCAATGCACTGAAAGACAAAAAGATCATTATCATGAAACAAAGTAATCTGTCCACTTGCTTCAGTTGAAAAATCATGTCCCTAGGAAAGTACCTAACTAGGTAACACATGCATTAAAACCCCCCACATCGCAGACATGCTATCTCTGCTTCATGACTCTGCATCACATCATGACAGACTAGTCTGAACATTATCTGATTTCCACTGATGTCACACATTAAAAATAAAGGAGATACACTTACCTGCCTGTTTGCATGAAGTTCCCATGCAGACTCTAACTGTGTTGCTATGTTCCTCAGTGTTACAACTACTCCTCGAGGCATACTTTCAACAGCTTTAAAATGATCATCATACAAATCTCTTGCCATAGTTCGCACCTACAAATGGATTTTGATAATCAGAAGTGAGACTTTACTGTAATGAGACCATTACTATACTCCCAGATATTGCAACTTTGGTCATTTTTTTTAACTCCACAACAGGCAGACAAATAGGGAAGAATAAAAACCCATATGCATCACAAAATGGCAAAGGTTGGGAAAAGAAAAAGGTATGGGAGAAATAAATTGAAATACACAAAATCTTACTGACAGAAATTAAAATTACCATCATGTATTAGGTTACAGCATAAAAGATAGTAGGAAAAGGTACGATTCTCAATCTGTCAATCTTTCTTTTAGAACTGGATCATGGATCAGGTAATATTTTTAAATGTACAATAAAGCAGGTTTAATACAGTTTCTGAATGCTCTATCAACATTCCCTAAACCAATTCACACTAAGTCCCTACACAACCTCTTTTAGTAAGAATTACTCTTTCTACAAAGTATGGTTCACACAAGATACAGATTAAGTAAGTTCTGATTAAACAACCTCTTTCTTTTGTAAGAAATTTCCCAAAAATATTTCCTTTTCATCATCATTCTATGTGCTACAATAATACATTACATAAGCTTCAGAACTACACAGTACAATCATAGGTATAAGAGAGCACTGCCTTTCTTTTATCATCCCACATATTATCATTCACACACAGCATTTCAGCTTTCAATTTAGTGTCACATTTCCTAAGATATATGTCCTAAAATGCTGCAGATATAAGGTACAGGATATATTGGCTGCACTGTTGGAAACTGCAAGACAGATAAAGACTAAAGATCAGCCTGAGCCCTTGGCATAAGCGGATCACAAAATGTACTGTTATTTCGTGGTTTTTTCGTAAAGAGCTTAATACTTGATTTCTTAGTTCCTCCTTTTTCCCCTTCATTTTGAGGAGAAAGAAGAATTTTAAAGATATCTAAAATGAGGGCGTTTTCTCATTTTGCTTCACTACCACAACTCTTAACAATGTAGACTGTTCACTTCCAACACCCTGTCACAAAATCCAGTCTGAAATTAGTACCTAGATGAAGAGAAGCATTATATGCCTCTGGCACAACTGTAGTATCGATTTTAACATCTTTTCTTGTAGCATAAAAACAAAAAGGAAACCATAAAACCTAAAGAATTAATTCAAGTCAGGAAGACTCGATTTTTCTACTTTTTTTTTTAATTAATTTTTCTCTAAAGGAGCACACAGTTTACTAAGACTTTCGGATAAAATCACCCAAAGAAGTGCTTTGTTCTGGTTGATGTTTTCCTCTTCAAGCCTCAGATAAAATTGTATCTCATTGAAATCAGAGATTTTAATCTTCTAAGGGGAAACCACACCTCCCTAAGAATATTATAATATAAAACAAGCTCAATTAAATGCTAAATATAAATTTACAGATCACCAACCTTTTGTTTTGTCTTCTCCAGTTTAGATTTCAGTTTTCTTCCTCTTTTACCTGTCCAGCCAGTCACAAATTCTGACCCTGCAACATATATTTTAGAAAAGTTGCATTTTCTCATAGCTATGAAAAGCAACAAATAAAACTATCTCATATACACTTGTTCCTACCTGCACATAACACATACCTACATACTTACCCAAGGAAGTTTCAGCTGTAAACGAATGCTTTGTTCCTCTGTTGGATTCAAACACAAAGCCTGGCAGGTCTTCTTTCAGTACTGTAGCTTGCTGACCATCAGAATTGTGAATAGCAATTTCTCCTTCTTTTAAACAGGTCAGCGACCAGTTTCCTACAGTAAGTTTAGTTGGCCCTGGTGTTGATAAAATTGGCTGGCTTGTGGTAGATGGTTTTACTTGGCTTCGAGCCCTCTGCAACTTCTCAAGGAACTCACTCCTACTTTCTATTTAAAAAGAAACAAATTTGGTTTTTTCTGACAATTGCTTCCATCATTATGCAGAATTTTTTTCAAGAGCAAAACAACTGTGTACATTCAATGCAAAATTAACTTTGAAATTAAGGGTCTTAAAGTGTCCTAAATTTCTGTGTAGTATATTTCTGTACTTCAACAGTGATTTATTCTACGATCACACCAAATCTGCAATGCAACAATGCAACTATTTCTGAGAGATGCAATTCAGATGTATTAATTCATTGTTACAATTATAATAGGAAGATCAAAGAAATTCAGAATAAATTTTTAGTCTTTGAAAAATGGGTCTCAGAATGGTGAGCATGAACTATTCTCAAAAGTGAGTTTTCAAAAATAAGAAATTTTTAAAATTATTTTTAAAAATATCATAATATCATTAATGAAAAAGATCATTAAATTATATATTTGTATTTTAATAACTAAAATGCTGAGTACATAACTTCAAAAATTCCATTCAAAGTAAAAATGGAAGCACCTCATTAAAGATTATTTCTGTTTGCCTTTTGCTGCAATGACAAGCTCTAAGCTTTTTAAACATGCCCTTTTGTTATAACACAAAATAATGCAAAAATAAACATGCATTCGAGGCACAATATTCTTTACTGCTTAAATTTCATAGCATATACAGAGAAGGCTTATAAAAATAATTGAGATTTGATATGCAAGATGAAAATTCTGTTAATTAAATGTTTTCAGATTTCCATAATTACATTTTAATACATTTATTATATATAGCACATTGCACTGCAAGTACTGTATTTCTACATGGTTGGGAATAAATTCAGGTTCCCTTGGACAAAATTTTGAGACTTACTAAAAGCTTCAGAATTACCATTAAATTTCAATTTTTGCATTGAATTTTTTTTCTACAAATTCAAACGAAACAAGTACAGAGTTAATGTGGAGAGGGGTGAGTACAGACCTTCCAAAATGTTCACAGTATATATATTTGACCATCCACCCCAACTTTCATCATGCAATACACACTAACAGATGTCACTACTCAACCCTCTATACTCTTGCCAGTTGCGAAGTTACTAAAAAGTATACCACAAGATTGATCAGTAATGATTTAGGACAGCAGAACATATAGTACAGTTCAGGACTTGATACCACTCTAGCCTATACTGTACTGTAGTCATTTTAGTTAACAAATATTAATCTTTTAAGTAAAAGAGGCTGCTGCACATGCTTAGAGCTCATGGTTAAAGTTCAGGCAAATTACACTGCAACATCAGCAATCTTAGTAGATGTCTATTTGAGTACATATTTCAAGAAGCCTCATTGAATCCTACATTTAGCTCCTTTCCCTCCTGATATTCAGACTAGGTATCTTGTTAAAAAACTTTGGATTTATACAATCTTTTTTGAAAGACTGATTTGAAGTAACATCTTAAATGCTCAAACTGACTTCCTCTAAGTTCTCTTCTCAAATTCATCTGAACTGTCACCATTCCACTCATCTTATATAGAAATAGTCTCATCCCCTTGCCTTGGCCATTAGGAAGTGAAAATCAAAAAATTCAGCATCCAGGGAATGCCAAATGAGAATTTAAGAATTGTATGAGAATTTAAGAAATTATCTTCATGAATCTTCACATTTTCTGACCGAAAAAAACAATAAATCTATAAGTGGTTTCCAGCTGCATTACAATCAGAAACATTATATTGCATTTTGTCTTCTTGCCCCAAACTTGATGCATGAAGTCATTAACACTTCATTTCCATCCTGAATCATAATATGTTCTGTTATTTCAGTCAATGGCTCATTGAAAACATCATAATATTGCAAAGCACTTTATGCCTGCAGGTTCATAAATGCATGAACTGCTGCAAAAAAAAGATGAAACAATAAAAGGAGGGTTGTTTCTGCATCCAGAACAAGTTGTGTATTCTGTACAGAAAATCAGAACCAGCTGTGCATTGCCAGTGCATAAGGTCTGTTCCCTTATCCTCTCTCCAACAAACAATTAAGACACTGTAATTTGTTTCCCAATCTCGATGAGAAACTTTCCATTACTTTGTCTTCAAACACATGCAAATTCATTCTGCTAGCTAGAAGCAAACAACAAATCACCATTTCAACCTGCTTTTCCTGGGATGGCCACTACAAAGTGCTTTTAATGACTGGGGTGAAAAAATTAAGTATGCATGGAGAAGAATCAAAACAAAAAGTTAATACGCTTTTGCTGGCAGCATGTTTACTTAACACAATTCACCAAGAAAGTCAAGTTATGGCCACATGCTATCTGATAAAATGCATCACAATTAACTGACCACCTTCCACCTGTTTACATCCTTTACTATTTAGTAAGCCAATTCCTGCAAAACAAAATAGCTCAAATCAAATTATATAAACAAATGTAACGGTCTCAAAACTTAATCTGGACTTGAATTACAAAAAGTCTACCTGAGCTGTCAGATCCTCCTTCAGGGCTCCCACTGGAATACATTGTGGCCAGCTTTCCATCCAAGATAAATCTGAACCATCCATTACTACCATTAGATAGCTCCAGGGCTGCAGCATCACTCCAGATATACAGGCAGTCCCTTCCCCTAATGACTGACCAGTCTCTCCAGTGGTACGGTTTACCCTGCTGCAGTTCTTTAGCATCCTCCTGTGGTTCATCCTCCTGCAATAACATTGTATTAAGCAATAACAAATCCAAAAAAAAATCTCCAATCCATTTAAAGAAGAGGAAAAAAAACCCAAACAAACAAAAAACCCCACAAACAAACAAAAAAAACCACCACAGACATTTTTAAAGGAGGAGATTCTCTCTCTTTAGGAGAAAAGACTTATTCATACCAAAAGTGTAGGAACTATACTACTTCAGCCTGTAAAACATATCCTTAAAAGTATTCTTTAATAGAATAAGATACTTCTTAGAAGTTTCCTTTCACATACAGCTTTATCTACTCAACAATAGCAATGGCCTACTGCCTGCAACATCAGCCTCTGTTCAAAACTTGAATTGTGAGAAAAGAAGCACAAAATGATTGAGGTTGGAAGAAATCTCTGGAGGCCATCTAGTCCAAAGCCCTGCTCAGGCAGGGCCACATATGACTGGCTATCTAGGACCATGTCCATATGACTTTTAATATCTAACCACTAAAATACAAAACCAGCATCCCCCAAGAAACCCTAGACAACCCAAACCCCACAGTAAAAAAGTTGAACTACACACTTAAGATTTAGCTATAAATTTAACTGAATTGGTAACAGAAGAAGTCTGTTACCCATTCAGTTCATCTGACTAGCAATAAGACTTGGAAACTGATAAATAACTTCAATACGCACTTACGGCTTTCATTAAGCAGAAAATTATTTTCTTTTTTATATATTTAACATATTTGATAACAACATTTAAAACATCTCAAACTATTTAATGCATGGACATCAATAGACACACTTCTGACACAAATACTTCAGGAAGGATTCATTTTGTTTACCAGTCACCTTCCAAACACTAGGCAAAATCAAGCACCAAATAACTTTATCACAAGGAAGTATGAATAGGAAAACTCAGCAGATAATAATATGCTAACAGAAAATGAAGGTAGAGAAGAAAATTATTAAAACAAGTGGTATAAAATAAGCATTGATTTAATATCCTAACTCCCTAGCCCTGGCCATTTTTGTAACAATAAACATTTTACTAGAAGTGTCAGTTTTACAGTAACAAATAAAGTAAATAAATCAATTCCATACACTTACCTTCTCAGGTTTAGATTCCTCTTCATTTTCATCATCAGATGATGGCCCCGCCAAAGTTGACACTTTACTAATGACGCCAAGTCTAGCCAGTTGGTCTAGAAAAAGATCACCACCTTTATCCACTAAATCCCTTATGATTTGCAAGGCTAACAAATGGCCATCATCATCATCCTGTAAAACATTGGGATGAAAAGAAAATAACAAAGGAGATCTTGTTACTTCACACACTGAACTGCACATGTGGTCACAGATGAACACTGTAAAATTTTTAGGGGTTAATTATTAACAAATACACGGAATCAATTAGTGTAACTCCTTTTCCTGTACTAGCTTCACAAAGGATAACATTTTCATTCTTCCTACCTCTTGATCAAGCACTGTAGCGGTTATCTCAACCAGTATTGTGGGCAGGTTGTGGCCAGCATCAGAGTCACAAACCTCTTTCAGGAGCGCCTCAGAACAAAAATGTATCATTTTTCTAATGAGTGCAAGACTTGCTTTCCTGTAAAAGATCATAGAAAAAAAAAAGGCTCTTACAGTGATAAAGCAAGCAAAAAGGTTCAAGATAAGACTTCTTTTGTATGCTATTTATGCATGTTTTCAAAACACAAGAAATTTAATCTGTTTCAGTTCTTGTATTACTCTTACTAAGTTCTGGATTATCTTTAAGAATAATGCACCTCTGGTATTTTTTGATTTTATAGCACCATGAGTCTGACATACACTTTTCTCCTCAACCCTTTATTAAGTAAACTTATTCTACGTCCTGTCTTTACCCACTTTTAGTGCTGGCAATTCACTTCTGCACACTTTGTCACCCTCAGAGGTATTCAGCCTTTCATGTATTTCCCATATTTTGAGATCCCTTTATCTTTTAACTCTAAACATGCTATTAGATTATGCAGTTTTCCACACTAAGAACTATAATTAATATGAAAGGTAATCACTCCTGTAGGGTTAAAGATGAATTTTTCTGATCAACTTCCAAAAGTCTGATTCATTAAAATAACTTTCAAGAAGAGAGCCAACTACTTTGCACAGTCTTGTTGTTGTTGTTGTTGTTGTTTCAACAACAATTAATCACACATAGACTGTTCATATAGTTTCTTATTTCTTTTATTTAAAATAACCTAGTTTAAGCTTCCTATCATCAGCTCAAGTGGAGTCTGTCTCTACTAGAGGCCTTTTTATCTTGCATTTTCACCCAAAGTACCTGTAAACACTGGGAACATAAGAGATTGGAATAAATGTCATATTTGTAATATAAAAGGCTAAAAGGTTATGATCAGATGCAACTTATCACAAGCATTATGCCATGCACAGTATTCCCTGTTAAGTAATAAATTAGATTACATTTCTGCAATTCAACAGAATTAGAAGCAGCATCTTGTCCAGTTAATACACTGTTAAGTAAGTCTCCTAAAACCTTCTAAAATAGCTTTTTCTAGTCTTGCTGATTTTCCAATGAATGCATCTTGACATTATTTTATTAGTTTTCCTCTCCTAAATTACAGCTTTCATTACAGTGGCTACAAACAACTGTAACCAAATCCTGATGCACAGTGTATACACCATACTATATGAACATAGCATTCTTCAGTCAAGAGGATGCTCTGCTCTCCCATGACTAACCAGGCTTTTTCCAACACATCACCTCACCAGAAAGGAAAAAATTTTGCTTAAAGTGCTAAGTAAAAATCACTCTTGCAACACTTCCCAAACAATCACTTCTATTCATATACATATTGTCACTAGCATTACTTAAACTTTCAGATTTACTTTGGCTTTTCTAAGCATGTATTAAGAAACTGTCCCTCATGATAATATTACCTTATTGAAGGCAACATAGTTTGTTGAAATGTTTGTGCAAACACCGGCAATAGTCTTTTCAAGTATATGGGTGCCATTTCTGGATCTCCTTTGGGTTCATTGCATTCTTCTTCATCCTTGTTTGCATCTTTCTTTTTCTTCTCATCCCCTTTGTTGACAGGACACATCCAATCCCCTGGAAAATTTTTTTCCCCCAACACATTCAATTGGAAAAGTCAACAAACCAAACAAAATCCCCTTCTGAACATCCAAGTTTTCTTTACTAACATCCAAGTACCTGAACATGAACATGCATTCCTAAAAATATAAAATTTACATGTGCATGACTTCTTGAATAGAAGTATTTAACAGCAAGTATCACCTGTGGCACCAGAATTCTCAGGAACAGGGAAAGTGCAGTTCCCACACAGAAAGGATACCAGAGAAGCTACCAAGGTTGACAAGCTCTGAATCCACAACAAAATCCCAGCCTAGCCTGATCCCACAGCTGAAGAGCAGGACAACTGGCACTGTTCATGCCTGTTCAGTTATTTCTTTGGTAATTCCCCTCACTTAACATCATCTTAAAATACTAATGGTTTTGTGCATACTTTATGGGTTAAGGAAGGTAAGTCACAATTTATTTTCTTTAAATAACCTTAATAGAGTGAATTTATTATAATTGCATAACTGACATATCAGCATTTCTACTATAGCAAGGGTTATGGACTTAAATATTGCACTCACCTGGAGACTGAAGAATAGCTACTACTTCACTGTGCCCCCTTTCCCGAGCTTTGTCCAGAGGAGTTTTCCCATCTTCATCTCTCAAATCAGGATTTGCACCATGTCGTAAGAGAGTCTAAGAATAAATATTTTTATGTATGAAAAAAGATTGCATTTCTTCTTCCAAAGTAGCAAATGTGCTTTTCATACATCACTCCTACAGTGTTCTCATGTTTCTAAGTATTCTGTGCTTTTTATATCTGTAGAGCTCATATAAACTACTTTTATTCATTACTGCCCTACTGCCCTATAATGAAAAATCTGTGTTTTGATAAATACTATAAAGAACATGTAAATATTTAAGAGTGCATGTGTCCAGCATATTGCATTGAAGATATTTTGAATAGAGCACGATGAAAAGTCAGCAGGTAATGGTTTTTAAGAGTCAGCTTAAATCATACCTTTGCTACCTGAGGTCTTCCAAAACATGCTGCATAATGTAATGAGGATGACCTCTGACCTCTGTTAACATCAGCACCCCTTTCACAGAGGAATTCTACCTGTTAGATAAGAAAAAGTAAACCAGTCTTTTTTATCTTCCTTTACATAAATAATGCAACTTCTTAAGGGTCTATAAACCTGATTTACCATTTCCTGAGTTCCAAAAGCTGAGGCCCAGTTTAAAAGAGTTTGTCCTACATCATCCATAAAATTTACTTCAAAAGCTGAAAGACAAAATTAAATAAAATAGTTAAAGTTCCCACAACCATAAAGTTCAACAGTATTCTTTAAATAAAAAGAAGGTCTTAAAAAACTAAATGTCCTCAGTAATTCTGAAAAAGCATTTATGCTCTGAATTGCAATAAAAAGGTGGCATAGCTGTGATTACTAACAACATTGTTGAGTATTTAACAAAGTAAGCCAACTTGTATATAACGATATTCAATTAACTACCTTAGCATTTGTTGTGACAACTCAGACTACAAAAATCAAAGCTAAAGCAAGCATTTCATTTCTTTTTTGGAGTATTTTTGCTTACCTCCTGTGTCAATTGCATCTATCAGTGCATCAGTATCCTTACTGCGGATGCAATCTATCAGTTGCCGATGAGAACGTTCCCCAGAACTATCCAGTCTCCGCAATCCTGGGATTCTGCCTGTAGATCCAGCACTAGATTTTGGCAGGGCTTTTCTGCCTTCGAACAGTAGCACCAAAAGAAGATCTACTAACCGCATGGTATCCAAAACACATCGCTCGTCACCCTGCAACGCACTTTCTATAGAGTCTGGAAGTTCAGATCTTAGGAGATCCTGGAAATAATTAAAAGTCTGAACAATAAAAAATATACAGGGCTTTAGAAAATACTATCAGAATTGTGTTTCATTTCCATATGAAATGTTTCCTTTTTCCCCCTCTTTAAAAGCAACTTACATGTACATATGTGTGCACATATGTGTGTATGTATATATATCTATTAAAAATATGATCTATAAACATTTATATGTATATCTATCTACAAAATAGCAACATAGATCTTGCATATATTGAAGTATACAAAGGGAAAAGCCCCATGAAATCAAAAAGCTATAGCATAAAAGGATTTCTTACATGTGTTACTACTGGAGAGCCTCTACACAGGGTTGACAACAGGCTTACAATAGTTGACACCTGATTACTTAATTTAGAGTCTGCAGCTGTAGATGGTGCTCCAGTGCTACTCCGTCCAGGTTTGCAAGCTGAAGATGGTCCTGAGGCTGTCCCACCAGCAGCTGCCATGCGAGATAACAACTCCTCAGTTAATCCATGTTTAGCTAATGGGGCTGGGTCAACTCCACGCCTTGTGAATCTGTCAGCTAATGAAGCAAAGCATCTCAAAGCTCCATCTGAAACCTAAGGAAGATGTGCAAGAAAAACCGATGAAATATCTTTTACTTAAGGTTAGAAGGTGCTAAGAGGATATCCACAAGAATACAGACCACATACAAGAACTTGATTTTCCCATGAAGCTTGATCATTCAAGTTATATTTAAAGGTCTACATATTTCTCTTAAGCACAAGAAAGTTTTCAATTGGACCAAGCCTAAAGTTAGGACAAAGTGGGAAGAGGAAATTTTGCTCTTGGATAAGGCAGATTATCCACTGAGTACCTGACAGAGGGACATGCAAGAATTTTTGTGATAATAAAATACAAACTTCCAAATTTAGGATTGTTACTAAAGGAAGGAAAAAAAATCCAACCAACCAACTTCACACTAAAAACTCCAGTGACACTGTGGAAACACGGCTTACTGGTGATCCTCTTAACAATTCGGCAAAAAATACTGCCGGCCAACTGCCCAGGAAAGGACCCAACATCTTTTCATGTCAATACTAAAAATAAAGGAAGGTTTTGCCTTTAACATCTCTCTATCTATACACCAGAAGTGTCTCAATGTTTCAGATCAAGAGGTTTGCACCAGCCTATCAAGATAACTTGCTTTAGGCACAAGATGTGCAGTAGCAAACAAGACTGATGTCAAGAAATAGTAGAAAAAGCCCCACAATACCTATTCTCTAACCAAACTCTGAATCGCTACAGTTCTTACTCCCTAAAATGTCAACTCACAGTCCATTTTCAAAACAACTGTCTGCTATCACAGACCAAGGACTTCAAGGCAGTTACTCATCAACACACAGAACAAGATTAGAGTATTAGCCAGACTTCAGGAAGACAAAAATCTTAAATCTCCATTAAGTTTCCAGACTTCTGGTGTGGTCTGTACACGCCAAACATTCTGCATTATCAGTACTCTTTTGCACTGGATTTTTTCTTTCACGTGCAATGGTCACTGTTCGCGTCCTCTGGCACCTTGCTCCAGTTCTTTGACAACACAGATAAACAATTCTGCCAATCTTAATGTAAATTGCAAGTACTCAATAAATCTGTACCTTAACAGCTGCCAGAAATACACAAAAAAGATCACTTGTTTAACACACTGCATTAGTGGCATCGGCAAAAGAGTACTTGGAATGTACTTACAAAGCAAATGAGTACTTGGAAAGTATTTACATTTCTTCTCCCAAATTGCAAGTGTAACACAAAGGCTAAAAACCCAAAATTATAGATAAGCTGCTCTTGGGGCACATTCATCTGGCCTGAACTCACCCATCAAGTGGTGTTACTAACTGGCAGCCTGCACAAAAAGTGACCAAACTCAGCAGTGTAAAAGGACAAGGTAGGGAGCAACAACCTTGAAAAGGGACATTACTGGACAAATCCATAATATACATCCAACACCCACTGTAATCCTGAGGCTTGTTTCATGCCTAACATATTTCTCAAGGATACCAGTAGCAGATATACTTTCTATCATCTGGGTCCCATCATAAGCATGCTTATCTTTAAGCTTAACTGCTGAACAATTAAGTTAATTTGAACACTCATTCAGATCTCCAACAGCCCCAGCAAGTGCTTTTCTCTAACACCTTATAAATTGAGGAACAGTTAAAATAGTACAGACTTAATGGTCTGAATTTCAAGATTACCTTGCCTCAGATGAGTAGAGTACTAATAAAATTATTTAACAGCTAAACACATGATAGCTTGTTCTGAAATGGATATATGTATGACAGCCCCCTGCAAATTTTTAAGATCTAAAAATATATTTTAAAAAATTATCTCACAGGCAGAGAGATTTAGTTTCCCAAATACGCTGTGCTTAACAAACCAGACTGGAGGCTGGATCTGTGCATGTAGAGAAGGAATGAGGACAGAGGTCAGAGTAGAATGGGGACTCAGAACTGAGTATGGACAAGAAGACTGGCCAGGCTACCATAAGAATTTGGCTAAATGGCTATTCCAGAGCAATGACATACACAAATAGATTCTACTAGTAGAAAGATAATTCCTCTGGGATTAATTTTCTAGATTTTTACAAGGACTACTTCAGCTCAAGTTAGAAGCTTGAGATTAAGTTAGTTAAAACTGCAATAAAAAAGTGGAACAGCATTTCTACTAGTATCATTTAAGCTGGCTTCCAGTGTAATACTTGAGCACTGACTATGGATGTTCTTATTGCTTCTCTTAGTTTGGCAAAAGAAACACAAACCAAATTAATTTTTGCCTCTTACTTATGCTCAATTTTATAATGACTGAGGTAGAGTCAAAGAACAATAATTACTTCAGAAACTTCCTCAAAATGCATTGAAAAAAGTTACAAGATATTTTTCAATACAGTTTTCAGAGGTTAAATAAGACTATATTCAAACATCAGCACTTGGAGCCAAAGACTAAGGAGTGTTTTTCTTCTCTTATCATTACAACTATAAAGGAAACTATCATAATACCCAAACAATTCCTATGTATAAACATACTGTTAGGGAGGCTGTATAAAGTTACCTAGTCATTCCTCTATTAAGCATACTGAAAGTTAAATTCACAGCACAGTGAGCAAATTATTACATTACCTGATGGTCTTCATGTTTTAATAAACTAGACAGTGATTCCACACAGATCTCTAATGAAGAATCCTGAGGCTCCATTTTGCCACAGAGTCTGGATACAACAGCCATAGCTGAATGCAAAGTATCTTTATGAACAAGGTGTCCACTGTCACGAATGAATGTCAGAACACAGTTCAACCCTCCAGCTTCAAACACAGCTCCTGACTCACGGGTACAGATTAGTTCTAACACCTGTGCCAAAAAGAAATTTAATTTTAATAAAGTACACACAAAAAGTCAGTTATTTATATCCACAGTCAGATACTTGCATCCATCTACAGAACCAGTTAAGAAAATTAAACAATAAGGAAAAAAAAAACAACTCTCTTCCTCAACATCCAAAAGGGGCCAAAGCCTCCAGTACTCTACTAGTTAGTAGTTACAGCTTTCTTCAAATATATAGGAGCCAATACAAGAACATTCCTCAAAGGCACGGTCGTAACAAGTGTTCATGAAAACAGATAATAAATTCTCATCCTGGGAGAAACACACAATTGAAAGTTTTGAAACTTGTAAGAGCACCATTACCCCGGTGATGCACTTCTGAGTTGACTGCATACAGTAAATAGGAAACACATGCATAAATTCTGATGCCATGGTAATCAAGAACTCCAACTATATGCTACCACATGACCATGCGTTATGCTTTAAATGAGAGATTGTAAGCGTCTTCTAAATTTCTCTAAAAACTTCACAAGGGTGCAGGGGAGCTGTATCTAGTGCTATTGAAGAGGTAGTAGACAATTATTTTACACCAAGTAATCTATCAGTATCTGGAGCAATTCTTCATTTCTTTGGTGGCATAAAAATAGCCCTTGACATTCCATTAGCATTCTAGTCACAGAAGACAAACAAGAAAAACAAGAAATTTCTTCTAATATTTTTTGTTTCCTTTTCTATACATTTCTTTAAAAAAAATTGAGCTGTGAAGAACATCAGACTGACAGTAAGGATAAGCAGCAGCGTCAGCATGGACACTTTTGTCATAGCCTATATTTTTTTATCCCATTTTAATAAAAAAAAAGGATTGGAATATGAGGATGCTCGTTGGAAATAGCAAATAATCCAACTCCTTCTTAAAAACCAGAGGTTCTTAAGTATACTTACCTTCACACACTGCTCAGCCAAATCTCTGCTCGTTCTGTTGTTAAGTTCAACAACTACTAAACGATTACAAAGTGCTTTGATAGCTCCATCCACTCCCACAATCCTACGGGTGCATTCAGCCGATACATCCAAGTAATAAGTTATGGCACGAGCTGTTACTTCCAGTACATTGTCTGGAGCACTTTCATCAAGAAAAATTTTGCACAGTGCTGGCAAAAAAGTTCGAGGAGGGCATCTGCAGGAAAAAAGACACAACACATTACTATGTCGTGCACACTTCTCTACATTAAGCAATTTTATACACTTCCACATTAACACTTTCCATGCACACATCATTTGCTCAACTAGTTTAGAGTTGGTTCAGAACATTAATTTATAACCCTACATATCATACACACATGAAAATTCAAATAGGTAATCTGAAAAGATGTTACTTTAAGAATCCAGAAGAAGAAGATAGTCTTGAAATTTTACAGTCATACAGGGGAAAAATTTATCTTGTTGGGATTTTTTTCTAGGAATTAACCTCACGTCACCAAACAGAATGCATGTTTTCTTAAAAGTGCTTCAAGGTTCATGATAATTAATAGCTACTTAGTCACAAAATTTTATATACAAGGACTAAAGATTTTGGGTTTAATACACAATTTGATTTTGAGTGGTCCTTCTTCCCTATGTTATTTCCCTTGTCTTTTTATCCTATTTCAGTCTCCTCCCCTGCCTCATTATTTCGCCTTAATCACACTGAGAACATATTTAATTAATGTAGCTTGCATCTACTGCATTTTCTCTCCAATCCATGTCTCAGTAGCCTCTGGCTCTCCTCTTTATTGTTAGCCTCATTTCCATATGCAAGAATGGTAAAGAATATCCCCAAAACTTCAACACAAAAAAAGCAAGCTGTAATGGTCCTCCTTCTATTCCTCTTAACATTACAGACTATAAACTGAAATAATACTTTTCATTATTAGAACAGCTGGGGCTAATACTGATTTGGATCAGAAGTTCTAAGACATGGAGCTGTATTTTAAATCAATTTATCTTCCAGCAGCATATTTAGCAAAACTTAGCATTATGATGGCTCACCACAGTGGTAAAACACTTCCAAGGTGATAGGGAATTAAGTGAAGGGGATATATGCTGTAACAGTAGTAAAAATAGCTGGATACCTCAACCCTAGATGTAGGAGACCAGACTAAATCTACAGGAAGCAAATATTGCAACTTTTCCTTCAAGAAGGGCTTTGGTTTTGAAAAAGATGGCCTAAAACTTTTCTAAATCCAAAGAAGAAAGAACAACAATAACAACATATTTTTTAGTCTAGAAGACAGGTAAAGTACTTGTTGATGAATCATTCTGAAGACTCAGAGGTCATTCAGTATCCCATCTGGTATGCAGTGACTCACACAAAGACACCAAATCCTGAGACAGCAAAATGCTAATAGTTTCCTTCAAGATCTTACCATGCTTTGTGAAGTAACTAATAACATTGTCTGAGAATTAAATACATTACCCAATAATACTTAGTGACAAATCAATAAGTGAAGTTTCAATAAAGCTCAAACACAAATGTAAAACTTTTATTGGCCTATCCAGCCTATCCTGTCTGTTGTTTTTAAGAAATTTGTTCTTTAACTCTACATCTTTGAGGAGGGTTTAAACAGTAACTTTGCGTTTTAGACATTATCCAGTGGGAATAAAAGGTCTGAAACTTGTACTCATTATTAGATGACCACCATGTCATGACACAAGAAGCATTTCAGTACATAAAATTACAAGTGGACAATGTATTCAAGGGTTTTGTGTGGGATCTTTTATACTGAAATTTATCCAACACCAGGCAGATCACTGAAACATTGCTATGAACAAGGTTCTTCAAACTATATTGCAAGAAAAAATATCCAATAAACACAAATCTTAAAAAGCCCCAAACAAACCAAACCCACACAGATATTACCAAGTGGAAGGTAGTGAGATCCACTATCTATTTTAATACTAGCAAGAGTAGTACACCATTTTTCTTAGATGGCCACACAGATGCAAAGTTAAAAGCCACTTAGCAAATCTAAAACCTACATTTTTTCTATCATTTAACAGCTAATAAAGCACAACACAAAAGAAACTCAGCTATAATTTTTTAAATAAAATTAAAGAATTAAAATTCCATCACCTATCCACCAGAGCCAATTACCTAGCAGACACAGTAAAATACTAAGAGCATATCACTTATACTGAATTATTTGTCAGCACACAAATGCTTGTGCACTGTATCAGCAATGCTGTCCTTATCAAAGCACAGCTCTCTAGCACAAACTTAAGGGTTAAGAGTGTTTTAAAATGACCTTTTTGCCAGAACCTCTAGCTACACTAATCAGAGGCCACTTTTTCAATCAGCAGGTACAGAACAATCTCCACTTGCTGTCAGTATCTTTGTTTTCTGACTTAGAGGAATGATTTCCAGTCTCCCCATAAGAAAACTAGGCCTCATCACAGAATCACAGAATGGCCTCAGTTGAAAGGGACCTCATGGGCAGGGACACCTCTCACTAGACCAGGTTGCTCAGAGCTCCAGCCAAACTTGCCTTGAACACTTCCAAGCATGGGGCATCTACAGCTTCTCTGGGAAACTTTATTGGGTTTATGTGACCAGGTTTTGGTAGCAGAGGGAGCTACAAGGGTGACTTCTGTGAGAAGCTGCCAGAAGCTTCCCCCATGTCCTGCAGAGCCAATGCCAGGTGGCAACAGGATGGACCTGCTGCTCACCAAGGCTGACTCTATCAGGAATAGTAGCAACACCTCCGTGACAATACATTTAAGAAAAAAAGAAGTCATTGCACAGATGTAATTGTGGCCAGAGAAGAGCAGGGTGAGAATACGTGAGATATACAGCTCTGCAGACACCAAGGTGGAAAAGGGGCAGGAAGTACTGGAGCTGAGATTCCCCTGCAACCCATGGAGACCCACAGGGATGCAGAGATCCACCTGCAGCCCATGGAGGAGACCCAAACTGGAGCAGATGGATGCCCAAGAGAAGGCTGTCAACCCAGGGGACTCGCACTCAAGCAAGCTGAAGGACTGTACCCCATGGAAGAGTGACCCACATGGCAGTTTGTAGAGAACTGCTGCCCATGGGATGGACATGTTGGAGAAGTTCCTGGAGGAATGTTACCTATGAGAGGAGCCCCATGCTAGAGCAGAGGAAGGACTCCTCTTCCTGAGCAGCAGCAGGAACAATGAGTGATGAACTGACTGTAACCCCCATTCCCCATCTCCCTTCACTGCTGGTGGGGGATGAAGTAGAGATTGGGAAGGAATAAAGGGTAGGGCAGAAGGTGTTTTTAAGATTTATTTTACTTCTCATTATTCTACTTTGATTTTGTTAGCAATAAATTCAGTTAATATCCCCAATTCAACATTGATTTTCCTATGACAGTATTTAATGAGTGATCTCTCTCCCACACCTTATCTCAACCATGAACCCTTCATCATATTCTCTATCTCCTGTCCAACTGCAGAGGGGAACAACAGAGTGGCTTTGCTGGGTGCCCGGCATCCAGCCATGGTCAACCCGTTACAGTAACCTTGTCCTGTCAGCACATGCTCTTGTAAGAAGTCCCTCTCTGGCTTTCTTGTAGGCTCGATTCAGCTACTGGAAGGCTGTAATTAGGTCAGCCCAGAGCCTTCTCCACGCTGAACAACCTCAATTTTCTCAGCCTTTCCTCATAGGAGAGATGTTCCATCCCTCCAGTCATAGCCCTCCTTTGGACTCACTCCATGTCCTTCCTGCACTGGCACCCAGAGCTGATGCAGCCCTGCAGTGGGCTCTCAGCAAAGCAGAGCAGAGGGGCAGAATCCCCTCCCTGGCCCTGCTGCCCACGCTGCTCTGGCTGCAGCCCAGGACACGTTTGGCTCTCTGGGCTGGCAGTGCCCATGGCTGGCTCATGTGCAGCCTCTCAGGCAGCAGCACCCCCAAGTCCTTCTGGGCAGGGCTGCTCTGGGGCTGTTCATCCCCAGCCTGTGCTGGTACTGGGGGTTGCCCTGACCCAAGTGCAGCACCAGCACCTGGTCTTGTTAAAAATCATGAGAATCCCATGAGCACACATCTCAACCTTGTTCATTCCCCTGAAGGGTATCCAACCCCTCAGGTTTGTCATCAACACCAGTCAGTTTGGTCATCTGCAAACTTGCTGAGGGTACACTCAATCTCTTTGTCCATGGCATTAACAGAGATATTAAATAACACTGGTCCCAAAACAGATCGCTGAGGGACACCACTTGTCACTGATGTCCATCAGGACTCTGATCTACTGACCACTACTCTCTGGATATGACCATTCAACCAATTTCTAATCTAACAGTCCACCCAGCAAATCCTTCTCTCTCCAATTTAGAAAGAATGTTGTTAGGAGGAAGCCTGTCAAAGGCTTTACAGAAATCCAGATAAATGACATCTGTAGCCCTTACCCTGTCCACTCACAGTCACCCTATCACAGAAGGTCACAGGGTTGGTCAGGCAGGGTTTGCCCTGGATGAAGCCATGCTGGCTGTCCCAAACCATCTCCCTGTCCTCATGTGCCTTAGCACAGCTTCTAGGAGGATCTGTTCCATGACCTTCCCAGGCACAGAGGCGAGCCTCAGAGGCTGGGCAGTAGTTTCCAGGGTCCTCCTTTCCACCTTTACAGATAGGTCCAATATTTCCTTTTCAAAATTTTCTTTTTCTAGTAACCTGGGACTCCAATGACTTTTCATGGAGGGTGACTTGGCAATTACAAACAGAAAGGTTGTGGAGTCTCCTCTGGAGATCTACAGATTACACTCATAAGCACACACAGACCATACAGATAAATTCAGATTCTTTTGGCCTGTTGAAGTTCCCTCAGGCCTTACCACTGTGTAAAGTTCCTGAAAACAAGAGACTAGAAGTACCAGTTCTGTCATTCACACAGTCTCGATCAATGGTTCAGCCTGTGATAGCAAGCAAGGATATACGAACACATCCCTGATGCTCCAGCCATGATCTTCTCAAACAGGTGGCTAAACAATTACAGTATAAAATTGCCTAGCTGACATTTTGAAGGACTTCAATCTTTATGCTGTAGCTAACGTCTCTATCAATAACTGCATACAAACAAAAGGACACGGGTCAGCTTTACACTGATCCCCCTTTAATCCCCAAATCTGCTCTAAGTGACGACATGGGTCTCCTGTGGTTGAAACTATAAGCACCAGCTCTGCATTGTCTCAGGGAGAATTGCCTGTGTGAGTAGTGCCAGAGAAAGAACTACCAGGGCTAGGTGGGAACACCAGCCCCACAATGAAGATGAGGTACAACATCATCAGAGACATACAGCAAATGCCCAAAGTACATCTCTCCCTCCTGTTGAGGCAACTTGACTGGGGATTTCTCTGTGCAGGCATTTGAGCAATAAAAAGAGAGGTAAAGTGTTGCTTTTATTCAGTGGATGGTCTGTATACCTCTAAACTGTGAAAATGGGTTTTCAGAGTAGCCCAATCCAATCCCAAGCAAAGGCACTAAAGCATAAGCAAAGGCAGCAGAGGGAAGAGAAATCCCCTGCTTACCTGGAAGCAATACTAGCAAACAGGCCAAGCACAGCACCTTCTCAGGACCAGCCCCTCTTTTTAATGACGCACCAAGTAAGCAAATACAGTCAACATCAGCAGGAGCCAAAGAGTGAATCAGACAATCATGTTATGTATACATCACTATTACACCATAATTCCAAGGTAAATCCTTACTGGCTTTCTTAGGCAGTCCAAAACAGATCAAAAGGACCTAAAACTGCTTCAAATATTGGCTGAGGAATATTAGGACCCTATAGTAATATAGACCTTATTTCTGTTCCAACTAAGGTTATGCTCAGAACTAAACTGTATTTTGACAGGTAGTAAACAAAGCATTCCAGGAGTGTCCATAACACAGACACAGGCTGAACATTGGACTCACCTTTAGAAAACAGTCTACATAAGAAAAACAAGGCTGTCAAAACTTCCTGGGACATAAGGGAAACTGAGATCAAAGCTACAGCACTGAATGAACTGATGTGACAGGATAGCAACCAGTGGTTTTAGTACACTTTAGTACACCAAAGCTTTTAGTACACTTCCATCTACTGACAAATGATGCTTTTGATTTCCAAGAGAAAAATACACCAATAAACCTGCCATTACTGCAAGCATCAACACCTACCAAGGGAAAAAAAAAGGCTAAGTGCATAATTTCTAAATCATCCCAGTATCAAAACTGGGTTCACACGTTGCTTTTATCCAGACCATATATTAACTAAAAGTAGTATCTCAGAAAATCTCAGGAAAAAAAAGAAACTATGACAGAAAAATTCCTAAAGTTGTAGGCGAAGAATCACTGTTCACAATTACCTATTTCCAGTGAAACTAGCAAAAAGATGATGAGTTTTCTTTAATACAGAAAAAGCTATTTTTTAATTGTGTTTGTTTTTTCAAATCAGAAAATAATGGCAAAAAGGTACCTCTCAAGTTCAGGTTTCTATTTAGGCCCTTTTTTTAATAAACATGAAAATGAAAGGAAAATATTTTTAGATTTTTATTTCTAGGGAGCTGTATTAATACCACATTAGGCACTTCCTAAAGCGCTTCAAATGTGTATTTTAGAAGAGTGATTAGGGACTACTTAGTGAATTAATGAGGTCACTCAGTGTTACTCCTTAGTGAAAGACCAAGTTAATGAGGTTACTCTACAACCCACACTAGAGCTCTTACTAATTACTTTAAGTCTTGCAGCTCTCAATGTCCACTCAATTTTATTCCTGTACTTCCAGGAGAAGAGCTGCTGTTAATAACTATCTTCCAAGTTTTCCATGCACCATGCTTCAAAGATCTTGCTGGAAGATAGGTTTGTCCAAAATAGGTAATATTCCTTATCAATATTTCGCATCTATATTATGATCCATTAAGATTAGGGTACTAGAGCATTCTCTGTTTCCTGTACTGACATCAAGAAGTAAACCACATTAAAAAGTACTGATTCTGTATAATTTTTATTTAGTCATACTTTCAGTGTTAAAATTAGTTATTAGGTTCTAAAAACCATAAAACACAAATTCTTTAATATGCATTCTTTCTCTGCAAAAAATATACTTGATCTAAAAATATTTTCTAAATATCATAATCATCTTGATGTCAAGAAAGACTAAGAAAATATGTCAGTATAATTATATTACTACAGAATTTACAGCACTATAATCAGCCTAACTCCATGTGCTGACACACTTCTGAACATTTACACACACACCCACCTCTTTAGGAACAGAAATATCCATACAGATACAAAATTCTTAAATAGCTACAGCAGTAAGCTCCTGCCAGTGCTAATCCCTTAAACTCTAATGAAGTGACTCAGCTGATTTTACAGCTTGCCAATGTAAAAAGATACCGAGGAAGTAAAAATAGGCACTGTAAATTCATTTCTGTAATTACATTTCATATTTTAATGCACTTAAAATCCTTAGCTAAAACAGAAACAGTAATAGTGAAGACTACACTACTGCCATGCTTTAAAAAAAAAACTTAAGGAACTTAAGGAAGGAAAAAAGACCAGCTCAGTTCATCACTAAAACAGTTAACAACTGCTGCTAGCATTAGGGTGTGTTACTCAATTCCAAAGTAACCGCTGGATTCAGTCGATGGAGCCCCTGGCATGTGACGAAGTCTTCAGAGAAGCTGCCTGGTCCAAGACATGTGACTTGGGGCAGAAAACCAAGCCCAGCTGCCTGCCAGCAACAGCTGGATCTTTAATGCATACCATCTGCTGAGACCAGTTAAAAGTGGGAAAATAAGGAATTATGTGTGTCTACACTACTCAGTATATAATAATTTTAAACAAAAACTAAAATAGTGAAGTTAACTCTCATTAGTAACAGTTTTTGAAGAAAAATATACCAGATAAACTTTTACAACAACACATCACACAACCCTGAAACTTTTAAGAACATCCTGCACAACTGATTTTTCTTAAAGCAAAAGTAGTTCCAACTCATTTTTTATGAATTTGTTTTTCCTTTCCGTAACTCTTTCTATGGGAAGAGATCTCAGCCTTTCCCTTCATTGTTCTTTCACTGGAAGACTGTTTTGTTTCCACATATGAACCAAAACCAACAGCAGAGTAATCCAGACCATCCACAAGAGAACCCACACACCTGCACTGCCTGTATGTATTCTTCTGGATCCATTACCAAAACACATTTTGCACTGTTTTCATATAACACTGTTACAATACAACTGAAGTCCAGAAAACACCACTCATGTATAAGACTTTAGACACACCATACTGTATTTTAAATGTACATGGAAAAGCCAAAAAATTAATTGACAATTTAGGAACTTTTTCCAGAATTACAAAACATTAAAACTGGCACAACTCTGAATCCCTACTCTTAATTGCAACCACAGCCCAGGCCAATAAAATTAAACTGGAGAATTAACAATTCCATCCTGTATTCATTCCAGTACAAACTCCACTTTATTAAAAATTAGAAGAAATTAATTTAGAATTAGAATTTGACATTTAAAAAAAAATTCAAACTTTCTTTTAGCTAAATAAATGATGGAGCTGAACCCTCTTCTGAGAGTTCATTATTAGGCAGGAAGACAATTAGTATTGGACATTTAGTATTCAACGACACATTCGATAAATATCAGTTGTGTAAAATGAAAAGTAAGAACAATCCATATGAGGAAACAGCTTCCACAGGATAGGTAAATTCTGTATTTCTAAATAGATTACCATTTGCTTTATTCCTGAATTTATACAGAACAGGCTGTTAGGCTGCCTTTATCATTTTTCAGCATCTTATAAAAGCTACGCCATACCTCAGGGTAATAATTCCACATGCTTGTTCTCCAATCTCTAGCATTTTGTAAATATTTTACAGACTCTTCATCCACAATAGCTGAATAAATTAAAGAATGTGAAACTACAGGTCTTTTTGTCTATGACTTCCACTAGTAGCAACCTCAATTGTGGAAACAGATAATGCTTTGCGTACATATTACATCTGTCAGCATTTCAAAAGGAAATAAGCAATTTAAACAAAAAGTATGATTTTGTGTGTGTGCCTAAATATGCACATCTAACCACCAGCTACTTTTGGATTCCCAGGTGCTCAAAAAAAAACTGACTTACACAAAAAAACTTCCACTTCCCTATTAGTAATCTACTTAACATCTGTGCTATCTATACCTCTTCTTAAGAGGCCAATATTAAAAATCACTTGACCACTAGTCATGCAAGAAAGGAACCCTGCAATTTGAAATTCCTGTAACATCTTTTATTGGTCTCATACAATCTGTTAAAAGCTGACACTTTCAAAAGTCATCAACCCGATGCCTTAACATCCTGCACCCACCTTTTGCACAGCACTTGCAAGAATCACTTCAGTTTAATTTCACACACAAAATTCTGAACAAAACAAAGAATACTTGAAGGTATCACTAGAAAAAAAAAATTAAATGCCACACCAGTAAATAGTGACAATGTGATGAGCTGTCTGGAATACCCAGAGGCACGGGCTCATTTAAACAAAATGTGTTTTAACACACACAGTTGCCAAGTTACAGATCTTAGTCTAGGTAATACATCAAGCCATACCTAAGCAGAAAGCACTCATATCCTTGAAAGCAACTCTGAAGACAGATAACTAAAACCACACTTCCTGTACAAAGTTTTTGAAACATCTAACACAACTTGGCATGTTCAACTGTTAACAGCAAGTCAAAGGCACTACTACAAACAGCATGGATGAAGGCAACACTGGAAAGTATTTCTGAAGAACTTGTAAATTGAAGAACTAGAGAAGGGGAGGAAGATCAAGAGCTGATGAAATCCTTGTGTGCAGGTACATTTACAGTAAGAGCAGGCTTTTAATCTGCATAGGAAAAGGTGAACTGACTGCTGTCTACAGAATTCATCAGACTGGCCAATTCTTACGGAAAAGAGCAAGTAAATTTCAACAACTTTGGCTGCAGATTTAATAGCAAAAGAGGGTAAAATTAGGTAGGATGCCCTCTCAGAAGCATTAGCTACACATTATGCTTGTATCAAACAAGATGCTCAATCCAGTAATAAGCATATAAAATATAAGGGCCATGAGTGAAGAGAAGGTGTCAATTTAGACTTAATCTTCCGTTCTGACTTTGCAACCATTAAGATTCTCAAAATAACTAGACAAGGTTAATTAATTTCCACAATACCAGAGACAATGAGGCCACAATTCCCATTTTACAAAGAGCAACCAGAAAGACATTAGTATTTTAAAATTCTTGTAACTGAAAAACAGAGAAAACAACAACAACAAAACAGCCTTAAAATTAGCAATGATTCTAAACATTACCTTGCAACAAGATTGGAAAAATACAGAGCACACCCCTACTTCCATCTCAGAAAACCACTCTATAGGATGATGAAGATCCCACTATATTGGAAGCTACCCAGTAAATTACTGATATTTCACTGCTGCCATACCCTCTGCCTTCATTAAAAGAAAAAAAGCTTAGTAGGAATCACATGAGACTTGCCACTGTAAAGGTTACAAAATTTCATTTGGGAGAGATGTCTGCATTAGTGCAAACCAGCAACAAAAGCCAATAATTCACTAAGAACATAGGCTTTCCATGGTTAAAAATAATGAAAACTGTAGTCTATTGTTGACAGCAATACTTACTCTAGTTTACTCACTGCTGCACTCCAGCACAAAAGCGTAACAAGGATCTGACTTTATTTTTTCCTTAGAATAACAAAACAAGCAAATCTATAAGACATAAAACATGAAACCACCTTGATACCAACAGAGCTGCTCTCTCAGCCTGTTAGTTTTTCCATAATTGTCAGATCTATTAAAGGGCACTTTACTGTCTGAGTTACAAAGATGCTTTGTAAAGGCAGCCCAGATTGTAAACATATTCCTGAAAACCAGCACTTTGGAATTCTATCCCTATCTCTAAAGGATCTTTTTTTGTCCATATATCTAATTTTGATTTACTGGAGTTTTGCAATCCTGATAAACACAGGAGAATGTAGTTTAAAGCAGGTGGAAGTAAAGCTAAACTGTTCCACATTACTCTAACAGTCTCACTAGCTCACATGAACAGTCTTTGGTTCACTAGAATTTCTTCTTATACTTGCTAGCAAATACAATATAAAGATATACACTTCTTCCCTAGTGAATAGATACTCTGAAAAGAAAAAGGTTCTGTGTGAATTAAAGTAAACATATTTGATCTAAAAATAAACTGAAAGGATGTCTATTTTACACATTAGAATCCTAACATATGACCCTTCGTACAAATTGTTTGTATTTGTCAAATGAGCTGATAACTCCTGATAATTTATTGCTTAGCAAATCTGTTAATGCCAAATATACAGAGGTAACTTACAGAACAGACAAACAGGAAGATGTTTTCTCCTTCTGAGCATTAATAAGGCCTATTTCATCTGCCGTAAAAAGGTTTTAAGCAGGTCTTACTTTGTTATAGCAGTGCCTTAATCTACAAATTTTCATTGTAATTACTTGCTACGTACTTTTACTCTGACAGCAACAGAAAGCCCATCCAGAAGAGATCTAATTTTATTTCATCAAAAAGTGAAACAATTGCACGAGGTGAAAAAAGAATAAATGGAAACACCTATTCAGAAAAAAGCTACATTAATAATGTGAGATTGCAACTAAGAGCCTCTACATACATTTAAACTGTTACAGGTAATTTAAAAGACAAAAAAAACCCCAAAATTTCAATTAAGTTCCTATTAAATGCATTCCTTAAACTCCTGTTCAAGTGCATTTAATAGCACACAGTTTAACTACAATTTGGGACTAACACTTATAATCACAACAGTTTTGCTGCTTTACTCCAACTAAACTACTTAACAAAACCATTTCTCCTCATTAATTAAGTTTCTGTAGTTCAAGTTAGTGGCTTTTGCTGCTGGTAAAATGTTAGCCATTCTTCATTATAATTGACTAGCAGAGCCTGTGACTCATTATCACCAGAAGATGAATATACCACTGATTTTTGTAATGTTAACATATGAGTAACTTCCAAAACCATTTAGTTGGATGTAATATGTAAATCTGGGAAGAAGTAAAGAAACATCAATTATTTGGCAGCACTACCTGTTAATCAGCTGCATTACCCGAAATCTGCTGTGATGCTGCTAGAATTCTGCAAGAACATTATGAAATACACCACCCTGCATGTGTGCCTGCTTCCAGTTTGGAGCTGACCTGAAACACTAGTTCCAATATCCATTACTCTTGTGCAAAAGCAAATTATTACTTTTGTTATTAGCTATATCATTTCCTTCAGAACATGTCTGCAAGTAACTCTTGCAAAAATGAAGTGCAAGATTCTGAATCCAACATTTCAATACCTTTTTTTCCTGTTCAACTTTGTGCTTTCTTGGCTTAGTGAGATTGTGTATTATGCTTAACTCCTTAAGAAAGCAGTATGGAAACTGTGCTGTGGTTTTAGAGATGCATAGCATTCATGTCAGTACTTCTAATGTGGTCTTGTTTCAGTTTTGCCAGTCCTCACCATACCCAGCTTTCAATCATCAGATGTACTTCACTAAAATGATGGGCTTTTTCTTAGCTTACACCACAAAAGCACATAATATGTTATGTAAAAGTGGAGTAATACTTAATATTTAAAGTTATTCTAAATAAGATGTGAAAAACATCCCATTTCATTCTCCAAGAAACTGACTGGTTTAGAAGTCCATCTCAAAGTTGTTGAGATGAAAAATTTTCTTTAATGTTTTGTCAACATAAAACTAATACAAATGAACAATTCCAGGATCTTCAAATAACATGTGCACAGCATCCAAAAACTTAGAAATGCTGTTCTTACTTAGTAGAAGAAAAAAATTTGTGAAGTCTAGAGACTGGTTTTCTTACCAACAGAAAAATACATCCATATTCTAGATCATGCATGCTGAAAATATTTTCAAGATTAGTTCCTGAAAAAAAGAGTTTAGCAGCCCTTCTGTCACACAGTAAATCTCCTATTTCAGCAAGCAGCAATTCCTTTAAAAAACAAGCTGAAAAGGAACTGTAAAATATTATCCATTATCATTTTACTTATACCCTCTCAGCACATGACAATACTTCAACTGTCATTTGGAAAGATTTTAAAAACACTTTTCAAGATACCTGTTTCTCACAGAGTTCCAAAATAAAGTCACCTTGAAATGCAGGCACACATAAGCACACAAGACAATCACTGAGAAGTTCTCCACTGAAGACTGTATACTCTTCTCTGTTTCTCCCATATCTCCAGTTATGCAGTTCCACCAGTGCTCATCAGTCACCTCCCTATATGCTGTAACTCACTGTAACAGCAGAAAACTAACAACCTCCCTCAGCAGGTTCAAAGAGCAGCTTGCACATGCAAGAATTAGGAGTCCAGTAAGCCCTGACAGTGGCAGGAAGAAGAGTATGGTTGGGAGGAATAAAAATGGTGGGTGAGAAATGGGAAGAAGGTAATGATGCACCATGTCAGCTCACCAGATGCCATGGCACCAGATCACATACTCCAGTATGGTCACAGAGCCAATAAAAAGTGGCAGTTTCAACATTATTGCAAAATCACTTCAACAGGGGGAGAACTTTGGTAACTTCTTCCCCTACTTACATTTCATTCTCTTCTTTTTAAGGAAAACTTACAAGAGCAAAAGAAACAGAGAACTTAGAAGACCAGTAAAATTACACTATACCAACACTCAAAAGAAAAATTAAAATGCCAAATGGCATTTTAAATATTTCTTCTTTCAGATATAAATAATTTTAAAACCACAACAGTGCAATAACAGAGCACTCATTATATACACCTTAAGAAAAAAAGAAGCATTTGGACTATTTAATTCATTTATATTGAAATAAAAGCCTGCTCTAAATAAGATGCATAAAACCCACAACTGGTTTGTATTTTTTAAAGTTAACATTTCATTCCTGACTCTCAAATAGCCAGAAGATAACCTTAAAAATGCTTATACCTAGTTCTACACCAGTATAGAACAGAATATCCTGAAGCAGGCAGTTCACCCAGATTAATCAGAAGAGGCTCCCCCCATCAGCAGTATGAGGACAGACAGGGAAGTTGAATGGATCTCACTACAGTAAGGCTCTTCAAGTCAAAATTTTACCTGTAAGCTCACCAAGGCAAAGAACAGGCAGCTTCAATTTCTAAAGCACCTTACAAAATTGTGTTCAATGCTCTGCAACTACTATAAATCCAAATTTTAGAGGTGTATATATGGATTTTACATTTCCTGTAATAAATACAGTCATGAGAAGAACTTCTAAGAGGTAAGTCTGAAAACTGTTTCCATCAGAGCTACAAAACTAAACAGTGTAACAGACAGCTACCTTCTCAAGTGCTGCTAAATCCATACTCCTAAAAAGCAGAATGTATCTCAAAAACACTAGCCATATTTTATTATGAAAAGAAACTGAGAGCAATGAACAAAACCATGGGAAGGAAGAGAGGCAAGAGCATGAAAATCAGAACTGAAGAAACCAATCAAAAAAGTAAAAGTTGTGATTGCTTACACTCTTGCCACCTTTTCCAGACTAGTGGTGGGCCCTCACACAAGCACAGCAACACTCAAGTAACAGAAGTGATTATATCAGCATTTTGTGCTGTGAGAAACATACAAAGAATTGAGTGCAGGGCCTGTGCTATATAACGTGTACAAATGCAGCTGAGAAGGAGGGTGGCATGAACAGCAACGTGCCCCAAAGAAGGGGCAAAATATTTGTGGGAACAGTGGTGATTGTTTGTGATTTTTGCTTGGACTTGCAGAACTCAAAAAAAAGCTACTATATCCCTTGCTAAAAGTACTGTGAGAGTATGGATGCTTAAATATATCCAGCTGATCATAATCCTAGTGCAAAAAAAGTTTTTCTCTACCAAAATAAACCAAACCCAAACCAAAACACACACAAAAAACAAAAATACAACCACCCCCAAAAGAAAAAAAGAAACAAAGAAACAAAAGAAAAACCAACACCCCACACATACACACACACAAATCCACATCATTTAATTGAAAGAAATGTATTAAGAGTTGCAACCAGCTCCTGTGTCAGAACAGGCACTGTGTATCACCCAAAAAACACTGCATTTTTAATCAGACAATGGCACTACACATGACATTAACAGAAACACTTGATTTCAGTGATCTAAACTGAAGTTCAGTTTGTAAAAACATTTTTGAGGCTGAAAGTTTCTAGGAATGTTAAATATTACATTCAGCTGCAGAAAGGGGAAAATAACATTCCATAAAGGAAAGCCAGAAGTACTTACGTTTCAAAACAGCGATCCACGTTGTCTGACATCAGAAGCAGCATGCAGAGCTGTTCCAGTGCTATTAGCTGCATATCCCTTTCATCCCCCTGCCCCATCTGCAGCCATTCCAGCAACGTGTCTGGATCCACATCTGCCATGGTTTTTTATTAAAAAAAAAGCCGCCTCCACTTCAATTAAAAAGTACCAAAAATATCCTTTAATTGTAGAAGCCAGACTAACTTCAGCACAATTAATTTCTCTGTTCAGTCAGCCTCACACTTTTGCAGTTTTCACCTGGCAAGAAAAAGTAAAAAAAGTAATCACCATCACAACCTAGTTGTTGAACTTTCTGTATTTGCTCCTCCCTAAAATGTACAGCATATGTTTGGGATGAAATTAAGGAAGTTTTCACATATCTTATCAGCAAATGGGTTTTTTTCTAAGCAGGTAAATAGTAAAGAGTTTGCTCTGTTTTGAGGATAACTCAAAATTACAGCTAGAAAAATTGTGCTCAACGCTTTTGAGTATTCTTAAAGCTAAGAGAAAGTAAGTGATGTCCTGACCATCCTCTCCTTTAATATCACTTTATTATAAAGTGTTCAGCTTTATGAGAGATGCATTACCTCCTCATGAAAATATTCAAACACAGAAAGATAATGAATTTCACAATTTAAACAAAAATCCATAAAATAAAAAACTGAGATGTACAATTACAGACTTTCAGTATCTTCAGAAACCTTTTAAAAGTTCAAATCCTTAATCTTTTAAAACAACATTCAAACATAGGGAAAAGAGGCTTTTTATGTCAAAGGATATAAAAAGACAACTTAAAAATCACTTCCATTTTCAAAAGTTAGGGGTTTGTTGGGTTATTTGGGGGCTTTCTTGAAAAAAATATTTAATTCATAGCTTTCAAAAAATCCAGTGAATAATTCAAATAATTCACATACATATAAGGAAAACAACATTATTTGCTGGCCCAATGCCAGAGTTGTACATGCAAGCTGAAGACCAAAAAAGTCCCCTTGCCTAAACTTTGTGTTTAGCAAACAGTCAAATCCACCTCCCTTGCCTAAAAACACAGCACACATTACTATTTTCATATAAAACCTAATGAGTTACAAAACAAGTTACTCTCCATGTTAGACATACAAGAAAAATAATACTCTTTCAAAACACGGCTTAGAGAAGAAGTAGTTTATCAAACTCATAGGTAAATATGAAATTCTGGACAGTATCCCTACAAACAGGGGGGAGGTGATGTGGGAGGAAGAAGCTTGATCTGGACAAAGTCTGCCTACTTGTTTACTTGCTGCTAATGAGTTAATAGTTAAAAAATAACCCCATCAAGGGCATGTCGACAAAAGGGAATCAGAAATTAGTATTATATGAAGAAACACACACTGAATCAGCTCTTTCACAATAGCTTAAAACTCAGAGATGTTACAGAAATACAACAGCTAGGATTTTTATAAAATTTAGGACCATAATATTACAGACCACTCAACTACTGCTTACCAGTTATGTATTTGATATTATCTTACTCTAAAAACTAATTTAATATTAGTAAACTGGTTTTCTGTGTTTTAAACACTGCCTATGATTCTCCAAGATGTTTACAGACTGCATTTCCTGCTCGAATCCTACATAAAACCACTTTCAGACAGAAAAAGTGGGATCGCATTATAAGTATTCTACCTCGCCTTAACACCACTAAATCGTTATTTCCGGGAGCGGAGAAATGAGTGTTAGCGAGAGAAACAAGAAAATTAAGAGACAGCGAAAGTGGGGTAAGTTCGACCCAGGCACCTGCTGTTCTCCCATCCCAGACGGGCTGTACAGGAGCCACCGCGGAGAACGCGGAGGGTGGCGAGCGGCCGGGACCCGCGGGCTGAGCCGCCCCGGAGCAGGGGCCAGGCCGCAGCCCGGCTCCTCCCGCGCCGCCCGGGCCTGCTCGCACTCACCAGGCGGGCCCCGGGCCCGCGCGGCGCTTGGGGCTTTGGGCCCCGTCCCCACACGGCGCCGCCCGGGGCACGGGAGGCACCGCCTCCACCTCCTCGCCGCCCCCGCACGGGGCACCCGGCGGCGTGAGGGGCTCCCCGGCAGCGCCGCCCCGCTCTGCCCCCGGCCCCTCGCACAGACTTTCCGGCAGCCGCCGCCTCCCCCCGCCCGCAGCTCCGGCCCGCTCCCTCCCGGCCCGACAGGCCCGGGCAGCGACGCTCGAGTTCCCGACGAACCGCAGGCCGCGCAGGGTGACCCGGCCTGGCTGCTCGGGAAAAGTGCCGTCTCCCAACGCAGGCCGGAGAGGCCCCACGCCACCTCCGCCGCTCACCTCAGCCTCCCGCAGCCTTCTCGCCGGAGCCGAGCCCTCCTCAGCGCCACGCCGAGACCGGAGCGGCGGCGCGGCGGCGGCGGCAGCCCGAGCCCCGCGGCAGGCGGCGGCCAGCGGCATCCATGGCGCTCCGCCCGCTGCGGGGTGGGCGGGCGCGGCAGGAGCCGCGCTCGGGGGCGGAGCTGAGGCGGCCGAGCGGCCGCTGGGGGCGCTGCCGGAGCCTCCGCGGAGAAGGGGCCGCTCCCGCGGGCCCGCTCCGCCCCGCGCCGCCGCTGCGGAACTGCGAGCCGGGGCCCGAGCTGCCCCAGGCGCGGGCTGCCCGGCGAAGGGCGCTGCCCGGCGAAGGGCGCTCCCCGGCCCGGGCGGCCCTCCCCTGGATGCGTGGGGGATTTTTTTTTTTTTTTTTTTTGCACTTACAGGTCATTTTTTTTCTTGCTATATTTTGGTTATTTACTTCAATATAATATTCTGTACATTTACGGAGGGGCTTATACTTTTAAGGGGCCACTCTCGAAAACACTTGGATCCCCCTCCCGAACCTCTATTAAAAGGCATCTGGTGAGCGGATTTAAGCGTCGCAGTGCTGGGTGTTAGAGAGCGTCGCAGTGCTGGGTCTTTCGTTTGCTCTTACCGAGCAGTGAGTTGAAGTGCTGCAATTACGCCGTGTAGCTTGAGACACCTTTTGCAGTAGAGTGGTCCGCTGCCATACGTGCTGCAAAATGCTGTGCAACTACTTTGCACATGATTAAAAGACAAAGGAAGTAAACTGCTAAAAATTTTAAATGAGGATTTTCAAAATAATTTCATTCTCTGTGGTATGACATGTTTTGCAAAGGAATTTAAGTCTATTAATATAAGTACAGTAAATAAGATTATTGTACATTTGAATGTCACTCCTACCTACATCATAGACATTTCCTGTAATTAGGAGGCTAAAACTACACGCTGAACAAAAAGGCAATAGCAGTCATGCTTGGTTAAAACTTGCCGAATGCTGGTATTTTTATTGGTCAATGTTGTAATAACACATCTAGAAAGTGTCATCTTCATTGGTGCAGGTTTTATTCAGAACACAAGAATAGTAGTTCTGTCTCTGTTTCTGATCTCTAAGGCAGCTTAGCCTTTCTGTCTTACCATATTACATCTCTGGTAACTGCGACTTGTTCCAGCTCAGCCGAGACTTACGTATGTATCCTTAGCCTGTGCTTGTCCTTCAGAGGTCAGGAAGATTCTGATATGCTTAAAGTTCAGACACAAGGCAGTAGAAGGACTGAGTCTACAGTCTTTTAATTTAGAAACTTGGTCTTCTTTAGATTTTCACCAGTGCAGAAGCAGCAGAATTAGGCCAGGCTTATGAGACCTGCATCTGCTAAGTGACCTTGCTCCTGTTGCATGATGCTAGAACAGTTGCCTTTGCTTTTTTCATGAAGAAAATTTCAGATAAAGAAATGTTATTATTTTCTTCTGAAGACCAAAAACTTTGAAATCAAGCAAACATTTCGCTCTTTTCACACAGAATGCAGTTTCTGGTTCAGGTGTTTGAACAGATACATAGTTATTTGTGGAAAATATGAGAATATAAAAATACAGATCAATTTAGAACAAAATCAAAATTTTAAATATTGTATTTGAAAAGAATATGAATCATGGATTTAAAGTGCTATTAAGCAGGACTACAAAACTTAAATACTGGAAATATCTTTCAGATACATAGTTATTTCTAAAAGGAGAAACAAAAATACTTCTATGTCCTGTTGCATTAATTGCCCAATTTCATATATCAATTTTTTTTTTTAACTCAAAGAAGTACTTTGAGTAATGTATTACAGCTTCAATCAGGAATCGGGATCTTTTTTCATTCTGATACAATATTTAAGAGATTGCTAGTGATTTTTGTTCCTCGTTATGTAATTTCTTCTCACCAGAACAAATCTTAAAAATAATGCTGACTAGATAATTTCTGCTTCATGGAGTATATACCTCTTACAATATATGTATGTTCATTGACTGATTGATTAATACTTTTTTTCACTTCCTGTGCTGATGGGCATTCACATTATTTTCGACATTCTCTTTGTCAGAGAGTACTCCATTGAAATACAACACAGCAAGTGATACCCCTGAAGTTACTGTTTCAGACTCCCTCTGTGTGCAGCACTGATCCAGACTAGAACTGCCTCTTCAAAAGTGGCTGTTCTTTAATACTTGCTAAGAAGGAACTCACTACCAAGTAAGAGTGCACTTAGCACATAAGAAAGACATCAGAATCGCATTTGTGTGGAATTACTCACATTCATTTGAGTTTTCACTCAGCAAAGGTTTGTTCAGACCCCCAAGTTTCCAGCCCATGTCCATCATTCCATTAGTGCCAGGCCTAGGCCTTCTGAGGTAGGAGAACTTTATGTGGATTAGAGCAGCCAGATGGGGAAGGCAAGTGATGGAATATATTGAAGTGACAAGTAATGGAGCTTGGCTGTCGTAGCTGCTTGAAGAAATTGCTTTCACACACTGAGAGTTGTGTGAAACTTGCAAAAACAACTCCCATTCCCCATGCTTGTGCAAGGTACATATTTTTCATTGAGTTAGAAAATTACCCAAATGCTAACACTACCTGGCACGCACTTCGTGTATGACCTTGGCCTAATCCCTTAATCACTGCGTGTCTCTGTCTCCTCCTTTACAAAATAAGGAGATAGTAATGCTGGAGTCAGAAATGTCTTAGCACTTGTGGAACTGTGAGTTGCTGAGGCATGTTACTATATTAAGCTTTAAACAATAACATATATTTATGACTACACTTGAGCAGACCACACATGTTACTGACAATGCCTTTGGAAATTAGGCCACATAGGGTCAACATAGATTGATCTTTGTAGAGTGTTATATTGAGCAATTACCATCATTTTTGCTGAGTACTTACCTGAAAATTAAAACCTGGCTTTAAAAGAGAAAATGTCAGCACAATTACAAGAATGATGTCAGGGACACATGAAAAACAGTAAAATATGCCACGAGGGCAAGTAGCAAGGATCAGGGATTGGGTTGCAGACACAGAGAGATTCTGAGACATGTTGTAAAGGACACCCCACTTGAGACAGCTTCTCAACATTGCAGGTGTTCTTAAAAGGATTTCTTTCTCTTTGAAAATAAGTCAGTTTTGGCTAGGATTCTGCAAAATCCTCTCATGATGGGAAAAAACCTAAGTGATTTTTCACTTATAAGAATATATCTTTCAAGAAGAATAACATTTGTTACTGCTTTTCTATTATATTCAGGCTGGTGTTTTCTATATGGTTTTAGCTGGTAGCAGAAGGAATGTCATGGGCACTTTTAACGTCACTGTGTGATAGTAAGGATTGAAAGCTCCGGACTGGAATGATTGGGCTCTTGTTACAGAAAATATAAAACTGACCTGTAATCAAGCTGAAATACACCTACAATTCAAACAAAACAAGAAGACTCAGATTCCTTCTTTTTATTTTATTGATGCCAGGATAACTGATGATTTTGTTAGCTCTCTGCCTACTTCGGTGTACATGCCAAGTTGATGTTTCCAAAAATATCACTCCTCTGTAGTAAATAAATCAGAAGGTGATATAAGCAGACCCTGAACACCTCCATCAATTTAAGGGAGTAGTTTATGCTGAAGACCAGGGCTGTCCCCAATGAAATAAAACTGTTAGGTTATTTATGGATTATTTATTCTTTTGCTTTAACACTCTTTTCTCTGCCACCCACACCATAACAATAGTTGAAAACACTGACAGTACCTACTCCTCCAAATCCAAAAGATTAATAATTCCATAAATTTCATTTTTTGAATTAATATTATACTTCTACAGAAAAAGTTACTAAATGTTTACTACACATTTCAAAACAATGAGGTCACATACTACAGAAGCTTTCTTGCTATATCAAGTAAGATTTAGTTTTATAGAATGTGGCTATTTAAGTATATTGTTAAGATTTTCTTATGTATTTTTTTAATAAACAAAAAGCAGTTGTGAAAAGCTTTTTGGATTTAAATCCTCCTACTTTACCACAGTCTTTTCTTAGCCACTCCACTGTTGCACAAGCCTGGGGAGCACAAACACGGTGTCAGCGTTTTAACTTTCCAAAAAGTGCGTGCCAGCCTTTGCAGCCCTGGCGCTCGGCAAGCAATCCCGTGCTGCAGCCCAGCGAGGTGTGTTTGCGAGGTGTGTTTGCGAGGTGTGTTTGCGAGGTGGCTCTGACGCAGCCCGCAGCAGGAGCTGGGTGAGAGGTTTCCTCCTCGGGAGGCCAGCTCTGGCCATTGCGCGTCCGTGTGGTGAGCGCACGGGTGACGCTGATGTGATGAATGTGCGAGGGACACGCTGCTGTTTACTGAGGTACGGGCTGAGTCACTGCTCGGCCCGCGGGCTCCTCCTCAGCACAGCTCAGCTTCCTGGAAGCTGCTTCCTCACCCAGCTACCCGCAGAGCCGGCTACAGAAGAGCGTGTTTTTCAGAAATCTGCCAGTACTCTGAAACTACCTTTTCTTCTTTCTGAAGCTATTGCTCAAAATCATATGCATTAAAGTGCTTTTTCCTAAGTAAACTCACTTATGTGGAGTTTTTGTTTTTGTTTTTTGGGTGGTTTGTTGGTTTGTTTGTTTTTGGTTTTGTGGGGGGCTTTTTGTTTGGTTGGTTTTTTTTAGTTTTTGGGCGTTTTTTTGTTTTGGTTTTGGGTGTTTTTTTGTTGTTGTTGTAATTTTTTTGTTGGTTTTGGGGGTTTTTTTGGTTTTTTTGGGGGGTTTTTGTTTGTTTTTTTTGTGAAATGCTTTTTATTTCAAATTTACTTTCTTGCTGTTCCAGGCTGGAGTGTGAGAAGTGAGTAAACTTTGTATCAGTTAACCAGTTTCTGCCTCAGTTTAGCTTCAGTTATATCACTACTTTGGGCAGAAAATAGAAATTAGGCTGTCCTTACTCACATCCCTTCTACCTCCGTCTGCCAAGGGGAAAGTGAGACAGAATTTGGGCAAGGGTTCTCTATTTCAGGCTGCTAGCTCTACCCTGTCCACTAGCACCACGGGCAACAGCAATAAATCCTGAGCCAGGACAAGTGCAAGGAAAGATCACTGACTCAGATCACAGGACTTCTGACTGTTTTAATGGCACAGACTATGTTAGGACTTTCTGAATCAGAAGGTTAATTACAATTTGGTATTTGTTCCTCATAGTTCTACCCTGTTGTTACAGGAGTAAAGCACATGTAATCCTATCAAGCATTTGATGTGTCTCCCAAAACTTCAATGTAGTATTATGAATTAATTTTAATGATCTTTGTTGATGAGAAGACTTACAATAAGAAGGTGTCTTTATCACAAAATGATTCTTCTATATTCTGGGATTAAAAAAATCAATCGTAGAGTTTTATTGAAAAGATTGTAACTTTTACATATTTAAAAGCTGACAAATGCCTTTTACTATTCTTGTCATGAAATTATGCCCTGTTCACCACCATTGAATACTTTGGCATGCAAAAAGAACAGACTCAAGCTTCTAATATCTGAATTTCTAGATTAGTTGCTGACTGAAAAGAGCTACATCATTCACTCAAACCAGGAAAAATAATCAGAATAGAGGGGTCGAGCATGGCAAAATGCAATAATAGCACTGTTCTAGGACACAGGAGTCAGACAAGAAGAAAATTTTATCATTTACTACTATAAACAGGAAAACTTCCTTGCCCCAGTGATGATATTTAGGGAAAATGGGAAAGTAGTATACTTCACTGATGGTTTGATCAGAAAGTTAGCGCTCTGCAATCTCAATTGAGCTTGGACTGTTGGGTTAGTATGAAAGGTGCCATTTAAACAAGTTAAATCTATACTTTTAGAGTTGTTCCAGCAATGTAAAACCAGGTTTCTGCAGACCCTCAAGTCTGTACTTCTGCAAGGAAAGAATGCACATTCCTTAAGGAATATATTACAGGCAATAAACTGTGTACCAAGTTTTCTCTTCATTAATTTTCGTTAATAAATGAAGATCACATTGTGCATGTATTGGGATTTTCCCTCTACTGTAACCTTTGAACTTCCAGGCTACAAACTGTATTAGATAGAACTGTCTGAAAATGGGGAACTGATTCTGCAAAGATGGATTAAGAACTTTTCATATCAAGAGGGCTGATTTTCATTCTCTGCCCATTGCTAGTGGATGCAGTAAATGATGCTGTGGGGGATTCCTCCTATATTCTTAGCTTTTGTTTTCCTTTTGTTGTTTTTTTTTTTTTAACTTCCTTAGCAGAAATATTTTTTAAAAGACCAGAAATAACCCCTAAAGATCAAAGCCCTGAAATTCATTCTGCTACATTGAATGTGAGGAAAAGGATGAGAAACACAACAAGGGCATTAAAAACAAATTAACACATTCCTGTTTAGGAAAGATCTCAGAAGAAGCAGGTTGTGAATAAGAAATTCATATGTCTCAGGAGTCCTTTTACTAGGCTGTACTGGATTAAACAGCACTTCTGGTGGGAGAAAAGATGTGGATAAATGTGGAGGGATAGAATGTAAGAGAATAGTGCAGAAGGTAGTCTCACACCTGAGGAGCTGCAGCTGTACTAATCACCAAAGATTAGGAACAGGCCTGCCCTTAATAGGCCACAACTGTGTCCAATAAGAAGAGTGCTACAAAAGAGTGGGATAGCTGGGTGAGGAGAGAGTGGGAGTTTGTTGGTTGTGCTGTGAAGAGAGGTGGAGTTTGTTTGCTGTGAAGAAGAAGGATTCAGTGCTGCAAGGGGCTGCTCGTAAGAAATCATCGAGAAGGTATGGGAGCTTTTGCAGTAAGAAGACAACAGATAGTTATGAAGGTCCCAAGCACTATCCTTGCTCACTACATTTCAAGCTGTGACCCAGGTCAATTAAGGAGATCTTTTTTATCTGATAGTAGATAGCTTTGTGGTATAGCTGCATTTTTGTAGACTAAGTGGCCATGGAAGAAAATTGGTTTAATTATAAGATAATTTGCCTAAGAGCTTTCAGTTAACTACCTAGCAGAAACATAAGGAAAACTATGAGTTGCTCCTTTTTTAAGGCATGGTTATTGGTGTGTTTTTTTAAAGTTTAATCACCTGTGTTTTCAGTCCTTAGGAGTTTGGAGATCCACCTGATGAGCAAGTGAGTAGCACAGGATAAACAATTCATATCCTTTTTTCATTTTGGACCCATATTTTACTCATTTTGGACCCATTGACTTATGCTGGTAAAATTGAATATCCTTGAACAGGTTACAGATTACTTCCACTAGTGCACAGGATTTTATACTTCAGTTTCTGTGCCCCTAGTACCAAGACCTCAAAAAATTAAGTCAGGTGTAAAGTAGTTCCAGTCCAATTCCAGCACAAATTGCTGCAGCTAAGCTTTTAATATCGGTGTTCTCATTGCATTGATTCTTAGTTATATGTTGTAAGACACAAGCAGTATTTTCTTATCCAAGCATACTGCATGTGCTTTTCCTATCAGTTCTGTGTTATAAGGTTATATTTTTCTACTGTAAAACATTAGCTCTTTGGGGCTTTGCTGTCTCTAAAATTTCTGTGTAAACACTGGTCTCAGTGGACAGAGGTAATTTATTAAAATGATTAATTATTGTGTGTCAGTCTGCATCAAAGCAAGAATGTACCCATTTTTTCATACAGTGCCCCCTTTTAGATCAGCAGCCCAAACTGTCTTTGTAAAGAAAGGCCATTCTACAGATGTCAGTAAGGCCTCAGCAGTTTGGGCCAGCATGCAATTGGGCTCAAATACTAGCATTGATTATAGGAGTTTAGCTAAACTGTCTACAGAAATGTAAAGTTTTGTACAAGATTCTTAGCTGGCTTGATTTTTTAAGGTGAGACCCAGATCTAGTGGTAGTTCTGTTCATTTAGGAAGCAGCAAGTTGCAGACCAAAAGAGTACAAAGACCTGGTAGACCTTTTGGTTGTATTTCAGTGAGAAGCACCATTGAGATTGCCTCTTGCAAGCTAACTTATAGGGCGTGTTGGACAGTTATTTTGGTAGAGAAATGTTATCTGCTTACAACATGTTCTCAAAGTGGTGTGCTGCCCTGACAAAATCAGCAGTTATTCTGGGGGAGAAACATTTGTCTATGTCATTTTTGCAGTAACATTTCACATGCAATAACTAGTCTATGTCCCAGTTCCTACTCTGACCCTGATGAGAGAAGGAATAGCCTGGGGCTGCTGAATCTTTTGCTAATGCTTCCCAAGTATTTCACAGTGGAGGACCAGCGTCACTGGCAGACATCTTAAATATTGAAAGGCCCCAGTGAAAATTCAGGCCTCACTGTACATATGGGATAAGACATCTCCACCTTAGAATTAACAGTAAACAGAAAATTCAGACAAAGCAGATCAGAGAGTAACACAGTCCACGCTGATAAGATGCTTAGTAGCTGAACTCCAAAGCAGTGGCCTGCTAACTCTATTGGTTGTGCAAAGAAAGCCAAGAGGCAATCAGAAGCTGCTCTGCATTTGCTCTTCTATGTGGATCATGGCTCCAAGCCAGCCTGCACTTCCTGGCCCAGGGGTGACCCACAGACAAGGAACGTGCACCTAGAGGGAAGGATTCTGTCTCAGCGCTGGAAAGAAAGGGAACACACAGCTGGAAGGGAGCTGGGCTTCTCAATGTGATACCAACTCAGGGCTTCTTTTCTTATTGGGAAACTTAGACAACAAACCAAAGCCAGAATCCAGCCCCATCTCACAGGCAGGGCTGGTAAGGTTGCCCAATGTTTAGCATTACTTGTACTTTGATAGGAAAGCAGTAAGCAATGTTTTGAGAAAAACAATTCATTACTGGCCACAGAGTTATATGCAAATATACTTGCAAGTTATCTCAAGCAAGTAACCTTAGGAAGCAGGCTTAAGACTGACATTTAGATCCATGTATGAAATTCAATCAGTAGGTACTTGCGCATGTAAATGTGGGCAGAAATTAACCAAAACACATTTGAGACTTCTTCCAGTGGTGTTAGGCAAGAAGGATGAGATCTTTGTGTCCAGTGTCTGGTGCCTCGTGTATACTTTAGCAGAACTATGCTATAGCAACAGAATATCCTATATTTAAATAATAAAGATAAAGATAGTGAAGACTTCAAGATTATAGCCCTATCTGCTTTTCTTCTGTACCTTGATAAACAGTTGTGGTAGATACTGATACCCTGGTGTCTCCTAAAATTGTTAGAAGATGCAACCATCAAACCATTCTCAGCTGTAAAATGATAGTTTTGTGTCTCCTATAAGCTAAATATCTGACTCCTTACTGTCTTCCAATATTAACCTGTACCTAACTGCACCTAAGGTGATGCTGTGCTCTGACACAGCAGTTTTGGACACCCCAGATGGCTGCTTTAGTTGTGCAGCAGAATCTGAAAGGTAGAGAGAGTTTGTGTCATTATCAACGATATTCTGTAATTCATAGTTGACAAGGGACATAGTAGGGACATTCCAAAATAAGAGGATTTGAAAACACCACCACCATCATCACACATGTGTATTAATTGTTTTTAATGAAAAGGTAGCTAATTTTAATTGTACTATGAGGTACATTACATATTAAGCTTAAAAAAAGAGAAAATGGCACCCTCAGTCAGTATGTCATTAATATGGTGGTGCTGACTCTGCATTAACTCCAGGCTTGTTTCTCTCCCCACTCTGCTTCTGTAGCTAAATTAATCAGCTTTTTGCACTGGCAGGAGCCAACACAGTGCTGGTGTATGCTGACACTCCTTGGCTCAGCTCAGTGATGCTTTATGCTGTCAAGAATAAGCACAAATCGCAGATGAGAACTAAAAGCAAGCCTAAGAATTAATATTAAAGGACAATCCTGCCAGTACAAGTTGTGGTTTATAAAAACATGGAATAGCAGAATAAAAAGTCATGCAAAGCCAATCATGCAAGACTAAACTATCTTGTACTATGATCTGAAATACCCAGTTGCATCAGAGAAGGATTCACTTTCTAATGGCCTTAAATAGTTATAAATAAGACTGACAATTTAAATATTAGAATTCATTTTATTAGTATAAATTATGTAAATAGCAATGACAGTTTCAGTATCACTTCACAGTGATGCTGCTGGGTTTTCTTTCAGGTAGCCTCTCTTGGCAGAGCTATCTGGCACCATCAATTTGAGACCAAACCTGACTGATAAAATATTTTATTCCTCAGAGCCTTTCAAATCAGATGTAGAGCATTGCTGGGACTGTAGCAACACCTGCCCCAGCATTCCTTTGCAAGAGCTTCCCATTCTGTCTCCCCTTTCCCATACCACTAACACCAACTCTGTTTGGTGCAGTTTTTACAGAAGGTTAAATGATTTTAAAGGAAACACATGTTGGTCTCCAGAGTGCCTTAAATAAATTTCCAAAATTACAGCTTACATGGAAAAAATGGTTCACTGGGTTTTCCATCTTTCAAACAGGCCTCTCCCACCTCATCCTTCAGATGACAGACATATCCTACACATAAACTTCTACTGAGATCAAGTAGAATGGATAGAAGGGAGCTGGGAGTTCCACAGTGCCCCTGCACCTTGCAGGCACTCCCAGTATGCTTGTCCCTTGTCCTCTGCCACCCAACCCACAAGCTCCTGCCTTCCCTCCTGTCCCAGCAGGAACCACTTCGGGGGGTAACTTCATTCAGGCCTGGTGATGGAGGTAGCAAGGCTGGGTCTCTCTGACAGGCAGTGCAAACACTTCTCAAAAAAACCTCTAAACCAGTTCAATACCACTGATAGTGGTATTTGATATAGTATTTCTGAACAGTAGCCTCCTGTACGACTTCTTTTCTCCTGAGAAATTATGCCATGTCTAAATCCAATTTGCAGTAAATTCAGAATTTTCCTTGACAGTTTGTTCAATCTTTTTTCTTCTCTTTCTCCCATTTTCACTCCAGACCAAACTTTACATGCAAAATGATTGAAATTCCAGGAAATTCCAGTATTTAAAATCAACGGTTTGCTATCAAAATATTTGTATTTTATTTAAATTGTGCGTAAGTGTTACTTTCAGTGCTCTTTGTAGGATAACCTTAGGTTCAGCCTTACATCCAAGTTCAGATCACACCAGAGGATGTCTGAAGAAAGCGGTAAATGGTGGACCTACAGGAAAAAAAATAATGGCTAACACATTTTGTATGTTTCAATACTTAAACAGTTCCACAAACTCCAGCTTGAAAACCAAAATATTACAGTGACTGATCAGATACCAAAATTAAAAGTATTAAATTAATCTCATTACCACCTGTAGGGGGATGGAATATAAGAAAATAAAGATAGTGTAGAAAGTAATCTTACCCCAAGGGGTTGCAGCTGGGCCAATTATCAAAGATTAGGAACAAGCCTGACTTTAACAGGCCACAGCTGTAACCAATGAGAAGAAGAGTGCTATAAAAGAGTGGGGTGGCTGGTTGAGAAGGGAGCTGGAGTCAGCTGGCTGCTTTGTGAAGAAGGAAGAGTCAGTGCTCTGAGGAGATGCCTGTGAGAAAACACCAAGAAGGTATGAAACTTTTGTGATAAGGAGACAACAGTATGGAACCCCTGCAATAAGATGGCAACAACCACCCTTTCATGAACATATCTCATCTAAGGTGGCAACAACCACCCTTTCATGAACCTATCCCATCTGAGTCTAATCTGCTTTGAAGAAATGGAGTAATGTGGTTTTAGATCAGAAACAAACCAGGAAAAAAAGCTTCCCTACGCTTATCTTACAGGAACACTTTACCATGTAGTGATAAACAGTTGTTTTTTCAAGTTTACAAATTATATCAAGTTGTTATTAAATTTTTGGAGATTTCCTGGGATTATTTTGTTTTCAGGATTCTGTCTTACTTAGTACAATGTTTACCTTGGTACAATGTTAATTACTGAAAATTTATTAACCAGTTCTAGGGATCTAGTTAGTAGAATAGGAGCCAACCCTGCCAGTTCAGCTAAGACACAGGATACTCTTGGATTTCAAAATGGGAAAAGTTTAAAGCCTTGACCACCCCACAAACATTATTTTGGCAAGGACAACTCTGTTATCAGTGCCAATTCATTGGTCTTGCTGTAGCTGTGAAGGAATTCAGAAGCTCTGATTTCTAGACAGCATTTGCTACCAGCTGCTATTAGGACTTCTTAACCAGGTAACCTGTTCAGCAAGAACCTTGTTTGCATGACAGTGCTGCATGTGGCCAAGCGCATGTCTGCCAGGGATGATAAGGCTGGCACTGTGCAAGTAACTAGACCCTCTTTTGTGGGCTTGGGATGGGGAGGCACAGCAATATTTACTCTTCTCAGAATGTTTTTTCTGGCACCTCCATGATTTGTTTCCAGTTCTTCCTTCTCCTCAAAAGGACAACAAGCACATTTATTTGTGTTTTTTAAAATCAGCTCCCAACTCAGGCCTACTTTGTGCAGACTGTCGTATCAGCAGCTTCTATTTCTTAATTGGGGAGTAAGAACAAGCTATAATTAAAGGCTGAAGGTATTTATTCTTTCTTCCCTGCCCTGAAGGGACTGAGCTGTTGCCAGCAATTACAGGCAGTTGGCAGTTCCCTGGGATCACAGTAACCAGGAACCAGTAAGTGCACTCTGGTCTCATCTACCTGCCCTAGAAAAACTCCTCTGCCACTGAACAGTGACACTTCCCAACTTTGCTCTGGCCTCTCAACATCCACCAAGGAATGGCCTTCTTTTCCAAACAAGACTTTGACCATTTAGGTCAAAATCCTATTAGCTATTTTGACCATTTAGGTCAAAATCCTATTCTAAGAAGAGTGGTGACAATTTTGCCATTCAATTCACTTTTTATAAGCAATTTTAAAATCTATAGATGTAGACATGCAAAGCGTGTATGCACAGGTGTTGTAACCAGCCCTGAAAAGGCCATGGAAACAAGGGCATGTGGCTGCTCTTGCAGGTGATGGGTTGCATAATTGCTAACTTGTCCTCCTATTTTGCATAACATATAAAAGTTTTTCCTTTTGTGTGTGTGTAACAAGGAGTACTTTCTGATGAAGTTTCCATCATTGCAGTGGCTGTTTTTGTGCTTTACTTGGAGACTGTACAGAATGTGATCCTGTTGTGGCGGCTTTGAATATTTTAGTAACAGGTAGAGGCTCCCAGCATTGTGTGTAAGTAACTGTGTTACTTTTTATAGCAATGTTGTTAACTTGTCTCATCCTGCGCTGCTACAACTAAGTGTTTCACTTTGATTTATATGGGTGGTTGCCAGTCTCTTCCTAAGTAACAGGTAGTACAAAATAGAACAAGAAAATCTAATGTAACAGAAAATTGTGTGAACTTTACAAATCAGAGCAGTTTAATCTGTGAAATATTTTAACAAATAAATATTGTAACTATAAAGTTATGATATTTCACACAGGCTGTTTTGAAGCAATGAATCAACAAGAGGACTGATTTAATTATTATTTTCTCTTCCTTCTTTTACTACCCAAGTATGTGTCTCTTGGTCTGCTTCCCCATTCCTTCTGTCCTGTCCTAATCCTTCAGCATTTCTTTGATTTGAAAATTCTCCCTAGAATGTTGTTGCTTCCTCAGCAGCCTTTATATTTGCTTCTTTCCTGCTGCTTTTTCCCCCGAGCTGCCCTGTCTCCTCTGAACAGCCATCTCTGCTGGTTCACTGGAGCACATTGCCCTCTAGCACTCGGACCCAGCAGAGGTCACTCAGCAAGTCATGGCTGGGTGTTGGCTACCTGAACACAAGGAACACAATCAGAAAAGATCTCTAACAGCAAGCTGCACATAGTTCTAGTTCTGGGATGTTAGCAAGAAGAGGAACTGGGTTTTAGATACTTGCATGTCTGCCTAAGTCCTTCCACTTACCAGAAATACACGGATACAAAAGGAAATGTGAAAAAAAGATTCAGTTGTTTTGGGGGAATTCTGTGTAGCCTAGGTACAGCTTCACAAACCTAGAGGGTCTGGAGAGAACCCCTGACAGTTAATATGTTCATTAGCTCTTGAAGAAGAAAATTATGGCATTGAAAGCCATTCCTTTAGGTAAAGTCCAGAACTAGCCACTGAAGAATATAGTTTCAAATAATGATCACCAAATGTAAAGTTGATCCAGCCAAGATGGAACCAGCCTGGAACAGCTGGTTTCCACAGGCAGTAGCTGCTTCTGCAGTCTCTCTGCTGTACAGCCAGTACGTGCAACAGCCATTTCTCTTCTGTCTTGGCCAGGAAAATCTCCAGAAGTCTTTAGGAATGACTGCTGCTTATCCTAAATCATTGCAGTTCATGGTTCTGAATGTTGTTGGAAGTGCAGAGAATGAGCAGGACATTGTGTGGATAAATACAAGTGTTAGGCTTCAGCAGCTGCTGCTGTGAAAGATCTCAGGGAGAGACATGCTTACATTATGGCCCAGACCAACGTGAAGAGCAGCTCCCTTCCGTCATCATTTGAATTTATCCACAAAGTCTGGTAGTACTTGACTAGCAACAGCCTCAGCACAGATCTGGGCCACCATCAGTGACTGAGCAATGAACACACACACACCTCAGTGCTCCTGGGCAGCTGTAGCTGCATGGACCAGTGGCATCCCAGAACAGGTGCCTGTGTGTGGAGCAGGTAGGAAACAGAAACCTATTGGAAAGGTAGGAAACTGAAATTCAGCAAAAATTCACTCATACCTTCCCCAGCTGCAGCTGCTCTCACACAGAGAAAACTACTTGGGTGGTTCATGCCATGCCCATGGACTTTTCTCTCCTCCCTGTACCTAGATGGGGACACATCTCTGAAATTCTGAGGGACAATCAGGATAGAAGCCTGCAAGTCTTTCAGCCCCAAGGATCTGACTGTAGCTACATTTACTGTATGGTATCAAGGGTGCCTAGAGCTGTGCTCCAGCTGGCTGTGGCTCCAACTCAAGACCACTCATTCTTGAGACTCTCTCTCCAAACAGCTTAAGAATTCTCAATCTACAAAAGTAAATTATACCCAGATTTCTTGGTTTCAAAAGGGAACTGGGAGGAATGGGCTAAAAAAAAGCCCATCTACCCTCCCACCCTCCCCCTGGCCACATTATGTGGCCTGGCAGCTGAATACCAGCTTGCCTTGTGCCTCACATTGGAGGGGAGAATACATTCACTTGTACTACCTTCTTCCATTTCTTCTCTTCATCCCATCCTTGATTATTTAATAAATGCACTTGAAGAAGTACCTGATTTTTTCTTATAAGCAAATGATTTTATTCCCCTAACTGAATTTTAGGTTAATTTGGCGGCAGCAGCTTGAACCAGTTATCCTTGTGTTTCTCATAAAACATGCATACATCTGTGACAATTTTTTCTTAGTGTTTGACATGAATTTTACATGAGGGAAGATGAGGTTAAGAGCATTTGCCTTCATAATGATAGGTTGTATTTCCAAATTGCATAATATTTCTATTTTTAGATATAAATCAAAATTGTTTCCAGAATCCCTGAGGCCTGTACTTCATACTTCCACAGAAAATGTGTCTCATACAAAACCTTCTTCTTTTCATGGAAAAGGACACAGAGAACTGATGCAGTGGGAAGAAAAAATGCTTACAAAAATACCATAAACAAAATAGTCCCCAGAGAAGGTTATAAAAAAAAATTCCCACTAGTAGCAACAGGGGTTCTCAGTAATTCTGTATTGGCAGTGAGATAGTTCACATAAATTTCAATACATTAATATTAACAGTGGTTTAAAAAAGAGCATTTTTTAGGCTACACAATTGCAGATTATAAGGCTGTAGCTTAGAATGGGACTTTATCAATCTTTGTCATTACTAAATTTAGCTCCTTACCAGCAACTTTCAGAAACAGATTTTCTTCATCTGCAAACCTCTTTATATACATAAGTTTTTCTGTGCAATAAGTAGGCAAACTGGCACAGGCACTAACATGCACACAGACAGCAGGCTCTGCTCTGGCTGCTCATCCTCACAACTTGTTTCCTCCTGCATGTGCCACCAGCTGGAATGCAAGCACAGAGGAAGGGGGTTTGATGCCACATTCTTCCTTGTAGAATCAGATTTTGCACTTCAGATAAACGGGAGCATGAAAGTGATATAGGACCATAGACCAAAACAGATATTTGGCTGCAGAGTGAATGAATTTGGGTTAATGTACCACAAGATACTGCAGGAGGTTTTAAAAACCTGCTTTTGCACTGACCTGTTTCTCAGACAGTATCTTCAGCCCTACTTTTGCTCTATTTAGATGTAACTTCCCCTTTCATTGTTATATGGAATAAACCACTTATTCTCCAGAGAATCCAGAGAATATTTTAGGAAAAAGGAAAAAAAGCTTCAAAAATCTACAGCTGTACATCAAAATCAAAGTAAGAACCACACATTTTGGATAAGTTGGTGGTGCAGCATTGACATCTTTATGGTACCCTTGCGCAGATAACATCATGCATCAAATGCAGCTGGCTCATTTCATTTTGCATAACCAACTTTCAGTATTCTTTAAATATGTTAGAGGCAGGTAGAGCATGTCATGTGTGGCCAAATATGCTTTTTGATTTTTATGTCTTTGAATCTATAGCCCACTGTCATTAAAGAGCTTGGACTGCTTGCTACATACTTCAGCTAATTGAATGGGAGTCCTCTGTGAAATGTCATCTACAGCAACAGCTCCAGGGTTGCTCCAGCTTGAGTGCTGTGGACAAATCTGAGCACTTCTTTAACACTTGGCTGCAGAAAAGTAATTTTATTCGCTAGTTCTTAGGATTAGAGGTTCTCATGTGCAAAAAGCAGTCTCTAGGAACACCCACAGGATCAGGCTGGCCAAGGAAAGCTACTTTCAAGACAGAGTGGAGTGACTCCTTCCAGTGGTTTCTGACACCACAGTGCAGAGAAGTAGACAAGTAATCCACCTTGCTGTATGTTCTTCCTAAACAAAGTGTTAACTGTCTAAGGTTTTCGCCCCTTGCTTTCTTGCCTAGTCTGAAGTATCATTAGCTAGGTTTTTCACTGGCAGGAAGCACAAGTGGTTTTTTAGTAGACTAGTACTGATCATGAAACAAATAATATTTTTCTTGGAAACTGTTTCTGACTTACTGTCTCCTGATAAGAGAATAACGTTTCAGGAACCTGAAAACAAAACATGTATAGCTAGTGTTGACATTAGGGATGAAACTTTACAGGAGACTGTCACAGTGACGCCTGATATGTTGTTATCGTCACGGATACATCTCACTTTATTCAAATTAAATTGAAATGCTGCTGAATTTTCCACCTCATTCCCTATTAAGCAGTATTACTGTTACTTCTGATAAACCAGCAAATGATCCCAGATCTCTCCACCACTCCTGCAATTGCAAAAACCCACTTTGATACTGCTGTGGCAGTCTTGAGGGGAAAAATCTCCTTGGAAATTCCAATTAGTAACTGACATTCATTAATAGAAGAATCTGCTATGCTTTCTATGCATTTGATAATCCTAATTGATGGCTATATGTGCATCACTGGACTGATACCTCTGTCAGTCACCTGAAGGTGACTCCTGCATCTTGGAACATACCAGGTCAGTCTCAGACTTATTCTACTCTAAGCAATACTAAGAGAAAAGCTTCTATTTCAGCTGCAGTGCTACAGACTTGTATCCAGTTATAACCCACCACATCTCAGCTGTGTGATGTCTTTGTACAGTTTTGACCAATTCTGGTTTGTTGCAGTCAACAGAAAATTGTCTGCAAATAATTTTTGCACAGCTCTTAAATAGTACATTCCATGATGTACTCATATGTGTATATATGCACTTGAGGTTAGACATGGGCAGGATCTTTTGTCACACAAACTCATTAAAATTCTTGTATAAACAGTGGAAACATACAAAGTAAACATGCATGCAGGCCACATGCTTCATTGCAAAGACAACTGGAAAAAAAGTATTGGTTCTTGTAGAGAAATGGCATAAAAAACAATGAGAAAGGAGACAAGGGACACAGGAAGGAGGAGTGCTGAAAGCGGAGCTCTGGTTTATGGCTAAACACATGTTTGGCTCTTTTTGCTTGGCTAAACATGAGAGCTTGCATTGTCAAGCAACGCCTAAAAAGGATGAATGGAATTAAAACCAAAACTGCTCTGTGGTCTTGCTTATTTCTTCAGGAAAAAGAATTATGCAAGTTCCTTGTAAGACTGCATTAAAGACACCTGACATCTAAAGGCCAAAATCTTTTTATAATTGAAACAAGGTAATATCTGTAAGATTCTTTTATAAAATTTTTAAATTAGTAGTATCATTCATGTGATCCAACTCATTGTTTTATGTGTATGTAAGAAAGCAGAACTCAGGGCACAGGTATTTTTACAATGTGAATAAATTAATTATCTGGATAAATAAAGCTCACCCATTTGTCCTAATTTACAACTGACACTAAGAATTAACAGCAGTTGTCTTTATTGGAGTAATTTCTGCTTCTGCAATACAAAGATATGTTGAAACTGGTAGTTTTCCACATGTGGCCACAAGACTTGATCAAGAAATGTCAAATCACATTGGCACTTCTCAATGGCTCAGTTGTGAGTTACTGCAACAAGACATTTTAAGAAATCTAGGACTAAGCTGCACTAAACTTTAATTTTTGGCTTTTAACAGCTTTCCTTGGTGCTCTTACAATTTGAGTATGCTTCTTAAAAGTTTTTGAGGAAAGTAGGTTTTCAACAGATTGCCTTCTCAACATTAAAAAAATGTTGGTACATTGCCATACATGACAAAAACAAAAAAGTAGCCACAAATACCTTTTGTAGCAACTAACTTCCTCAGCAATATATTTGGCCATTTTGGTAACAAACATGACTTGACTTCCATCTAAATGTTGTTAAGTTTCCTAAGAATCTATGATTTTCCAGAAGCAGCCTTGGGAAACAAAACAAAACAAAAAAAACCCCACCAGTAAACTTGGAAGGGTAAAGCAACATGATAAAAAATATGAATGAGATAAAGAAGAATAACTGCCAAATCTAACACAAGTCCAAGTTTAACAGCCAGCAACTACAGATTTGACTTCAATGAAGAGGTGGAACGCAGGACTTGCAGTTCTCCATGGAAAGATGGAAGGCATTCTCAACCATCTTCTCACATTTCAGCATTTGGCACAAACCAGGGATTTACACATAAAAAATCTCCCTGGTCCTACTTATTTACTCATTGTGCTACTCACAACAGAGGAAGACCTGCAATGTCAAGTCCCAGACCTTGATGCAACCAACCCAAACATTCATTATTAGTTTCCTTGAGGCAGAATACAACCACTTTTTTCTGATACACAAATCCTTTGAGTTCCTCTGCTATTGGGTAAAATAACGAAGACAAATATTAAGTGAAGAAAATTACCTTTATTTATGTAAATTAGAAAAAAGAATTGTTAGAACTTTGGTCATATTGTTAATTCTGTACAATTTACAATTATATTTACATACAAAACTTCTAGTAAAATACAGTACATCACACTCTTCCTGAGTCACAGTGTGTTTCTCAGTTCTGTAAATATTTTTTTCTTCTTCCTTTTAAAGCAATTAGATTCAAGAAGGAAATAGTATCCTCAGTTTGACAGTGTTTGGTTTAGGTAATACTGTATTAAGAAAGAAGTCAATACACTGTACTTAGAAAATACTTTGTAGCCATTGCAGTTTTGATAGTTATTTTTCTATATTAAAATATGTTCCTTTCTAAAAATGTTAATTACATATTTCTTACTATGAGCTTGTTGCACTCTATTTATACACACAAGACAAGGTGACTTCAAATACTTCCATCTCTCTCACTGCAGAGATACAGAAATCAGGTTACATGTATAGATCAGTGATCATTCAAAGATCAGGGAACATCCATCCACTTAGAGCAGAGGTCTGAATTGAGGCACAGTATATTAAGATTGCTGTCCAGTCCTGGACAGGATATGTAAGCTACTGCCTGGCTCTCCTAACACAAACTTACCAGAGCACACATCCTGAAAAGTGAGACTGTGTCAAGCAGCAAGGCACCGAGCCTGTCAATCCTTACATATGCATGGCAGTCCCACTCTGGAAAGAGCCACAGTCCCCAGGGAGGAGCTGTACAGCTGCATTTCACAGCATTTGTTACATCTTGGCCAGCTCAAGATGTTATTAGGATTAAAGCTATCCATATTACCTTTACTGAGTTGAATTTTCTGAGATCAACAATAAACTGTTATAAGGCTTACAAGGATATTTAATCTGTTTAATGAATGATGCAGTGTGTTAAATTAGTAATTAGCATAGATTACAACCTGTAAGTAAATTTATGTCCCTGTTAAATCCAAAACCCAATTATAGTAACTAATTTTTGCAAATATTAATTTTTAAAAAAACTTTACTTAATGGCTAAGTGTGGGATGCTCTTAAATACATCTATGGTAAAGTACACTATATTTTTTTAACATAGGCATGTGCATTTCTGATATTTTAGTCCAAAATAATAAAAAACATACAGATTTGATGACCTCTCATTTACTCATAGTGTTTAGAGATATTTAAGAAGTCTTTCACTAAGAACTTTACCTAGAAACTTGCTTTCTCAAAAACTTTCTGTAATACTTCAGCACAAACTGAAATACATGATATCAACTCATGACAATCCTTTGATTAGAAATTAAAAGGGACTTTTTAGCTGTTGACATCAAAGTGTGTAAAATGACAATATGGGGCTTTAAAGAAAATTGGTCTTCAGCTGAATGCTTGAACTTTTCCCAGGATTTTTTGCATGTTTAGTAGTCTTCACTTTGATGCTTTCTTGATTGCCTTTAATAGCTGACTCAAGCCTGCCTTTCATAGTTGGAGAGGAGGCCATTAGTTTTTTAAAAACTGATGAATACTGTGGACCAATCTGCATCAGAGTTTGCAAAGCAAACTCATGTAGATTTTTTGCCGAGATTGTAGCAGAAACCAGCGCATTTTCATCCAAAAGAAAGGAAATGAGAATGGGAAGAATGCAGGCCACCAAGTGAGCACCTATAAACATGGAAAACAGAACTTAAATACACAATTTTTAAAAACAGTGTCAAATTCTAACTGCAAGTATTTCCCTAAGTTAACATGTAATTCAAACTGTAAAGCTGCAAATGTTAGCTGAACTGCAGGGTAAAAAACCCAACATTCCTGTGAGCAATTTTCTTGGCAATTAGTGTTCAGGACTGAATTCCTAGTGGTCATTTTGGTTTTAGTTTGTTATTTATGGTAACTTTGAGCCTTTTTAATGCTTTGGGTCCAAGAAATGGAAGTAACTTACGGTGCTGTTCCTCAGCAGCAGCAGTCAGAGCTGTAACCACCTTTATTCCCTCCTGAATGACTTGAAGTTCAGCAGCATTTTCAGGTTTTGCTTTTTCTGTTTCCTGCAGTTTCCCCACAATGGATGGTGCTAAAGAATGGATATAAGGGTATGACACAGTTTTGTTTGGATGCTGAAAGATGGAGTGCAGCAGCTGGTAGCATTTACACTGCACCTAAAGGGAAAATGAAATTTGCAGTTAAAAAGCATTATAGTTCAAAATACATCTCTGGGTGATCTAAATCTAACAGCTTGTCAGATAAAATTTTTGGGAGAGAGAAAAAAGTGCCTCACAACTTTAAAACTCATCAGATTGTAGGCTGCTCATGCATAATACTTTACAGGACCATTATAACTTGTAATCAATTATTAATAGAAACCAGATCATGCATTCTGTTTCTTTCCATCCAATTTTATATCTTCTGACATTTTTGAGTTAAGGAAAAAATACCATTCTTGTTCGAAGATTAGTATTATTTTGAAAATACCCTCTTCTTAGCAAAAGTGCAATACCAAAAAAGTGGTGCTTAAAATATAAGCAGTATCTCTGTCAAACTGTAAGTACCATTTTAAAATGCCTTAAATGATGCAGTGGCTGCATCTCTTTGGAGGTCAATAGGACTGAATCTGCCGAGTTCCTACATAATTCCTGAACAGCTCTGATGCCTAAATACTTGGATGAAATTTGCAAATGCATGCTAATATTTCCTTGCAGTTATATTTGGCATTTTCAGTTTCCTAACATTGACAACCAAAGTTTACAATACTGGGAATGTACTGATACATAAAAAAATATTGTCTTACAGTTATTTCTCAAGTAAATGAAACTTTAGTTTTCTATTGCTACACAAATAGATATAGTGGAGATACAAGAAAAGAAGCTTACATAGAATTCTAACAAAACCAAAATCTAATGGATGCTATTTTCAGAGCTGAACTTTTAAAGTGAAAAAAAGCCATTTGTATAAATGATTTTTTCCCTGATACATTTCTTTTGGTGAAGGATAGTAATATATGAATTGTGGCACTATAATCTAATGCCACTACATGAAAATATTTATGCTAGGTCAGAACAAAACATGAATCTAGCTCAGTAAGCTGCATCCAGCAGTGGCCAGGAGCTTGATGTTTATGGACAGTAACAGCTCTGTAGTGGTACTTGCTCCAGCTCCCAAAGACTCACAGCTGAGGGATTTCCTGTGCAAAAGACACTATCTGTGTGCTGAAGATAAAATGAACAAATAAAATTTGACAAGTGCCTGCAACACCACACAACTGTATTGTGTACTTAGCAATGTATAAAGCACTGAGTCTGATGCAGTAAAAAAATAGGAATACAGAATTGCATACAGAACAATGATTAAATGCACTGCTGGACATGTTCTTTTCTTGTTCACTTGTCCAAACTTTATTTTAAAATACAACAGATATAGTCAGGAGAGAATTAACTTCTATCAACACAGAGGAACAACTAAAATAAGCTAATATTCATTTAGTGTGGTAGTGACATTCTATTAACTTCACCAGTACTTACAAGAGGATCTTTTGAGTCAAGTGTTGTTTTAAACTTCTCAATACAACGCTTCTGAAGGCACTCTACAGTAGTAACTTCTGGGCTGGTAGACATAACAAATACTGTAATAGCAGTTAGAAGGCTGATTTCATCGAGTTCTTGGAGAAGGCCATCTACTATCAACAAAGTAAGAAAACTGTTAGATTTGCATTAAAAATTCTATGAGTTCAAGTGGTACAAAGAGGTGGAATAAAAATATCAATGTCTAAGTTTCTTTAGTTTTCAAATACACGACATCCTCTGATACAGTGGGGTGGACTTTTACTGCAACAAAAGCTAAGGACAAAATGGGAATTCAGGGGTGATCATATGCATATTTAGAAATTATAGCATACTTCTATTGCATTGTTTATTTGCATAAAGTACAATAAATATCTTTGAAGAGCTGGTATGACATATTAGAGTGCAATCTATTTGAGAAGAATATAAAGTTTGCATTTAGAATATATATTCTTTTGCTGTAAGTTTTAAACAATTTTGTAAAGAGAAGTTCCAACAACAAATTACAATGTAAGAGATTAACATAAGGAACAATGAAAATACTATGAACTCAGGAAGTTGAAGCAGCAGCACACAGCAAACTGATTCAAGACAAAAAATTCTTTTTTTGCACTACTGTTTTAATACCCTTTGCCTCACTAGAGACACTAGCTCTTAGTGGAGAACCTGCACTCAGTGAACAGCTGCCTTTTATGCTCAGCTGTACACGAAGCCATAGCTCCTGTTTATGCCTTCATACATGGAACTACACTGTGGCACTAAATAACACAGGAGTAAGCCTGCAAACCCACTGTCCTGGTTTCAGCTGGGGTACAGCTAATTTCCTCTCAGTAGCTATTGCAGTGCTGTGTTTTGGATTCAGAATGACAATGGTGTTGATAATACACTGATGTTTTGGTTTTTGCTAAGCTGTGTTTATCCTAAGTCAAGGACTTTTCCCCTAGTCTCATGCTGTGCCAGTGAGAAGATAAGCAAATGAAACTGGGAGGGAGCATAGCTGGGATGGGTGTCTTGAACTGACCAACTGTATTCCACACCATACAACATCATGCTCAGTAAATAAACTGGGGGGAGTTACTTGGAAGGGCAGATGATCTGGGTTCAGGCAGGGGGGTCTGGCATTGGTCAGAAACTGGTAAGCAACTGAACAGTGCATCACTTGTTTTTCTCTTTTTCTTATCATTATTATTATCATTTACCATTATTACTTTATTTTCTTTAGTTTCAATTATTACACTGTTCTTACCTCAACATACAAGTTTTACTTTGATTCTTCTCCCCACTCCACTAGGGTGGGGGGAAGAGGGAGTGGGGGTTCAGCGAGTGGCTGTGTGGTGCCCAATTTCCAGCTGGGCTTAAATCATGACACCCACATTTATACTTTTATAGATGATGACTGCTCATATGGACTGTAGGGACAAGACTGCACTATAGTTTCAACAGTGCTTGGTAACCAGCTAATTCTCTTGTGACTAAGAGAGAAGTCTTTTTTTAGATATGCATGAATTTGATTTAAATAAAACCAAACATTTCACACAAACATTTCTCATTTTTAACTCATAAACCCAGTATCTGTGCCTACCTTGATCCCAACAGTCAAGCACTGTGACCAAAGCACTACGTAGAAGATCAGTCCAAGCATTCTGACTCTTCTCTGCTCGAGCCATTGGAGAAGACAAGAGTCCTTTAAGAGCTTGTAGAGATGCAGCAACTGTCAGAGGTAACTGGCCATCTCGCAATTTCACAGCTGTTTCTTTAAGTACTCCAATAATTAGGTACAAAATAGTAGGAAGAACTGAAACACTTCCTGTAAAACGATGCAAATTCATTTCACAGAAATTTAAAAAAATGCAGGTACTTTTTACATTAAAAAATTGAGTCAGTTTTCTTGGATTCTCTTTTTAATGTATAATTTATAATTTTCAAGCATATCTGTGAATAGAGGCACTGGTAATTTGAAGAAAAGATCTGAAATATCATGTGGCCTGCTAGGGCAAACAGGGATTGCTTAAGTGAACTTAAACCTCTTCCCCTTTAAAATAAGCACTGTATATCTTTCCCTTGATGGTTTTACTACATGAAGTGTGGAATTATGTCATATTCAGAGAAAAGTAAGAACAGAACCACAGAGGAGGTGGTTCTCAGGGAAGAGAAGACATGGAAGTATACAAAGTATAGTAGTGTATACACTATATACTAGTATATATACTGGTACATAGTAAATTCTTTGTATATACTACAATATAGAAAGAAGAGTAGAAAATAACGTATAAACATCTAAGTATATTTTGCACGTGAAGACAATACAGTGAAGGAAATTAACAGGGGGTAATTTCAAAACTGGCAAGAGGAAACACTTCTATCACATGATACATGGTTAGCTAAGGATGCCATTGCTCCAGGAAATCACTGAAGTCAAGAATTTAGTAAGAGTAATAAGGACTTCAGAATAAATACACGTATAAAACCCCCTAGAATTTGAATAGAAGCCTCCAAAAACATCTTGGAAAAGAGAAGACCTAAGGAGAGAGGCAGACTGTTCCACAGGCTAATAAAGAGATTTTCTTGTCTGAGAATCTGATAGTTGACTAGTCATATTAAGAGACCACAAAAAATGTTTTAAAATTCACAGGAATAATTTGGCATAGCTGTTTCCCTTATTTTTATGTCTTTGAATCTAACAGTAGTACAGAATTCTGCATATATTGGAAGTAACCTAGAAATCTGCATACTTACATGTTGCTCCTGCCCTAAGGTATGACTCAGCAAAGCACAGAGTTAAGCATATAGCTTAATATGCTTATGTCATTCCCTAAACAGCAAAATGCTTGTGTTTCTAAGATTTTAATATACTAATGTTCATGAGAGACCTGTTGAATAGCGAGAGTCTCTGACTATCCAGAGATATTTTCTGAAGCTGAGGACATCTATTTTTGAACAGCCAGTCTTTGAAAATTTACTGCTGGAATTCAGTAGGAAATTAACATCATTTACTTGCAAATTTTTTTATGCAAACATATCATGACAGGTGCCTGAAGTAAGAGACATGGAAGACACAGGACTGTAACTTCAGTTACCTATTAAAGGGGAAAAAATTATGCAATTCCACAGAGGAATTCTCATCTCTTTGATTACGTGAGCCAGCTTTTGGAGCTGCTTGTTTATTCAACTGACTATACAAGAAAGACTAAGCTCCTCTTTTTAGTTACCTGAACAAAATGCTTAACCTCTCTACTGTAAATGTTCCCTGTGGTCTGATCCTGCAAGCTGTTTGTGGAATAACATGGACAGCTAAAGACAAAAGTAACTACAGTGAGAAAAAATCACAGATTATTTTTCATACAAGATAGTTGTCCTCAGATCTAGGCAATGCTATGTTTATTTCCTTTCACTTTAAACAGATAAATAACGGGCTGCAGATGGAAATGAGAAAAGCATATCATCACATTACAAGACTGCAAAGGTTACACTCCATTTATTCCATTTGGAGCATCATATTCTCCATAGAAGAATCATTTAACAGAGAACAATTTTTTTAAAAAAAGAAGAAATTTTTAGGGGTGGTAAATGCCAGAGATTTGCATAAGGTGTAACAACAATACTTAAGGTGGGAACCACAGAGGAGTAGGGCAGAAATGGTTTGTATGTGTGGCTGTAACAGTACTGAAAGATTATATACATATATATATATATATGTATGTATAGGTATGAATATGATATTGAAGCTTGGTGGTGGGAAACCATCCTAAAGTTGGGAGTGACTCCAAAATGAATCATGGGTAAAAGTCAACTAATCTGAGAATTCAACCATAACTGCCTGCAGCTGTTTGTTAATGTTCAAATGATGGAAAGTTAACATCACACATTTCTCTTTTAAATTTAATTTATGTCTGCATTATAAATTCCAGAAAAGACAATTCAAGTAGCATATAATCATGTAGCTGTTGTATACTTCCCTGTAGAAAATGAATCTATTAATTGCACTGCTATAGGGTGGGAGAAAATGAGAAACTACTAATTTAATTGCTTCCAGTTTTGTAACTTGTTTTACAAATTGACAGTCAAAAAATAATTAGAAAAGGAAGTTGTCACAAGCAAATCAAAAAAACTTGCTGCCAGACTTAGCCAGCTAAGAAAATCAGGTAATAACAAAGGGACAGAAGGGCCTAATAGTCTTTCATTTATCTTTTCTAGTGATGAAATAGCATACCTTCAGGAGAGCAGATTGCAGGAACATCAGAGAGAATAACTAATGCTGCTGCTACCAGTCTACTTCCATCTTCTGACAGCAACAGATGTTTTCCAGGTGGAACTGCGGGGCTACAAGTCAATTTAGGGTTGAGCTGGGGAAGCTGTCTGACAAGAATACAAACACACAGCTCCAGTGTTGCAAAGACTAATGATTTCCCAGGCACCAGTCCCCCTGTGTCTTTGCCCTCTCCAAATTCTGGTAATGTTTCCTTTTCTGCAGCACCATCATCAACTGAAAGAAAAACAAGAAATATGGGAGAAGTCTGCAGGCTGTGACTTGTTTTCAAAAAGTTTACTTAAGACTGTTTCAGTACCAAATTATAATCTTGACACATATATATGTGCATGAGTATGTATTCAAAATTCTACTAGCAAACACCCATCCTTCTGAATAAGCAAACTATGCAGTGATTGCCAAAAGGCAAAAGGGCGCACAATAGACTTTGACATACAGATCCTGAGGCACCAAGCCAATATGATGTCACCTGATACAAGCACTTTGAGTCTACTCCCAGTTTTTTCCTTTTAGAAAATGAATGTGAGGAAGTTACAATCAGAGGAACTATTGGGACCTGGCTTGTAACAGTCGTGTGTGCCAAGTCTGTCCATCGCTCAGTTTTAGCTGACCCCAGCTTCTCACTAGGACTCCTCCCTCCCTGACCAGCTGCAGTTTCTGCAGTTCTTCTCCTCACTTTCTGCCCTCTGTTCAATACCTAAATCACCTGCTATCTATCACACCACATGAATTTCTTAATTTAGGAATCTGGACTGTCTTAAATAAACTAGAATTAGAATCCAACTGTGAAAGACTTCATTAAGACACATCTCAGAAACCAGTTTTCCAAGAAAGAATTGCTTTAACCCTGATCACAGGTATTCAAACATCTCACACAGTACTGTACCTTCTGCACTTCTCCGCTTTTCCTTCACGTGTTCCTGAGCTGCAAAAAGAATCAAGCGAACCACTTCAAGGGCAGCAAGCTGAATATCAGGTGACTCCCTGGTCAGTATCAGTCGATGCAAAACATTCAGCAGCTCTACACCCAACTCCTACAGCAAGAAAAACATCTAACATATTTTAATTTTAATGCAGGAGTTTTTAGGAACTTGTCAATACTTGTTAAAGCCAGTATTATTCTGATTGATCTCACTAAGGAAAACAATGTAATTGATACTATCACAGGAGTTGGCATTTTCTTCACCATCCAGCTCCTAGCTCCCAGTAACAGCAGTCCCTATCAATTCTGCCAACAAAATAGTTACCACAGTTATTTACGATACAGGGCACTTAAAACAACTGAAGAAGCCAAAGTAATCTTTATCTTTCGGCTTCTTAACTCTTGAAGGTGGGGACATTACATTGTATTCCTCCTACACTATATGCCTTTCCTTGGACAGAGCGTCAACAGTCAGCACAACTTAGCCATGTCCACAGGCTTTACCACTTTCACCAGGTCAGACAATTGCATGGCACACGGGATGGTATAAACCTTAATTTAAAGAAAGAAAAAAAAAGAAAGTTCAGTTTACTACATCTTTTTAGGATGACTTTTGTGGTGTGGGGTTTTTTTTTTCAGTTTTGCCTCTTTTCTTCTTTTAGTATCACTGCTTTTGTCCAGTCTTCTTTTACCAACTTTGATTTTTACAACAGAATTAATTCAACTATGCTTTGACAGAGAGAGAATCAGAGAACTCTCTTTTCCAGAGTTTGGTCTTTATCTGGCTCTCATCCTATTAATCTAATTACTCCTTCCTGACGAAATTACTCCTTCCTCAAATTCTCTGCCCCTCACCTTACAGGTTCCACATTGTATTCTTTTTTATCTCCTCCCTCTACAGCTTTGGATTTGGGTAAAGCATATAATTTACCTAAAACTTATATATTGAAGATTCCTGGAAATACAAGAGACTGTAGAGGTGCTGTTCAGATTAAAACTATGCCTTAATTCTGAGGGGCATTTGGTCATTATGCATTACCTGATCACCACCTATTTTGGACCTTGGCCACGGAACATCGAAGAGTGCCTGCAGTGCATGTAAGCAGGCAATAATGTTCTCCATTGCTGCATCTGATCCAGGAGAGCACAGGAACTCCACACTAATTCCTGTAAGCATTAGAAAAAAACCAAAAGCCATGTGTACTTGAAATTTTAAGAAATAATTTTTTCCACTACTAAGTAACCTCACAGAAGGCTGAGCAACTATAGAAGTAGCATTTTAAATGAATTCATCTCCTATTGCTAATATCTTGGGGCAAGACCTCTATTTCCATCAAAACAATGAAAGAAACTTCACTTTATAGACAGTATGAGACCCAATTATAACTGGCTACTAACATAAATAAAACCCCAGTAATTTGTGAATAAAACCCAACGAAGAGACAGGACAATTCATAATGAGTATAGAGCAGGATATTTCCCTAATCACTCTGATTTATTTATGAAAGTAACAGTAGTTCACAAACTCCGAGGCTTTATGTTCCCATTTAAAAAAAAAATGCAAAAAATGCTAACTACCACAACTACATAGCCAGCAACAAGTAAACTACATGAAGCCTAAGCTTGTAAATCCTAGAGCAAATAAGAGCTATCTTTTTTCTTAGCTTTCAGGGCTCCTCAAAATATTGGCGATAACCTTCATATAAACTGCAATCTGTATTCTCATCCCAGCTGTAATTCCAAAATGTGTGATGACTTGGGAAACCAATCAATGTCCACTAAACAACAGCTGTACAACAGAAAAGCAGTTTTAAATTCTTTCAGTTTCTCTGTAGGGAATGAAAATTAAAATGCTATTTTACTAAAAAGCAGAGTAAACAAGCAATATGCCCACAGTCAAGTATGTGAAATTTTATGCACTAAGCAGTAGAGGAAGCAGGGGAAATGAGCAGTTTTTGTATCAGAGGTCCCACTTCTAGCTGAGAGAGCAATGGAGTTCAAAAGGGAGCTGGTTCTCTGCTTAAAGACTGGGATTCAAAGGAAGACATATGCAACAAAGTAATACAAACTCATTCCAAAAAGGGATTACAAAAGAAAGATACAAAAGAGAGGCAAGAAAAAAATATAGCCAGAAATGCCTAATTGTGTAAACTTAGAGAACTGAAACTGAATTCAACTACCTGATTAGCTCCTGCAGTAGTGGAGGCTTGACAGAGCTTGATATGAATGTAAGGAAACACTTCTTCACTGTGTGGGTGACTGAGCACTGGCACAGGTTGCCCAGAGAGGTTGATTCTCCATCCACACAGATATTCAAAAGCTGTCTGGACAGCAGTTGGCTTTATGTCACCCTGCCTGAGCAGGAGGTGGACACAATGATCTCCACAAGTCCCTTCCAACCTATAAACTATTGTGTGATGTAAAACTGTATTTCAGTGAAACCAATCCATACACTTTGTAACTGTACTGGTACAAACACTGTAAAATCCACCCTTGAACTTGCATGTTTATGAGCAGAGCAATAAGGGCTTGTTTAGCTCAGTTTTTTTTGTACCACATTTGGGGAAATGCCTTACAATTTTCTCACTAGGACTTAAAATTTTTCTGACTGCATGTTTTTCCAAAAGATGCAATACTGAATGATGCAGTTAAATTTGAATAATTAAAAATTTATTTGCTAACAGTTTCACCTACATTTTGAGTTACAGCATCTAGGCAGACTATGCACTCACTCACTAACCCAAGATAAGATGAAATCTGTCGGTATTCACATCCTCAGGAGATTTCACCAAGGGTCTGGTAGAAGAATCTTGACACATGGTAGTTGGGGTAACAGGTCTGGAGAGATTTGTAACTCCTTCATCTGGATCAACAATAAGGAAACCTGTGCTAGTGAGCCATAAAGCTGTAGCATAAAGTATCAGTGCCCAGGAGTTGTAGTAATGAGGTCTGGCATTTTCAATTGTCTCCGCTGTATAAAATGTACCACCTACAAGAAAAGAAATTAGTTTTAAAGGTGTAACGTATTTTCAACTACTGTATTTTCTCATTCTTAAAATGGGATTTTGTTCTATGTATGACTTTTTTTTTAATGTTCGGTATTAAAATTCAGGCCAATGAGGGCACTTCATTTAGATTTATTTGGACAGAATGCAATAAATTACCTATTTCTTCTTTCCAACATAAAAATAGCCAACAAATAAGAATACCACTCTTCACATCCATGAAACCTCTGTTCTCACAAACAGTCCTGATCTTTAAATAGGTCCACAAGTAGGCTTATTCTCTATACCATTTAATCTTACTATGATCTTAACACAAGTCAGTTTGCTTACAAGGGACTTAGAAAAACATAACTAATTTGCCTTTTTACCTTCAGCAGGTAGTTGAGATGCATATTCTGGAGGTAAAGTTAAGAGAGCAAAATCCTGAAGTGCAGCAAGCCAGAGCTTGCTCAGTGTTCCAAGATCTGCCTGTACCAAGTCCAGAAGACCACTGGCCGAAAATGTTACATCTCTGTAGCTTTCTTCAGAGGAGTTTACAATTTTTAAACTGTGCTTGTGTGTATCACTTTGATTTTTCTGCTTTTCAACTGCAACTATGTAAACCTGTTGATATATTTGGATAGAGAGTTACAAATATTAACACTTGGAAAACTACTGTGATCACCAGCATGACTGCCTGTTGAACAGGCATGAGATTTCCTAGAATCTGTTTCTGCTTCAAGTCCAGTAAGCATGGGTGAACAAGCACTTTTTCTCTAAACGTTCTGAATCCTTTCCCCAGCTAATCATAATGCAAGAATCCCCAAGAACGGGAAAACTACTAAAATTCCTACCTCCAATTAAGTACCCTGCTCTTAAAAAGTAATATATTATTTGTCCAGTTTTTGCTTCCAACCATCAAACCCTGTTACAGCTACAAAACTGAAGAACTATCAAATAATACACCTATAATAATGATTCAGAAACAACAGTTAAACCCTTCCTAATTCTTTTTTAAACTGAAATGCTACATGGCACTTGATTTCTCAAAATTATGTGTTGCTTCATGTTAGCAGTGCAGAATGAAGAGTACAATCTTGCATACCTGGCAAACTGTGGGTGCTACCATCTATAGATTAATTTCAGTGTAATTTTCCTAGATACCTCTCTGGTTATCAAAAAGATAGAATTGAGAAAGTTTCAGACAAACAACTCTCTGTAGTGTCTCCAAAATGCCCCTGGAGGGAAGCTCTTCTCAACTATAAAGGACACATTTCAACAAAGCTGACTTGAGATTCATTGAATCTAATACTAGTTCCCTGCAATTATGATTTCTGCATCTTTTTAATGTTTGCTAGCTGTAGAGGGTTGTCCCAGAGAAGCAACTAAACACACACCAAGCCCTTGTCTCACACCTCCCTGCAGCAACAGGATGGGGGAATTCCTCCAATTTCTGTAAACAAGAAATAGGTAAGATTCTAGGGGAGAAGGAACTGCCTAGGGCTTAAGTGAAATATTTGCAAATAACAGCTCACAAAAGCTTATAGGAAACTCTACAGAGTTTCCTTTGAAGAATTTTAGTGATCTTAATAATAGGCTAGAACAGTCTACAGATCTTCACTTCTGACAGTTGAGTCTCACATCTAGTCTGAATTTTGTCCTGGCTTCTGACCAGTGAAAGGTTGTTCCATGCTATTAAAAACCTTTTCTTCATGTAATGATTCTAAATTTATCACAGTACTTTATCTTTTCCTGAATAGATTAAATAGACCAATCTATTTAAATCTCTCAATGAAAGCATGTTTTCAAGATTTTTATTCCCACCTGCTAGCTTGTCTCCAAGGGCTTTGCTATTTTGTCAATATCTGTTCTCAAATATGCACATGAAACATTGGTATATTTTTCTCCAAATGTTTACATAAAAACTATCTATTGCCTACTTTCTCCTCCAAAGTATCTTCCTGGTTGTACCCTGAAATATCATCCACCTTCATAACATGTTCATCTTCAGCTGGTTATCAACCATCAGCATCCAAGGCCATTATCACTACATTCTAATACACATCTTTTGGAGGTGGTGTACATGGTTCACATTTTTGACTTTTAAATATTTAACCTTGCATTTACACATATTAAAACAAGCATTCACATGAGGTGGCTTTATTTTAACTAAAGCAGTACTGAACTGACAATATTAATTCAAAAGATATATTTCCCAGAGATGAAATGTCAATAGGCAATGAGAAGAGTTATACCTATTTAAAACAGTACATTGAGTGGACCATCACCATACATACCATCAACCATTTGTAACATACAATTTCAAATCAATATTGAACTATTCAAATATATTAAGGAATTTGCATTTTTAAGTATGATACATTATTCTTGTAATATTATTCTTGTTATATTATGACCTGTTTAATTAGCAGTGTTTTTGTCAAGTTTGTCAAAGTTCAGGTACTTTCAGAGGTAGCACAGCAAAGCATCAACACCTTCTATTTAAAGAAGCATGTTAGAAATTCCTGAAAATTCTGTCCAAAAGGTTCTAACTCACCTACCCGATATAAGACTAACATTGCAGAGCTGTTATACTAACCTCTGCCCAAGCCTTAAGGACAGCCAGTACTTCCATAGTTGAGGTGCTTTCATTATATTGTTCATTTTGTGCTTCTTTTCCAGCCTGCACTTTGAGCAAAGAGGACACAAGCAACTGGTGAACCCTTCGGAGGTCATTAAGATCACTTACTACACCACTTGCCATCCAGGCACTGCATACCTAGTGTTGTGAAACAGAAACAATGAGGAACAAGAAAAAAACACCACTGCATACTTTTTTCTCCATCTGTAAAATTATGAAAGCCAGATTTGATTTCTACCAAGATACAATAACAAATAACAATAACAAATGTTGAATGACATCCCAGTTTAGTATACTTTAGTAGTGAAAACCAAAACATTAGTGGAGTGTCACAAAAAACAGGGAAAATATCAACTGCAACAAAGTTTCTCAACAGACTTTAAAGTGACAATAATCTTTGAATTGTCACAATATAGAGGTAACATAAGTGACATTTTTTGTGAATGGAGGATTTAAAGCTAGAGGATTTATTTCGTTTTTCTTGTGTTGCTTATCAAGCAAAAAAAAAATTCAGAGGGTCTATTACCTAAGAGACTTCTGACTTTCAACACTTGCCTGACATGCTTTTGCTGTGACATCAGGAGGAGTTTCAGGAGCAAAGGCAGGCCTAAGTGCTGCTCCAACCTAAACAGAAGTTATACAACATTTAACACATAGTGAACGATTGACAAAATACTTACTTTTCATAATCAGACTTTGTTACAATTTTCCTTTATAAAGTATAGTTCCTTTATCCTTTTTTCACAGACTGTTTCAGTGAGGTTAAAGAGCAGAGAAACAGTTTCAGTCATATTTTTAGTTTTGCCTACACTGAAGACATTGTTCTCTTTGAGGGAGTCTTCATGGCTGACTCTTATTTTCTTACGCAGTCTAAAACAGAAACAGTAATGTCTTCCTTCCTGAACGCCTGACTAGATGAGGAGCCCACCAAAAAGAAGCGATGTTCTGAACCATGAAAGACTTTGCAAGACACTTAGTGACATTTCCTTACTCAGAAAAAATATAGATTTAAGCAAACAACTAACTGAAGGTGGTCAACTTTGGAAAGTGAAAAAAGGGGAGAGCACAAACCCCATTTACCTAATAAAGAATACACAAAGTTACTGGGCTGCAGAGGTTTTACCCACTCCCACTGTTGAAAACCATTTCACTAAAGTCTAATAAAAGACTCCCTAGCTGCTCTACCATTTATTTGAAAATTCATATTTAAGTTTGATATACTAGACTTGCATCCCAAAGAGCAAGTACTACAATAAATGTTTGTGAAAGAAGTGAAAGGATTTGTTTTTAATGGCAATTAATGACAATTTCTTAAGAGCCTCTAAGGTTGAGACTTCATTTATGGAACTTCAGAACAAGATGTTAGGAAGTCATTACTTAAGTCCAGAAAATTTATATCCATCTTTTTCTGGATTATTTTGATGTTTTTAGGAAAAAAAAATCTGACAATGTAGACTTGATTAACAGTTTCACATCCCTTAAATTTATCTCTTAAACAGCTAATGAGTCCTGTGCACAGTATTAGCAGAAACACATTAAAGGTACAGAAGCTTAAAAGGAAAATTATTAGGTTTACTTGTGACCTGCTTGATGGTTTTGGACAGCAAGGACAGATGGTTTATTATTTTCCCTTGACAGCTTTAGACTAGACCAAGGAACTTCCTTCCCACAAAGGAGTGCCAAAAAATAGAATTATAATAGCAAAAGCAAGATCAAAGTAGGTCAGGGTGTCTTTCTTCAGTGTCTCTCCAATTCTACGAGAGAGTGATCTGACCTATTCAGTGCCTGCTAGAAACTGAAGCTATATGAGGCTTAACACAGTTGTCTGCCATATTTAAGACAAGTGTGATATGGAATGTTAAATGACTAGGACATCTTTTCTCTAAATCTAACCAAAGACTTAACTGAAATGGACCTTATGAGTACAATCCACACTTCTCTAGCTTGTTTATTGGCCAAGATCTCCAAATGTAATAGCTGGTGTGCAAAGGCTACTTATTTCTAAGCAGAGTTTAAATTTATAGTTATTCTTAATATTTCTTGCAATACTTTCACACTCTTAAAAACAACACTTTCAAAAAAAACCCCACCAATGATCTATTTTGGTTTTGTTGTATTCAAGAGGGAAAAATGCTGAAACTTCAAAAACTTTGAAGCTAAAAAATTATACACCAACTGAAAAGATGATTTCTAATGAAGTCCAAACAAATTAACAATACTTCAGTAACAAAGTAACTGAAATCCAGCTCTGTACCTACACACTGTAAATGCAAATTTCTTTTAGTATTTGACTCTAAACTTTTGTAAGTTATTATCAATGGTGCTTACGTTGGCTTGATACTGCTCCAGGATTACATGACCTGGAAACTCTGGTTCTGGAACAGCTGCAAACTTCCGAACAATAATTTGCAACATCTGAAGCCCAGAAAGACGAAGCTGATCACTGTGATCTGTGGCAGCCATAAAAGCCATACGGATCAAGTCAGCTAAATGCAGTACCAAAAAGTCATCTAAAAACAGAAATTTAAAAAAGAAAATAGTTGTATTATATTTAAAATAGTTTTATTAAAGAAAATATTTTTATTAAATTTAAATTCAGACATAATGTGTTTTATAATACTGTCCCCAACTGTTTTCAAAATGCTTATTTTACATTTTACCTTAATATGTATCAAGGATTCACTTCAGGCAGCTTACACATGCATCAATTTTACTTGGCTACTTTATGTTAGCTGATCAAGTCTGCTTTCCATTTAAATGTAGAAAAAAAGTACTTAGAAGAAAGTATAAATATCTTCATGTATGAGACCTTCTAAAAAAGTGTTGAGGAAAACATCTCCAGATAAACACAGAGAGGTACTGAAAAATGGCACTGTATTTCTACTGGTGATTATGCAAATTATGGAAAGAAAAAAAGTGGCATTTTTTTAAGTCATGCTCCCAGACACCAAACTCTGATGTTGTAGGCTGGTGCCAGCTATCACTTGTGACTGCCAGTGCTTATACAGAAACAAAGCCTTCCTACGCATACACCATGGTACTATAACCGGGAAATTGAGTGTGAACGCTGTAGTAAGATGCCATTCTTTTAGCAAATAAAAATTTCTCTACACCTTAAAGAATACAGGCTTACAAACAGAGTAATTAGAGGCTTTATTGATTACAAACAACAAATTTATTATTAATCTCATTAAGATGCAAAGAGCTAACACTTACTTTAAGCATACTTTGCATTCTATGAAATTCTTCCAGTCCTTAACACATACCTCTTGAATCACGTTGTTTCCTTTCCTGAGCCAAAGTTATATCAAAATGTGCACTGCCTGCTTTTTCACACTGGCTTATAATTTTACAAACACATTCTGCAGCAAAAACTCTGGTGGACCACCGTGGATTTCGGAAAGGATGGAACCTGTCATCACTGTCAGATGTTAATACAGACACATCATCCCCTTTGGTAGTTTCCTCTTCTTGAGTGGTATCTATTGATGCTACTGTATTGAAATCTGTATTTAGGGCACAGAAGGGAAAAAAACCAAACATAATATTCTTTCTTACTATAAATGAAAGCTACTGAAAGAAATCTCTTCGAAGACTATCTCTAACCTCAAATTCATAGTGACTCCATTAAATCCTGGTATCTTAAAGTAAATGCTAGAATTCAAATATAATGAAACTGTCAACATTTGGTTGATATTACTTGCTGGAAGAAAATATTAATATCACAAAAATAAATTAAGAACTGCACTGAAAGAAGCAAAAGAAAAAAAAAACCTTTTAAAATTAGTGTCATGTATTAGAAGCTAGTACTGTTCCAAATTAAAAAAAATCTAAATGCAAGAATTTTTCCTCCCTCATTGCAGGTTTAAAGAATTTCACCCCCACCAATATTCAGCACAGTAATTCATTTTGTGTGCTCAAGAGTTCCATTATGATATAACAGGCCTCCATCAGTTCTATCACTAATAGAAGAACTGGTCAGAATACTTTTCTTGCAGTTAATTACACAGGACTCAGAAGCTCAAACCTATGTTATATTTCCATTTCTGCTACGGAAATGAATTAAGATCAATAATTAAATCAACAAGCAAGACATCCTAAGATGTTTACAAGAACTTGTTCAATGGAGAGAGGGCAATCAGAAGAGAGAAAGGCATATTCCTCTGAAGGAACTAAGTTAAAGGATCAAATCTTGCAATATGAATGACAATTATACATTTAATAAATGGCAAACATTCAAGAAACTTTAATGCCTTCCCTCGGTGGCACAGCGTACTGCTGCAGGCCTTATTTTGGTTGTGTTCTCAAATACAGTGTATTAAGACTTACCAGCAGAGGCAGCAAGAACATCTTTACAAAGCTTCAGCCAAAAGGAGAGCTTCTCAACTGCCATTGAAGTAAGCATATGCGTCAGGGTCTCTTTGATATCTTGGCACAATCTTGGGTCCAATTCTTTGTCCAGCAAGCCCAGCAATGCCCCCTCCAGGCCTATTTCTCTGATGTTCACATCTGCTAAGAACAAAGGCTGTGAGCTGAGTACTGTACATCACAAAACTGGATTAATGACAACAGAAACCCCACTAAAGATTGCACACAGAGTATATTGTGAAAAAGTAATTACTATCCCTGAAATATTTTTGAAACCATTTTATTTTTCACTTTAACACTGCAGCTAACTTACGAATACAGAACAAATGTTGAGCTTTTACAGAAACATAGTAACAACAGGAAGAATGTTACCCCATCAAAAAATAAGAATCCTACTCTGAATTTCACAGCATTACCATCCCCACATCTAGATCCTGAAAAAAAATCCACTTACCTTACTTCATGAGGTATTTCTAAAACAATGTTTTAATTTGAAATGGAAGTTAAATCTATTCTCCAAAAAAGCACAAAACCAAACATATGGAAATAATTTGTTAAAGTAATATGACCAGTTTTTATTTGACCAATATTAGAATTTTTAAATATCAGCAGTTTTTTAAAATGGCTATATTCTATTTATTCTGAAAATTTCCAAATGAGTTTGAATTGAAAGCTGAAGGGAAATAAATTTTTAACATCACTTACTCACAGAAACGCACATGAGGATGAACTAGTGATCACTCTCAGGCCTTTTAGCAAAAAGTTAATACAACAGCTACTGGCTAGATGGGCATGGATTTCCCTGCAACTCCCCTTGCATTTCCTCATTTTATCATAAGTTTGTACTATACAGAAAACTGAGATAGAAAATGTTTTGAGTTTAAGATTTCAAGAGCATTGAAAAGTTTTCACACTCTTAGCAAAGCTTATTTAAAATTCACTGTCAATATGCCAAGCCCTTTGATCTCAAAATTTCAATACATTACCTGGAGTAAAATCTTCTTTGCTCTCTTTCACTAGTGCAACAGCATATTCTGATACTTCAGCAGCTTCTCTTTGCACAAGCTGACGTAAGCAAGCTACCACTGCACGTCTCAGCAATAAGTATGAGCTACAGAGATTCATCTGAAACATGCAAGAAGATACAGTAAGATGGCTAACAAACCTCTGTGGCAATACCTCAGTAAGACTGGTATTTTCTGAACACTTGCAGCTATAGCAAATCTGTTAAGTCAGTAAATATGCAATTGATGCTCTTTTTGCTCAGCCTTTTTTTAAACCCCCAAATGAAAAGTTTTGCAAGTCCTGTAATCAATTTTATAAAGCATATGAGTACTCCTAGCATTTCTCTCCAAAGGGAACTTACAATATTGGTTTGATGCTGAATCCACCTCTCAACCAATATTGTACAAAAACTGCCAATAACTTCAATGCCAGGTGAATCATGGTAACTAACTCTTTGACTACTGGGTATATGCATACAGTGGGCTTGAAAATTCAGAACTAGTCATCATCAGATGTAACTAGACATGTCAGTGAAACCAAGGGTGGGAGAGTCAATCAGGCCTTAGTAAAACAGAACTCCATGCATGAAAGGAAGTTTAGAAGGGCAAAGAGAACACTGCCGCAGTTTCATTGGAAAAAAAATTATACACTCAGTTTACATTAAATTATGTTTTAGAGAAGCGGAGAGAAAAGGTGAGAATTACTGGTGAATGTATGACACTGAGACAGGTCAGCTCTCCTGAGCAGTCTCTAGCAAAAAAGTTCATAGCATCATATTTTAACACCAACAGGCCAGTGTGTGGGATATTTTACTGGAAAATACATGATAATGGATTCACTATTACTGGAACGAGGAGAAACACTTAATAAAACCCCAAGACATAGTGTCAAGGGGTTTTTGTTAGAGTGGAGGTTTCTGATTTTTATTTGCTTCTTTCAATTTTAAGACAATCCTGAAGGGAATCCTAAACACATGATAAACTAGCTGTGTGGTCAGGAAAGATGGCTACACCAATATTTATGCACCTTCTTCTAAATTAAGCTTAGGTTATCATAAAAGAAATTGTTCTCTACAACTAAGAAATTGTGCCCCGTTAGCTGTTACCATCCTTAAAATAGATAGACTGAGTGTCTGCTGCAGGAAAACCTTGCATTAGGCTGTGCTGCTCATTTGTCAGCAACAAACCAATATATATTAGTCAAAATTACTAATATATATTAGTTAACATATGCTTACACAAAGCAACTTAAGGACAAAAAGAATAAGCAATACAGAATTTTAGCTTTGTTAGATTAACAAAACGAAGCTTCATCTTCAGAACTTCTGTGCATGCATATGAATCTACAATACTCAGAATTACATAATTATACACAAAAAGATACACTCTGCATAATTCTTCTACAAGGAAAGGAACCTGACTCAGTAGGTATGTCTGCAAGGTACTTTAATTGCAACTTCAGAAACAAGTGAGACTTAATGCAACATTTATGCAAGCAAGCTACACATTCTACTTCGAGTTGGACATGCATAAATTCCGTGCTCATTTTATCAGGGAAAAAAGAGAGGGCCCAACTGAGGCGACCAAAATAACGCAAGATGCACATTTTTCATCTCTGTCATTCTCCCACATTCTAAGCAGGAGACAGGACTAAATGACAGACACAAAATGCAAGCATCACATTAAAACTTAAATGTAAAAACAGTTCAATTTCTGTACTTAACACATTAAAAACAAAAGCATCCCTTACTAAGCACATAAATGAAATGTATTCCTGCCATCTGCAGTTAGGAAGGCTCTGATTAGGATGACAATAAAATATCACTTGACATGCTAAAAGAAATTACATTAAAATGGTTAAAAAGAAAGATAAAAGATGAAATAAAAACACCACTGCAAACTGCAAAGGTTTAGGATTAACAAGGCACAGGGACCTACCAACACAGAATTATCCAACAAGATTTCCTGCACAAAAACAAATGACAACCAGTCATGACAAAACCAAAGATATCACAGTGATATCAACCACACATGGAGACTGTAACATGTAAGCTCAGCATATAATAAAATTCAGAATCTTGCCTCAAACATACCAAAAGCCTAATTTCCTTTGTTAATTTCTCTTATTTTTCATGTTGAACACACTTAAATTCCAACCCAACTGCCACTAAAATTAGTACTTAAACAATACCAAGACAACAGCACAGCATAGTTATTAACATTGTACAGTTATTGTGTTTCAATATTGATCTTATTGTTAATATTTTAGAGCTGAAAACTGGCATTCACTGTGTTGAGGAATACTACACTGTAAGCTCACACAGATAAGCTCTTTAGAAGTCTGTGCTCACCTAAGTTAGTTTTAGAGCTAATTTTAGACATGATTAAAAGCATATTCTGCTATATTCTATATTCTGAACGGAATACCTCTGTAAATCTCTATTCTGCTGGAGCCAAGAATTCAAATAGCAGGACAAGTGTGCATTATTGTTAAAAGCCACGTGAAAGATCCAATTGACAAACAGGGAACACTCTCAGAAGCTGAAGAAGGGAAGCTAGATAATGACAAGTACATGTACACAATATAAAACAAAATAAAACAAGAACCCCACAAAATATGAACCAGTGAAGCAGTGTGCTCATTGCCTAAGTCATGTTTTACTAGTGCTAGCACAGTTACAACCTGAACTGTTCAAATACACTGCAGACCTGAGCCATCTCATGCTGTAGGGGCTTGACAGGTGGAGGAGGCAGCTTGCAGCTGCCTGCACAAGAAATCGTGTTAGCATGCCTAATGATGGAAAAAAGAAATTAAGAGGGAGCAGAGGGAGGACAAGGAGGGTTATGAGAGAGTGGAGGGAGGTAAAAGACAAGGTGAAGAGGAAGTGAGGGGGGATGGCAGGAGAATGAGGACTATAAAAAGGCAAGTTCAAAAGCAAAGACATTTAACAGAATCCTTGGGCAAAGAGGGTGGAGAGGGGTGTTGGTTCAAATGCTGCTAAAAAAAGTAAAAAAAAAAATTTTTGCATATTAGTTTTGGAGATTTTAGAAGTGAAATTTCATGTTTCTATGGATGGAGGGGGAAAAGATCACTCATGTGGCTGCAGATTCTTTGCCTCTCCTGTTTTTCTTCCCTAAATAAAGAATGCAATGGTGAATATCCACATGACCTAGGGCTAGCTTTTGCAGCTGCTTTCCCTTAAGACTTCAAAATGCATCACAAAGGAGGACCATCACACCTTGTTCTCCAAATTGCAGACATTTAAACTCATGAAGAATAACTAGCTGAGTGTCACCTTGCAAGTGAACAGCACAGTGAGGTGCAGATTTCAGATCCAATAACTTATTTTGCTTCCCTAATGAGATGGTGATTTAGTGGGTGGAAACTACATGAATGGATGCTGAGTTTTACAAATGCAGAATTCTTCTTGTGCAATTATCTTCTCACAGATCTGCAAAGCACACACTCAAAAAACCTTGTTCATGACACTCTTCAGAGACACACTGACATAGAGGGGAATGCACAAACTCAAGCCATGACCCCTGCTTCTTAACTGACTAATTTAGTTTTATCAAGCTCATAAACCGCTGTATGAAGTACCTTGAGACAACTTGTAAGAACAATAAAAATCAGTAATATTATGTAGACAAGATAACTTTGTCATTATATCCTCTATATTAGTAGAGAGATTGAAGCAGACTGTACATGGACTTACAAATGCTCCCAAAAACTACCCCATGCTCCAAGCAAGAGACTGACTGACATGGCTTGTTATGACTTTATTAATGTAAGAAAAACTATGTTATACCAAACAAACAGAAAATAATTGTTAGTGTATGTTAAAACAACACTTCAGATTAGTTCCAGCTCTTCTGCAACTAGCATATTCATGTATATCACAGTGTGGGGCAGAAAAACCTTCTTCAGTTTTTCCTAGCTCCCACAATCATGTTTCTAGTCAAACTAAATAAAGAAAATGTAAGGTATCTAAACCTATATGTTTAGAATAAACATGAAGATCTAAATCTATATGTTTAGCATTCATACACAAGTGCTACCCAATGGAAGATGTGAATAAGAACTCTGTAGAAATAGATGAGATTAAAACAAAATCCAACCACACTTCATCGTCTGTGGACTTTTATTTCTCTCTGATTGACAGCGAGACAAAACTGTATTAAAAAAAACAAAACAAAACAAAACAAAACAAACCCCCTCAAAAACCTCCAACCAACCCTCTCCGTCCCCCAGCTAGCCTCCCAAATCCACCAAGGCTAATAGCTACCAGAATTATTTTTTTTTAACAGAACTAAGTACTTCAGAAGAGCAACTATTCAAAGACAGAGATACTGAATGAAAACAAAACAAAAAAAACCAAAACCCACCCAACAAATAAACTCTCCCCCACTTGTCAAATAGGGCTGAAAAAGTTTTGTTTATTTCTTCCAAAGACATGATTTGACTTTAACTTATGTGTTAGAAATTTTTATACTGACTGCCAAGATGTCAGTACACTGAACCATTAATGCTACAGAAATTACAAAACACAGAAATCTACAATTTTTCAGCATCATGAAAAAAACAAAATGAAACAAAACTCACAGTAATTAGTACAAACAATTTTTAAAGTCAATCCTTCAAGCAAGGCATAAAAAGCAGCAGAGGGAAAAACTGGCCAACATAAACCAGCTGGTACAAATCCAGCAAAAAGTTGAAATGAATAGTATATCCTGCCAGACAACTGGCCTTAATAAGAACAGCAGAATGTATCTGCAAGCAGTTCAGAAGGCCAAGATTTCTACAGAATGTGCTCATCTTGTAAAGGAGAAGAAGAAACTGAGGAAAAAAAATGAAGATACATAGAATACTTGCCTGTAGGAGAACATGAAACACCTCATGCCTACCCACGCCTACACAATGATCAGTTTCTCTGCTTAAAGAAACAGCTGCATTTTTTAAGTGTTTGTGAAAAATGTGGACAAACTTTAAAATACATGGATATAAACTAGTAAATATATACTCACACAGAGGCAGCTTACAAGGTTAGACAAGTTGACATGTCGAGGAGCAAACATGTGAAGCTGCTGAAGGCAAGAGATGGCTTGAGCTTGAACAAGGCAGTCAGGATTATCTTGCATCACTGCACAGCCCAAAAGGCAAGAAGTTCTTAAGGCTGACACTGCTGTACTGCTGCCTATATTGAGAATAAAGGTTAGTTTTTGTTTGTTTTTAAAATGTATATTTCCCTTTAATAAACATGACAACCTGTCTTTTTCCCAAGCCAGCCATAATGTTCATCCTTCTAAACGATGATCTTTGTATCTGTGCCATACTTCGATACCCATGAGTAGGGATCACATCGCTTTCTGGTTATTTAGATGCAAATTTTAAATGTCTTCATCATAACTAAGACATAGAAGGACTCCTAACTCTTGAAATACAAACAAACACCTGCTCTCATGCTAGAATTAAAAGATGTAAGAATGTAAGAAATATAAAATGTAAAATTCATGTAAGAAATTTCAGCCCAAGGCAAGGCTCGGAGAGCCAGTTCAAACAAAGGAAATTATGTCAAGAGACATTATTTTTGGAAAACTAGCAGTCATATCATCTTGATTACATAAAGTCATGGCCTATGAAATACTGTCTTACAACTATGCAAAGAAACTTAGATCTGCTTATTTCTTACATTTGCAACCACACACATTCAATGTTTAGCAGTTTGGCTGGTAGAGCAAAGGAAGCTGACACATTTGTGTGCTGTATACCTTGCAGCTCAGGGCCCAGAGTGGTAATGAGTGCATTCAAACAGCGCCCAAGGCTTTGATGGACTTCAGCGTAAGCCGGAGGCACACTCAGCAACAACATGAGAACAAGAGATAAGGTAGGTTCCACATGCACATGATACAGGGGCCCAGCCAGATCTACTATTAGTGACAGAGAGTGCAGTGCCCATGCCTGCAAAATAAGAGAAGCAGTAAAGCAATCTCTATATGATAGATATACATAAAACCTTTTAGAATTCACTAGTCAAAAGTGAAATTCAGTGATGAAATGCAATAGAAGTTGCACTTTTAGGTTCCAAATGAACAAATAAAGAGGTTATACAAAGAAATTTTATCAATCTGATGTTGAGGAAGCCATTTTGAATATTTTACAAGGAACTGTATGCTGTGCAATGAAACAACCATTTTAAATTTGTCATTGTTAATAAAAATGAATGTAACAGTAAATTAGTTTAACAGTGATTATTATTCCTTTATTATATTCTATTATTTTAAAAAATTTTTACAGTCCTTTGTGCAAGAACAAAATTGTGAAAAAATACTAGAGTTTCTGAAATAATCTATTGTTGTAATTAGTTACTTTGCACCACTAGCCACACCTGTTTCATGTCAACAAACAGTTCCTCTTTGTGCAAAGATACTTCGGGAAAGCTTTAAAAATTCTTTAAGTGATATTTAGACAAATACATTAAACACACTCAATGTCTCTTAAAGCTATTCTGACAGATAACAGTTTTAGCCACAGAGAAATAACATTAATTAGTCTTTAAAATTTCTTGTCTTACTCAATGATGTACATCCACCAAGTTCTAAAATATTCAGGCTACAAATCCCTTTTATTTACTATATGACCCTTCAACAAAATATGCTGGGAGATTAACACCGTGAAAGAGACAAAAACTGACACAAACAAAAGAAGTCCCTTCATAAACAGAAAATCCTAGGTACTATGTAGTCCAAGTCAAGATACAGGTGAATGTGAAAAGAAACAATCCCTAAAACATCAGATGCAGTTTTTTAAGACTGAACCTAATCAGTCTCACAGATCATTGAATCTCCCACATCTCACCATAGTTCTTGCTTTGGAAGTTGTTGAAGGTGGATTTTGAGCAGGGCCAGTCTTCTACATTGCCTTTGCTGCTCCAGCTGTTACCTGCGAGGTATGCCTGTGAGATTGTCAAGTGTCTTATTCTTACAAGAAAAATAACCTTAAACTCCAGAATAAAATTCAGTTAATTTGTAACATAACATTTTAATGTAAGTGACAAGTACCTGTACATCAGGAGAAGTACTGTCCTGAGACAAAGTATAAAGGATTCCAACACATGCATTCAGGTGCTGAGTAGAACTTATTCCTCCTAGGTACCGATACAGACATCCCAGAGCCAAAGAATGACCTGTTCTTGATACCACATCCCTAGCAGATTTTAGCCTATTAATTGAAAGAAAGCTGTTAGTTTAATTACCAAGACTCTTACCATGTAATAAGCACATCTACAAATTAAATTTCTGGTATATAATCAGCAAAAAAATTTATTAGACACTATTATATTCACAAAATTCCAAGTTCATACACGGTCTCTTATCTGAAGAAAGCATCAAAAATATTTTAGATACACTTAAATGGTGTTGCCAGAACAGCAGCCAATTCAATTCATTTGAAAGTCTACATGCTTGCTTAGTCAGTCTCACACTAAGAAATACATGCAGAACTCAGGCAGTGTTTTCTCCTGTTAATTTCTTAAGTGACATCAAATTCATGAAGGAAACCAGCTTTTGAAAACTATCATAATAGGTGTCAGGTAGATTTCTCAAACATTTTTACCAACTCAAGCAGTATCTTTTCATGCTTATTGTGAACTTACTTGTCAAAACTGACTTGCGCTAACCCAGCAGTGAAGGCACTGTCAGAAACCACCTGTGCCAACCTGGCCAAACACTCTGCAGCAGCACATCTTAGAAGTGGATTATTGCTTTCCAGGGCACCCATTACCAACATCAGGGCAGATCTTCTAACTTCTTCTGAACCTAAACTTCCCTTGCAGTTAGCCAAGCGCTAAAAATAGACATTAAATATATTAAACAGCTAGACAGTAATCAGAGTGTGCTTTTCTGTCAGTCATGCAAAAAATACAAGACCTGCAGAAGGATTTTCTTCCCCTCTGTCTGAGGAATTAATCTCTTTCAAATTGCTGTTATGAGAGTTAGATGTCTAACACTACATAACTGTACATCACAGCACAACACTATAGTATCAACATTATGATTTTAGGAAATATTGGATAGATTGCAGTGCAACCAGATAAACCAACATATTAGCACAACATTTAGGAAATAATATTAAGAAGAAAACACAAAAAAAAATCTCAGTCCCAAACATTTGCCTAACAAGCCAAGAATGAAAACTGCACATGAACAAAGGAAAATACAGATAAAGCATACAAATAGATAATTATGAGATCACTTTGTTTTAACAATTGTTATGTTTTTATTTACCCAGTAAGAAATACAAAAGTCAGTGAAAAAGACAGAAATTATATAAACAGAATTTTTCCATATCTCTCTTATTTGAATGTCACTAGTATGGATGCTAGTACACTAGAATGTACTAGAACAGGTTTCCCTTAAACTAATAATAAAAAGGGGGGAAATTAAACAGTGATTCATTTGCACTCAAGAAAGCTATGACATCAGAAAATAATGAATTACCATGGAAAATAGGACTGATCACCTTGACTGTTAATCAAAACAAAAACTTCTGTGCACTATGCTGGTTTGGACTGGGGTAGAGTTAATTTTCTTCACAGTAGCAAGCATGGTGCTATGTTTTGGATTTGTGCTGAACACATGGTTGACAATACTGAGATGTTTTGTTATTACTGAGCAGTGCTTACACAGATCCAAGGCTTTTTCTGCTTCTTGTGCCATCCCACCAGTGAGCAGAATGGGGGTGCACAAGGAAGGAAGAAAGGAAACACAGCTGGGATAGCTGGCCACAATGGACCAGAGGGAGATTCCATACCATATGGCAGTAAAGAGACAGTTGTTTAGCATAAGTAAGTTTTAAGTGGAATGAGTTACGTGGAGGTAAAATACTCAGTGATTTAGGATACTGTTTGCCCAGCTTTACTGGCTCAGCATGAGTAGCTGGTTTAGATAAAGCCTTAGGCTGATAGCTCTGAACTTAGGTCTAGAGATGTTTTTGTCTGGAATGGAGTTAGTTTTCTGAGTAATCTTCCTAGCAGCTGGTACAATGCTGTGTTTTGTCTTTAGCACAAGAGCATTGATAACACACTGATGTTTTGACTGTTGCTAGGTAATGTTTATCCTAAATCTAGGGCTTTTTTAGTTTCCTGTGCTCTGCCAGAGAGCAGAGGCATCAGAAATGGAAATCAGAAGATCAGGACAGTAGAAGCTGCAATACCTCAAGAACTACCTACCAGCACAGACAGAGGGAAAGAACCCAAAACTGTATTAGAAGACTCCTTATCAAAAATCACCACTGGGCCCAGAGACACAAGCAAGGCATGTAGAGAGCATATGAAGGGTAGATGCATAAACCATAAGGGTATAATTGCCTAGGGATTTTTTTGTGGTGAGTACCAGAGGCACCCAGCTTGAGCTGACCTGCTGCAGTATAACTCTATTAAATAACTTAGTTTTATAGATTTGATGCCTGACACTCTGCTACAGGAAATCCAGAGTCAAGCTGGAAGAAGGAGAAAGAAGATCAGAGTGAGTGTGTTTGACAATGAAGAGACAAAGGGGACATCTGTCTGCTCTTGGGGCTGCCTGCTGCAAAGGGGCTCCTGTCCCAGCAGTTCAAGTCTCAGGTGGTCTGGGTGTGACTCTTCAAACAGTGTGACAATGCTCTGGCAGCAGCTCTTCCTTTAACATGGAATCATGCTCAGCATATAAAGCTGGGAGGAGGCAGGAAAATGTTTGGAGTGATGGTTTTTTGACTTCCCAAGTGACTGTTAGGCATGATAGAGCCGTGCTTTCCTGGAAACAGCTGAACACCTGCCTGCTGATGGGAAGTTGGAAGCGAATTCCTTGTTTAGATTTGCTTGTGTGCATGGCTTTTACTTTCCCTATTAAACTGTCTTTATCTCAACCCAGCAGTTTTCTCACTTTCACTCTCGCCATTCTTTCCCCAATCCCACTGAAGGGGGAGTGAGTGAGCGGTTGCATGGCTGGGTTTAAACCTCAGCAATTGATCTATTTGAACCAAGAGATGCTGTGGTTTAGTAACAGACAGAGAAAGAGAAAAAAAGGAGAGAGAGAGCAGATTTACCTTTAAGGAAGTAGAAAAGGCAGACACAATATGCAGTTGCACTATTTGTTGTCGAGATCCTTTTGTTTGCTTTATGGAATTCAACAACTGTTCTAACACCTGGAGCCTTAAACAAAAACAGAAAAGAAACCACATAACTGAAAATTAAGGAAATGAATCAAGCTGTTATATTTTATTTTAAAGCCCATAACAAAATCTATCTACAAAACCAAGAGGTGGAATAAATAATCTCTTGAGCATTTTCCTTCAACTGGCATCCCTGTCTACTACCAAAAAAAATTTGTGTATTCCATATTAGAATATGAACTTCCATATATGAACATGAACTTTTTACATTTGTGTCCTTAAATGTATTCACAGATAATCACATACCTAAGTAACATTGAACAGACATTATTAAAAGGAACTATGTATGGGAATAGTGCATTTTGACTTACAATTGAGAAAGGAGGAGGGAAAGGAAAAAGAAATTAAAATGTATTTATCTGCTGCATTAATTAATTCATGTCTTAAGAAACAAGCGAAGAAAACCAACCAGAAAGCTGGTGACAGACAGGGCAAAAAAAACAAAGACAAAAAAAATCCACAACAACAACAGTCAATGAAGACAGAATAAAGAAGTAAAGACAGGTCAGAAGAACAAATAAATAATTTGTCAATTTTATTGGCAGGTATTCTCATATACAAACACCTGCCTGGAACCTACACTAAACCCCAAACATTCAAAGTTGTGAAGACATCAAGACTCAGAACTCATAAAGATTAAACACTCATCCCACATAAGAAACTATAAAACCATCACCAGCTATAATGATCATGAGTTAACAATCAAGGTAATTATAGCAGGCTTTGAAAATATAAAGCCATTTCATTTTAAAATAATTCATCTGCTCTAAAGCCACATTCAAAAATATTACCACACAGAAGCACACAGAAGAAGCAACTACATGCAAAAATCTTAGGAAATTTATGCTTTAGCAATCAGTGTGCTTATAAATGTGAAACAAACCAAAATGCCATATATGCAGTGAGAAAATACAGACAAAAACCCAAGAGAAGTATTTGATCTCTTACTAGCATTCTTGTATCTTGACAGAATTGTGTTGAGACACGCACTCGTTTCTCCCCATCCACTTTTTATAAAGAATGTATTATGTATTAAGCACCACAAAAATTGTGTAACATCTCTCAAAATAGCTTCCATTTTGATCTGGCTGTCAAAAAACCCCATTATTTTTCTGGGTCCACAGATTTGCTATGACAATAACCTCTTGCTAGATGTGCCTTCCTGTTGTCAGTAACTTTAAAGAGAAAAGTCCAATAATTTGGTGGTCTGATGCTATTCAGATGGTTTACAGACTCCACTTATGCAATTCATTATTTTTTCAGAAATTCTGCATTCAATATCAAACACTATGACCATCTTACAGCATCTCCAAAATTCCCCAGCAGTTACAGTTACTACTTTACCTGTGAGACTCTGTTATGTGGGAAAACATAACTCCAAAAAGTCGACTTGCTGCACTGATAACAGATAATGCAGGAGGTAGTGGTTTAGGTACAGAATCCCCTTTTGCAAATTTCTCATAAATTGAGTAAGGGTCATACTCCAGGCTGCCACCAGTTATGTTGTTACCTAAAAGGAGCTGTAAGAAGGAACAGCATGTTTGCCATATTTTTGACCACTGACCTAAATAACTACAACTATACAAAAATACAATAATACCTTTATAATAGAACAAAAAGTACCTGCTCTTCAATAAATCGGTGGTCAGTCTCCTGCAGTAAGGGACCCAGTAAAAGGAGATCATTCTCATGACAAAGGGATGGAAGCAAGAATGCAGAGGCGTCAATCTGGCTATCTGTGACAGTCAAGTCAGTCACTAACTCTTTTAGAACAGCACTGAAGTCTCCTTTAAATTAAAGAAAAAATATTAAAAACCATTGGTTAGTTACTTGCTACAAGCAACTTTGGGAGCAATGCATTTATACTGAAATAGTAACATCCATGTAACATTTCTCTTTAGTCTTCAAATAGTTAATTATAAAAGACTCTGTTAGACGGGAAGCCACAGAGCAGTAGCTGAGAAAAGCAAGCTAAGCTCCCACAGCAATCTAGAAGCAGAAAAACAGAGACCTTTTTCTTTACAGAAGGCATAATGCCATACAACTGCTAAGTCAGTAAATTAGCTACATTTACAAATAAAGTAGAGGGGAAATGGCAGTTATGAATACAGCCATATTTTCTTCTATTTCCTGAAAATTAATGCTGCGGAATGTATTATGTAATCACAAAGGAATACTTGAACTTGGCAAGCAGAAGTAATTTAAAACGTCCATAGATTTGATAAATAAACAAAAGCTGATGAATGCAGTCCCCCATTTTAGGAGTTTGCATGCAAAAACCAAAGCAGGAGTTTACTGTAAGTTTATTGTAGGAGTGATAGGTTATGATAAATTTCCCTGTAGTTAAAAGGAAATTCCACATATTGTTGCACATAATATTTCTGACAAGGTTGTACATAATACAAAAACAACAACACTGGGCATTTTGAGTCAGACTATTTAGGTCATTAAAATAGTCTCTGTAGAGAGAGAACATTTCCAATGCTGAATCACACGTGATGAGAAATGATTGGTTTCTAACTGTGTTGAAAAACACTGCAGAACTGATCTTGAAGAGTGTACTTGGTCTTTATATAAATATTACTTAAGAATTTGCCTCCAGAGCATTAAGACTGAAAAGTCAAGTCCCCATTAATTGGGAATAATCACCACTAAGAAGTGGGGAGTGGGGAGAGATGGGCACTTAACACTACATATCCAATTCCTTTCATTCAATTTGGATGTTAGCTGATCACACAATTACATGTTTGCACTCAAGTTGATTATAAATTTTCAAGACATAGAAGTTTCAAAAAGTGCCACAACCCAGTTTTCATCACCTCATGAGCACAAGCAGAGTTATTAGCATACTCAGAGTTGATAGCTGCAACCAGCTACTTATCCCTCCCTTGAAACAGAGCCTATTCTGAGAAGCTGACTTTCTCTCCCTTACCTGTCAAACTCCTGGCCCTATCAGCCTGTCTCCCCAGCAGGCATCTGGTGCTCTGCCTGCCTCCTGGATAATTAAGCAAGTACGTAATTTTTCCAGAAAACATTACTCAAATCTAAATGCCAAATGTTTGCACTATCAAATATAGTGCAATGTGTGAAAGGAATAGAAATTAGCCTTTAAAAAACTACTATAGTTAACAACTAGAAACTGCTCTTTTGTTATTACTCATCATCATGACAAAAATTTTTTTTAAAAATCCACTTCCTATGAATAATACCAGCCTTTAAAATAAAATTTCATGGAGATACCCAGCATTTTTTAACCAAACAAAGGTTTATTTTAGTCCCGGACAGTTGGCAATCCTCAACACTTTAAACAATATTATCCCAATGTAAAGCAGTTCAAAATTTTAAGCCAGAATGCTGTTTCAGCATTCTAGCAATTCATCTCATCCTATTAAGAAAGAGAAAGGGAATGCCTGTATTCAATTTTATGGTTTAAACCACGGAACATAACAAGCACAAAAAGCTGAAGTATTAAAAGAACCCTAATGAGTTGTCTGACAAAACATATTAATTTCAGACAACAGAAAACATCAAGAAATCTAATAGAATTCAAGCCACTGAAATTATTTTTATGAAATTTTCAATTTGGACAGTATAAAATTTTTTGTATTAACTCACAAGAAATAAATGTTTAGCCTTGAAAACATGAGCACATTATAATCCAAAACCAATGACACATGAAAATTATCACAAATATGATTTGTCATTTTAGAACCGGCTCTCCTCAGCTTAACAAGTTCATACTTTGGATTAGATAAATTACAAGTCTTATCCATTCATACACAATGAAAGACAGCAACTAAAACACATTAAACGTATTCCACTGATGTTCAAGTTTATCTACTATGTTCTTCTCATATCTGCAACTGCTGAAATAACGCAAAGAATAAATTATGATTCATGCACACTCATGGGCATGTGAATAGTCTGTTTTCAACTGTTTATTTTCCTCCCCATTTTGTTTTGTCCCTCTTCCACTAAAGAAAACAAGTTTTGCACATTATTTACAAATACTAAAATTTCAACTCCTGGTAAATGTTTCATCATCAATTTTCTCAAAAAGAAACAACTTACAGATTTCTATCATCTGGCTAACTACCTGGAATGAAGAAAACAAATACAAAAGAAATAAAACCATGAACGTGTGAAAGCTTCTCAATCAGTGTGTCACTCTGAGCCATGTGAAAAGAGCCCTGCTGTGAAACACAAGAGTACTCCTAATATTGTTCCTATTTATAATGACTAAATGTAGACATTGAAAAAAACATCATGAGTTCCACAGTGACACTGTTTCTCCACACAATTTATTTTAAAAATTACCAGTATTTGTGAACACATACAGTTTCTGCATGAAGCTATCATACTGGAATAAAATGGAATGAATGGTATTTGTTTCAAGTTTTACCTTAGAAACTTTTCATTGCATTTTTAAATGATGCATACCTGTATGTTAAGATATATAAAAATAAGTTCTGGCAATGTATGCGTTTCCATTCCTTCCCTACTCTCACACTGCTGTATTACACATGCGTGGATACCTCTGAGACTACACCTATCTAATTACTGGTTTGATTCTAAGGCTATTTTCAAAGATTTCAGCAGGGTGCCTACTTATTTATAACAAACTTTTCAAGCTATTTCTTTATTTTTTTGTACTAGAATGCAGCATCCTCAGCTAGGCTGCTCTCTCACAAGAGGTACATTTTGCAGGTCACACTGCTGCTCTCTCACAAGAGGTACATTTTGCAGGTCACACTATAAAACACTGTGTATTTTCTATGAAGTTAGAACATACACAAAAATCCCAAACACACCAAGAAACTGCCAAACCCAGCCATACCCAAATATTTGTATTCTGTAACATGTCACTCCTGTACTACAAGAACAAAAGGAATAATTTGCTCTCAGTGGTGGAGATGTAATTTTCATTCACAAGTGAGTATTATACACTATGCTTCATTATATACATACTTCTAACAGCTTTAAGGTACAGGTCAGGGATTTGTCCCAATTCCCCTAACAATTACCACTAGATGGAGCAGATTATTTGAGTAAGGATTCATTCCAAAATACAGACGACACAGCTAATTTAGAGCATGGTTGCACCATATCGTCTCTATCCTGAAGAATACCCTCTGCTTCTCTTTCCAGCTGACAAAAACACGATGGCTCCTTACTGCAATCCATAAACTACTGTACAACAAATGATTTAAAGACAAAGATATTAAATATTTTAGCTGCAAGTTAGACTCATCCACCTACAGCGCAGAGTTTATCGATCAGACACCTAGATTCTTTTTGTTATGTTCTCCCATAAAAAGTCCATCCCCAGATTTTGTTGAAATTGTTCTTTAAATACAGACCCTTTATCCACAGTTTGCACAGGATCAGATTAATATATCTCTAATACATACTTCGTTAAATCAATTAATTTGAATTCTTTCAATGGTCTACATCCAATTAGTTTAAGCTAAAGTTACATCTTTGGGAATTACGATTTAATGGAAAAAAAATGGGCATCATTGAAACATTGTCTAACTTCAAGTATCAACCGAAAATAGAGCAAAAGTGTCTATTTGTAACAGAGGTCTGTTTTGATATAGAAGGGAAAAAAGATCATGAAGGCTAGCTTTTCAAAACCACAGTGACTTTGCTACAATTCATCAAACCTAAAATAGAGGGAATAAAGTTTGTTTTTTAGAAAAGGCAGAACTGATTTTTGCTGGCCGAATATGTGTTGGACAAAAACTTTAAAATGAGCCCATAGTATTAATGGATTTCTCCTTGCATGGAAATACATACCTTCGTAGGCCTTTGGGGGCAATACTGCTAGTAACTCATACAGTTTCTGTCTGTAAACCGTTGATGGTGTTTTTAAGGAATTTCCATACGATTTGTATATTGAAGAAAGCCTTAAAATATAAAAAGCATGTCATAGATAGGAGGAACTCCAAGTTTTATGTAACACCCCAGTTTCAACAGTACCACACTACTGAATGCTTTTAAAATCTATACATATTAGAAGTTCATTTTGATTTGCACAAATAACAGTAAAAGGAAACCAATTTATTTCACATGCTCTGACAGATGTCTGTTGTCCATTTCCAAGCGTTATTTTCATTTTATACTAGAGAAATAAAAAAGCTTTCTATTTATTTCTATTTATTTCTATTTATTTATATTTATGACAACAAACTTTTGTGGATATATTTCTCTAAGTTAGAGCTTAGAACCCAATGCATTAAATTGTTCTATATTCAAAAGGCAAAAGTTTAACAAAACCCTTTCCAGCTTAGATCAGAAATTAAATACAAAAAAAATCCACGTCCAAAAGATATTTTTCAAAGCATATTCTTGAACTTAGTTTCTTATTTAATAAAAAATAACGGTATATGAATGCAATGTGTATAATTTAAAAAGCAGTATATAGAAATGAACTTAAAAACCCCTTGCAATAAAGTCTTCCTTGAGATTTTTCACAACACTGGAATCTGCAAACACAGAAACACTGATTTTTGTCCCTTGAAAAGAAAGTTCTTTAGAAAGTGCACTAAACAAATACAAGCTTTTCAAGTAACAGTTTTATACACACACTTACTGTGTCAATAAATCAACAGCACTTGGGAGAGGAGGAAGAAGTCTCTGAACAACTTCGTCCGTAAGAAGACCAGCACAGTGGGAAACAAAGCTTTTAATAGCTAGAAAAGGAATTAGATTTCAATTTAATTAGTGTGAGGTAAGTTGAAGAAAAAAAAATTACGTTAGCAAAGTAATTACATTACTACATCACTAATAATGAATAAAAGTAGAAATGAAAAAAGTCAGATGCACTGTTTCAGTATCTCTGCTTGGACATTCATATCCTGACTTTTAATTGCATACATAAACGCAATTATCTTTTTCATTTTGTTATGAACTAAGTGATAGTATGTAACTCAACTTCATGGTAATTCCATAATAATAATAATAAAAAGAAAATAGGAGGATGATCAAGTGACCTACTGCTTACTTTACTCGTTTTCCATTAAAATTTAGTTCAATTACTGTACTCTGAGAACCAATTAGTATGTATATAATTTACAGAAAACTAAACTTGAGTTTAATTTCCAAAAGCATCTAGAGATTTTACCACATTAAATACCTATTTTCTCAAGAAAAAATATCTAAAGGTTAATTGTTTAGGTACTTCTAAAATGAAATTGCTATTGAATTCCACACTTTGTGATGTATATTAATAGTGAGAGATTGGGGTGCTTACTATACCAAGGCTCAAATTTCTGGAAAGCAAAGCACCCTTTAGTACTCTAGAATACAAGACTGAAACATGTTAAGTATTTGAAGATCACTGGGGCAATTTCTTGGAACCCGAAATTCAGAGTATTTCATGATAAAAAATTGTGACCTATCAGAGAGCAGCCACATTCAGAGTGCTGTTTCCTGGCTGAGAATTGCAACTACCTAATTGTAATTTTTACCCAAGTCCTTCCACTTTCACAAGCATGTTGGAATGACTCACCAATTCTCTTTTGCTTATAGTAAGCTACCTGGTAGAAAACAGAACCACTATTTTCCAAATATAATAGACTGTATAAACAACAGAACATCCCTACTTTGGATCTTCAGTCATTATTGTGATTTGTTTGCTAAACAAGAGAAGCAACCTTCCTGATTACCATTTCATTGCTTGAAAATCAACTGATTAGAAGATGGAGAGAAAAAACTCTTTTGGGTTTTTTTTGTTTGGTTGTGGGTTTTTTTTGGTTTTGTTTGGTTTTTTTTCCCCCACAAAAAGAAACATACACTTAAATGAAAATATTGATATATTAGCATGTATGTTATATAACATGTATGTTATATATGGAGTGAATATAGCCTTTACCATCTAGTGAAAAAACCCAACATGGAGTGTTCTTGTTCTTTCAGAAAGAAATTAACTAAAATTAACATATAACAAATATGCAGAAAAAGACAGTAAATCCTGCTTACCACAGAGGGCACCAGCACGACCTTCCAGTGTTACTTGCCAGGTAAATGCATCTCCTCGTGTCTTCTCTGTTTCCAAGTCTTTAGAAGATGATGGAAAGATGCACTTCCACAGTAACAAGATTCGTGGCAGATGATGTTGGACAACTGCAGGACCTGTAAATATTGGCAGTTGTCAGGCCAATGTAAGGATTAATAAAATTAAATTTTCTTTCCTTCTCTTTTTTATTGTTTCACAAAACCTCTGCAGGAGTGAACAAAACCATATGCTACTTTCCCAGCCTTCTCATGTGTAATTTCTCAAATACTTACTTTTTGGTACATCATTTTCATATATACCTACATACCCATTGACACATTTACTAGTACGTTACCAAACCAACTACAATGTCTGTTTGTTACAAAGTACAGACCCTGTGGATCACCAGCATAAAAGAGATGCAAAGATCAATAGTAAGGTTCAGAAAAGCAAACATTTGTTCTATATTAATTAAGTATAAGAACATTAAAAAAAAAGGGATTTGCTGGGCATAATAATACTTGAAAACATTTAAAATATAACCAAAATAAAATACATTCTTCATTAGTAATTTATTGATCCCAGTCAATAATCTGACCAGTAACACACGTTAAAAAGTCTGTAAGATTTCAAATTCCTGACAAGAGGGAAATACAAATTACTAGCTCATTTTCTGCTGTGACAAATATTTTAAACTTCTTCATGACCACTAGGACATTTGGTTAGATTCACTTTGAAATTTATTATCTACATTTAATTAATAGCAGTCCCACTCCAATCACTATTATTCAGACATGGCTCCCAATGAACTAATACTAAATTTGAAAGAGATAACATTTTTATCTCATAAAGTTTTTCTAAATATTTCAACACTTGGGGTTTTTAAAATTACTTTGCAGCAGTAAATTAGACAAAACCTCAAACAAAAAATCAGAGACAGAACACTGAAGAACTTAATGTAGATTAAGAAAAATTGTAGAAAGCTACTACCTAATGTCATGAGAGCAGCGATCAGGAGCCATCCAGCCTGCATTCGCTGCAGCGAAATGCGACTGTTCTGAGAAGCAGAACACAACAAATCTTCTGCTACTGTCATGATTACCTTCAAAGTAAAAGAGAAAAACAGAGAATCACATTTTGATAACTACCATTTTTTTCAATACTATTTGGCGTAATACTTAATCCTATTCTCTTGCTCCCAGAGGAAGAACGTCATCTTCCTCTTCCACTATGGCAATAAACTCAGGATCATGAAGTTGCAATTCCTGACTTCAGTACTAGTCTGGGATGGCTTCAGCAGTTCTCTGGAGTACTAAATAAGTTCCTTTGCTGCTTTGTATCCTCTCCCTTATCAGCAGTAAAATGATAACTGATAATTTCCACAGGAATGTGCATTGGAAGGATACAAGTTTTCTGATATTCTGTTTATGTCACAATGTATGCATGACATCTATGAATTACAGCTCAGAAGAAGGGTTGAGAGTGGTAATTATCTTTTTTATCTTTGTTGCCGAATACAGTCTATCGTTCTCTCTGACTATTTATTAAATCAACAAGTGGTATGACTGACAAATAAATTAAAATATTATAGTTAGAATTAATCCTATTTTAGCTGCTCTAGAATAATTGCACATGCCCACTATGTGCTAAATGCAAGGTGACTTCACTTGTCACCAAGAGGTACCTACAGCTTACATTGAGGAACACCCTTGTGTCCATGCACAATCACCACAGTATGTCTACAAATGCTGTAAGCATTCTGCATGTAGTTTGCTTCAATTATGTCTCACATATGCTAAAAAGCATCTTACATTACGTCCAGTCTCCAAAATAAACTGCTCGTAAGTCAGTATTCCAAGTAAGAAGTGTCATTATCAAAAGTATCATTAAAAAGCTTAAGTACAGAAAATATCCTTATATAAATTCTTTTCACTCTTAAAATGCCATGAAAGGTTGCACATGATGTTTGAGATTTTTACACTTCCAAAATTTGACATCTTTTTTGCAATCTGAAAGTATTAGTTTCTCGAGTTCCATAATGCTACAAGGTTGTTGTAAAAGAAGAACTGTATCTGTATCGATTCCTGCTCGAGGTAATAAATTTGATTTTAAAATAAAACAAGACCTTTTTAAAATTATACTACTAAAAATCACAAAAAACTTAGTATACATATACTACCTATAAAGCATACATGCTAGAAATAATGTAATTTAATGATTTCTGACAATTTTTCTCTGTGTACTAGCAGGATTGCCTTATATTTGAAGAATTTTTTAAAACTGAATTATAAGCAATAGAACTGAATGTTAAATATATATAAGCTCACTAATTTTTCTTTAGGTTCCACCTGCAACTCTATCTGCCCTCTCAAAGGATAATCCATTAATACAGAACAGCTTCTCTACAGATCACTATTGTCTATGTTTGATATTTCCTTCTCAAAACTGCTCTACTCAACACTGGCCTCTTTCTGCTCCTCAGAAGAGGAACTAGTTTGGAATCTGGCAGTGTTCCTAGGAGAGAGCAGAAAAGGGCTTTTGTCAACTGTTCTGTTCTTCCCCCTACCAGCTTAGTACAGAATACAGTGTTCCTCCCGTATTTTTTTTTGTGCCCTCCCATACCTCCTCCCTAGCCCTATTTCATCCTATTATATTCCTCTAAAAGAAATCTTTGTTAAGAATTATGTTTCTCTCTTAAACAGAAACTTCAGGTCTGCTTAGGTGCATGTATTTGAATGACACTTCTTTTATATAAAAGTGGGCAAATGCCATCCATTTTGTTCTCTCTGCATGATCTTGCAGCAATCACAAGGAAAAGTTAATCAGTCAGGACTTTGAATGTCCAGAATGTTCTTAATGTCCACTGACGCTGAAACAGTTATTTCCAGAAGAAAGAATGTAAGTTTCTACATTATGCAAAAAATTAGCATGTACTGCTGACATTTGTGATACACCACAGTTTTCCAAAGATGAGTAACTCAGTAGATAAAGTTCCCATTAAGATGGAAACAGCTCCTTCCCCCAGTCTTTATTTCTACAGCTGCATATCCTTAAAACTTCAGAGCACAGCATCTTCTATCTGCGCTACTGAGGAGACTGGCATCTTGACTGAGTCAATGCAAGAAGCTGATTTCTGTTATATTCTATAAAACAAAACAAAAGTATCTATCTGTTGGACTTGACCAACGATTTTCAAGATAACTGCAGTTATTGCTGTAAGCACTGACTAACCTGTACACTTCAGAGTCATTCCCAAGAAACAGGAATTTTTGCTCCTGATACATGTGAGAAAAACATGTGCTTATTTGAGTCATGGTATGCTTCAAAGTCCTCTTCTTGAGGAACCAAAGTATCTCATCAGTATCACTGGGTATTGTGATTATGTCACTAATAAAATATGCAAATACCACTGCAAAAAAATACAAGAACAGACTATATGAAAAGTATTCAGACCATACCTTCCCTTTTCCATGTGGAATTCCTAAAGGACAATGTTTTACTGCACCCAGCAAAGCAGCCACAGCAAAACTATAGCCAGTGACTGCTTCTGGGCAGGATTTCAATGCACTGAGGCGTTCAATGCAACGATCCAACAGCAGGGACACATAAGAGGGCAGAGCTACAGCAATACAGCGCAAACACCACGCTGCTGTCAGTCTAACTGAAATGCTGGGATGAACAATGACAGAAATTACTGCCTCCAGAACACCTGAAAAATAATATGCACAAACACACTTAAGTAAGAGACAAGCAGGTTTGTCAAACAAGCAAAAATGTATACACAGGACTGGCAAACGTAACAGGATGCAATTTCTCTACTTCTCTTGAAAAAGTACTATGATTTTTAAATAATTGTAACAAATTTAAATAATTAAGCTCTTTTTAGAAAAAATTATCCTGGATGAAAAGCAACATTATGGAGAAAACCTAACATATTGCACAGTCATCCCTCAATATACACAGAAAATATCTGTAAGCTTCTGTAAGGAAGAAGAAATGCATGCCATGGATGCAGCTAAATAAGAACAATAAAGGTACCCAGTTCAATCAGTTTTATTATAAACATTATGAAGTGTTGCAATTTAAATACAACCCTTAATGGAGTAAAATTTAATGAAGATTTTTTTTTTAACTGACATACTTGTACAGGTTAGGAAAGATACAGAACTCTTTGGGCAATGTCTGAAATTTTCCTACAGCATGTAAGGCAGACATCTTTCCCTCCTCCTCCCCCCCACCCCCCCCTTTTTTTTTTTAAGTTTCTTGGAAGAAAACAGAAAATAATACAAGAACTATGGAGGATCCTGGTTAGGAGACTGAGCACGAGAAGAACAGCCGTAAGAAATCAAAGAAGATCACAGTGAACAAACAAATATAAATTTGATTTGTACTCTGGTTCACAAAATGATTCAGGGCTTGTACCTGTACTGGAGTCTTGCAGTAATGGTGCTGCTGTAGTTCCCAAGCCATGAATGAGACTTCCGAGTTCCTGAAGTGCACACACAAGCACATGCTGACTTGCTGTTACATCTGTTGTATTAATTTTTGTTTCCAAGTTACCATCACTTATTGCAGCATCTGATAACACAATAAAAGAAAATCACCATGAAATCATTACCAAAATCAAACAAACAGATGGGAGAAAGGTTTTTGCCAAAGAAGCTGTTTTTACTACTAAACGAGCTTTTACCACTTTTATTATTGTTTTCATAAAGGGTTACCTTCACTGAGACAAGTACATTTCTTTTACTAAAAGGATGGCGTAGTAACATCTGTGAGGGCAATTGTGTGGATAAATGGAAAATACCAAATTACTTATCTTTACATCATAGGGAACAGCAGCTAGCAAGAAGAGTGCTATTGTCTGCCCTACCAAAAGTAACTTGAATAAGACATATTTTCATATATCTGGCCAGATTTTACTGCATCGTAGGGAAAAAAAAGGAAGAAAAGAATGAAATCTTGCAAGGTCAAGCAAGTGGGAAGGCAGAGATATGGAAGGAAGAGAGAGGGAAAAATATTATGTTTTTTGAAGGTTTATATTTTGAGACACAGATCATTATGTCTCTTTAGACATAAAACATTTAGATATTTAAATAGATACAACATATACACCAGAGAACAACAGGTTATGTCCAGGATTCTCTTTCTTCTCCTCCAGAAGGACAGTGGTGGAAGATCAGAGGCATTTTCTGGAAGCAGTGTACAAGACCTTATCATGCAAGAGATCTTTTCTCTCCATGAGAAATGCTCATGTGTCATTTAGGAACAAATGCTTCTTTTTTGAACCTTCAGTAGTCTCAACTGCTCTGAAGAGGAAGGCAGGATCTGACTAGACATGCATTATCTGGCAATCTAACTTACTTTACAATACTGCCTGTATACTATGATTGCAATTATTTCATTTGTTAATGGTTAAAATTTTATTTGCCAGGAATGGAATGTCAAAAAAATCTGTATATACTTATGTGGGTACACACAGACACACACAAGCAAATAACCAGCCCAAGCTAAAAACAAAACAGTCCAGCAAAAGCCCTTTACATTATCATGGTAATAAATCAGCACTATATATTCTATTTCTGCAGATTCTGGATTAGGTAATTGGACAATCACTTAAAAAAGGAAAAACAGAGGCCCGAATGGATAATCTTGTTAGACCCATACCTACAACTTTCTTCAGTTTCCAGATGGCCTGACAAATCTCCTTGGCAGCTGCAATCTGAGCCTTTTCCCCAAGCAGGCCTCCTACTGTAGCTCGAAGGATGAATGAAACACAGCGGCGGCAGCCGATAGCATCCACGGCACTCTGAACAGCCTTAGGGTGAGACTGAGACACCAGATCTAGAATATGGGATAGGAAGGCAGAGAAGCTCCTTTCAAGCCATTGTGCTCCTAATGTAGAGACAAATACCACATACGCCTGAAAAGAGATTTCAAGAGAAACATACTTTAGAGCAAAATATGTGGAAATTCACTGCTAACTATCCTACATGCTTATTTTTCAAATCTTCACATTGCCACAACTAGAACACTAAACTGAAATGATTTATAAATTTATGCATCCATAAATAACATACGTTCTCACTTTTAGGTATCTGCAATTTTTTTATTTATGTATTATTTTAATTTCTAAAAATAATTTAAATTACTATCAAAATTGTTATGGGTCCCTTCCAAGTCAGTGTATTCTGTGATTCTGCACTAGTAATATTGCAGCCTGCTTTGACTGTAAGTTATTTTAAGCTGCTTGCCCATGTCATCTCATTCCAGAGTGTGAGAAATGGCAGTTTACCCTGCACAGGCACTTGTTATGTAAAACATTGTGTTTGTTCTCACTGAACAACAGCTTCCAGCTATTTAACATTCTGCACATGAACCCCAAATTTAATGTATGAATGCATTTTGAGAACTACCATGTTACAAAACTATAACCCATAACCCAGAGAAAATCTGGTTATTAAAGGTCTGAATCAGGGAATATTTGCAGCCCCCAAGCACTGTTCTTCAACCCAATGAATTTTAATAGTTTGCCTTGCAATGGAGGTACCAGAAAAAGACTGTCACCACAAAGAGAAAGAATGCAGAATCACTTTACAAACCTAATCACCACAAGACCATTTATTTCACCACATAATAAGCTCCCCCACAATTGGCCTTCTATGTGCATATGTTGGATGTTTTTAATGAATAGATCAAGAAAACAGAATACAAAAAAAGAGAATATGCAAATGAGCACACAAAATTCCTCATAAGAAAGGAACTTTCTGCTACAGCTTATATCAATCTATTTTCAACTACTGCTTATATCAATCAATTTCTGTATTTACCTCATACATACCTTGTCTTGTGTCTAATATTCACAACAAAATTACTCATGTAAAAGAAAGGGAACTATTGTAGACCAAATAATTATACTATTAGATCCTGTTAGCAGCTTATTGTTCTTGACAAATACTACTTAGGCTTCATAATGCATCAGTACATTACCCTGGTTTTACAGATTTGAAACCTGAGGAATTTAACAGGATAAAGACTTGTGAAGAATGATATTGCCATGGCTACATTTTAAACTCTGTCTTGAACTTGGCTTGAACAAATCTAAAATCTGTATGTAAGAAGTCATCTTCAGAGCCTTTCTTATTTTTAAATTCATAATAAGCTGCAACTCACTAATTAATACATTTTTTAACTGCAAGTGTTTTCTATTCACAAGCACTGAATAATTCACAATTTTTCAAGCATTTTTTGTAGAAACATTGCACTATTTAAACTGTTCTGGTACAGTTTGAGTGTACCATCTAGCACAGGTACTACTGTGTTAACATAGATACACATGAAAAAGGAGACAATTTCCAAAAACCAGTACAAATAGTCAAAACATTCAACCGAGATATCTGATATATACCTGGAAAACTAATAAAACTACCATGTATATAGAACACCCTGGAAATCTCTGGCATGCATTTTCTAGGCAAATAGCTGTCAAGGTATTATTGTTCCCTAGCTTTTCTCTCTGCCAAAATTTCATGCTTCCACTCAGCACGACCTGAGCATAGAAGACAATTTGTAGTACCTTCTAGCTGTTTCACTGCAAAATCTGGCAGCTTGTATCAGTAATGCAAGCTAATTTAAAGATCTTTTCCACAGAAGTTGAAATGTACTGACAAACTGCCTTACTGGCAAAGGTGGTTTTCATATAGCTGTGGGACTGTAACATACTAAAATAATCACAGCTACTTGTACATAAATGTTCATCATGACCTTTAGTCTTGAGTCACAAGTTTCACATTTTAATATCTACAATTCAGCATGTTTACATTTAAGACAATATTTACAGAATGAAGCCAACCTGATATTATCTGAAAAATTTGTACTGCTTTTACCAGCAGGCACTACATGGCCTGGCTTCGGTCCTGTTCACTTTATAAGATTCTATGCTTTGAGCATCCTGGTACATAGCAAAACAGATGCTGGTTTTTTTCCACTAAATTCTTTTCCTTATTTTTCATGCACTTATTCAAAGCAGAAGCAACCTTTCAGAACTAGACTTGGAATTCCCTGTACAGAAGGAAACTATTTCAAGTTCAAACATTTCTTGTAACTTCTCCCTTTAATTTTCAAATTTAAGGAAATAAGTTTTAAATTTAAAAAAATTATTTATATCACTCATTTGAAATTCATATCATGTGAAGCTTTCACAAGTAGTACATATTTAATTTTTAAAATGTCAGACTCTTGGGTAAACAATATGCAACATCAGAAGTCTTTCTTTTCTTTCTAGCGTGACTCAAGATGTAAATCCTTATTTTGAAATGTATACATTTCATTACAAATACAAAAAAAGGACGAAAGAAGAGATATATACAGAGCAAAGCAATTATACAAATGTTTGGCAATCTCAGAAAATCATAACTGACGTAATCCAAACCTGGGTGACTCCAACTCTAACATCTCTGCTGACTGAACTGGTCCCTTTCAACATATCACCACTGGCTCGCAGAAATCCACAACTTCCACGCAGAAATCCAGTTCCCAATAGCTCCATCACATCTTCCAAAGAGACTCTGCGGAAGTTATGCTTGGTGGAGGCTAAGAACAGATGTACATCTTTAGAGGAATAGTTCAAAAACCTTGCTATATTTCACAAGTAGAGTTTCAACTCTCTTAATTTTAGTAAAAATAATTTGCACAAACTCAGTAGCACAATCAAATCCAAATACTGTTTGAGCATAACTTCACAACAGAAACTAGGACATTTTAGCTCTCAATGCTCCAGCAAAACGAAGTATTTCTCAAGTTTTTCTTCTTTAACTACCTTTAAGTAGTTGAAGCCATTACTTAATATGCATATTTACATTTACCCACCCTCAGTATTTACCACCTATGCTCCTTCTGCAAAAAAGGTCTGTAAGGTCTACTCCTACCACCCACAGCTTCATGGAAGTCCTGGTTCTTACATATTACAGCTTACCAGCAAACACAACCTCTATTCCAAACCTCAGACAGGACAGATCCCCCTCTACTAACTTAGCCAGATAAAGACACAGCTACAGGTCCTCTTAGAAAAAATATCAAGTCACCTTAGCATTAAGATAGTCCTCTAAAAGAGTGAGAAAAATAAAATATGCTTGCAAGTGTTTAGGAAAATTATCCATCCCAAATTCCGATTCCAGTGCTTTATTTCTTGTAGAAACCTCATTTAAAATCCATGCTGGGACACGTACGTGTAAACTTAGCACAATGACAGCACACTATGCAAACTGTCCTGATATTTTCACTGCATTTTTCATTCTCTTTCAAGATTTCAAATGAGAAAAGGAATGAGAGGATTGGAGATAAAGATGTCCAGAAAAAAAATTTAACAGAACCCCCTCAATATCAGCAGGTTATCAGATGCAATGCACAAATTTCAGGAGTACAAATTTCTTTATGTACTGCTCCTCCACCTCTCCCCCAGCCCCTTCTAGTCCCCATCTAGCTTCTGCCCCACTTAGCTCTAACTTCTTTTTAACTAAAAATAACTAAAATAAGGACAAAACTCCTTGAAATAGCCAACCAAATAATTTATAAGCTTCTTACATAACCTTATCTTAGAGCCTTAGAAATAACAAGTACATTGCTTACATAGATTAAAGGAAACTAATGAGTCTATAAAGAGGTCAGAATATTTTTTTATTTTATTGAGAAAAGTGCTGGTTTTTTTCCTGTAACACAGTAGTTCTCTCCAAAAATTTCTGGGGGAAATACTTTGTAAACCAAGGCTTCAGAGTCTACAATACAAATACACAGCCTCAAGGATTTTGAGAGACAGTAAGTTGGGCTGAAAGGCATGTCATTTTGTCATTTGCTCGTTGTTGCACTGAAGGTCTTCTCTGCTGTCATTAAAAGCAGAACAATCAGTCTGAATCAAACTTATTCTGCATCCTGTTATATACTGCTTAGATTAGACGTTTACCTTGGGGCTTCTAAGACTAAAACCACTCAGTCTGAACACACAAAGTATTGGAGATGGTAACTTGGTGCCAGGATGCTTCAGTCAACTCAAGTACTGCTACACACCTGTTGTGTGAACAAAACTGCCTGCTAATTTCTGCTTCTGACCATACTTACACTGCTATCCACTGACAATCCAGATGTTGCATCGACTACTGCAGAAAAACAGCTTGAAGGTATCCTTAACTTCTTAGTCTGACAGAGAGACTGCCTCAAATCTTAGTTATTTCTAAACTGCTTAAATTAATCTCGCTTTTCAATTCCTGAAGTTACTAATTTTTCTCCATACAACAGCAATCTCATAGTGGAGAAAAAGTTTTACTAACTACTTTCCATTGTTCATTATTATAGATAGATAGATAGATAGATAGATAGATAGATAGATAGATAGATAGATAGATAGACAGACACAACCAAAAACCAGCACTTCACAAGAAAAAAGTTAGAAAAAAGACCAAACTAGAGATATGAACAGTCAAAAGAAGCTTACAATGTGATTTTACTTCAGGCTTCAACAGAACTTGAGAGTTTCTTATAATCTGACAAAATTTTACAGATGTGGAATCAGCAAAGAAAGCACATGTTTTACCTGTTATCTGCTTAGATGTTAGAGCTCTAGCCAATATTGTGCCTAGAAGTTTTGAAACTGCTAATCGTACATCATAATTGGAACCTTCAAAGGATTTAAAACACAAGGTAACAACACTATCCAGGTCCGTACTCCACATAAATACTGCTTCATTTTGAAGTTCAAGAAGACACTAGACAAAAAAAGGGAAATAAAAGTGTTTTGACATAGAAAAGCACTCAGTAAAAATTTTAGTTTGCTACACAATACACTGAGTTCTCCCTAACAAAATAAACACCTTGCTTCATACTAAAATTACTTTTATTTTTTCTGCCGAGTTAATATCAAAGGAACACACATAAGCAAAGAATATTTATACTTCTGTGTTCATTGATCATTAAAACAGAATTTTATGTTTTAGGGAGCTACTTTCAACAGCTATTGGAGCAGTTTACCTTAGCAGCAGCACAGCGGACAGCCATGGATCGATCTGTCAAACATGATCGGGCAGCTTTGTAAATATCTCTGTGACAGGGGATAGCAGCAGCTCCTAAACCATTTAATATATTTTGCAAACTAAGCATGATTTCATAACGACCTTGAGACTGAAAAATGAAAAAGACAAATGTTAAAGTTTTGTAACCCTAAGTTCCTTGGAAATTCAAAATACCAACTACTGAAATAGGTAAGAAATGGCTGAGTCTTTTAGAGATCTATTTATACTGAAATAACTTCAAGCAGATGACTCACCCCAAAATTCTATAAGCAAATGAAAATAGTAATTCTATGTTCTAATGAAAAGCAATAATTACAAGTATAAAGCCCAAAACAAAAAGTACAAGCTATAGAAAAAATGTTCTCATTAATAATGCAATTAAATTTTCTAATTTATCAATACTTTCATGAAATCAGATAAAGAAAAGCTGTGATCCATCCTTTTATAGTCATAATCCATTAACTCTAGTACTTCTTTAGAATTTAGGCACTGATTTTTATCTGACTTTTCACAAATTTTTTTTGTGTTTTGGTATCATGCATTTTCTCTTATTCATTGGTCCAGCTACCAGCACTAAAAATCCTTTTATTTTTCCATTCATTTTTTAAACATGCTGTTCCAATACCTCTGCATTCTTCATTGCTTTAAGCACATTCCCAACGGTGTCAGTAAAACTGTTTCCCAAAATTCTTCCCAATTTTTTGTATAAATAGCCCAAGCATACCACCGCAGCACTAAAACAAAAGCAAATCCAAAGACGCGTGAAAATGGATGCACTAAGAGATGAAAGGGATTAAGATGACTGAAGTAATCAATGTGCAAACAGCAAAATAACTAAACAGGATGTCCCAAAAATGTAAGTGGATCATCAAAAGGGAAAAAAATGGTCTGTATGTGGCACATACCCTCTAGAAGAAATGCAGATACAAGGGCTGCTAAAGTAACTGGGATAATACAAGAATTCAGGTAATAGAATCTTCCAGTACATTTTACAAGAGGAATAATTCTCACATCTACCTTTAAACCTTAATTTCTTACTAAGCATGCTCTGTGTCATGCTGCAGCAGATGCTGCCAGAAGTAGTCAGGGACAGGTTTATTTACAACTTGATGGTTGACACCAGACTGCAAATGGTCTAGTAATTACAATTCTGTCATTTATGTATCACAGTATGTAATAAAGAAATACCTTGAAGGAAACAAAACTATAAACCCACATCCCTTTCATTGTAGACAGATTCTGAATTTAACATTCAGGAGAAATATCTGACAAACAGATTCTGTGTGCTCACTGGCCTTTCCTTTAGCAAAGGCAAAAATGCTAATATTGAGAAAAAAAAAAAAGAAAGAGGTGCCTAATCCTTTGAATAATTAGTTAATGAAAACGCTTTGGTTTTGTATTGACAGATCTAGAACAGATCTATAAACCAATTAATTTCTTGAATACAAAGAGAAAAAGAATTATATGCTTAACCAGCTTTCAGCTCTTTTCCAGACCTACTTAAATATGTGGACATTGCTGAGCATCCCCTTCAACAAACATTTTGCTTGTTCCCCAACTGAATTCAAGTTCCTCATACATAATTTTAAATTCTCATACTGAATACATTCTTAATTTTAAAAAAATATTTAATATTTACAGTAATTCCCTAAATGCACAGTAAGAAAAACAAACCTAGTATCCTTTATCTCTTATTATACTACAATATTACTTTCATTAAAAGCCTGGTTTTGTTATTGCTTTTATCCAACTCAGTACACACCAACAATTTGGATTTAAATTTTGTTCATGGTATGCCTGGGAATGAAATTACAATTTTCCAATTTCCCTTCCAAATTGAGCATCTGATGGTCACACGTAGTCTCCTTAATAAAGTAATAAGCTGCATTCATGCTGCATGACCTGTTTATCTGATTTGGTAGAGCACTCACATCATGCTGAGTTTTAGTAGCAGGTGAGCACCTAACTAAGGTTTTGTTTAAAATGCTTGCCTAAAACATTTTCATCTTCCACATATAGGAAAGAAGAAAAGTGATAATCTATGAGATAAAAGACTAATTCACTGGAATCTCTATTTAAAGGAGTTCCCAGGTGTATCAACATATTGTGAACACTGACGGTGAAGTGTTGCTACGAGACAACATGGGCATGCATGCTAAATGTGGACAGATGGCAAAGACAACACTTTAATCAAGGTCAAAACAAAACAAAAAAGCAGTTTTTCTACACTGAACACCAAGTATTTAGTATATTTGCAACCTAGGATGAAAGATTTTACTCAACACACAGTTCTGTAGTTCCAATTATTTTCTGTAGCCTGTTGTCCCCGTGTCAGTTCTACCAGAAATCCCTTTACCAAAGCTTTATTGAAGAAAATCACATTTTACAATTACCTTTTTCTCCATCTCTTTCTTCCTCTTCTTACCACTGCTTACATACCCAGGAACAGGTGGTGTACACTGCCACCTCTCTCCCTCTCCCCCAGCTACTACTCAGCATTCTGGCTTTGATCATCTCCCATTTCTGTTTTACTGCCAACGGCCTCCCCTATCCCTCCTTGCTGTACTGACATCACCCACTTTATCCAGTGTGGTGCATCACAGCTGAAGTGGGAAGACCTGCAGAGCTCTGCTCCACACCACAATTTAACGCCAATGTTAATGCACATAATTGTTAAGAATGTAGTATAGCAGTAATTTACTTTGCAAGACTAAGATCCTTTACAGCAAACTTATTCCTAACTCAAAAGACTGTACAAGAGATCAACTGGAACAAGGAGGAAACAAACAAAAAAAAGGTATAAGAAAATACAACTTACTCCTTGCAAAATCTATTTTCAGGAATCCTTACTTGTGTTGTCAGAAACAGGTTTAGCATCCAAACTAAAGGAGGAAGAGAGATCCTGCTCTGCTTTCAATACCATATCATTAATGCAAAAGAATGCTCATCTATCTTTACTACCTTCTATCTCATCTTTATTACCTTCATCTTTAATTTGCCTCACTGTAGTGAGAGATGTGCATAATTTTGGGAATGAAGGTTATTCATAACATTTCTGCACATAAAGACTTGGCTTCACATTCAGAAGTAGCCGTTCATGTTTCTCTACTCCGTTGGTTAGGCTTTCAGTATTTAGTTACGAACATCTCAGATGTTTTTAACTATATCCAGTTTCCCACCTGAATTAAGAAATGTATTCAGCAACTGTCTTTTATACCGGCAGTTGTGCTTGTCTGTTTTACTGCTCTTCTCAGCACTATTATTACCTTTTCCTTGTTTTTGAAGCACCTGTCATCTCATAACTCTGTTATCCATTGTTGGTATTCTCCCTGGCCTGATTTTCATTTGTCTGGCTGAAGACCACCAGGTGTCTTCTACTCTTTTGGTTCCTGATACATAGACAACATGGACTACCAGCACAATCTTTGTTTTATCACATATTTTGTGGCAGTGAACACAGATGCATCTCACCCCTTAAACCAGTCTCATTACTACTGGATCTGAAGCTTGAGGGTAAAAACACACTTACAGTTTTGTAGGCAGATAACTTGGTGAGTCATCTTTACTCCGAATGAGTTCATTGCATTTGTCAATTGTTTGGTAAACAGAAAAAGTGTCTCCAGTGCTATAAAGTACAGCTAAATTCTTGGCAAGAAGCCGTCTAGTAGGAGGTCCTGGTGAATTGTTTAATAAAGAAGTCAATTGTTCAACCAGTTTCTTCTGGTTTTCCCTTATGTCAGCCTGGAAATAAAATCAGTAACCAGTTAAAATTCAGTTAAATTTAAAAGTTAGTTACAGATGATTAATTCAAATTATCTTTACTTTTCATTATTACCATTCTGATAATGACATTCTGAACTACAAATGAACATTTTATTGCATTTTTATACTTAAAAAAAGACATTACAAGTATGCAACTATTTTATTCTTCTTAAAAACCCAACACTTTTTTCAGAGCATAATTATTGCTAGTAGCGTTTCAAGTGTATTTTCCCTGTGGCATGTCCATGCTTAAATCTTTCACCAACAAAGCTGCCTTTTCTTTCTTTTTTTAATGCCTGCTTTAAAATAAAAGAATTCATAGATATATAGTAAGTTTAATAGCAAAGAACTTTAAAGAAGAAGCTGAGTTTCAAGAATTTGAGCATTAGAAAAGAAAGGACTTCCTTAAAACAATTATCCAGTCTTATATACATTTTTAATACTCTTAAAAAAAAAGAACCTGGCAGTGTTTTTCATTTATGTATTTTCATCACAAATAACAACACTTAAATAGCATTATGTTAGTTGGTTTATTCTTACATGTCTACATAGCCGACTCAATATATACTAAACAGTGAATCAAACAATTGGAGAGTTGGCTGGAAATAGATCTTCTATCATTTAACTAAGAAAATTTTAAAAAAACCCAAAAAACAAAGAGAAAGATGTTACATTCCTGCTTGGTAGAGAAGAATCAAATAATTGTGCAAAACTAGGTGGAAGTATTACTGACATTCTTCATATTGGGTCTGCAAAATCTTGCAGTAGTAATAGGAGTTAAAAACAATTAAAATTCCTTTCACTGGACAAGTGGCTCTGTCGCTAAAAGGGCTGTGACCAAGAACTTATAACATTTAGAAAGCTCCCGCTAACACTGAATATATTTTTACTCCTTGTACATACAATACATGAGAGAAATAACATTGCAGGCTGCTCTTTGATTTTAAACAAAATAATAAAAAGATGGGTTTTTCTTCTCAAGTCTTATTACACTTACTCTGCTAGTCACTGGTAAAAGTTTTTCCAAAAACTGTAACCATTCAAAAATGAACTCTGCTTTTTGAAATTCACCAAGCTGGTTATATGCTTCTTCATTAAGCAGTAAACTGTGAGCTAACTCCATTCCTTGAACTTTTTCTCAAATCTTCTAACAGTGCGGAATGAAAAAAATTCCAACGAACTACCAAAACTACATTAATCAGTTTTCTTCCTCATTAATATCTGGCAAATCAGAAGTTTGAACACCTAAACAGAAAAAGAAAAAAAGAGTTAATAAAAAGTCAACAAACACATATAATACATTAATGCTAGACTTACTAAAATTAAAATTTCAAAGGAAAGCCTAACATAGAAAGGAAACTATAGTAGTTTTATTTAGATGTCCTTAGTAATACCAAGTGTTTTTGAAAATGAGATAACGGTCTTGATGTAATATGCAAGTTGAAGTTAAATACACACCTGAATATATCAGGACTGATTTTCCTTCACCTTGTTTTGCATGAAGTGAGATTTTCCAGTCCTTAATCATATATCTGAAAGTAATGACCAACTGACCTCAAACATAATGATTTGGTTCAAGAACAAAGTGCAGCAAAAGCCGCAACCAACAACTAACAAACTTCTGGGAATTATATTCACAAATATAAATGCCGACATATTATTCAAACACTTTTGGTATTCTCAAAATTCTCACTTTTATGCCAAGCAAGGCATAAAAAGCCCCCAGAATTTCATTGCTGGGCAAACCTCTAATAATCTCTTCTGGAAAAAAAACCCAAACTGAAACTTGAAAAGATTGTTTCATAACTCAAATTTCTAAAGAAGCTATGTTTTACTTTTGTCTCTCAGACTATTTTGAGAACTTACACACTGTTGATAAGCAAACCAAGATGGAAAATACTTCTAATGATATCTTCCCCCCAATATCTAAATGCCATGTAGCCTCAAAATATAAAATAGAATATTCTGTAGGCTTCACAAATAAAAACAGGGAGATTCTGGTAAAATTTCAACCATCTTTTAAACTCTCAAGCAAGTTATCCTTTTCAGAGGTCACTAAGACTGCTGAATACAGCTTTTCCTATGCAGTAACAATATTATAGTGTAAAGTGATCCCTCAAGTAGTAGGTAGGCAATACAAAGCATTGGTAAATAATTCAGTACTCATGTTGTCATCAAACACAGAGCAGAAGGTTACCTTTACCACTCACAATGTGAGTACATTATGTAAAATGTACTCACAAAAAAAAAAAATTATTCACATTTAATTTATCATCATGAACTGTCACTTCAAATCTACCTGAAATAACAAGCAGCTTGACAAGGCGCCACACTATAAAATGGCAAGCAGATCTAAATATATATAGCACATTATACCTCGACATATTTTTTCTGCCTAGGTACATAGAAGTTCACAATTTATCAGTTATATCACTCCTACAACACTCACAGAATTCAGCTCTATCCTCGCATTTTGAAACATACAAAAAAAAAAGTAGGATTAAGTGTAGAGTTTCATCACTGCTTAGCATGGAAATGACATGTGTAAGTCACAAATGCTCCTTTTTTCCCCTCACCCAAAGTCTGTTTAAATGTCTACCATATCAAAACCACCTACAACCACAGCAACTTGCTCAATTTACATACCCATCTCAGGATTACAACTCACAGTTGTTTTTCCTAACTGAAAAGAGCAGAGTTTGTTGTCAGACACTGGCACTTCACTCACCTAGCAGATAATTTCTCCTCATTGTAAAAACTGTCTCTCTGCTGCTCCAGGCTTTTGTATAAAGGATGTTAAGAACTCAGTTTTCTAGGAAAATAATTAATAAAAAGATCAATGTTAGGAATGAAAGCATATAAGATACAAATGTTTCTACAGAAAATAAGAATTCCAAAGCCTTAGAATACCAGCAATGTTTATTAAGTAATAGCTCATCAAAAAAGACTGGACCTCCATGAATATTATTAGCTCTTTATATACTACATTTAAATTCAACAGACCCACCATATACACCACACAACTGGGGTAATTTAACTACTGAAATCACCTTTCTCATTTCTGTTTTTTTTAACTCAGTTTAATGCTAAACCAGTAAAAAGTAAGTTCAAACAGCATTAGAACCACAATAATTTTCTAGAAAGACTATCCAACAACCATCAGAACTGGCAAAGGTGATGCAACTGTTCTGAAAAATTCATGTACAATACTATCAATACATGACATGAGGATTATCAACCCATTCTCCTAGCCTCCAGATATAATTTTAATATTAGAATTCACAGGCAAAAACATTTCCTTTCAAAACTCATTCAACTTGAACTTATTCTGGTAGAACATAAAATACAAGTTGCATGTTATTTTAAAAGCATTCACTTTTCAATCACTCTTCAAAAGACTAATGCTGAAAACAAATAAAAAGCACATGTAGATATCAGAGTAATCCAAACTTCTTTTTGCCAGGTGAACCAGTGTTCAGCCTGCTGAAGAAAAGGTTCAAGATGACCTCACAGCCTTCAAAAGGGTAGGTGACCAAGAGGGTGAAGACAGACTGTTTACTTCATAATTAATACCAAGAAGCTTCCCTCTTGATAGAAAAAAAAAATTCACTTACTGTAAGGATTATCGGCCATGGGGACCAGTGTTGAGACACTGCAGAAAGCTCAGGGGTTTCTAACACTTGACTGGAGAAAGCCCTAAGCAACACCATCTCAAGTTACAATAATAACTTGTTTCTAAATGAAACACTCCAATTGTTTAAGCACACATTTACAAAACCAATATAAATTTATTTATTTTTAGCCTAAATTAAAGAAAGAAACAAATGTTCTGGTGCAGTTGCTGATCTCTATAATGAACACCTGCTAACATGACCAGAAACACTACTGTTTCTCAAAAAAGACTATTAGGACTGAATTAAAAGGCTGTCTGCTTACTATGCAAGGATTAGTTTTGTAGAATCAGAACTGTCCATGCAGGAAAAAAAAAATTAAAATCACAGATCTGATCTTTCCACTGCTAATCAACAAGCAAACCTCAATTCCATGAACCTGTATAGAAAGCAGCATACTCCCCACCCTATGCAAAAAACTTATTTCAAACACTTATTCCCTTCAATAAGCTGTAAGCCTGCACACCAGGGACACTTATGAAGTTTCAAAAGTAATGATAAAAGAAGGGCACATGCATACAAACTTGGGAGAAGCAGGGCAAGAATGTAGGGCATTAAGTTCTCCTGCAGCACACTGGTTTTGCAGAGAACAGAGCAAAAGGCAAAGTGCTCACAGCGCAAAGCTGAACACAAGCACAGAACTTGGGAACGAGCTGCACTGGGTTAATAACTGTGTCCTTGTTATGTATACAACATGTTTCCAGGCAATTTCTAAGGAGAAGAAAACATCAAACCCAAAGCCACAGTGTCCAGACAGGGTGGGACACTGCTCTAACTGGAGGTGTGGCACATCCAAGCTCTGGGCTGGTCAAGCACCAGGAAAGTCAGCAACTGGAGCTGCTTGGCCATCCTCAGCCCCAGTACATCAATGCAAGCACAAACTAAGCACGTAAAGATGAGCCTCTATTTACAAGAAACCCGTGTTTAGAAATGCTGAATTATTTGATAGTGCTTTACCCCCAGCGATATAATTTTGATGCTTCTCAATATGAAAAAGAAATCTGGGGAACAAATGTGAAATTTAATTAAATGAGATGTATGCTACGCCATCAACCAAACTAAAAAGGTACATATGCCTGATGAAATCTTCATTGGCCAACCAACATGATGCACTAGCCTTTTCATTTTGTCTTTAGGTAACTGAAGTAATTACAAGAACTACTTTCCCATCAGTACTACAAGAACAGATCAATCAAAAACTCCTCCTTTTTTTCTCCTGTGAGCTAAGTTTATTTTACATTTACACTATGCTACAAAACTGGCAAAAAGATTTATTGGCCAAAGCAGAAGTTGTTCCTACTTACTATTAAAATTTTTCTTTCATTTATCAACTGCCAACTTGACAAGCAGGATTGTTCAAGACAGGTCAGAAAAGAGCACAGAAAAGCTCTTGGAGCAAACACTAGATGGAATGTCACCCTGTAAATTGAAAGGAATACAGGGTACATCAAGCATTAAAAGGCAACAACAACAGTAATGTTGAAATTTCTGACCAACCACAATGAGAAAAAAGGGACCTGTAGTTTTTAAATAAAAAGTGACTCATCCAGGGTAAGACTGATCTGAGTAGCTGCCTTTAGCTACTGTCTTTCAAATAGCAGAACCAACAGACCACCCATGATACAGTTATAACAGAGTACAAAACATAAATAGATCCATTATGTGGATCAAGCTCCCTTCAAGCTAGGTAATCTCCTCAGGCTTTAAAAGATGAGGGAAGCGGACCATAGTTTGCTGTGTATCTTTCACATGGAAGTCTAAGTCAAAACCTGTAACATTAGCAATGAAAAAGCTATAAGCAATAATGGAAACTTAATGAATTTCACTCTTCCTCTTCCTTCCAACTCTTGGCCTATTTTGCTTATGAACAAAAAAATAAGAAGTATCAAAAAAAGTAATCTGCAATATAGCAAACCTAACTGATCTCTCACTAAAATCAGCCTTTAAAGCATGACTCATTATTTCAATGAAGAGTGACACAAGTAATGGAAACTATTCCACAGACCAAGTTTGTACTTACAAACTTCTTTTCTTTTAGAATTTTTTACATTTGATTTCTGATCCACCAGTTTGTCTCTCTTTCATAGGAACAAGTGCTGCTTAAACAGAAATCTGGTCAACCTCAGTTCTCTGAGCATGAGGCTCAGGTGAGGATCTAATGAACAATCTAGATGAGGGTCTAAGTCCTTTATACCTACGTTGTAGTGAAGAAAATAAAGTGCCGCTTACCTTAGTAACAGTTATTTATATCTTTCTAATTTTAAAAGTATTAACATAATTCTGCACTAAATCTGATATAAGGTAATAAACATGTAGATTCAATTTTGTACCAATGACTAATCTAGCAGATACACAAGTGCATAGTATTCCTCTAAGAAACTACTGCTGTTACTCATTGACAGTAATGAGTAACAGTAAAAAAACAATAATGAATAATAGTAATGATTAAGATGAAAAATGACCAGTAATAATAACAACCACCAGTGTTTTCATAACAGCTGCCATTGGGCTGACTACACAATCAATGCCATAACCATCCCACTGCTGAAAACCGGAGCTGAAGAACATTTGCTAGCTTCAAGATGACCCTCACTGCACTGCAGTGGTATTTTAACTGACTTCAAATCCACGTTCTTGCCTTCAGAAAGCAAGATTTATTATCATCTGCCTAACAAGTGAACCAACAGGTTCCAGAGAAAGCCTTCCAGCCTGACACGTTTAATTCCAGCCATTAACAGTTGAGATCAATGTTACTCCTGCAGCCCTGTTTAAAAGTTTAATGGGATGATCGTTAGCAGTGCATCTGAGCTGACTGCACGGAGAGACATCGATGCTCAAACCTGTGTTACACCCTTGCACGTACCCGTTCAGTGTCTTCCAAACATCAACAAAACTCCTGCCCAGCCCCCTTGGACTTACTTCTGACAAGAGAAACGGAGTATGATGGTCTTTGCCAGCTGGGCAGAAAAACCTTAAAGCACCAGCCAAACGCAGCTACTCATGAATGAAACACAGACCAAAATTCAATAGTTACAGGGTACTGGTTATGCTAGTAGGCAAAATAATGAGGCCCCAGGTCTGGAGAAGGCAAATTGTGCAGGTTCAAACTCCAGCAACTTCAAATGGGCCATATGACGGCCCAGGATATTTACAGCACACACAGAAATAATCTGATTTAAATAAACAACAATTACAGAATCTCGGTAATTTCATAGGGAATAAAAATGAACTTAAATGAGTTGGGAGTTTAGACACTGGAAATATATCAGAGTGGGAATATTCAACAAATAAATATGTTTATAATTACTGGGAAGACAGAGCAGCCTTTGTTTACTTACAGACTTCTACAAACTATTACCAACTAACTCACAGAGGCAAAGACTGCCTCAAAATCTTCAGTTAGAGAAGGCAAAGCTAAACAAGAGCATTAGTGTAAGTGAATCAGTATTGCCACATCCTTTGAGTGGCAGGATCCCCACCATTCAACTGATTTGTACATTTTTTTCTATATACACAAGCTTTAAATTTTTGCTCCACAGAGCCACATGAAACAAGAGCAGGTAACTGCTGCTCCCAACTAAACAGTGACCCCTCTGTACATGTTTTATGTTCAGTAATGCTTATCACTCGCAGCCTTTCATTCAACAACAACAACAAAACCACCAAAACAAACACAAAACAAAAAAAACCCCAAATAACTCTGGGAATTTCATGTGCCCTTTTATTGCTTTCTTGTATGTATTTTCAAAGAAACATACAAGCAAACGTAGGAAATTTCAGCACCAAGACAAGAAGAGAGGGGAGGAAAAGAGAGAGAGAAATTTAACTCCCCTTAAGACTGCTTCTTTAGCAGAAACACTGACTGATTAAATACTTCATGAAGAGCTTTAAGAACAACTTATGAAACCAGAGCCCAGTCTTTCAATGCCTACACACACATACCCGAATTTGTCGCTCATTGGTCTCATCAATTTGAGCCAAATTACCCTTGGCATCAAACTGAGAAATGCTTTTCATCCAAAATTAATGCAGAGCCATAAAAATGCCAGGTATTTTGCAGTGTTATGTTACATTGGGCACTAGTAGAGAAATTTGAAGCCAAGTATAGAGAAGACGGGACCAACAGTGATGTCCGACTGCAGTTTGCAGGAACAAGCCACAAGAGAAAGTCATCACAAGACCACAACTCAGAGCACATAGAAAAGAATACCAGGCCACAGAGGAGAAAGTTCAAAATTTTAAGGCTTTTAAATCAAGCAGAACTATAACTCTTAATATCAAATTATGAGTGCATTAGCATGTGAAAAACACAGCAAATAAATCCCACAGTTGAGTACTCCAATGTTTTATTGCATATTCTACACTATAGTGGGACTCAGTTAATCTCACACATCTTCCTTTTTAAATAAAAATATGTACACATTTGCATCACATGCTTATCCCCAACTGCAAAAAGCAATTAAGAATCTATGTGATTATGAGCAACAAAAAATAACAGATGATAGCAGAACCACTTCCTCTAGTTACTGCTGAAGATTTCAGACTAGGACAACTTCCCCTTACATTATATTTTTGTATGCAATTATTCTGTTAAGAAACATGACTCCGAAATCATAGATGTTGCAACAAGACACTTTTTCAGTCTTTCCTCTTAATATTGCTCTGGATGAAGAAATTTGCCACAGGAATGCTATGTGTGTATTGTCTCACTGAAAATTGGTAGCATTTTTGCAGGGACTTGTTAAAGATGCAACACAAGTGCATCTCCATGTATTATTGCATGCTCTACACATGTAGGTCTTGCAGTGTTCCCACAGCGTTTCAGGCTGTACTAAAGAACAAATATCATGCAGCCCAAACAGAATTCTTGTTAACTTCTCAGCGACTTCCATTTGTGTTGCAAAACAAAGGGGTTGTATTTTGATGTTTTGTGAATAATGATGCCCACACAAAGTACATGTCTACTCCCACAGGAACAGTTCCAAATGACTGGTTTTCCTACCAAAATGCTTATTAAATGTTTTTGATTTCCAAGTTTTGGAGGAACTACCCTGTATCTGAAAGAGGAATAAAGCTTAAAGGCAACAAAGACCCACGTGAAATCTATCAGAATTCTTGCTCTGGGCTCCCCAGTTTTAGAAATATTCGCTCAAAGAATGTGACCACCCACAATCCTCACACATAACAGTGACATTGATAAGAACTACAACACAATATACATTTGCTGAAGTGTGAAAGAAATGACAAGACAATGTCTTCTGGAATGCTGAATGATTTCTGTGAAGCTTTGAGGACAAAGCTTGACACAATTAGAGAAAAATACCCTGAACAAAGTGCCTGAAATTGCAATAGCTGTTTTAGCAATGCAAAATATTAAAGATATTTTTTAAAACAATGGAAAGACATTTATTCATAGTGTTAAAAAGTACAAACACTTTGCTTTCATGTTTCTTATTATCACTTTAATTTTTATCTCCACATGAGAAGAATTATTGCAGGAAACCGAAAAACAGCAACATTCAGTTACTGAGAAATATAAACAACTATTTCCTGAGCTCCACAGTGGGCACTACTGCCACACTCTGACCTCCCTGGCCCTCACAACTCTTGAATATTATTTAGGTTCATTTCTGAAAGTTACAGTCAAGAGATAAACTTGGCTCCATTACAGGGACCTCAGAACATTACTCTGTTTACAGTCAACCAGGCAAATTGCATACAAATAATTAACCAATGCTTTTAATAGTCACAGTATCCTATCTGATACTGACAAAGTGAGTTTAAAACATTTTCTTTTTCCCCAAAACTGGACTAAGTAAACTTCAGAAAGCAATAACTAGCTTCAGTCTGAATAAAAATGCATAGAATGCTTTGGGTTTATTTCTTTACAGATTTGAAACCTGGTGTGATAGCACTGCAAGTGCATGAAAACCACAGAAGTATAAACATCCACCTGCTAACAACAATATATAATAATTTCAATATATGCCTGAACTTTAGTCCTGAGAATGTTGTAGACAACATTGTTTATTTAATATACACAAAATATACCAAACTAAGTATGCTGACAGGGTGGGGTTTGTTGTTTGCTTGGGGGGTTTTTGTCACAATGACAGAAGTTCCAGGAAATGAAATTATTTGTTAAAATATTAAATTGACTTACAGTACGTGATGTATATGCATATGGATTATGCAGGCTGATTTGAGTCACCAATCTTCTGTTAAGGTAAATCCAGTCTAGCTTAGCATTAAATTAAGCCACAGGGAATTTTTGTTGAATATATACTGAAAACCCAGAAAAGGATACTTATTCTTCCTGAAAATCACTATAGCTTTTACTATGCTTGGACTTCAACTGCACTGAAACATTGACACAGAAATTTAGCAGCAGCAGCAGAAGCCCTCACAGATGCAAACTCTGCAGGAGACTTGTTTGGCAGATCAGAGATCACTATCCGGGCACAAATCACTGACATACCTCACTGCAATGTTTCATTCTCTAGGTATTTTATGTGGCTGTTCCCCAAAGAAAACTCCAAAACAGCTCAAAAATGTAACTGCCTAGAGGTTTAAAGCCTTTTTGGTCTGCAATGTAGATATAGATATACTGCGTGTCTTTTTAAAGGTTCTGCTACCTGAACTCAGTAAATACAAGTAAAAGCTGAATAAAATAAATGTCATGCAACCTGAAAATGTTTTTGTGAGAAGGTGTTTCTAATCTCCTGACTCATTAGGCTGTTCTGAATCTTAAAACAGAAGATCATCCTGCATTGATTAATAAAGTTTTTGATGTGTTCGCATAAAACATCATGAACTAGTCAGTAAGTCAGATATTTTACTGACTACAAAAACAATCCTGTGTTCAATAATCAAGCACAAGTTTTCAGTGTATGGCTAGACTTAGTGTAACAGTAAACTGGCTTCCTCCCCCCACCCCCTTTTCACTGTGTCAAACCATCAGGAAAAGAAACCCAAGCTCCATTCATCACACAACCAGAAGTAATCTATTTTCTATGTCTCAATTGTTATTTCATACATGGACTGAGACTATTACATATCCTGTAGCAAAACACTAAAGCATACAATATACCTTGACTACTTCTGCAGACAGGGAAAATATTTATGGCATGTGAGACTAAAATAAATGTACAGTTCATGGTCACAACTGCAAACACCTAATCCTACTAAATCAAACCCCAAACTCAAAGAATCACTACAATTAATGAATCCAAAATTCAAAATATATCCAATTTCACTTACAGAAACACAGAGCTGGACTCAACTTTTATCTCCCTTCCTCATCTGCTATCATCCTTCCACCCATACCTCAATAAACTTTACACTTAACTAAATGTACAACATCTATTACTCTTTCCCACATTCAATAATGTCAACACGAATGCAACTTTACACATTTTACATCGCTGTGCAAGGTTTTTACCAGTTATATGGTGTGAACTTAGTCGTTGTCCTATCCAGACAATCAGGAATCCAAACTGCAAAAGTTTACGATAACATTTCCAGATATCAGAATGTCCAATATTCTTAATTACCAAGCTTTATAAGAAAATATAAAGCCAGAGCCCAAAATAATGGAACATCGGTTCAAGCGAATGCCAACCCCCTGCCGGAGCCTCAGGATCCGTACCCGCGCACAGGGCAAAGAGCCCCGCTCGCTCGCCCACCCGGGCCCGGCGGCACGGCCGCTCGGCCGCCGCTCCCCGTGACACCCGGGCGGCGCCCGCCTGGCCGCCCCTCTCCCTTCCCTTCCCTCCCTTCCCTTTCCTTCTCTCCCGGGGCTGAGAGCTGCCCCGCAGCCCCGGGGAACGGGACGAGGCGGCACGGGCTGGGCTGGGCTGCAGGAGCCCGGGAGCCGCCCGGCCGGCGCCTTTAGGGCTGCCTGTGCGTGTGATACCCACCGACCCACCCGGTGGCTCCGGGGGTGATCCAGCACTTTTCGGGCGCAGGCCTCGGGCAAGCGCAGCCCCGCAGGACTCCCAGCTGCGCTCGGCCCTGCTGCCCCTTTACACAGCCCCTGCTGCCCCCGGCCTCCCGCAGCCCGCGGTACCTGCCGGCCGCAGCGCTCCCGCGCCGCTCTGCCGGCTCGGCCCCGTCCGTCCGTCCGTCCGTCCGTCCGTCCGTCCGCCCTCCTCCAGCGCGGGGGGCGGCGGGTCCTGCGCCCGAGCTGCCGCCGCTGCCGCCGCCCGCCGGCGGGGAGGGGGGAGGAAAGGGAGGAGGAGGAGGAGTATGAGGGCGACTCCGGTGCTCAGGACTGTGCAATCGGGCCCGGAGCCATCGAGCGCCCGCGGCGGCAGGGAGGAGGCGGGAGCGGCCCGGGGCGAGGGGTGGCGGTGCCGGAGGGGACAGAGTCACCGCCCCAGGGCGAGGTGTCGCGGTGCCGGAGGGGACAGAGTCGCCGCCCCGGGGCGCTCCGAGGCTCCGCAGCGCCGGAGGGGACAGAGTCGCCGCCCCGGGGCGCTCCGAGGCTCCGCCGCCTCCAGGCGATGAGCGGCTCTGCGCTAGGGGGGCGCAGCCGGGGGCTCCCGGTCCGTGTTGCCCCACCAGAAACAGCAACAAAAGATCCCTCCTGGTGGTGGTTTGTGAAGGGAGTTCAGCTGGCACTGCTGGAATTTGTACCTGGCTGCGATTAGTGTCTGCCATGGCTTCTGATTTCCACCCCGCCCCTCAGGCATCCACGTCCGTACTTCCCTGGGAGGGCCCCTGGGCGCTGCACAGGACAGTACCGTCATCACGCCCTTTATATTGAGCGTTCGTCGAATCCAACGTTTGCCGAAGTTGTTACTCCTGGCTTTCATCAGTGTAAGCTGTGATCCCAAATCGATATGGAATCCCAAGTCAAGGAGGAATTCTGTGTCTTTCAGACAAGGTCGGCTCAAACTCCTCCGGGAATTTCACCTCGTTTCTCCTACTGCATAGGTGGTGCAGCTGGAGGACATTGCTTTGTCACTGGGAATTACTTCCACCCTTACAAATTTTCATTAGTGAACTCACTGGTCATGAGAAAATATCCATTGGAGGGATTTTCTTTAATGTATTCTGTGATCAGTTTAAATTCTATCTTAACAAGAGGAAAGTATGTCTCTCAATCATTTTTTAGTTTTAAAATAAACAAACAATAATTTTACAGTAGTTTTCTAGCTGATGCCCAGCCATCTTTGGAATCCAGGTCCCAGAATTCTCTCCATAAGCCTGTGTTTTCTGGGACTGTCTTCTTTTAACTTGTGCAAACAGAATCTCAGAATCATTAAGAGTGGAAAAGACCTGTAAGATTAAGTCCAATCTTTGACTGACCACCACAATGCAAACTAAACCATAGCACGAAGTACCATGTCCAGACATTTCTTGAACACTCCAGTGATGGTGACCCAACCTCCTCTCTGAGCAGTCCATTCCAATCTTTAATGACCCTTTCCATAAAGAAATTCTTCCTGGTGTCCAACCTGAACCTCCCCTGGCACAGCTTGAGGCTGTGTCCTCTTGTGCTATCACTGGCTGCCGGGGAGAAGAGGCTGACCCTCACCTGGCTCCAGCCTCCCTCCAGGCAGCTGTGGAGAGGGAGCTGTTGTGGTGAGGGAATAATGCCTGGGACACAAAACCATAGGAGCAGAAATTGTGTCTAAACCTTGCATAAGCTTGTACATTCGACTTAACATAGGTTCATACATAAAAGTTTACATGCAGGGGATTCTCTGTGAGCATCTGTACTCAGTTATGCAGATGATACTGCTGAGAAATATTTCAAAGAGCACATGCAGGGCTGCCTGATTACATTGTGCTGTAGATGCCATGAGCACCAGGCTGCCTTACCATATATGGACACTGGTTTCATTTTTACTAAACTGACTGTGATAAAAAACATGAGCACTGATGCAAAGACCTTTTAAAAAATTCTGGCAATGGATGTGGTAATGAAGAATATGCTTCACACCTGAAGCAGGAAATTATTTACATATTATGTTTCACAGAAATCAACTCCACAAACTTGTACTGATGTAAAGGTGTTTTTCAAAAATCACATACATTCCCAGGAAAGAATTATCTGGTAAGTTAACTTCATTTTGATCAGGAGCTGAATTGCTGTTACTAATACAGTGATTTGCAATTCACTTGTGAGACAGGTCTGCTGAACAATTTATAGTCAAAGACTGTTACGTGATTACTTTTTCCATGAGGAACTCCAGAAAAACAAGAGCTCTCTGACAGTCCTGAGGTACCAGAAACTCCTGTCAATATTTGTGAAGGATTGATCATGTTTAACTCAGAAACAAATAAACAACTCCAAATCTAGAATAATTTTTGGAAGATTATTGCTGTTTTTATCATTATTACACCTATTATTCACTCTGTTATGGTAGCAGGCAGAGACCCACTCAAAATTAGTATCTTATAATGCTGAGTGTTACATGAACACAGGGCAAGACAAAACATCATTCATTAAGAAGGAAAGACTTGCTCAGTTTTTCCAAAGAATTATCTTGCCCAGCCCCCCAGGACACATGATATCAGATCTAAGTAATGCTTTGTTAATGCTGAACTGATATGAATCAATTGGAATAACAAGGCATATTGATGCAGGATGCTCCTTCCATCTCTGGGTACATCAGCTTTAGGGTTGCTTTGTGCCAGCAGTGCTTACGTAAGAGTCTGTCTTCATTGGATTTATAGCTAATCTTGATTTTTACCGTTATTTTTCCCTGAATTGGTCAACAGGCTGTTAACTATGCACTGGTTCAAATTAGCATCTACTTTAGCAGTTATGCATGCTATTTTTATTTTTCCCATTTTCAATCTGAAATTTTAAAAAAATGTTGTGCAAATTTATTGTAATTTGTTCTAAAACAGAAAAAATAGGACAATTAGATGCATTCGCCAAGTATTAATTCAATTTTCCCTTTCCCCATTAGTCCTGACTGTGCTTCAATAACAAGTTACTTAAGAAAATAAGCAACTGGCAAAAATTTGAAATGCTCAAACCTACTGATCAGTCTTCTCATTAGTCTATTTTGGTAAAGTGGGTTGACTGATTTAGAGCATGAGTCAGTTCTGCCATACAAATTCCAGACATAGTAGAATATCTATACAGTCACATATGCCTCTGAGCTAAATATTTGCATTCTTTCAGCTTTATAATCCTCAGTGACTCTAGAGGAAGAAAAAAGAATGTATGCCTTTGAATTCAGTGGGACTGTCCACACATGAGTAAGAATCACAGGGCTAGGGGCCTGATTTGAATCAAATGTTACATCACCAAATAATTACATAGCAAACAAAACCAAATTCCATTATATTTTAAAATCATTAAGAAGGGATATCTTTGTATTAATTATAAGATTAACAATTTAGTTTTACTTTCTGGAGGCATGTAGAACCCAATACATTTTGGCCTGTCCTAACTTTTGCAATGCTTTAGGTACCAATATTGCTTTTTTTACAAACTGAATGTCAAAAATAATGTATATTTTTATGCTACAGTACTGCTTAGGCTTCTTTTTATTCCCAACACAGTTCCTTTTTGTACTATCACAAAATGCAAGGCCTGAGTTCCTGCCAAGCAATTACACAGTCCTGCTGTTATTTTAAATCCTAAAATGCAAATAAAACTATTATGCAGGCCTAGATAATGTTAGATAAAACTACCAAAATGGAAGGGGAAAATAAGAAAGTTAGATCTAGGGATGGATTGCCAGCTAAATACGAAGGCCTCCCAAAAACCTTTTACATTCAACATTAATCCAAAACTTTCATCAAAACAGTCTCTTTTCTAATGGAACACATCTAAATAGCATTAAGCTCCTTTCTTGCACATTTTAAACACATACTGATGTAATAGGGAATCTATTATGGCACTTACACCAGTAAATATAATTAAGGTGAATGGAAAGCAATGTTAAATTCAGAGTAATGAGATACAGATGAACTAGAGCAGCGAGATAAGAATGCCATTTATTCGCACTCCCATGCTGTCTGGATCACTCCTATTTTAGAAATACTATGAGGTGTTATTTGTACTAATACCACACTGTGCATTGAGGTACTCAAAGTGCTCTGTGAACATTAGCTTAAGTCACATTTGTGAGGCAGAGGCTAAAGTAGGAGGTAGTGAAAGGCAACTTCCTGTAGCTCCAACAAAGGTGAAGAGAGGTAAAAGCATACTGCCTTCTAATGGAAAAAGAGGATCAGAGATGATGTTTTACTTTTAGTGAAAGGGGGAAAACCCAGTGGTTTTAAACCTCTTTCCCCCCGTTTTGACTCTTTCTTTCAGATCACAGATGGAAAAAGTAGAGCAGAAAATTGCTTTGCCCAAAGCCACACACTGGCAGTAATTGAACTAGAAGACAGCATTGGTTCAAATGGAAAATGTGCAATACATTCATAGTATTTGGGCTATTCTAACTGATGTTTCTTTCTCTTGTCCACATACACCATTTACTTTTCAGCTGTAATTGCATGGCACTTCTCGTAACAGAATCTTCTGGGAATCTCAGATGATTCCCAAGTTCTGAGTTGCTTTCAAGAAGCTTCAAGAAATGAAGAAGGAATAAATAAGAAATACCAAATTCATCAAGTTTTGGGTGCTGTTTCCACAAGTAAAATATTAAGGAGGAAGCTCTGCTTTCTGTTCTTGTCCAGCAATTGTGACTCTGATGTTTAGAATAAAGCAGCTGGTGGATCTCCCAGACAACCTAGTCCTGTCCCACTGTGCTGTGCAATACATTAGACAGTGATGGTCATTGTTTTGTTCCATGTATGGTCTTAAGGATCAAGACACTGAAAACAAAAATAGATAGCCATTTATTAGATGATAATTGAGATGCAAAGAATTTAAGAAATGAAGTCAGTCACAACAGAGTTTTGTGGCAGACCTCAGGTAATGAATGCCTGTGCATTTGTGGAGACCCACTGTAGCCCTCTCTGGCATACTGCTACTCCAGCTTCCAAAGAGAAACAATGTGTTTGAAGGAGTCCATAGAGAAGACAGGAAAAGAAACTAAAAGCAAAAAATAACGGAAGCTTAAAAGAGTCATCCCTCTGTCTCCAAAAAAGCTGTTTTTATACCAGAGGTGAGACAGAGGTCCAGCAGATCATACTTTTAAATCCAAGTAGATGTGAAACTTTGTTCTTGAAGAGGAGCTAAAGAGCAGTTGTTGCATTGAGTCACAATGAAGAATTTTTGTGGAGCTTTTGTGGTAAATGAGATCAGACATCACAGATGCATTAAAAGACCTGGTGAAAAGCACCACAAAGGCTGGCTGATATCCAGCAGCCCATCAAGTGGCTGCCATTTCAACATGGGGAAGCAACTGTCTGCAGAAACTGTTATGTGCAAAATCTTGTTACAGGCAAAAAGAAATCCACTCTATGTTTAAGAGTCACACCAAATTTATTTTAATTGAAACCGTAGCAATTTAATAAAATAATGATTATCAGTCCAAATATAATTATTGCAGAAAAAAACAAAGGAAATAAAAATAAAGAAACTGTACAGAAGGTGTCAGTAATAATAATATGGTAAAAATTGTTATGCATACACTATTTAGTAACTACACTCACCCCTCTTCCTGGTGTCATTCTTGACCTTTCACCTCCTTGTGGTTCCACCTTGTAGAGGGAGCACAGTGGATCATCAGCATCTGGAGTTCTGTGCCTGCAGGAGTATAATGTTGATGTTTATGATTTCTTTTTTCTCTTCTTTTTTTTTGGCAATATCTCTCACTTGGGGTTCTTTTTATACATTTCCTAATAAAGTTTTACTCCTTGCTTTTCTTTAATGGCCTGCAACTATGTATTTTTCTTTTTGTTAATCTTAAGTGGTTTGATTTTGTTTATCTCATATACTCTTTCTTTGTTTTATCCCTAAGAATAGTTTTGCCCAGCTCCAGGTTTGTATTTCTTCATCTGACCATTGACAAGTTGTTTATAGTCTTGAAGTGTCCAGTGCCACCCTGTGCCCCATCTCTTACTATCCCATGCCTCTACTTTACACTGCACTTGGTGTCTTCACTTCTCAAAGTTCCTGCTGGTTTAATAGGTCTATATTTCTGTATCCTGTAACACCCTGTTAGAGTCTTACATACATAATTCTACACAGAATAAATACTAATTATTAGTATCTATATAACAACTGTGGTTACACATAAAAGTAAAACAAATTAGCCATAGCCTCCTGTCCTTAGAAAAAAAATTGTTACAGCCAAATCAAATAAAACCAAAGAGAAGCCTGAGGAGAGTTCCTGTGATAAGCATCCATCCTGAGCTCTTGGAACACTTGGGACAAGGCCTGTGGACTGTCACTGGCAGTAGCAATACAGTTGCAAGTATTACAGGGCTACGAGCTGTTTATTAATTTCCAATTCTGGATTAATATTTGTATGTTGTAAATTCATACGTTGCATAATCTATGTAGCAGCAGAGGTAAAAATTTCCAGAAGGGGCATGGAAAGGAAGCAGGAATACTGCTGACTAGCATGGGAATTTCCAGAAGGGGCATGGGAAGGAAGCAGGAATACTGCTGACTAGAAAACAGCCCCTGAACTCATTAGTGAGTGTTTATGAGCCCAGTTCATAGTCCACACATGCTCAGCTTCAACACAGTGGGTGTGTGCACTGCAAACAAGGTCACAAAAACCTGATATTGCAAATTCCTGCCTGGCAGTTGAATTGGAGACATAACAGCATAAGGACAACTCCTCACTTTATAGGTTATTTCAAGGAAGTGGGGAATATTAAGCATCTTCTAATGGGCATTCTCTAAGTATAGAAAGACATTCTCCAATTATAGAACAGGATAATTATATGAGGTTTTGTCTAGTCATATTGCAAAAACCATTTAAAGCAGAGTCAGGTCATCTGTTTAAAGCATATATTCATGGTTGAAGGGAATAAGCACTTGGCTTAGAAAAAGTAATTTTAATCAATTTTTTTATCAGTAGGGTCCAGCATGTTATTCAGAAATGGCTTCCTTCAGTAAATGGATTGTGAATCAATAGTAGATATAAATAAAGCAGTACAAAGGGAACAGCATTCAACAAGCTGCCAATTCCTGGAGCAGAGGATGGCAGAAATCAGTATTCCAAGATGGATACACAAATAAATCAGAAATGGGCAGATAATACATAAATATCCACCTTTTTACAAAAATTCCAGAGTTCTGTCTGGCCCTAAGAACCACTGAAATGTACATTCGTTTTTATCTGCTTTATATGACAGACTGCTATGAGATAGAGTTTGAAGTCTTTTTTTCACTAAACATTTTCAAGCTTATCCTTCTTAGAAATCTTAGAGTTCTTTAAATATAATTAATTGCCAGGCTGCCAAAGATCTTTCTGGAGACAGGAGGTAAATTAAAAGCTGCAGACTTTGTATTATGCCTCAAAGAATCAATTCTTGAGATACACTAAATACCCACAATTCCTGTAAGGTCTGTGAAAAGTGGCATTACTCAGTAGTTTTTAGGATTTGACCTCCAACAGAAAAAGGAATTACAATGTTTTTTCAAGCACACAGATCATAATGAATTTGTATTAGTTATTTGCATCAGGACAATATTATTTAAATCTTGCTAGTAGGAACTTTGAACATGACTCATACTATGACTATCATAACTGTTAATTATTAATGAATAAATATGTCATTTGGGTCCTAATAGCTAATATTTCCAGGCCATTTGTGTAAATGGTTGTTTTCAACTGTGACAATGTCAGTTGCCAGGAATTCAATATTTCTATTTATTTCATAATTATTAACCATATATTATGCTAACCTGAAAAAAAAATCATTACTCTCTTATCAAAACTGTAAGTTACTTATCTGTTAAAAAATGTGATTCTCATGGCATAGTTTGAGCCTACAGATTATACATTCAATGTTTTGTACAAAATGAAGATAAGGACAGAGTATTTGTAACTACTGGCCTACAATTTAGAATTGTGCAAGCTGCCATCCTCACTAACCATAAGGTTTTATATTTCTTCCAGAGTAATTTTTTATTCAAATGGCAATTCTGGATAATTGCTGCAAACCATATAAATGTCTGATATCACTTTGAACCCTTCTGAACCATAATGCTGCATTAAAAAGAGAAACTTGATTCACAGGATGAACACATTTGTATCAGTTTTGAATTTGCCACATTTTAATATAACAGTTCTGTTCTTACTGCCTTTCTAGACTGAATTTCCCATGATATCTTCTTAGCACCATCTGTTAATAATGTTTATAACAGAACTGCATAGGGGGTCAGCTGGGAAGGGAGCCCCAAATGTACCAACACTGCCTATAAAAGGAAAGCTAGTCTCTGCCTAGCAGCTTCAATGGACAAAAAGCTGGAAGGAAGCAATGGGGGCAGAGGGAACAATGAAATGGCAACATACATTGTACCATCTTTACTTTTGTTTTCATTTGAATGTTTCTGTTCTTTTCCTGAGGCTCTGTTATGAAAGAATTGAGTAGACAGCAAGACCACAGTAACAAGGACATAGACCAAGCTATAGCAGGCAGCCTATCAAAACACATCAGAGATTTCAGAATGCAAACTTCAAGCAAGCAATTCAGTGATACTGCTGGTTTTTAGATGTGCCTCACTTATTCTTCCCTGCAAAGCCCATGATCAGTCCTGTACTGCCTTAAGTCTACCACCCTCACACACTCCAGTTGAGGGGGATGGACTTTCTTATTTAGTACTTACTCTCTAAGAGGCTAAAATTCCTCTTAGTGGAATTTGTTTTCAGTATATCAGTTAGTTAGAAAGCATTGTCATTTTATGGATAGAAAACATAAAGGTAAAAATTGATGTAAGTACATATAAGGTATTCTTTTCTATCTATAAACTACTTCTTCAAGCTATACATGTAATACTTTTTTCCTTATTTTTTAGTAAAAAATGATTGCATTATCCCATTTTTGTTGATAAACATTTTGAATTATTGCATCAATATTAACAACTATTTTAATCACACCTCAGATGCATATGAGCAAAAAACACATACTCATTATAGCAAAGGAGTCTCAGGCATCCTCCTATTCAATGGGATTGGCAAAACCAGTACAGATGAGTGAAAGTCTTTTTTAAACTATCTCCCAAGGCAATCAAGCACTTTAATGCTTAGGAGAAAAAAAACCCAAACCAAAACAAACAAAAGACATCAGTACTGTATTTGGGATACAATTTATTTTTTTCAAAATTCAATCAGGTGAGTGTAAGGTCCATTTGTATCCAGTTTTAACACCTGCCTGTTTCCATATGTGCCATGCTTGACAAGAACACCGGCTTCCAAGCATTTGGCATTGGTAGCCAGTTCTTTTTCACACAGAGCCACAAACTGAGAATAAAGTTCCAACCCTTTTTCTTTTTCAATGTTTGCATGGTACTGCATCCTTCTTCCCTTTGGTTTACCACCTAGGGTAGCTTGTGGTATGATGAGTACGTCGCCTGGTAAATCAAGAACAGAGACAAACTCGCCGTTTTCATTTTCACTTAATTTAACATTCAACAGTGTATCGACTGCAAATAAAAATAAAGTAAGAGTTAGTATTGCTAAAGTGAATTGAACAGGACACTATAAACAAGAGCCAACAAATATTTTGACAAACCACTGAGTAAAAGAAAGTCTTTATTAATGAACTGAAACATGGACAATCAATAAATACTTAACCAACTAATATGTCTGAGTATTGTGAGGAATGTGAAGGATATTAATATTATATGTCGAAAGTTCTAGTTTTGGGGGAAGTGATTGGCTATCTAAAATCCTAAAGTTGATTCTAGTTGGACACCCCCAAAAGAACCCAGGATGCAATTAGTGAGCCTTCCTTAATTGCTTGATACTCAAATAGGCAGCATTTGCACAACACTCCACAATGTAGGACACACCATCCTCAGTGCACTTTGGAGAGTGTTTTGCCCTGACTCTCTTTTCATTCTGGTAGCAGCAGTTTGCAGCAGGACCCAGCACTGATCTGAGCTGAATGCACAGCTCCATGGTTCGGTCTCAAGTAGAGCAAGCGTCCTTCAGTGCTCCACTCGGAGACATGCAGCTACCAGTTTGTCGCTTGAGACAGGAGGTGGGCAGGAAAGTCAGATGCAATTTGGCTTATAAGCCAGAGCACAGAAACTTGCAAATAAATCAATGCATTTACTAACTTTAGATTTTCTGGTGTTTCTGTAACAAATCAAATCATTACCCAACTCTGTAAAAGCTGGGAGGATACTAGTCATGCCTCCAAACCCTAAACATAAATGTTTAATGTTGTTAGAAGCAAAAACAGCTGAGTTGTGATTCAGGAACCAAACCCACACACTTAAACAGATTCAAAATATATTTAGGAAACAATATTCTCTAACGGAGGCACTCAAGAAGGATGGTCCTAGATGAATCTCCTGACAGGAAACAGAACTTTCTTTTTCTGGCCTGTTTTAGCTGCCTCAGAGCTGAAAATATAATTATTCTCAAGCAACATTCTCATGGAACTCTCACTAGCACAAAATAAATTTTTATATCATAAATATTTAGCATTACAAAAGGACTGTAGGAGTTGCTCTCGGCATTTTTAATAACACCTGTACTTGTGCACTGTTGGTCTTGGCCAGCAGTCTGAAATAGACTGAAATAGTGAAATATTGTTACACAGTCTTTAGCCAAATCACTAGTATCAGCCAGCCACAGAAAAGGGGCACTTTTATCTGGAATATGCATCATCACAGAATTTCCATGATGAAATTCTGCATCATCACAGAATTTCCATCAGTGCTACTGATGGAGGAAAGGAGGGAGAAGGAATGACATAAAAGTAAAAAAAAAAAAACCAAAAAAAACCAAAACAGAACCAAAAAAAAAATCAAGCCAAAACAGCACTGGGTAAAGACAGAAATTGCTACTATTTGACCTTATCCACAGCATCTTCTCTGCTTTAATGCAAATGTTAAAGTGCATGTGGAGAAGAAGACAAGAATTCCAGACATTGCTGTTATTGCTTCTGAACCAGAAAACTGCACATGCTAACAGTGGATGTTACCACCGAAGTGACATGGGAAAGGCCCTGTTTCATTATCCACACAACTCCCTCTACCGGCTATGATTTGAAATATCCTGCACATACAGTGAGATCAGTGGTAAAACACTTATCAAATCAAGCCATGAACTATCTGAAATTCAGTTCTGTCCTGGACTGAACTTATTGCCCCATACATGTAATGTGTTAAACAGCAGGTGCAGCATTTTCTTTGTTTGCCAGAACGTTATCAGGGGAATTTGTTTTTTAGGCGGTCATGAACAGACAGACAAAGAAACAAGAAACTGTCAAAAGAAACAAGACAGACCAAACTGTTCTTTCAGCCAGGTAACTGAGTTAGAATAATGCCATTTCATGGCTTACCCAAATGGCTGCTACCTTCTCTGCCTCAACTGCTTTTCTTCCTTTTCAAACAATACAATAATGTATATGGATGATATCATACCAATTTTTGGGACAAGATCCTCATCAGCACCTTTGAAGAAGCATATGTAGATAACAAGCCCTCTCTGGATCTACAAAAGATTACAGAAAACTATGTCAATGTTTCTCATTATCTACGATGCATGCTTATCATTAAAACAGAATCAAAAATGACAAAACCACGTAACAAAGAGTAGTTTTAGTTATTTAGTACATCTTCAGACATTGACTTTACACACCACACTGTGGAAGATAAGATATATACTCATTATCTGCAAAATGCTTCTACATACAATTAAGACAATTTATTAGCTCCATGTGAAGCCAAATTTAGTTGGAATGCATACTGTAAAGTACTAATATAGACAGGTGACAAGATGAATTAGTATAGTTAAATCCAGCGTAAGAAATTATTTAAGCTTTTTTCCCATCAAATGTACAGCTAAATCAATTTTCAGTATGAACTATGATATTATTTCCAATTACAAAACATGAAAAACACCACAGGACTTGTCGAAGAATGGAATTTTATTTTGATGTTGAAAGTAATCTAGTACAATATAATTCTGAAAAAACCATGGAGTCTGTTAATTAAATATTTAAATATGATGACCAACAACTGTGAAGTTGTTCAGAATATTATAAAGTTGTTCAAAATACTATTTATAAGCCTGGGTAAAATCTAACTGGCAAAATGGAACTTTTCAGCTGACTGGTATAAAGCAAAGGATATGCCACATCTTTAGCATTCAGAGCAACTACCTGTAAGAACTATGTATTTGAGGGAAGAATTAGGCCTCTACTGAGGAGAAAGCACAAGAAAACTCCTGTGTAGCTTTTCTGCTCACTTGTTTAGTCCATAAGGAATGTACGTGCACCAGCCGCGCTTTATTAAGCCAGACTGATAGGCAGTGCAGCCAGCAGCACCCATGTCTCATGCACAAGTGTACCTGCATGGCTTAACTTCTCTGGGAAAAATCCCACAGCATTCACAGGCTGACAGGATCCACAGACAGTGTATAAGGAAACCTTCCCACTGCCTTGTCAAGAATAAGTATCTTTTTAATTTTGTTTGAGGAAACAGAAATGTCAACTTGTGAAACACCAATGAAGAGATGTTAAATAGATTGGCACAGGAAGGAGTTATTAATACCAATGCTATCAAAGCAAAAGGATAGAAAATGTAAGTAGTTTATAAAAAATACTTAGCAAAAAAATTTCCTCTATTTGTTTTTTCCCCAAATGTAAAAGGTTTTTGGTGAAGAAATCTTAGCTATACACATGAGAATTTTGTCCCTTTGTTATTGCAGAGATTAAACAAAATGCTCAAGGCAATGACTGAGAAAAGCTATGCCTTCTCAACTATTTTTCTAGTGACTAACTTCTGAAAAAAGAGAACGCTCTTTCTAGCCAAAATGTCACATGCTGAGAACTTTCAAAAGCTTTAAATGGCTTCTTTCAAAACACTTTTTTGTTACAGTCTCACAGCAGTAACAATATTCTGCAAGCAGCTCATTTTAAAGACACAAAAAAGTATGTAAAGTGACCCCTGTAAGTCATAAGACCTCTGCCCTTATTTGATGTTTGTTTTTGAATAAACTATTTATCACAAGATGAGACACACATTGAAGAAAATTAGAGGGACAGGAGGTTAAATGAGAGAAGAATTATTCAGAGACAAGTTAAAGCTGATAGAGGATGCTTCTATTTATACTGCATGTTTATGGTCTTCTAGAACACTTTACAACCATGATAAAGTTGAAAGCTATGCAACTATTTTTAAGCTGAAACTTAGGGTTTCAACTATGACTGAAAACTGTGGTTCAACATGTACAGCCATGTTTCAACCCCTGGTTAAGTCCTACTTTATTCTTTAGTTTTCTTAATTGAATAGAAGATGGGAAATTAAATGCAATACAAGACCAAACCTAACAATAACATGTGTCAGTCTGACCTTATACCAGTCTTCCAAGTGTCCTAAGACTTGTGCTTGTTGTCAATGTAATGTGTAAACTTTTTGAACCAAAGCAAAACCATTGCTACAGCTCTTCTGTAACCTACCAAAGCCTAGCTGACTGCTCCTCAGACCTCCATTTAATGCACAAAAATTCGAGCAAAATAACACAAATAAGAATATCATAAATTCAACATGCTGGTGTGTAAACAGCCACTGCAAGGGACCTATTCAGTGACCAGAGAGGAAAGCTGTGTTCTATGTGGATCTACTGTGAGCAGTAAAATGCCTACATAAATAAAGCAGCAAAGCAAGATACTGTGCAACACTGGCATTTATTATACAGTGTCTTAAGTAATTATCAGGTCAGGCAACCTGCGAACCAGGTCATGAAGGGCTGACGCACCCAGCCCCAAAGCCATATAGACAGCCTTAGCAACACTGCATCCAAATGCTGCTTTTTAGCTCTTTTGCAGGAAAAGACAAATAACTGACTCCTTTCCCACCCTCCTTACCAAATGCATTGATCTGTATTTTTCAGGATTTCATTAGCAAAACTGAAATATATTCTGCAAAATATTATCTCTACTTTTTACTAATTTTTCCTCAAAGAAAATGCAATGGATAATAAAATTCAAAATACTTTTCAATTCTTAGAAAGTCAGTTTGTGAAACTACCTTACATAAATTATTCTGTGACATTTCCATTTCAAGTTCAGATTTACTACCCTCTGGGAAGATTTCTTCATATTTCTTATACTCAGTGCAGCAGAGAGATGACATCATCTGCCACAGGTCACAGAACAAGTCTGTGCCTGGTATTTTGCACCCCTTTTTGCCATAGTAACCAGAAAAGAAGTCAAAGGAAATGTGAAAAAAGCATGTATTTTATGATTGGCTTTTCGCAAATATTAAAATGAATATTATATGCATTGTGTTAGAAAGTAATGCTTATTAATTCTCTTAAGTACTATGTTAAATATAGTTTTAAGTTATAAAAATTGTTAAAATAGAAACTATGCTATGTAAGATGCTTTGTTTAAAAGAAAAGACCTGCAGCGAGATAGCAGCCACAGGACACCTAAATCTTCCGGAGAAAAAGAATTTATGGCCCTCTTATCAGAAGAAACTAACTCCTTCCTGCCTCGAAGGCGCTGTTAGGATTTGGAGGAAGAAGTTGACGATGACCAGACAGAATCCTGTATTTGAATGGAATTTATGCATCATGTATGAAGTGTATGAATATGCAACAGGCTATTGCTTTTAAGGGATAATCCTTTGTTAACGGGTGTCCTTTTTTCGGGCTTGTGATGCCCACAAAAAAGGTACCCGGATGTCCGTAACTCTTTGTTTTTATTGTCTCATATTGTCCTAATTCAATTTGTCCAAATTGTTATTACTCTAATTGTGTTACTTTTTTTTTAGCCATTTTATTACTATTAAACTATTAAAAATTTTAAAAACAAGTAATTGGCGTTTTTCACAGGAAATAAGATAAGGAAAAGACAGTTTTCCTTGCATGAAGTGTAGGCACTTATACTTTTCAGCTGAATATTCATTTTATGTTTCTTTTCTCCCAGGGTTATGAAATACACCAAACCTTACCTTGTTTCAGCCCTACCTTTACAATAATTCCTTTTTTCTTCCTATTTTGCTGTATACCTAAACCTTTTATGCAGGGTATAAAATCAAAATTCCCCATAAACAAGACATCCTGTGTGCAGTAACCCTCAACAGGCCAAAAAACTCAATCATGAAAACACAGTGAAGGCAGAGATTCATGTATAAAGTACACTCCTAACCTTTCTGAAGATAAGGAACATCTGCTCTGAAGTTCCTAAAGTACCTACAGGGGTCTCTTATAGCTCAGAAGCTTTGAACACCTACAATATATGCCACTTACAGTATCCTAGAAATGTCTCAAGGTGAGGTCCTACTTTTAATTTAATTGGTCATAGAACATCAGAAACACACTGGTTGATGTAAATAATAGTTGATGATGTCTGTACTTTTTCACTTTTTTGGTTTTGTATTGACATGCAAAAACAGGGAGTAAAATTACCCTACCAGAAAATGTCAGCAGCAAAATTTTCTTACAATAACCTCTAAAGTAGTCATACTAGAGAAAAAAACCCAAAAAACTTCCAATTGGCTTTTTTTTTTGCATGGTGACTAGTTCTTGTTAAAACAGACTTCTCTTAAAAAGCCCTATGTACCCGGGAAAGATTTCCAAGTACCCATCTCAAATATTAGTAAGGTTCACATCTGAAAAATATCTGCTGGAGACCACCCAAATCTCTTTCAGACTCCTTTAGTGATATCTATTACTTCCCTAGTGATTTTACAAATTAGGGAGATAAGCTACATAACCTCCTTGCAGCAAAATTAATCATATCTCTCAACCACAATACCTTTTAAAATAGTTTAAAGTACCTTTTAAAATAGTTTAAAAGAAAGACAGCAAAATTACATTTCTGGTCTTCTTTACTAGATCTACAATTACTTCTGTGATTAGCAAGCCAGAAATAGATTATTTCTCCTATAGTTAATTTACACGTGGCTAAGTGAATTTTATTGTAATTAACCTTATACTGAGAGGCTAACAATGCAGCATACACAGACACACTACATCTGTGAAACACAGTATCTGTGAAACACAGTATCTGTGAGACCACACCTATTTCCTCCCAGTAAAACATTCTGGCTTCCCAGACCATACTGCAGAAAATAGTTCTGCTGGATCCACCCGCCCCTTCTGAACAAAGAGAGAAATGTTTTAAGGCTAATGTGAAAGGCAAAGAGTGTACTCTTTTCCGATGTGCTGAATGAACGCACAAACCCTTTAACCATGCTAGAGCTTTTACTTTTTAAAATTTATGGAAGTGACAGTATAAAGCCCCTTCTGTTGTAATAGTCTTTAAAAAGGACAAAAGACAAAACAATAAAAACCCATGGGCTAAATAGTTGCCAATGGCAGAAATGAGTTATTCTAGCGTAGGTAACTCACAAGCAATGACAACTACAGCAGGTCAGTGCATTCCAAAGGGCAGCCTTCGTGCTTTGGTAAAGAGCCCTGGGCTGCATGCACAGCACATCAACCAAAGAGCCTGCAGACCTACCTACCTCCCCCAGCAGAAGACTGTGGAAGGAAAATACAATGTTTTCCCTAACGTGCGTGGTGGTCTACATGCTAAATTTCATTTTTAGTTAGTGTTCTGGAAAAAAATAAACAAACCAAACAACATCAGAACTACTGCTGCCACAGTCCCATAGCCCTACCTGGCCTTTCTTCTCCAAGTTAACACTATCTCACAACAAACTAAAGCTGACACCACCAGCGAAGGTTGTAGTGTTTCTGTGAGTGTATTTCAGAAAAGAAGGAACAACGCAGTTAGAAGGGAAGTGTGTGGTCGTGGAGCAGTCATGCTCCTGAAGAGAATTCTGCCTGTGGAGGACTCTGTGGAGCACACGGAGAGAGAAGGAGCAGCAGAGAGAAAGCGCTACGCGCCTCCTGCTGCTTGTCCCTTTGCCAAAGGGGCCGACTGCAACATTTGCTGATAACTGGGGGCCGAGGCGAGCGCTCTGCAGTGGAAACGAGACGAGGCTGGACCACGGCCCGAAGCGCAGCCCAGCCCGGAGAAGGAGCAGAGGCCGTTCCCCTCAGGTGTCCGAACGCCCAGCCCACCCTGTCGCCGCCGCCGCACGGGCGCAGGGCCCGGAGCGCTTTCCCGCCGGCCGCCCCGCTCGGCCCCGCTCCGCGGAGGGAAGGCGCGATGCCGGCGGCGGGGGGCGGCCCGCGGCCCACGTTACCTCCACCCACTGCGCCTCGGAGCCGCTCTCGGGCGGCCGCACCTGCAGGCGGGCGGAGACGCTCTGCTGCAGCAGGGCCCGGGCCCGCGCCGGCCGCGCCGCCGCCATGGCGAGCCGGCAGCGCTGAAGGCGGGGCCGGTCACGCCTTTCCGGCACCGGCACCGGCACCGGCACCGGCACCGGCACCGGCACCGGCACCGGCACCGGCACCGGCACCGGCTGGGGCCTGCGGGTCACGGGCGGCGGGGAGCGTGAGCAAGACCTTGTGTGGATGGATAAACGGGGCTTATGATCCGCCCTCCCTGTGGAGGCGGCTGAATACAAGCTTTGGAACAGAATTAAACAATTCCTACAGCTCTACTTACCGATGTCCCAATAGCTAGCAGGAATCGGGCTTTGGTTTCTTGTTTTGAAGAGAAATGAATGATCTCCTTGTCTTCTGCTGGGGGAATGTTACATGCTTGTGATAAGAGCGGCATGCTGTATAGTTTATGCATGGAAAAGAAAATCTGAATAGTGTTTGTTATTTCTTCTGTTCATTACTTGTTTATGTTTCACTGTTTCACTTGGCTGAGATCAGTATATCAAGTTGGCATACTTCTCTTCAATGATACTGCATTGGAGCAGAGGGAACAGAAGATGCAGTTAAAAGGGATCTGAATATCTAGTGATCCAAATCATCTGGGAAAAAGAAGTGCATAGTTTTGAAATGAGCTCCCACTGCTAATGGGAAAGGTTAAAATATTGCAAGTGGTTCTTTTATTATCTTCCAGGTTTTTAGCTACGTACCCTGATACTCCTTGAACAGCTCCAAAACTGGAGGAGTTGTGTCTTTCTCCCATACATGAATTCTGTCAGAGACAAGTTTTGAGCAATACCACCTTCATTAACAGGATAGAATGATAGAATTCAGTATCTCTCTCCAAATTCATTTTATTACTGGAGGTTTCATTTTTACAACTGTGTTTAAAAATATTTTATTTTTTAAATAAAAGAAAAGTTAATGTATAGCAGTGTGAGTAAGAAGCTGAATTTTAGTACCTGGAATCTATCATAGAGTGAGATTACCAAAAAGCTCTATTGAACAGCAAGGGCCAATAGACACTAATGAATAATCAGTGTTACACATAGGGATATATTCGACTTCAGTCTGTCATTTTAAAAGGAGATTCTTGATGTGTGTTCAATTAGGTTGTCCTTCCAAAAGCAAACCTTCCTGGAAGAATGGGAAATTGCACTAGGTAGTGTATGAGTAACTCATTTTTTGTTCACTGTGCGATGCTTTTATTCAAACTCGGCTAATTTTATTTAAAGTACCTTCTGTTCGTTTACTTGAAAACTGTATCCCCAGACTCATTAAGAAGAGTTTAATGAGGTAGAGATCCAGTTAAAATGAGAGGGTTTTCCAAATATATTTGCGATATAAATTGATTGTTAAGGAAAATGGATTTTGCTTCAGTCTGAGCAAATTATAATAAGCAGATTATAAAGGGCTATTAGTATATAAGGATATTGATTGTTATTTGGTGCTGTGCCATTATTTACACCAGGGTATGATGGAGAACATTTATTCATGTGCAAGTTTCAATACAAATGCCTGTGAAACATTGCATAGAAGAAAAGAGCATGACATCATTGTTTATGTATGGATTCTTGGTGGAATTATGTTGTATTTTCCTTGGGAAGCCAAGTAATTCTGTTGCACCTTGAATTTCTTGAATCTTACTGGCTTATTGTTAGATTAAGAGCCTCTCTTTTTAGGCCAACGAATGATAGTAAATTTGTTGGATAAATTTTAGGCATGGATTTGGATTTGACTGTGGGTTTTATATCAAAAAAAAACACATCCTGACACCTAAAGCATCTATCCATGCATAAAATATATTGGTATTTTTATCGGGTACTATGTAAAGACATTTTTTCTGCATGTTTTGGATTTGACAGTTGTCCCAGAATATTTCCTTTATCTTCTCTGCTTGTTGTCACTAGATCTGAAAGTACATATTTTGAGAATGGCACCCAGAAGACATTTCTGGTTATTTTCAGATCATTTCTCTTTCAGAGGGGCAGATGGCAAATTGCAGTGGAGGCGTGTTTTTTCCATACCCTTTGTGGGAGTGGTTAAGTTCAGGAAGTGTTTGGACAACACTGTCAGGCACATGGTGTGATTCTTGTGTCCTGTGCAGGGCCAGGAGTTAGACTTGAAGATCCTGATGGCTCCCTTCCAACTCAGCATATACTGTGATTCTATGCATATTTGGAACAAATCCTCTTGTCAAGAAGTGGGTGGATGCTGGAAGGAAACTCCACCTATGTGGGGACTCAGCTTTCTCCTTGTCTTTCAGTACCAAAATGATCTCAAGTGGTTGAATTCTTCCCTGGGGATGGTTGTGGGGGTTTTTTGTTTGTTTGTGTTTGTTTGATTTTTGTGGTTTTTGTTTGTTTTGGGGTTTTTTTTTTGGGTTTTTTTGGGGGGTTTTGTTGTTACTATTAAGTTTGTTGTTGCATACCATTTGGCGGTGGCAGGAGTTGACTGCACCTTTGAGGGGACAAGATGTATCTGGGATGTTTTCTCTTTGTCTGTGGTGTCTGAAACATGATCAGTGGTCTTTCATGGAGCTATCACATCGACAGAGTTGCCCCTATCTGTTTTGAAGAGAAACTATACAAAGCTGCAGCAATGCTTATATAGCAAAGATACAAAGTAGGTTGCTGGCAAGGGTTATATCTTGGTAGAACTACCTCCTTTGGGACAGATGGAGCTGAATGGCTCCAGAGTGTCAAGGGAAGAATTAGATAACATTTCATTTTCTCCATTGCCAAATTTGGAACTCTTTCCTTGCACAACAAACTAAAAAATTTCAATCACTTAGAATCATTTAGTAAAGAATCCTGGGTGGGAGCCACTACTGGTGTGAAGGGTGAGACAGAATGTGCCAGCTGTTAAAAGACTAATCATCAGAGAATGGCCTGGAAAGTAGAATTTGCAACAATGAATTGCAAATTTCCATCACAAGGTAAAGATATTTCCACAAAATAATTTGTAAAATGGGATTCATGTTGAAATAAAGTACAATTTTAATTTGGCTATGTTGAAACAATAGGTCAATCATCAAGGAAATAAAAAAGATATTCTGCGTCTTTAGTCAAGGTGTTTAAAGTGCCACAGAACAGAATGTTAGTGTGATTTGTTTCTAAGTGATATTTATGATCATACATTTTGAACTAAGTCCTTCACTTTCTGTTTGAGGGTGACCTCCTTTTCTTCTCTTTTTCTCCAAATTTGCTTATTTTGTTTCTCTTTTTGAGCTACTTGCCTTATCAAAAATAGCACAAATAGGTTCTCTGGCTCCTATATTTGGTGATAATTTTTTGTAGCCTATTTCTCAGTCTAGTTCAAGACCCAATTAAGCCTACTGCAGCCTTGGAAATGTTAGCTGAAATGCTGATTAGCTGGAAGAGACAAGGTGCTGCTCAACAGCAGTGTGGGTGCACAGAGGATTAGCTGGTGGTGTCACAATAATTTTACTTCTAGGACATGTTATGATGACTGTATTTAGTACTGACTTATTCAAAGTACTGTCCAGAGGTCAGGAGCATGTCTGCCTCCCATCATCCTCCTTCCTCCAGAGGTATTTAAATAAGAAAAGCAAAGAGGGCCTGAAGAATTTCCCTAGTACAAGTCAGACAGCAGAAATGAGCAGTCCTGTCAAAGACCACAAATACAGCACAATCCCTATGCAGAGCTACCAGAAACAGCTCTCCCAGAGAAGAGACAGAGTGAAGACTATCATCCACTTTGCCTTCCAAACTGTCCCCCAGGTCTGTTCAGCATTTGAAAGAACCATTGCAGACTTCTGGGGGAAGTTGGTAAAGGAAGATGGTGCTGTAGTTTTTATCTTTGTGCTTTGTACCATACCTCTGAGGAAGGTCATGGCTTCTTCAACTCCAGTTCCGTAGCATCAGAATTGGTCCTCTTTAACTCTTCCAGCAGAGCCAATTTAGTGTCCCCACAAATGTCAGAATTGTTTGCAGTGAAGGCTAGTATTCCTGTTGTGGAAGTACAGTTCTGTGATTTGAGCAGTTGATTTTATCTGCTAGTTGTGTTTAAAGAAAGCAACAAAAATTTAATACACAATTAAAAATAAATTAGTGTTTTGTTTAGTCCTCTATACAATTACAAAACAGACACTGAAATGTGTTATAGCAATCAAAAGTTAATTAAACTTCTGAAAAAAATAACAGATTCAATGTGAAAGCTGTGTCAGATACAATTACTGGTTTTTATTGTGACAAGCAGAAATTTGCATCTATTAGGGGGAAAATGTAGCCAGATAAAAGACACACAATCTGCTTGCTTACTGTGATTGCCTAAAGCAAGTAAGAACAGTGTTAGTCAGTTTCTTTCTCATTGGGCCTGTGACATTTAGCTACTCTGTTTTTTCCTGCTTGGGTGTCTCCTGAACAAAATCTTTATCTGTATGATTGACAGGCATTAATGTTAAAAGGACTTCTGTATGGTGCTCCAGTGGAATCAACAGAGCAGTGGGGGTGCCCTACCTGCAGTACATGCCATGGGATCTCACTGTAACATGGTGGTGTTACAGTTTGCTTAGAAACAATATGTTTATTCTTTATTTTCATGGAATTGAGCTGATCCCATATGCCCATATGCTCTTTCTTGTGCAGAGCCAACTTTGAGTTTCAACACCTCACTCTTAATTCTGGAATTCAGAGGGAGGCTGAACAAAGTCATGAAGCTGACTCCATGAGGAGTCCCCTCAAAGGTCATCAGTTTTCTGCCTTACCATTAGCAATGGCATTGACATTCCTAACGGTTGATCCCTGCAGGTGTATCCAAATGTACAAATGATCTCTTGAGTTTGGGAACTGGGTTCTACACAGCAGGAGCACATGAAAACAACTTGGGTGTAGGACAGTACTGACTCAATGGTGAGGGAAGCAGCACCCAGCACTGAGCTAGAAAAGGGTAACCTTATGGTCAGAGGGCCTGGAGCAAACAGGGTGGGAATAATAGAGCTCAGTGACAGTCAACAGCTGTACAAGCTGTTTGCCATCCCTGAGCAAGCTCAGTAGGGTCACCCAGGCCACCCCTGACCACACGAGTTCAGGGTCTGGCACTGCTCTGGCAGGTGGGGGTCTGGTTTGCTTCAAGACCCTGAGCTAACCCATGCCTGGCTGATGTAGATGGTGTTGCAAGCTGGGTTCCTCCTGATGGAGGAGATATTAAGAACAGGCACAATAGAGCACACCTCCTACATTCTTAGTTTTCCTACCATCAGGGTTGGTCTGCTGCATCATACTCCTCTACCCTTCCCATGTAAAGGAATTAAAGTCTGTTCTACCCATGTGTTTCTGCATCACTGCTCTCTTCACCTTATAAACACTTTTGCAATAGCAATTAGTACTACAGAATGGGGTTGTGTTATTTAATCCCATTTTTTTCATCTTCAGTGAGAAATTTTGATGATAATATGAGGATGTTGCTATAGACAAAGATGCCTCAATATCTTCTAGGATCTGAAAGCTGAGCTTCCATGTTTTCAGCAGATGCCATGTGTCACATCAGAGTATTGACGTAAAGCCTCACGTTATTAAAAATGGACATGAAATGAGATGTGGCTTTTTCTGTTCCTTTCACAAACACTATGAGAGTCATTTATTATTCTCTCTGTACCTGGAGGACTCCTTGCCTCCAGTTACTGTTGAGTATGCAGGCATAATAAGGCTGCATGTCAATTTTTTTTCATTTATATGGATGACTTTCAAAGTAAAACTCACCACAGCTTCAGGCCAAAAGCTTTCTCCTTGAGTCACAGCTCCTATAATTTTTTCCCCTCAGGCATACTGATCCATAGCTAGTCAGGGAAGCATGCACACAAATGATAGGTCATTAGGAAATTCTCTGAATGGCAAACCTCTGAAGTCAGCCCAAGTGCTATTTGCCATACATCACGATAAAATTTGTGAGTTTGAGGAGGCACTAATTATATGCTTGGTCTGCCATTTATGAGTTGTTGGAGCTGTTGTTTCCAGAACACAGCAACCTCTTTCACAGCATATTTCAGCAAGGTTGCCAGAGCATAGTGAGCCAAGCAGGGATTGACAGATTTTGGAATTTTATTCCCTTCAATGAAAAATATTGCATTGCAAAACAAATTGATACCTCACTTTGCCATAGTGCAACATCATATACTGATACAATGATGTTGATCTATGGGCTTTTCTTAAAATTATATTTTGGGAACTCATTTCCCTTAGAACAAATGGCAACTGTAAGACTTCCATTTACCATCAGCCTTTGGTTTCTGATGGTTTGTTTCAGTAATACAATAGTTAAACGAAAATCCCTTCATTTTATATATATATATTATATATATTCACACACATACCTTTCATTATTTTAACCCACATGCATAAAATGTGATCTTGGGAGGAAAAAGCAAATGCTTAATACAGTGAGCTAAATAATAAAAGATTGTAAATTCTAATGAATATTCATGGAGTCAAATAAGATAATAAACATGTCAAGAAATGATGTGGCTTCCTGCTATGACTTCCAGTGTAGATTAACATGTTTCAAAGAGTAGTGTCAAAAAATGTTTTTTAATTTTTAATTTTCACACTTTCTCAAAGCACCAATTTTTTTAATGCATGTTTCTGAATTCATTTAGGATGATACTACTAATGTATTAGTAGATAGCTCAGAAGCATTGCAATGATAGGATTTTTCACATATTCTTTGATTGGTTTATGTTTTTTTTTTAAGCTGCCAAAGAGTCACGGTTTCTTTCTTTTACAAAAGATGCTAAATTGCTGCTACAGAATGGAAGTGAAACACTTTAGCTTCAATATTTGAAGTTATAAAAAAATAGAAAAATACTTTTTGGTATAACATTTTCTTACAGAGCTTTTTATTTCACAGATAATTCTTGGAACTGCTGGAGGCTTACATTTTTATGATTAACAGAATAAAACAATTACTCTGTAACTTAGGATATTTTAATATCAATTACAGATGTTTAATCTTTCCTTGGATACTCTGTTGCCCATAGGACAAAAAATAATCATGTCTTCATAGTAACAGTTCCAGTGAGGACCACATCCAGATTAAAAAAATCCTTCATTTTTGTGCCCACAGATAAATTCCAGCACAAATATGACAAATTTTAGGTACTGTTACAGAAAACACAGATCTAAATAATGCACTCTGGAGCTTGGAGAATGATTCAGCTCAGTTTCAGGTGAACCTCTAGTCTACAACTGTACTAAGAATCAACAGCAGGAAATACTCTTGGCCACTGCAACTCACCTTTACTCCCTGACATAGTTTTGGCCCAGGCTGGCTCACTGAGAAAAATCTTCTGTTCCTAGTTCAGCAGTTAAGAACCAGTTAAGAACCTCTGGCTCAGTGTAAAATCTTGAAGAGTTAGTTACATTCACGGCTGAGGACGAACCAGAGGATTGTGTTCCAAGAATCAGTGCTCTGGCTTCGCAGGATAGAGCGCCCTGCAGTTCCACATGACAATGCTTCATACAGGGGGCACTGACAACGAAGAGTGTTCTTGGGTCACACTTATTTTCAGCTGAGATTGGTCCTGGCACATGAACCTCTGGAGCAGGCTGCTATAATTGTGTAGGGTTGTCAGAATTGTGTAAGTGGTCCATACACATCCCAAGTTTATTGGTGCCTTCTGAAATTGCACTGCTACTGCAGGGATTTATGAGAAAAGTATTGAATGGCTATGGAGCAAAACTGAACTGGTTTAGAACATTAACCAGATTTTAAAAATAATTACACAAAACCTAGAAAAAATGGATATGTTTAAATCAGCATCATTGATCAAATAAGATTGATTTGCTACATAACACTTGTTTAGGCTCAGGGTTCTGATGTTAATAAAAATGTTTCCTGTAAAACAAGCTTGTTACTGAGAAAAATGAATGAAGAGCAGAATTAAAGTAATTTCAGAAACTGAAACTGTGAATGTCATTTTGACACAGATCTGTAGTGTCAAATGGCTTACTGAAGCTTTTAGAAAAGTCACCATCTTTTTTTATTCTGTATTTGTACACTGTCTAAAGCAACAGGACTCCTTCTACCCCTGAGACTTATAATAGCAATTTATCTCCATTACTAAAATAAAATATATGAAAGAAGAAAAGAGAGAAAATGCCAGTCTTCCTTCCATGTTGGTAAAATATATAGGAATAGTTTCTAAATATCTTCAGATGTGGAAATACTGTTAATTTGTGTTAATTCCATTCATGCAGGGATCATCTATATATATAAGGTACCTAAGAAAAATGATGTGGCTTTGTTACAGAAGGGCATATTCCTTTAATTTTCTGCACCATTTCCTAAAGGTTGGAAAAATTGCTGTAATATAAGCTGTATCTTCATTGTGATGTGACTGTTACTATAGAAAGCAATGTTAACCTAAAGAACTTGATGCCTGACTTCAGAAGAGTCTAGTAACAATTTAAATAAGGTTTTCATCTCTTCTTGACTGTGAAAGACTGCATTGTTTAAAATTCCACAGGAAAGCAATATATAAACCAAATCAGTATCAATTCTTCGATGTAGGGGGATAGAATATAAGTAAATAAAGGTAGTATAGAAAGTAAACTTTCCCCCTAAGGAGTTGCAGCTGGGTTAATTATAAAATATTAGGAGCAGGCCTGATTTTAACAGGCCACACCTGTAGCCAATAAGAAGCGTGTTATAAAAGAGTGGATTGGTTGGTTGAGGGGAACTGGAGTCAGTTGGCTGCTGTGAGGACAAGGAAGAGTCAGTGCCTAGAGGAGCTGCCTACAAGAAACATCAAGGAGGTACAAAACTCTGGCAATATGGAGCCCTTGCAATGTAATGACAATAGAACTCTTGCACTATAATGACAACACTTCAAGACCTTCTTCCTTTAGTGAAACTGAATGAAAGCAAACAATTTCTTTTCAGTTTTAGATTTGGCAAAGCTTTTCTATAGGATGAAGCTATTTATGTGGTCTTGCATTTATTGGCAATACTATTACACGTGATAGAGAAAAATTATTAATTTTTTACTGTTTCTTGAGTGTTTTCTTTGTGCTTGTTAAAGGTGTTGCATTTTCAAGTACTGCCATACATAATAAACAGGAATTTCTTCTTAAACTAGGTCATCTTTTATATGACAACTCAGGTTAATGTGCCTTGTTTTGAATGGGTATTTGAAATCAAAATCTGTTAAAATCCCTTGAGCCAAATTTACTTTGCAACAAGTGGGCATAACTGCCTCCATGCAGTGACATCAGTGGTGTTGACCTTGGTCTAAGCCTAACAGGAAAAAGACTTTAGAAGAAAAATTCCAGTGAATGACAGAGGGGTAAGATTACGACAGAGGACTCTCCTCATATATGCCTGCAGTTGTTTTCTCCTCTAATGCCTGAAATTCCCTATTTACACTTTTTGAGATATGCCTTATTGATGTATCTGGAGCCTGTTACCCCCAGGTATGCCACCATGCCCCAGTGTTTCAGCATTAAGTAAAGCAATATGGAAGTTGGTTTAACTTCCATGGGGAGCAAAGCAAAGGTAAAACAGAGAACTCACACCAGTAGGCATTTTGGCTTTGGATTATTCTGCAGCCTGATACAGTTTGTTAGCCCCACAGGAGAATGCTGTTTTGGCAAGAGCATGCTCTCAGAGCTGCCAAAGGGAGGAGGTGGCAGCTATCCTGAGACACTGTGAGGCAATATTGGCTGAGCCAAGAGGTAATGCTAAGAGCCCAAGGCTCATTAACCAGGGCAGAGCCCTGAACCAAGTAATTACCACCATGTGACAAAAAGAGATAAAAAGCATAATTTTAAACTTATTTATCTTAAAGGTAATCAGGGAAGGCCAACAAGCCAGGGGGGAAAAAACCCCAGAATCTGAGACTCCCATGCCACACACACTCATCCTAATATGCAGTGGTGTACCTCTGTGGCCAAAGATTACAGGCCTGGTTATGAAGATAAAATGACCCCTTGGTTCTGAAGAATCTTTCTTTTGCCATTCTTTAATATATTTTCTAGTTCAAATTGTGTCTGAAATAAATAGCTTATATGCGAATGAGCTTGCAGTTGCTGTTATTAATGTGGTACTATTTTTTTTTAAGTCACTTACATCCTGCTGCACAAAAACCAACCCAATAATCTACCAAGTCATTTTTCAAATGTTATTTCATTTTTAAGTTTTGGAGTTGTTTCAGCAAGAAATCTTCCCTAGCTATACCTGCATACCTGTAATTGATTTTGGATAGAGAAAGAATATATTTAAACACAAGAAAATCTAGTTTCACACAAAAATTGCTTCTATTTTTATCATGTTATTGTTCAGGTTGAATAGCAATTTTGAGTCTGTGAAACATTTTCCTATATTTACTTAGAGAAAACATTATCAATTTGCATTAAAATTAAATATTGTGTCTCTGATTTTGTTACACTTTTGAAAAGTCTGAAGTGGAATTTTCTGAAAGATGCTGAGATTACCTGTAGTTTCCATCAAGACTCATGTCTGACAGTAAAAATTTTGTTAATTTTTGGTTGCATTTTCCTAGACTCGTATTTTACCACTGTATATTGTGTTGTGCAATAATATACCAGTTAAACAACATAGAAAAATATTTTCAAATGTTAAAATTTAAATGGGAATCCAAGAGCAGTTGTGAGAAGTGTACAATCCATAAAATTGTCTTCACAATTAGTAGAGACAGAAACACTACCCAATAAAACTGCAGTGTATTCCACTAGAATCAAGGCATTTTGAAAATGCCTGCTCTATTGCTGAGCAAATTGATTCCCTTTCTAACAGCCAAATACAACATTTCATCCTTGTATTCAATACAACCTACGCCATGTTAGCTACCCTGCTATCAGGGCAGTTAACAAACTAGTGCTAGAATAAACTATTAAAACTAAAACTATTGAGGATTGTTCGCTCAATTTTAGCTTGTGCTAGATCAGCTTTGCAAAACCCCACAGAAATATTTGCGTATTTTTGTTGTCGGAGTTGGAGCTATTGTCAAAATGAAGAAGTGAATTGTACATTTTCTCCATGTTCTTTTCTCTGTGGAGACCTTGGAGTGACCCGTATCTCAGGTGTGTGCCTAGCTGTGATCCCGCAGTACTGACTCCATTGATGTGATGTGCACAGTATCTTGTGCTTTAACACTGCCTCCTATTGCTCCAGGCAGGAAAAACAATTATGCAAATTTCCTGCAATGCAAAAGGTAACATGATTTCCAGAGGCAGTGAAAAAAAAAGCCCCGGATTCTATATCACAGTTTCAAAACAAAGCGGCTTGTTAGTTTTCAGGATTCTTTTTCAGTTTGGTTTGACAGTAGGGTAAATTATTGGGAAAGGATTTGACCTCTTCAGGTGTCTGTGGACATGCAAAATACAGGTGTCTGTAGATAAGCAAACTATGCTCATGTGGGTACATCAAAAATGTAGGCTGAATGGGAATCACTTCAAGGATAGAAAAACCCCCCCTATTTTCAGCATTGTAATATGTGTTGTAGCTGAGCACTGGAACATGCCTTTGGACGTGGTGGAGTTTAGCAAAATGCTTGATTAGAACTTTTAATAATATAATTCAAAAAGAAACATTTAAAATGGTGACAATTCTGCTCACTGTGAAAGAGAGAAAATATTTATTATAATAACACTTTAAACTGATGTAAAATCCTCTGATCCATTACATATTACGACTGACACCAACGAAAGACACTGTCTACACTGTATTTTATATTTGCAAACTAATGACCCAAAATTGCTAAGATCTGAATTGTTTCTATAATATCACTTAGCTGAATAAGTACTATTCATGGAATTTTAAGAGCAAATCATGTCAAGCCAATCTAATTTCCTTCCACAAGGTGGTTACAAGGCTTGCAGGTGGGAGAGAAGCAGGAGATGATGTGGTCTTAAAGCTTTAAGCAAATCTCACATGAAATAAGGAACAGAAATGGTTTTTGATGAACTTTTACTGAGTGAGAGTAAACTGAAGGGAAGATCAAAACTATCACCAGAACAATGATCAATGCCAGACAACAGGACAAGAGGCAATGGGCAGAAACTGATGCACAGGAAGTTCCACGTGAATTTGAGGTAGAACAACTTTATTGTGCAGGTGACCTAGCACTGGAACAGATTTCTAAGAGAGGCTATGGAGTCTCCCTCACTGGAAATATTTAAGAACCATCTGGAGGCAATCTTGTGCCATGTGCTCTAGAATAACCCTATTTGAGCAAGGAGGTTGCCTCAGATGATCCACAGTGGTGGCCTTCCAACTTGACTAATTCTGTGCTTTAATATTATTAAAAAAAAAATCCAACCAAAAAATCCAAATCAAAATAAGCAAAAAAACCACCGAACAGGTGGCATCTGTCTCAGCTACAGGTCTCTTGGTTCTTTTATGTAATGGTCCAAAGGAGGAAATGGGATGTATTTATAGTATTTGTTGAGGGCACAAACCAAGAGGGGACCGAGCTCTTGCCCAACCATTTTGCGGGACAAGATGAGAATTCAGAAGGCACCGACGAGCCGAAGGAGCACTGCAGGGAGCGCCAGAAGGAGCCTCTGCGGGGACAATTGCAGCATGAGGAGGAATTAGCCCGAGGCAGGTTGCGATGCGTGCGGTCACTCCGTGCCGATCCCGCGCCCCCGGTTTCCTTACACACAGCGGCAGGGATCTGCTTTCCGTGCTGCTGCTTCTCAGTGCCGCTGCTCGGCGGGAGGGCGCGGGTCGCTTCCCGCAGCTCCGGAGCCGCGGTACCTCTCAGCGCCGCACCCGCACCTCCGCAAGCAGCGCGCTGGCCCGGAGCAGCCGAGCCCGCCCAACGCCAGCCCCGCTGGCGGCAGCGGGCGGAGCGCGGCGCGGGGGCGGGCCGAGGCGCAGCCGCCCGGCGCCATCTCAGCGCGCCCGGGGCGGCCGCGGGCATGGGAGGCGCTTCCTGGCGCTGGGCACTGCGCGCCGCCCGCCTCCTGCCCGGCAGCGGGAGGGCTCCGGCGGCGCGGCGGGGCCGCTCGGTCTGTGCGCCTGCCGCTTGCGCCGCTCCGTCCGCCGACTTCGCGGTGAGTGAGGCGGGAGCGGAACGGGGCGGGCGAGGGCCGGGCTGGGCTGTCCCTGTGCTCGCAGGGCTGCCCTGGGGCGGCAGGCGGGACAGTCTGTCTGTGCGCCGGTGTACTACGGCAGCGCGTTCAGCAGCAGAGTCCCTGCGGGAGGGGATGCGGTCGCTGCGGGCGGCGGGGGCCGGTCTGGGGCAGCGCCGGGCCGGGAGAGGAAGATGGACGGGCTCTGCCCGCTTTTTACCCGGACTCGCGTGAGCTCGGTGGGAGCAGTGTGCGGCGCTAAGCGCCCGTGGCGGTACCGCTGTGCCAGCCGGGAGCAGGTGGACACTGCCTACCGGGATGCTTGGCTCGGCTGCTCCGGCCGTCCAGCCGTGGGGGCCCCACGGGTGGTTCTCCTGTGGCACGGCTCAGGGCAGGGACTGCCCTCGGGCAGTGCCTGCCCGGCACCGCCTGCCCTCAGCACCTCGGGTTCCTGCTCCTCCGCTGCTGCTGTGTTCGTTGTGCCTGAAACAACTGTACCGAAAGGACCGCCAAGTCCAGTCTGTTTCACAAAGCTTCCGACTTTTAAGCAGCTGTTCGGTTTATTTCAATGCATTTTTTTTTCTTTGACTGTTAAGATCAAGCATATTTAAGTGTTTGTCAAAAAAAGATGTAACTGGTGTTATTTTAAGTTGGCCCAGTCCTTGCCTGCCTGTGAAGCAGACTCCCTTTGGGAGAGCCCTTGTGCTGAATGTTTTTCTAGACAAGTGGTGAAAATTTCTCAGTGTGCCTGTAGGTTTCCTCCTGTCGGCTTTCTCTGCGAGAACTGCAGGTTGGTGCACGTGCATTCACTTGCTTTTTGGTTTTGTTAGTCCTCAAGCTCTGGGGATGAGGCTCTGAGGGACAAACGTGCTCGGATCCTGTCGCGAGGGCTGCCAAAGCAGAAGCCCATAGAAGGGGTCAAGCAGGTGGTCGTTGTGGCTTCTGGGAAAGGGGGAGTTGGAAAATCAACAACAGCAGGTAAGATTTCTTTATTTTTTAAATAATTTCCTTTGTGCATTTTCTAGTATTTTGTATGGAATATTTAGGTGCTTGTGTCATTACCTTGTGATTGGGTTCCATAACACTTCACCTCTGACAAGTCCTGTTGTAGCCATTGAGAATTTACTTGGATACAGAAATGTTGGCTTTAACTTTGAAATCATATTTTTGTGATAGTGCAGCACTGTCCTGAGACATCAAGGCATCTTCAGAGGTGATGTAGGCTGAGGTGAAAGGGATCATATGTTAGTGCAGTGACACTGTTCCTCCTTCCCTCGCTGCTTAGGTGTGCCTATACAGTGTCTTTCTCTGTAAAAGATACTAATATTTAGAAAGTTTCCAGATCAGGACTCTGTTCAATTTTCTCAACTACATATGTAGGTGTTTTATAAAGAAAAAGTGAAGCAGTACTTATAAACCACACAAATTGATCAGAGCTTTGTGAAGTACCTTGAACTCTTCTCTTAGCTCCACTGTTAGATTTTGAATTAATTTTTCTCTAATTTTTTCTCTACCACCTGTTCCTAGGTGGTAGAATGAGATAGTATGTGGGCTACCAGTACTACAGAAATTGATTTGAACTTAAACAAATGAGAGAATGGAAAAATATTTGTTGTGCCAACATGTGCAAAAAACCATTTATTGTGCCTTCTTACAGTGGTTGAGGGAAAAATGACTGATATCAACCTGGATGTCTGCAAAACATTTGGCACTGTCCTACATGACATCCTTGTCTCTGAACTGGAGAGACTTGGAGCTGATGGGTGGACCACTTGGTGGATTAGGAATTGGCTGGATGACTGCACTGTGTCCAGGTCTGGGTCCCCCAGCATAAGAAGGACCTGTGAGAGTGTGTCCAACAAGTCCAAATATGATCAGAGGGCTGGAGCACCTCTGCTGTGAAGACAGGCTGAGAGAGTTGCGATTGTTTAGCCTGGAGAAGACCTCAGGGACACTGTTAGAGAACTTTCTAGTAATTAAAGGGGGCTTGCAAAAAGGAAGGAGTATGACTTTTTATGTGGGCAGATAAGACAAGGGTGAATAGTTCTAAACCAGAAGTGGAGAGATGTAGATTAGCTGCTAGGAAGAAATTCTGTACTGTGAGGGTGGTGAGACACTGGAACAGATTGCCCAGACAAGGGGTGGTTGTCCCATCCCTGGAAGTATTCAAGGCCAGGTTAGATGGGATTTTGGACAACCTTGTCCAGTGGAAGGTGTCCCTGTCCATGGCAGGGGTTTGGAGCTGGGTCATCCTTAGGGTCACTTCCAACCCTAACCATCCTATGATACCATGACACGGAAAGTAAAGTTCTTGGAAAAGATCTCTGTAAAGTGTTAGAAATGTGTTTAAAGATCTCTTTCTTAGCATCTAGACTGGAGAGGAGTTATTCTTTAGTTGAAGGATGTCTGCTGTTCATCTCCATGTGTTGTGAATAACACATGGATGTAGCTCTTAATGTATAATTTTGGGGTTTGTAGTTCAGCCATGCTTGAAACTGAATAATTGTCTAATAATTTCTAGAACAGACTAATATATCTGTACTAAAAGTAACTGTTCTTAAAAAAAAGGTTTTTTTGTTCTATTTAGCTATTGTCTATCCTATGCACAGGATACACCTATCTGTACAAAGACATGCAAAACAGTTAAAACTTGTGTTTCTTAACCGTCAAAAGGTATATCATTATAATACATAGACTGGTAGTTGTAGGTTACTAAAAATACCAAATACCTGTTCATCAATTGACAGTTTACAAAATGAAAATAATTTGAAAAGCAAATTCAGATTACTCTCCTTGTGTCTGCAAACAAATACCTGAATTTAAATTCTTGTAGCTGGTATCCGTGTGTAATTTCTATATAAAATTTAACACATGTATAAATAATACTTAGAGCTGTGAGTTCATTCCTGTGCATTTAAAAATAAAAAATCAGGGTTCAACAAGCATTAAATAAGATATTGGAAATGTAAATGAAGCATTTACATGTACCTGTAATGGACGGCCTTTTAAAATTAATGTTTTAATTAGTAATATTGAGAAGGAAATCCATATTCTTGTTTATTACCATGAGGATAAATTTGATGGTTCAGATGAACAACTGAATTTCAGATAAATAATATAAACAAAAGTATTACATGGCATCATTACTGAATGTTTTCTCTTGTTAGCAGTGATAACATTCTTAATATTTAGGAATTAAGTTTTCCTGCACTTAATCTTTTTGTTTTTCTTCCTCTTCTTCCTTACAGTAAATATAGCCCTTGCCCTAGCAGCAAATGATTCGGTAGGTGAGCATTTAATTATCAGCCTTAATGTGAAATGTGTGCCATAAATAAAATGGTTACTGCTGAGAGCAGTCGCATGCACTTAATGTAATTAATGCTTTTACGTAGTTAATTTCTAATTTGTTTTTGGTAGGCTTTTGAGTTTCTGTCAGTTTATTTATATTTTATCAGTACTATGAATAACTTAGTAGATGTCATCCTGCTTCTGAGTTTGGCTCTGTCCTTTCTCTGGTGTGTCACTGAGTTGAACTGCAATTCTGGAAGGATGTATAGATGTCATAGAGAATGCTTCTGCAGGTTGGAGACAATAAGAGACAATAAATAATTCTACCACTCCAGATCACTGACTTGAAAAAAATAGGAGTTTGTGCTGAATAGTGTCCGAACCATTTTTTTTATAGCGTCACAGATTTACTGTTTCTGGAGAAATTATGTATCAAAATACTTTATAAACAGCTAAGGTGAAAAACCCCAAAAACTATGTATCTTCCCTAAAGCTTGGAAGTAAAATTTCTGGAGTGATTTCCCAGCTCAGTATTACTAAAACTGTTGCCTGGACTATAAATAGATGGTAGGAGCCATTCAAGAGTAAAAACCGCAGGTGTTCTTTATGTCCACCTGCTGCAGTAGACTGGGAGTAGTTCCATTGTGCACATTATTGCCACACAGATAAACTCAGAAGTAAGTCTCCTTTGCAGTGGGAGGGTGTATGATGCAGGTTTTGTACTCGTAAAACATTAAATACAAAGTATACTCAAGTACTTTAATCAGGCAAATGTAGCATCTTCTTGTAAAAGACAAGTAAAACAAAAAACAACAGGTAGGAGTGAGGGCTACATGCAATCTGCAAACTTCCTGGAGGAATTTTGTAAAAGACTTAAAAATATTTCCATAAACTCAGTCACATTTAATAAGAAGAGTGTTTAAAGCTGTTAAATGAAATATGTACTCTTTGTGATGGCATCTGATCTTGTTATTTCACAGTCTTTAATTCTGTGTTTTAAATAGGCTGTTGGAATAATTGGATCTCAGAGAAAAATCTGTCATGTTGAAAAGCAGAACTGTTTAAATGGTTCCTTCTAATCAAGTTTAAAACATGGCATTTGCTCTAATAGTTTTGCAAAAAAAACCCCAAAAACCACTCTGCAATGTGATCTGTGTTGTGGGATGGTCATTGAGTAGCTCCATGGAAACAGTGTCAACCAGTTGCGCATAACTTTCTGTACCAGCTTATGGGCTTTTAAGATGCTGTCTGATACTTCTCAAACATGCAGTTTTATGCATTTAAAAAGATATTTAGATAAAGTATCTCTTTGTAATTCTGATGTACGCAAGTTTTGGGATTATGCCCTGTTTTAGGACTTTTGATGTTACAATTATGTGGTGGTGTGTGAAGTTGGAGGCTGGCATCTGGTGGATGTTAAATAATGAAGAGCAGCTGGAATTGATGAAATAGCTGTGAATTGTGTGAACTGGTGGTCACAGGTTAGCAAGCTGTTACTGTGGTGAAATGGTGCATTGATGTAGTTCCAAGTTAGAAAGTATGAAATTAAAGTGAATTAAATAAACAACTGTCTTGTTGGTTCATGCATTAATATATTTTTTCTTCTGTGGTTTATTTTCCTTAAGATAATTAATGGCATACATTATATTTATGTTTAACCTTTGGATTTGAAGTTGCTGGTTTGTTCATTTGTGTACTCACATTGATTTCAGTTCATTAATTTTGTGAGATAAGGTTTTAAAATTAAAATCTTGGTGACCTTGTTCCAGACTGGAACTGTCCAGTGCTCTGAATTCTATAAATCACTGCAATGTTCAGTTTTGCAATGATGAATGAAGTAAATAAGGAGGTTGTTTTTCAGAGTCCATTGGTGCCTCCTGCTGTATTTTATAGTGAATTTCTTTGTCCTCAGGTATGCAGAAATGGATGCCTTTATTTTACATATAGTGACTATTGATGGTGCCTCACCTTGTCATGGTTTTTGTTTCCTTCATTGCTGTTGTAAGTTCGTCTCTTTCAGAAGAAGCAATAATGATTGTTAGTAGATCAGAGCTTCAGGAGGCCCCTGCAACCTCATTAACTGCCCTTATGTTTCTTATAAACAAAATACAAATTGATAGAAACTGGTCTTGAACTTGATGTACTGCTTAAAGGAGGAAAGAAAGGACTTGTGGAGGAAAATAGGTCACCATGGCTATAAAGGTCTGTGCTTCCTTCATTAGTCTGTTAAAAGTTCTATGCTTGTCACTGGTGTTCTTTTTCTAAGATAAAACAGGTTAAAGACTATTAAAAACATCTGTTTTCTGGTAAGTAAGATCTGTGAAAGATGCTCTCCTTTAAGAGGAGATGGGATTAGATTCTTGCTACTTTCAGTGATTGCTGTGACATCTTATTGTTCGGCGTATCATAAGTTGGAAGATTACCAGTCAAAGTGTAAAGGATTTTTTTGTCCTCTTGATAAAAGAAAACATCCTTCCATCTTTTAAAAATCTACTTTCTGTAGTGAAAAAACAACAAAAACCCCACTGTTTCTACTGATATATGTATTTTATTTTTTTTTTAACATGGCAGCTTTTTCAGTTATTGTAGTGATGGCCTGAAATACTAAGGCATCAGCAGAGCCTTGGACATTGTCATGGTCACACAGTGTTGTTGGCAGAGCTGGGATTAGAATTTGAGAGTTCAAAGTCTTGCATGCTGGTGCTCAGTCTGCTTTGCATATTTTTACCTCATGGTTACAGAGTAAATAATTCAAGACAGAAGTTCATTTAGATGCCTAGATACCATGTCCAAGACAGAGTAGTTTGGTGGATTTTTTGTTTTGTTTTGGTTTTTTTTGGTTGCTTGGTTGTTTTTTTTTTTTTGATTCAGAGCCAGGGAAGACAAGCAGGGCAGCCTCTTATGCCTTCCTAGCAATATTAGTTTTTTGGATTCCCTGGGTTACCTGTTGTAGATGGATTAGTTAAGAAATATATAAGCTCTTGGGCCTGTACCAAGGCCTATAAATCTATACAGTGTTCTTTTTGTGTTAAGAAGTAACTTAAAGTTTTACCCTTGTGTTCTATTGTTAATTGCTTGCTTAGTTTGACAGCTGATTCTTTTCATTCTTTTGATGTACCAGCAGTCAGTTGTGCTCCCCTAGGAGCACTTGGGAAGAATTTTTGGGTTTTGTGCCAGGACAATTCATATTCAGACTAGAATGACTATTTATGAAAGCTGCCTGGCCAGAGACAATTTATTGTAGTAGAAACAAGTTGAATTAATAGATGGCAGCAATAATAGGGTAGGGATTGCTTGTTTATGAACAGAGTATTTTAGTGAGCAAACACCAGCTGTGCATGACTAAGGATGGCACAAATCCAGTTGGGAGGCTGCATGCTTGTGCTGTCACTATGAGGCAAGCTCCCAGTCAGATTTCCTTTGGCTCGCCTTTTCGTTAGGGAAGATTTACATTTTCACTATAGGATGAAATGTTTTTTGTGTTGTGAAGGACAGAGGAGGAAGCAAAACCATATGGACCAAGTTAGCATGTACGCATAAGCAAGTGGCTTCTGCCTGCAGTCCTGGGGCACGTGGTGAAAAGCAGCAGTTTTCTGTATTCTGGCGTAGCGCCACGGGGTTACTGGGTGGAGGTGCAGACCGGGGCCAAGACGGGCAATGCACGAAGGCTGATTTTCATCGGGGGAGCGGACTTCCCCGTTTCGCCCAGCCGAGACCGCGGTTGCTGCGCAGCGCGGGGGTGGCGGCTGCGGCCGGCAGGGGGCGCGCGGGCCGCGGGCGCGGCGGCGGGGCGGGCGGGGCGCGGGAGCCGCGCGGGGGTCGTGCCGCGTCCCCGCCGCGGCCGTGCTGTCCCCGCCGCGTCCCCGCCGCGGCCGTGCTGTCCCCGCCGCGTCCCCGCCGCTGCCGCGCGGTCCCCGCCGCTGCCGTGCTGTCCCCGCCGTGTCCCCTCCGCTGCCGCGCTGTCCCCGCGCACCGCGCCTGCTCTTCTCTTGAGACACGCATCTCACCTGGGTATCTGAGCGGTATCGGCACAGGCGGGGAAGAGGTCTATTTCTCATGCCTATATAGTCAGTTACAGCATAGTGATGGTGTAGGTAGGAGCTGACTCTTCGTGTCGGCTCAATACTGTGGTCATAAAATTAATTTTAATTTCTTCAAACTGAGTATTTAATCAAAACCCACACACTTCGAAACTACTCAAAAACCACCCAAGTTACTTTTTTTTACTTTCCAGATTTTTTTTTTTTTTAATATTTGGGTTGTGTAATTAAACCATTTCTCCCCAGGCTAATACCTGACTGCTGCATTCATAGATGGCTTTACAATGCATATACATTTCTTGCTGGTAAGGAAGAAATTCCATGTGGGAAAACAGATCTTGAATAATTTAGGCAATAATGGGATCCTTCACTGGGTAATCGTAGCATGAAGGCAAGTTTTGACTTGTTTTGTCCTCTTCCTGTGCAGCTTTTCTAATTGTTTGGGTTTGATTTCTAAGCATGTTTAACTCTGTTGCATAGAGAATCAGAAGAATTTAATCACTGTAGCTAAGGCCTTCATACCTGTTTCTTAATGCTGTAGATGCCAGTTAGAATTGATTTGATTTATTTGCAATGATAACTTAAGTTTTAGATCAATTGGAAAAAAAAGAGATTGTAAAGCTTTAAACATTTTGCTGTTTTTCAAATAAAAATGAATAAAATTAAAAATATATTTTGAAATAGACCTCCTAAAATATATTACTTAAATCAGATAACTATATGCTTAATTTGAAGAAAATTTCCCTTTTTTTGGTCTGTTTTGAAGTTAAATACCCTTAGTCTTCAAGTCATTGAAAGACACCAGAGAGACTCATGTGAAATTTTTTATAATAATTTTACATGCAGTGAAGGTGGGGAGGCATCTTGTAGAGATGTGGTAATGCTGGGGATTCTGTTTTGGTAATTTTATTTTTCACATGGTTCTATATTGAGTTATTTTTCTTCAGCAGGATGGATAACGTGCAGAAAGGCCAAACAAGCTTGAAGTGCTGGTACGCAATTGTTAAGAGCATTGAGTAGGAGCTAGTGCAGCCTGTTGTGGAAAAGAAGTGCTGTAGAAGTCCTGTGGCTGGCAGAAAATTGAAAACACTTCATATAAAGGACAAGTGCTTTTAAACCAGTAGCAGACTGAGTGTTTAAAGCAAGTTTGCATTTCTAGGATAGAGTGAAGAAATTGCAGTGGTACATTTTTGGCTTTAATTTAATTTACAGCTAGGCACTTAAATAGTGTGCAGCTGAAAGAGTTAGAGAATTAAGGATTAAAAGATGGCTATTCATTGTGTCAGTATGTCAAATGAGGAATCCATAGCCTATCCTGATTTTAAAGTTCCCTTTTGTCCTATGTGTTGCTGCTTGCACTTTGGGATTAGCTCTAAGTCTATAATGACGTTAAAAGGGTAAATTGAGAGTCCTGGTGGTGGATTAAGGGAACCAGCTTTAAAGTAACTGGCACCTTCACTTAGCAAAGCTGGAATTTCTGTCTCTGGAATGGACTAGAGCGCTTCTAGTGTTGTGTAGGAAATTCTTCGCTGTATAGAACAATAACAGCTCATTAACCTGTGCCTTTATCCCTCCCAGGCTAAACACCAGGGAACTCTGATGGTTTGGCAGAGTTGACTTCAAAGGAAAATACTATCTGCTAGCATCCAGTGGGGATACATATACCCTACCAAGTATGGGAAAAAGTCTCAGAAAATATGAGCAAAAATTAAATTAATGCTGTCAAAGAGTCTTTGGATGTTTAGCAGTAACACAGGCTGTGTTGATTAACAGCTATTTATAGAAGCTTTTTGTGACCTATTCTTTCTATTAGTCTTTAATCAGGTCTTTTCCTCAATAAAACATTGGCAACTTGGAAAAAAGTGGTATCACCAGATTCTCCACTGCACACAGAATTGTGTGGAGGGGTCCTTTTTGATATGTGAATGAAACTGGTTGCATTTGAGAATCTGTTACTGGAAAATCTAATTGATTTTGTAGTCAATATTCTGTGAAAAACAGAAAGGGAACGTGCATAAAGGAAGTGTAGGGAGGGACGCAACAGTTCTTAAGGAACTTAAGGCTCCAAGAGCTAAGAGGAGGAAAGATATGGATCATTTTGTCATTAGCATTAATTTATGCCACGTGAACAAGGATTATGTACAGTAACATTTGCCTGCCTAAGAGAACAAACATAATAGCAAGTCAGTACTTTCTAATCTGCATAAGGAAAATAAAAGGAGGCAAAATTTATTAGTTTTTTACATGACCTCTGCCTGCCAGGACTTTGGCTTTCAACAACTTCATTTTAGTTCTTTTCCCCAAAAGAATTGCGACTAAGTTCAGAGCTTGAAAATCATTAATTTAGAATGCTGCTTTCTTCCAAATCTCTATTACTCACAGGGCAGTGGCCAGGTTCAAGGACTAAGATGAAGTTTAATTAGGTAGAGAATCTTGCCAGAGAAGGTAAAGGAGAAGATCTTTTTAGTGAGGTTATCTGTGCCTGTAATTTGTACACTGCACAAAATGAAGCTGTAGAATTCTCATCTCTCAGGGATATCTGCAAGAATATCTTCTTTGTCTATTGATGTAGAATTTGGTTTTCTTGTAAATATAGAATCTCTACTTGGTGACTGTGACAACTAGTTTTTGATTCTTCATGTAGGTGAGAGAAGTTTCTAAATTAGAATGAAAACTTCACCGTATTTTTAATGGGTTAAGAGCTGCAGTGATTATGTAACTTACAGTACCTCATGAAGAATGTTTGTCAGAAATCTTTACAGAGGTCTAATGGGCAAATTAAAATTTTGCTGAGAAGAATGATGAAGTTGAAGTAGAAATAATTACTTAGTCAATGATGTAAAAGTAGAAGATAAAGAGGAGTTACAGTTCTTTATTCTATAAAATTTTTTAATGTTCTTGAGGTCACCAGTGATGAGATGAGACCATGATAGTACCAGTACTGCAGAAATAGGAAATCCTAGCAGTAGTTAACCTGTGCTAGAGAGTGTTTACCTACAGTGGGAAAACCTTAAAAGCATTGATAAGAGGGTAAATATTTGTGAGTTTTTAAGTAGAGCTTTTGCTGACATAGGAGTACTTTCGTATTTTCATGTGCTGACAATATATTTATTTCTGATTTCACAGTCTCTGCCTGATGGAATTTTGATAAGGATCTTATGCTGCATGAAGAAGTCAATGATATGGGATGTGTTTGTATATTTTTTCAAAGTAGCTTCCAGTGACCATGATTAAATCATATGAGAATGGTTACATTGTCACTTCTATTTTTAGTGCTTAAGCTGCAGAATTTGCAGTAAGGCAACCAAAAATAAGGTCTCTAGAAAATATCTTCCAAGTGTAGTAAACTTGAAGATTGATTCAAACTTTCTTTCACAGCTGGGCAGGTGAAGGGGAAAGGACAAATGTTAACTTGAGAACAGCTGTTTTGAACTTGGTTATTGCTATGCCATCTGGAGAGATGGAATGCTGTTTGTTTAATAGCACAGGAGAGAAATATGTTTATAAGTAGAAAATACAGCCATGAGGAGGTGATGGAGTTGTGTTTTCTGAGTCCTTTCCCTGCCAGAGTGGCAAGGGAGGCTCTAGCAGTGGTGTGTGCTGTGCTCTGAAAAACACTTAGTAGCAGGGGGACTTGTGTGTACTTGGGTGTGCTTTAATTTATGCATTAATTTAAATGCTTATTGCATTTCTGTCTGTGTAATGAGTATTATTTAAGAATAAAAAAAATGTACCATTGGTATGAGAGGTATATGTATATCAAAATATGTCAGAGGACATAAGAGGAATCTTAGAGGCTTTTTTCCCTCCTCTTTTTTTCCTAAGTTGCCTTTTTGGTTGTGCTTTTGATTCTCCATAATCTATTCCTTCTGCCCAGATGGTTTTCTTTACCTTGTGTGATGTTATGTTGTTTTCTTAGGATTTGTTCTAATACAGTGCTTTGAAAGATGTACTGTTTTATATGAGGTTAGGTTGTATGGCGGGGGGAAAACCAATTTATTAAAATCTAATTTAATTTTTTAATTATCAGAACTCATGCATCTGGATTATATTTCACACAGCATGAGAAGTATCTGGTAATTCTGATTAGCAGTTTCATGTGGTAGCATCCAGGTGTGTGCATATTATTTCTTTTGGGGATTTAAAACATTGTAAATGCTGGAAGAAATTATCTGGACTGTACTGTGCAAGTCTTAAAAAATCCCTTGGTAGCTGCCATAATACTTTTCTGAGATAATTAAACCTTGAGTAAAGGGTTATTGGCATTCTAGGGATGTTTACATACTGCAAAAGTAGGGATATTTGGGAGAAAGAAAAGCACAGCTTATTGAGCCAATGCTTTCTGTGTAAGCTGCTGCTTCTAGGCATAGTGAACTCGACTTACCTAACGTGTTGAATTGCTTGGCAAAGAAAAAAAACCCTGCCTTAGGTTATCTTAGATGAGGTTTTGTCAATGATTTAAAGATTTCTGAAAGACCTTTTTCCTATAATCCTGTAGAAAGCACTAGGCTTACAGGAACACTTCTGCTTTTGTTAACATGAATCATAGAAACTTGAGAATCTGTTAATTATTCTTCTGTTCGATGAGAAGAATTTAATTGAACCATATCCATGAAAAGCAGTGCATGTCAGAAACAGGCACTTTTCTTACTTTTGAAGAAGTGTGTAAGTTTTTTAGAGAAATGGTCAGGTTTGTTGTATTAGCTTGGTAATTTAAAGTAGTAGCTGAATTTGTAAAGTCCTCTGGGATGTTCCTCTCCAGCCTGGATCTATTTATTCTTTAGTTCAGGAAATTTTGTACACTCAGGTTGGATAATATAGATACAGTAGATGCAGTGCTGCTGACTCCTAGGAATGTAGTGGTGAATACCTGATTATGTGTTCAGAAGGTCATGAAGTCATTCTAATTAATTTAGGTTACTTCAATCTTGATCCATTTGTTCTGAAAGTGAAAATCTGGTGAGTTGTGAGATCGTTGTAGTTGATCAATAGTCAGAATCCTTGCATGAGGGGGAAAATCCTGAAGAAATTCAGGGGAAGTATGTCATCAGGTTTAAAATGCTTTGTGGGTTTTTTAGTAATTACTTGCTTTCATTTGGGAAGGAATTAGGTGGAACAGCCTGTAGATGATGTTTTGATGGGTTTGATTAGCTGCCGACACAGATAAAGGGACTGAGTCATGAATCTTTCTAATCTTTTAAAATCTTCATTTTGTACAAGAACAGAGAAGCTTGAATAGTTTGTTTTCTGTGTCTTTAGAGCCTAGCTTAAATATGGGTCTTTTAAATGGTTTTGAAATTGCAGCTTTCAGCAAGGCAAGAAGAATTTGTTACAGTAACTCCTGGACTTTTGTCTGATAGTTTTCACAAGACATCATAAAGAAAAAGTGTTAAAAAAAATCTACATTAAATAATCCGTATAATTATATATGCTTTGCTCTGTTTTGTTAATAAAAAGTACATCGAATAACTGAATCCAAATTTGGTTGATTTTTGCAGTAAAATCTTATTTTTTAAAGTACATAGTAGGTCAAATATGATAATGCTTTTTTAAACTTATCTTTCTGTCTTTCCCATCAAAATTGTGATAGCAAAATGACTTAATATAAGATACCAAATTAGGAAAGCATCACCCAAAAAATGAAGTACACACTTTGAAACTTCAGACAGACTTCCACTGACAGTGGAAGTCTGATTTGGCTTTGTTGGAAAAGCTCCTCTTGCTGCTTTAACCTTTCAAACAAGCTCTTAAACATACTTGTTTGCAGTTTTGCAGAATGTTGAATACAGTTAGCTTTCTATATTAGAGAAACTTGACATTCAGCACTTTAAAGGGCGTGCTCTTTACTACTTAATTTGCAGAACTTAGTAATTGGTACTATGTCTTGCCATCTGTAGAAAAATAGTTTATTTTCCACAAAATATGTATGTGTATCTATTTTAAAAAATATAGAAAGGAGTTTTGTAAGTCTAGACTACATAGCTGAAATAATTTTTATTTAAAGTTTATTGCCTAATGTACCATATGTAGTTGAATAAGGCCATTTTTAGCATACTTTTGTGTAAATGTATTTGATAAAAATGTTATGCGTGCTTAACTAGCTTCAGAGACTTGCATTTCAGTAACTTCAAGATGTCTGCAAAAGTGTACTCTGGCCACTTAAATGGAAGATAAAAATATGTTTTTTATGTTTTTCACATTCTTTCTAATCACTAATATGATTTAAATTGCATTCATTTGCATATACTTACAAACCTCTTCTTTTTTGCTTTTTTTTATTTGTGTGTGGGTTTTTTGTTTTTTTTTGGGTTTTTTTAACAATAAAATTTGATATCTTGTTTAAAATGTTAAGGTGTTAGTTTTGTATAAAAGTACATGGAATAGAGAGAATGTTGGTTATAATGCTTATTAATATAAAGTCTGTGGTCTGCAATTTAAGTAAGAAACTGTACAAGTAAGGATTGTCTGTGTGGAGAGTCTAGCTCTTGTCAAGGCAACTGACCCAACTTGTAGACATCGTTATATTTCATTCTTCAATTACTATTTAGAGAGAAAGGAAACTGATAACTGATATCTCAAATCAAGCTAATAATACAGAAAGGAGGACATTTTGACAATTACTTCTTTTCACTTCTTTTCTTTTTCACTTTCACAGGCGAAGGAAGTTGGTTTGCTTGATGCAGACATATATGGACCTTCAATTCCGAAGATGATGAACTTAAAAGGAAACCCAGAGTTAACACCAAGTAAGTGGAAGGGATTTTTCTTGCTGTCTTTTCTGTACAGGGAGGAGCATGGTCCGCTCATGGGTGCCTCCTTGGTGTGGCACAGAAAGGATGCAAACAGAAGGTGAAGACTGAGTGTATGTATGTATTTATTTTTGTTTCTCTTATTGAGGCTACTTTCAAAGCTGCTATGTACAACTAGGAGGATATTCAGAGTCCTATTTTTTGTTAATCTTGGTCCATGCAGTCTCATGGATTTTTACTAGAGACTCTAGGGAAGGGAAGGTTATTTATCAGTAGTTCTAAAATTGTTATGTAGTATCCTACAACAGATAACTTTCAGTTAAAGAACAAAACCCACTAATCTAGGGAAAGAGACACTAAAAAAAACCGATAGGAGAAGGATCATTACAGTAGCTTGTTTGAAATGTCATTAAAATGATTGTTTGGTTTCTCTTAAGCCAATGTGCCATGCCACTTCACTAATTTGTATTTGAAGTTGTGCATTTAGGAATGCAGTGGTGGTCACTTCCCTACCAGAAGGTGAAGACAGTAGATAAAACTCCTAATTTTCCTTCTGCTTGGAAGAATTCTGGGGAAACATAAATTCAGGTAGAGCAGTCTTCAGAGAAATAAGATGACCCAAAGTAGAAAGATCCTATCAAGTCTCTTTACCTTTCAGAAGTTTAACTTTCACCCAGGCCAACCAAGGATGAAAGTGAAGAATGGCTTTATCTTGATACCCTGTTTGTATGATGTTTGAGTGTAAGGCAGTGTGGTTTTTTAGGGTGGTAAGGACACTAGGGTGATATGTACCTTGTTTTGATTATCCTGTGACAGAGGGCATGTAGGTAAAATAATAAAAACATGTAACCACATACAAAACTAATCACACACTGTAGCAGCTGGTTGATGCATTAAAAGATACTTAGGTCGTTCTGAAGAAAGTGCAGACTGGCCATATGTGTTGTCAGGGAGGGATCAAGGACATCTACCAGTTCAAACAGGACATAGAAGGGCTTCAGTGAAGTCATCAACTGCAATGTTTGTGGGCAGCAATTGCTAGGTAAAAGGAAAGTTAAATATTCCTTTTGCTTCTTTTCATGCCATGATCTCTCTTTTTTTATCATAGAAAGGTTTGGGTTGAAAGGAGCCTTTGAAGGTCGTCTAGTCCAACCCTCCTGCAATGAGCAGGGACATCTTCAACTAGATCATTCTCAGACATCCTGATCTTGATTGTTTCATGTCTACTACCACTCTTGGCGACCTGTTTCAGCATTTCACTATCTTCATTGTAAAAAATTTCTTCCTTATATCTAGTCTGAACCTACCCTCTTCTAATTTAAAACTACTACTTCTTGTCCTACTGCAACAGGCCCTGCTAAAATACTTGTCTCCATCTTTCTTACAAGTCCCCTCTAAGTACTGAAAGGCTTCAGTGAGGTCTCCCTGGAGTCTTCCTTTGTCTAGGCTGAACAGCTGTGGTGCTTTTAGTGTTTCATCACAGGAGATGTGTTCCATCCCTCTATATCTACTCTAGTGTTGTTGTAGAATGTTCATTTGTAACTCATCTTAATTTGTGTGTGTATATGGGTATTACAGTTGTTGATCTATATGTTCTCACATGGCATAAAGCATGCAGAATGAAAGTGCCAGTATCTTTAAAGGTTTGTTATTAAGCTTGCAGTATCAGCCTCTGAAGACTCAATGTGACAAACTGAGGATTTCTTATATAATTAAAATTCTATCTCCTTATGATTTTGCCATGTACACTGGATAAAGAAAAAGTAATGTATTTCCATGTACTGATGCACTGCATGTGCTTATACAGACAGCCATCAAATTGAGTACTTCCTATATTTAAGAACCGAGCTTACAAATGCAGGTTTTATTTAGATAAATTCCTAAGAGAGGAGGCGAGTACTTAGTTTTATTTATTGGATTTTTGTTACATCTTTGGAAGTCAAAAGGCTGCTGAGTGATAAATAAACAAATAACTGAGCCTTTTCATGTATCATCAGTAGGATTTGAATTCCTGATACAAATGGAAGTATTCTTGCATTCACTGGTACTTTGAACTCCATTGAGGATGAATGTCATACAGGCTGTGTTTTCCCGTAACAGACTTTTTTGCTATGAATTTTGTATTTGAAGTGCGTTATGCAATATGAACACAAAAGGGACTATGTTGTGGTGTTCAAATCTTTCTTTTCGTTATGTGACGTTGACTTTTGTCTCCCCAATTTTTCCGTACTGTCTGAAAAATGGATTAGATAATTTAGAATTCCTTGGTCATTTTGCTATGTATTTTATCAGTCCATACCTAATTTAAGTCCATCTCTTGAGCCCCAAATTGCCCAGTCTGTTTCTTATGGTTGTACAAATCAACTTGCTAGGAATGCTAGAACTTAAGACTGTGTTCACTCAGATATTGAGCAGCTCAGTTTTGTTTCAGTGACTGGATATTTCTGGTAAACAGCTGAATAGAATTCACTGTAAGCTTTGTCTTAACATGCTTCAGGCATTGTTAGAAGTGCAGAACTGAATGTAATAGAAAAAAATCGGAAGATTTCCCTGAACCGAAACTTCTGCTGTTGTCTTGTAAACACTAACATTTTGATCACTGAAATATATTCTTTCTACTTCTGTGTGGAATGCATAAGTAAATATCAGGATTTAAAGAACATACCCTTTTTTAACAGACAGAAAAATGAATTTGTATATTTCAAAAGCTTGACAGATGACACAAGTCTGCTGAGAAAGACAGTAATTTGGTATGAATAACAAGATGGAATTTGTATTTCAGGGATTCTGTTCACTACTCTGTGTATTTTTAACTGTTGAGTGGATGAAACTGACGAGTAGCAGCAAGAGAAGTACTGTCAAAGATGGTTTAATTGCAAAGTAGGAATGACATAGGAAACTTTAATTAAAGTTTAATCAAGGATTCCTTTAATGAGTGACAGATGGGATAAGCTTGCAAAGAAGTGATCAATCATAGGTGTGTGTGTATATATATATGGTATGTATATAGGCGTATATAAATATATTGATATAAAAACATGTATGACTCTTGTATTTTGCTATAATGAGGTTTAGTGTTATCATCTGGTTTGTTACTATATTTTCAAGGGTAAAACAAACTCTGAAGAAATACTGCACACCAGCTGAGAGAGCCCAGGCAGTTCTGTGTTGCAGAAATGCATAAACTATGTCTACATAACAATAAGTCAGTTAAAGACATTTTTCATAACATAGTAGTCAAAAGAAAAGTTTGAAGTCTTAATGCTTTCTTCAGTGTGAGGCATGGATTTGAAAATGAATCTGTAGAGTAATCCTGGGAGGTTCTGAGCACTTCTGCAATCTTTGATTTCTGTTTTCTCTCACATGAAAATGGATTAAGGATACCCAGTACCATACAAAATAAATCCATGCAGGAGTTATTACTTCTGAATAGAAGTTATTATGGTCATGCTATAATTTAAGCATTCAAAATGAATTGAGAGTTCTTAGTGAGGAGTCTGTATAAATGGAAGATACTACATTAATTTAATTTTGCAAACTGTAGTACATTGAAAAGTCTGCTAACATTTAATAGGCTGTCATTCAAAATACTTTAAATGGTCAGGGAAATGTTGGTTAATAAGTTCACCATTGAATTTAATTAGCTAATGGAGGATTATCTAACTATGGAATTAATATTACCATCAGCTACAACATATATGCAGGGCAATGCTAATAGTATAAGTTCCAAAAGTATTACTTTTATTCTTTCCCTAAGTAGTTTAGTTAAAAGCAGTTTTCTGGCTTAGTGAATCGCATGATTTCATTTTTTTCCTTTTAAATCTGCCATTTAAACTAGATATCAGAGAGTAAAAACTATTATATTGCTAAAAACATTTGCCATTTTGCCAGATAGATAAAGTTTCTTTATTTAGTTTGATTACGAAGGTTTTGGTGCGTAAATCTTTTACAGGTGACTACTCTTAGTATTTCAAAACTTTATTGCCATTTTATGATAGCTTTCATTTCTTAATAAAATAGTATATTCAAAAGATCAGTAGTAGACATCTGTTCTCACAATTTAGAAAAAAAGTAATTTCTTAGAGAAAGCTACCAGTGTTTGTGGCTGCCCCATTGAATTGAATAAAATTGCAGGAACTATAGAAATGGGCACCTAAATTTTTTCACTGGGGTATATTTGCATATCTTAAGACTATGATAGCAGACTCTAATAACAGAATGAGAAAATTTAAAATAGTTTTGACTGTTTAAAGATGTCTTCTGGAATAGTATTAAGGGATTGTGGTGCATTCATTTGAAAGTCAGAAATAGAAAATTGGGAGTGGACTAGTGAAATAGACAAAATATTGCATAGCATAATGATTTTGAAGAAATTTCTTGATGTTTGCTAAGGATTTAACTTTACAAGCAAATCTTGAAGTTGTATTTGTCATGCTTTATCCGTGGAATGGCATCATGATAAATTTTTAAAAAAACCCTACATTTGATTCTTTAAAAAAAAAGTATTTGTGACTGATACCAGCTCTTGATTGGTAAGCAAGTGATTTTTAGATTTTCTATAGTCTAATGATATGTTTTATTGATTCTGTTTTGAAAGGAGCCTGAACTGAAACCCTTTGTTTTACTTTTGATGATGTCTTACCCCAGTTTGTCTGGATGGTGGAAGTACAATAGTCCCACATGTCTTACATGTGACAAAATAATTAATGAGAGTGTTGTAATTAATTGTGGTTTGTATTTTTGAGGCTTTTTCAAATGTGATCAAGTAGTTGAAAATGAGAATACTACTTGAATGTTTAATATTCTATTCTGGACCTTGACTATTGCCCTCAAACCTGTAACAATAAACCTCAAGGTGGATTAGTCCAGCTATTGTTGAGTTCACTTGTGGAGAAAATCAAAGACCTTGGAAGGGAAAGGAGATGGCAGATACACAATTCTGTGAGTAATTATTTATAGGCATACAGCTGTTAGCTGCTGTTTAAAAGGAAAAAACCTCTAGGGAATTAATTTAATAAAATTTTATTATTCATTATAAATAAATTCATACAATTAAAAAAAGTGTAAGATGAGAAATGCAGTGTAGTAATTAAAGCTTCTTACTGAGACCAGTCTTTTTGGATGAAGGCCAAATGAAATTTTACCAAATGCCATTCCAGTATAAATTACTGAAACACTATAACCTGAAATAATACATTTGAAGTACTTGAAGGCAGATTTGTATTACTCTTTATGTTGTTAATCCTGTGGTGCAGTAATTCCAAATTATTTGAAGTGTGGCTAGCAGATACTTACTATATTATACTCTTAGAGATACAAACGTTTTTTTGGTTCAACTGGTATAAAAACTGGAATTAAATTGCAAAATGGCTTTGTTATAGGAACATGATAGGTACTCTTCATTATACATGCATAAACAAAAGAAATAAATCATTGTTTTGTAGACTGAACATATTTACCTTTTTGCTTGTTTCAGAGGAATAAATTTCCATTTCTCTGCTAGAAGAAAAATTGAAGGAATGCAACTAATTCTGAATTTTCTCAATATTTTTAACTTGCAATTTCACTTCTGTGCTTTTTCTCCCTCCGTGGTCTTCTTGCTGTAGTCTCCTTCTCTGCAGTACAATATAGTGGCTTTTCGTAATAGAGAAATGAAGCAGAATAGATCAAAAACAGGAAAAAATGTGGTTTAATCCTTTCCCTGTAGAGCCCAGAGGCCAAAAGTGACAATAAGAGTTGAAAAGCTAGCATCTCTTTCCATTTGCTTTAGCTGATGGTCATAATCATTTATATATTGAGTGTGATGCCATATGGTGTGGGATATCCCTTTTGTAACTTGAGATCAGCTGTTCTGGTTGTGTCCCCTCCTAGTTCCTTGTGCACCCCCATTCTGCTTTGGTGGTGGGTGGGGTGACAAGCAGCAAAGACATGGAGTGTGTAAGCACTGCTTAGCAGTACAAAAACATCCCTCTGTTAACACTGTTTCTATCAGAAATCCAAAACACAGAACCATACCAGCTACTAAGAAAAAGAATAACTCTATCTTAGCCGAAAGCACAATTACACATAATCCTTCGAACAGTTTTTTTTTCCTCCCATGTTTTTTCACCTAAATTTCCTTTTTTGGGGGGGGGTGGGGCAGGGATGTTGATTATAGTATTTTACAGTATTGAACCTAAAAAGGCTGAATTGACACAATTGCATTGAGTTCTCTAGTTTTGCTTTGAAAGCAATGAAATCCCTAGTTAACTGGAATGTTTTTTTTTGAAGTTGGGTCTTAAATTAAAGCTGATGCATCTCTGCCCCTGGGGTTCCTGTTGCTCCCTGTTCTGCTCTGCTGTCTGGCACCCTGTTACGTGACTGACCAGGGCAAGTCCCCCTGTCACAACAGCAAGTCATTGCTTCAAATGACATGAGCTTTCCCAGAGGTTTTTGTGTGTCAGGACACATGTCTGTCCTGTTAAACTGAACATTGGGTTAGTCTATTTCATTCCTTGAGGATGTAATGAACTAAAGGGAACCGCCTAAATTAGTCTAATAAGTCTTTTGATCCACTATAAATAGAATTTTTGTCTCCTTGGGGATCTGAGGGCATTTCAAAATGTGGGTTGTTTTAGCAATTGTAAGGAAGACATTTGTGATGGAAAGTAATGGCATGATGCTTAAAACTAACCCTGTGTTTTAAACCTAACAAGTCAGTGCTGCCTTAAAATGTAACAAAGATGTTTCTAAATCACTGTGCTCTTTACTTGTGCCAGATTTGCTTTTGAAGTACAGTCTTCCAGCAAGCAATTAGTTCTTTTGCTTTTAGGTAGGACTGCTGAAGTCATATCTGCAAAACTGTTCTGTTAATGAAAAAGCTTTTACAGAGCCTTGTTTCCTCTGCAGTCTGTTGGGAGGAAAAAAACTGTAATGCCTTCTCAGGTAATGGGACTGGTAGACCCTCTAAATATGAGAATCAAATCTCCTGGGAAAAGTTGCATTTCATTATGCACATATTTCAAGAAATTGAACGGTGAGCATGGAATTATGCTTTTTAAGTCTCATTACTAGTTTTTGCTTTGGTTAAGTATTTGGGATGTCTCTGTAGTTAGATAACACTATTAGTGCAGGGTGTAATGGGCAATCACAGCTTTCCTTGTGTGGAGCTTTTCAAGCTTAAAATACAAATTGTTGTATTTCTGGGGCAATCCTGCAAATAAACTTACAACACAGTGTGAAATCAAGCCTGAAGTCTCAATTAGTCTGTCACTTGCCATAGAATATTCTAGGCTTGTGGCATAAGCAGTTAAAACAATGATTATAGTTAAAGCAAGGATTTAGAATTTATGACTTTGTCTAACCTTTTGGTGACAGCATCCTTTGCCCTCTTTCATAGATTGGTGTCACTGTTTTGTTTCAAGGTACCTTGGGGCCCTGTTGCTATTCATTCCTCTCCCCTCTGTGGCATTTCTTTCCTCTTTACCATTCTGTGGGTGGAATTCACTTGCCTTTGCTTAGGAAACCACTGCTACTTTAAAGATGCCTGGAGTGTGGTGTCAGGCTTCTGGCTGTCCCTTCAGAAAATGTCTCTCCCTATGCCCTCTGTCAAATCTGCTAGCCATGTACAAATCCCCGCTCGCCAAGGCATCCAGAGTGGCAGGAGACGCAAGTAAAGCCCAATCATTTTTTTACTCTTCCTGTCCAATGTCTTCCTTCCGTCTGTCTGTCTGTCTCCCAAAACCCCAATTTTCTCCTTAGTTCAGTTACATTCTTGAAAACTCAGAGCAGCTTTTCGGCATTTGTGGTTGCTGAGCCAGTGAGCTTAAAATACATTTGCTAGGGTATTGCATGATCCACTACATTGATATTTAATAAGCTGCCTTGCTTTTTGTAAGCAGTATTATGCCTTCTAAGGAGGGGTAGCCCGACATCACAATCTTGTGGAATAACACTCTTTACTTACCTGATGGGGTGGGAATGAATGTAAGCTTCTGCTTGTGCTATTGCTCAACAGACCACTTCCAAAAACTAAGCCAAGAGTTGGAATGGCTCCTTGTGGCTTAGCCCTGGGCTCCATCACATGTGACTGTTATTTGGGGAGACAGACACCATAATGTTGAATGTACTCCCATTTCTTTTTTGTCTCCCCAGCTTATATGCTGAGCATGAGGCCATATGGTGTGGGATATCCCTTTGGTCAGTTGTGGTCATATGTTCAGGCTGTGTCCCCTCCCAGTTTCTTGTGTACTCCCAGCCTGCTTGCTGGTGGGGTGGCATGAGAAGCAGAACAGTTTTTGACACTGTTTTCATTACAAATCCAAAACATATCACCATGCAAGCTACTGTGAAGAAATGTCACTGTACTCCAGCCAAAAACACATACATACAGATATATAGATATATATAATGTAGTTCTGTACACACCTTCTGTGCTCTACTGACCCTGTGACCTGGGCCATTGTTGAACAGCTATGTCAGTCTTCTTACAGAAAACGTGGAGTAACTCAGTTATCTTGTTAGGATAATCTGTTTTCAAGGCTGGATTTGTTTGGGGAAAAAAAGCTTAGTAAAAAATAATTACAAAATGAATCTTCATTGATGTAATGAACATCCATCTTCATTACATCAATGCTGCTCTTCCCCATGTGAGTAACAATTCAATCTTCAGACCAGTCCCAGAACTATTTTAATCAGCAATCTGCTATAATGCTTTCATGAATTTGCACATCTGCCTTTTCTAGTGCCCTACTTGTATTCTATCAGAAAAGGCATTTACTGAAATGTCATTGGTGCTATGTTGATCTTACTGATCTGATTTTGTATGTTCAGAGAAAACACAGCAGTCTCTTTTACTTAGGGCCATCAAGCCTACTGGAAAATTGCAAACTAGGCAATTTTATTTATCCTTGGCATAGGTGGTATGGTATTGCTGTGTGTTGTGAGTTTAGGAGATCTGTTTTGTTTTGTGTTAAATTTTTGGAGCTATATGGTAGGCTTCTGATAACAGAAAAGTATACTCTAAAAGCAATGGGAATTAGAGATGTTACTGAGATCTCATTAAGCTAAATCTTCTTTACATGTTATGTTTTAGGAAATCTTTATGAGACCTGCAGTGAAAAAGGAGGAAGGCCTGTTGCTTCTGATGAGACAAGGGTGATTACCAATGCCCACTGAAGCACTTCAGATTTGAGATTAGTCTTAAGAATGATTTTTAGCAGTAGGCAAACAGTGGGGAGCTCTGCAGTATTTTGTATTCCTTTGAAAATATGCAGAACATTATAGCCAGAATATACAGCAAGTTGTGAATTGTTCCTCTGCATTGTATAAATTTGATTAAATCTTGCTGCTCAGAGCATTTTATAATCCTTGTTGTTAACCAAAGAAAATAAGATGCAGTTTTAATAAAAGGAAACTCTGCTATTGAGAAATAAACCATGCATATATTTTTAAAAGCAAAAGCCCCTTTTGCTGCTCTGTAGGTCAATGTTTATCTACTCACAGCCACTCTCCTGTTTTGTGAAGTAGAGAGAGAGATGTTGGAAGGTGTGTGAGCTCAGCCTGTGCACCTGATCTCTGTGCGGAAGAAATTGTCCATGCAGGTAGTGGATGTTGAGATGTCTCTGTATGTTTGACTCACATAGCATAGAGCAGCTGGACTGAACTGAGAAGTGGCTTAGTATTTTGGTGAACTTCCCAGAATAATGCATCTTTTCCGTTCATCTTACTCTCCAGTTCCTGAGCCTCATAATTGGCAGTCAAAGCTTGGCCTCCCCTTTTGTTTTGTTTTGTCTTAAAATTGTCCCTATTTCGTGTTAAGAAATGAAGGAAACCTTGAGTCTGCAGTGGCATACGCTGTTGCAAGTACATTTTTCCTACTACTTCTTTTTTTAACCACTCTCTTAGGTAAATGTGTAGTAATTTCTCTCGATACTTTTAATACTTCTATTTTAACTTGTGGGGGTGTATATCCTGTTTACCAAGCCACCAAAACAGTGCCTAGATGTGGCTCTAGGCTGATGTTCCAATGTTATAACTCTCTTCATAACTAAACTGTCTTACTGCAGGGGGTGAAATAAGACTGTGGTTGCTAGAAATGTGGTTAGACAGTATAGTGTCGCCAAAGTAAGTCCTGAGTCAACACTGAAGAGCTGCATAAGTCAAGAAGAGCTGTATGCACTAGTGCAGTGTATCAGTCCAAGCCAATCTCTTTTTCAGCAATAGCTCCCAACTCATTCCTGAATGCAATAGTCATACAAGTGATTTGTTTATCTTCCTGTTTTGTTCTTTTTGATTTGTAAACCAAAACATCCAATTTATTCTCCACCATATTTCTACAAAATTACATGGCTTGAATGCTCACTTACTTGATTGCTTGAAAGCTTTCATCTGTAGAGTTTAGCTGTTGAATTTGTATGCTCTTGGTTGTTATTTTGTCTGAATTTGGAGTTCAGCTTTGAATGTACTGTTTTTATTTTACTCGCATTGTTTTTATTTTACTCATGTTGTTTTTGTTTTACTCTCTTTATGTATTTTACTTTGGGTGCATCAAGGATTTCTGTCAAAATCTGCATTATAGTATATTTTCTGTTGTTTAAAGTATTCTTCCTATTTTCTGCTAGTCCCTGCCTGTGCATGCTCTTCCAAGATATCAGCTAGACCAAATAAAATGCCATTTGTTCTCTTTTGTGAGTGTGTGTGCCATTTTGAGATAAGGTGTGGATTTAGATGGTAGAAACCACAAGGAAGAGTTTCGGCTTTTGTGAGATTTTGTTTTGAATGTCTTCTTTTTAATTGTTTTGTTTGCTTTCTGCTTGCACGCCCCTTTGCCAGTAGAACAATTACAATATTCCCTCCCTGCTTTTTGTTCTTGACACTGGAGGCATAGGAATAAGATGTATGACAAGGACAATACATCTGCAACATTCAAATAAGAATCTTTTGTTCCTACAGAAACTTTAGAAGTCCTGCAGATTTCTATCAGCCTGAAGAAATCTGGGACTAATTACCTGGAGCTGTTGGGAATGTATAGTTTAGGGATGGTTTTATTTGGTTTCTCTACTCTGGGGTTTCTGTAGCAGATTTAACAGAAGGAGACAAATTCCCCAAATCTCTGGTATGTTAGTGGGAATGCTCTTCTGATTCATGAGATTAGTGAATAGGATAGATTTAAAAAATAAGAATTAAAATCTCACCATGTTGTATGACTTTGGTTTTGTTCCAATATAAATGACTCAGCTTTTAGTGATTCCTGATAGGGAATCTATGCCTTCCAGCACAGAGATTTCATAAAAATAGATTGATTTTGGCAGCACAAAGTGACATTATTTTATGGGCAAATACATTGTTATTCTGGCAAAAGATGAATGGTATTAGTAAAATGTAACAACCTAACAAAAAGTGGAGTCAGATTCTTGGGCAGAATAGATAAGTCCATACGTTTAATGAAGGGATGGGGGGGGAAATAACTATTTAAATAGAGAGGGAAAATTGCTCTTAGAAGATAAAAAAAAGTGTAAGCTTATTTCTTTAAAAAAATCCAAAATACCCTAAAACCATCTCCCCTCCAAAAAAAACCCCCTTGTTTGCTTTTGTTTTAGAAAATCTAATGAGGCCCCTTAAGAACTATGGAATCGCATGGTGAGCATATGTTTTTATTTAAATCAAGCTTCTTTTCAGATGTACTTGGTATTGTGCTGTAAAGCTCAAGTTTCTGGTTTGTTGTTTCAGCATGTCTATGGGTTTCTTGATAGAAGAGACTGCCCCAGTTGTGTGGAGAGGGCTCATGGTAATGTCAGCTGTTGAAAAATTGTTGAGACAGGTAAGGCTTAGTTATGTATTACTGCTTCAAAGTAATCACTTATTTTGAAATGCATTTTACTGATACATGAGTGTTCATGACATTATTTTATATGTTGTTAGTGAGCATTTTTGTGTCTTGGTCTTCTTAAATTCAGGTAGGGGGGAAAGTTGATACTTCTGTGTTCACCTATCCCCCTCAAACAGAGCTGTTGTTCTGTGCCTTTGATGAGTAAATTACCCCAGTTTGCCTTCCATCTCATTCCTTTTTATGTTTCTTTATGCAGTTGTTAAAAAAAGGCATTTTGAAGTTGCCTAAGGATTTGAATGTATAGATATCTATGCATATCTACAGCTGTATTCCCTTATGTGCTTGTTAATTCACCAGCACTAAGAATTCTTGGATGGCATTTGAAGTGACAGGTACAGGAAAATCATTAGCTACAATCTCTGTGTAATGCAGATAGATTGTTAGTTAATAAATCTTCTGGCATGTAGAAGTGGGATGACTTCTTTATTCTGTGGCAGATTTTTTTTCTTTTATTTTGAAGAGATCTGTGAAATGCTAATGAGACAAATAGGTGAAAAAATGCATTAGGGTTGCATGTTTAGACTTTGAAGTGACCCACATTGTTCACAGGCGATGTCCATTCTAGGAATCTACTGTGTACAGCCTGGAGATCACAAGGTTTGTGTTTATCTTATTTAAACGCTTCCAAATACTGTGCTTCTTTAACGACTGAAAAGAATAATTTTTTCAGCCTTTTATGATTTTTACTAAATTCTCCTTTAGCATGGATTTTAGAATAGCGGCACTTACTGCTCTGGTGACAGAAACCATATGTCTGCCAAAACTTCAGGAAGAACATCTTTGTCTAGAATTGACCTTTAAAAGTAAGGGGTATCCATGCCAATAGCTTTGGAGACCATTCTGACCACTCTGTGTGTTGTGTTGCGCTGGCTGGCTCAGGAAACAAGAATGTAAAACCTTAAAGGTAGAACTGAAGTTAGCACCTGCTGTATTGGCATGTTCTGCCCTGGGAGAGTGGAGGCTGGCAGGCACTGCAGTGCTGTTCCTCAGTCCGTAGTGTCCCAGCTGGGGAGCGTGTGCCAGCATCCTTGTGCAGGGTGCTGGTGATGCTGTGTAATGAGCTCGCTGCTCCCTAGCAACCAGTGCAGTTACATGCTGGCCAACCATGCTGTGGGAATGAGACAAGTCCATTAATGCTCAGGGCATCACTGATTTTCCTGGCAGTGAAACCTAAGCTGTGAAGGAGGAAGGCTTTATGGCTAAATTTCTCCTGCCCGCATGCATTTTGCTTCTGCATGATTACCAGGTTAGTCTTAAATCTGAGCTGGAAAAGTTTGCATCTCTTCCTTTGAAGAGAAGCTCACAGATCGCAGGGAAAATGAGCAGGTCTGTCTGATGGCCAGAAAGGAAAAGAATGCATATTCCAGACTGAAATGTGCTATTTTGCTTGTAAAAACTGTAATCTCCCTTCTGCAGTAACCAGCCATTCTCAAGAATGGTTAACTGCAGGACCATTAGTTTAATAACTTTGGACACCTAAACAAGAGAGAACTGCAGCGTGTGATGATCCTTTTAAAAATACTATTGTTCTATTTTAGATTAGAAATAGTTTTGTGATCTGTTGATTGTGATCTTCAAAAATTTTTGTTTTCTCTTTATCTGTTCTGGTTGGTCTTAGCTATTACCTCCTGTTTAACAGGATAAAGTTGCTTCCAAGAATAAAATACTTCTGCTGGTATTTAACTTTCTAAAACTATATTCTTAAGAAATAGCTTATCTCATTAGCTGCACAGAAACCATTTAAATTAGCTCCCTAATCTAGATTTGTAGTATAATGTAAGTGTACAAAGTTCCTGTGCATTCAGACAACCTGCTAAAATACAAAGTTCTTAAAATAGTTAATTCAGCCTGATAGAAAACATAGATGTTCCCAGACCTCTTCCCTAAAACCACTGGTGGTATTTCATATTTGTGTTTACTGTTAGATGATGGAGAGGTTTTCTAATTGTTTGATAGCATCAAGACCGTGCATTCACTCTGAATAATTTTAGATGCGTTTTCTTTTTTTCCATATGAACAAATCAGTTTTCCAGAGTTTATCATGCTTCTGATACTGCAGTAAAGCATTCAAATTGCTTAGTTTCCAAATTCTGTAATGGGGACTTGTTAACTCATAAATATGAGTGCCTGTTATGAGTGTTTCAATGCTTGTCTTACACTTGGAAGTTAAAAAAAATTCTGGAATCCTTACTTCGTTAAATATATTTGTTAAATATATACATAATGCTTTTTGTATGTACTTACTGCATGTGATCTCCCTCTTTGTAATACAGGTTTATTGAATAGTGCCAGACTGGTAGATAGCAGGCAATAGTAGTGAAGTGGTGAGTGGTGAGTGCTTGGTGTTTCTGTGGTAATGCGTATCTCATGCGCAAAGTGGTTTTCTGCAACACATATTATTCTCCTTTAGCAGAATTTGGAGGAAATGTGCCTTATAATACCAAACAAACTAAACAGTTTAGGATGTTACATTACTTACATTACCTATATATTGATGTATGTGTATCAAATTAATATATAAATGAAAATATAGAGCATATTGATTTTATAACAGAATAATTGGTCAATAGGAAAGAGATGAGCTTAAGCTATTGAAAGAACAAGAAGAAATGCAGAAGGAAATTATATTTCATGAGTAGTGAAAGTGAATTGCAAACAGTAATGGAACATTTGATCTTTACAAACATATGCATAACTTTCTGTTAAATATGTCTCTAGTTAATATGTCTCTAGTTTATATGTCTTGAAATTGCCCAAAATTTTGTTGTGGCTGAGAAGTGACTTCTTTGTTAACATAAGATATACTCTAGGTCTATTTACACTTCAGGATGGTCTATCACTTATCTGAGTTTTGACTCTTATTTCTCTGTCACAATTATCTTCATCTTAATGTAAAAAGTCTTTCACCTCTGTTAACACTTCTTTTGAATCTTGCTTGCCTGTAGGTGAGATAGAAGAGCGTATTTTTTTTTAGTTCAAGTTTTAAAAGATCTCTCTTTTCTCTGAAGATGTAATTACAGTCCAGGTAAGGAAGCTTTCATAGCTCTCCAGTGCCTACCATGGCACTGGGCTTTTTCTCTGAGGTTTTCACTTCACTTGAGAGGCTGCCTACTCTTTTTCTGGTCCCATTTACTTTGTTCCTTTACTCTGTGTATCTTGACTCAGTGTGATGGTATTTGGTTCATATTAAACAACCTACCTCAAAACTAATTGTCTTGCTGTGGGACTGACTTATGATTAACCTTTAGGCTAAGCACAGTAAAGATATGATATTTTTGAGAGTTGCCTAAAGCCTGCACTCGAACAGTAATGTGTCTGAAAAGCTGTTGAAATAAGTATCAAGTAGGTAGCTAAGAACCTTAGAAATAAAAAGATTATTTAAAACAAAGACAAGGCAAGCAGAACTTGCTCTCTGATTTGAATTGCTTTTTCAGCAGGGATTTCAAATACCGTTACCACTATCCTGTACACTCCGTATGGCAAGTCCTCTAGTGTTTCTAGCAAAGTTTCATTCTGCTTTTCTGTCTTAGGGCATCTTAACAGTTGATGGCAAAGAAGCAATTAGAAACGTGCAGATACAAACCTGCTGTATGTCTTGGAATGTGTTATGGCAATTATTCTGCCAAAGGCTCTGCGAAAGGAGAAGTCACTGTGCTGACTGCCAATTTATTGCTATAGTCATAGAAGCAATACGAATGGAAGGAGTTTCCTGTTTAGGGAGTAATCAGTAAAGCTTTTAATATTAAAAGATAGCAAGTGCTGTTTTCTCTGATCTTGGATTCACTATCTTATTCTATGTGTGTTACCTACTTGAACTATCAGCAGAGAAGGAAAAAAAAATCAATATTCTGCACACAAGTCTGCTTCTCTTTTTAAAAAAATCAAATAAAAATGGGACTACAGATAAAATGCAAGTGCACATTTTATTATGTAATATTCTCCTTGTATCTTTGTCCTATCAGTAGATAAAGGTAGATAAAGTTATATCACTACTGGAAGCAAGCGTTGCCTACATAACATGGATTATAGATACCAGCAATTTTCTTTTGTGTAAACAGTGCCCTTGAAACTAGCCTAGAAGTGTGCTCTGTTTTCAAGGCATGGATCTCAGGTTGATGAACACCCTTAATAGGATTTCTTACTCTGACATGACATTTTAACCTATGTTTTTGCAGGCTAGTCAGATCTTAAGAGGCAGGACTCTTGTATTTCTTCCTTATCATAGTTTTCAAGAGTATCCAGAATATTTTTTGGCATCATTGGTATATTATGGCTATAAAGCAGAGCCTCAGTGCTGCTAAGTATTTGTGAATCCTAAAGGTTCCTTTGATGTATTTGATAAGGATGAAGCCATGTTCCCAGAAAGATGAAATTTTTCCTGCAATGGCTTAATTCTAATGAGTCCCTAAAATGCTCTTATTGTCATCAAATTGTAATTCCTCAAACTCTTTCTTCCTGCTTATTTTAGCACCACTTCAGGTTCTGTTTTAGTCAAGGTAGGTGTTGAAAGAAAATTAAAATAAAACCAAGTTTCACTAGGATGGATATAATTAGAAAGGAAGAATACAGGGAAGTTAGCAGAAAGCAAATTAAATAAAACTTCCAATGAAGAGCCATTATCAGCAAAAGGAGGTGGAGCCTTGCACTTTGATGCTTGGACAAGCTTTATCCCTTGTAAATTCATGTTGAAAACCATAAATTAACCAAAAGAAGGATCAATGTTATTCTATTAGCTAACCCAGGACTTAATAGGATTGTAGACTAAAGATTCAGCCTTACACTTAAAACAAATTGAAATCAGTTTGTGATTATTTAAGCTGTACATAATTTTGAAAATTTGGGTAGCAGTGAGGACTGTGTGTGCTTCTTTCTTTCAAAGCCAGCACCTGCCAGAGATAGTGATGGTAGCAATTATTATATAGTGGAGTGTGTGAAGGTATGTATATGTACTTGGACCTTTTTTGTAGCATAATTCTCTGATGCTCAGCTATCATACATAGGTAGTTGCAGAGTATATAATGTTGTCACTGTGAAGAAAATTAACTCTACTTCAGCCAGAACTTGCACACATATTGTAGGGAATAGGGAAGATACAGACAAATGGGCAAATAGTCTTTAAAATGTTGAGCAGACTATGGGTTGTGAAGTCTGGCTTATTTCAAGAGCCCATATGAGAAAGCTGCCATAAAAGCAAGTATTGTATGAATAGGACAGTAAAAATTCATGTTTAAAGATTTGGGATTAAGGTAACTTGGAAATAAAAGTAGTATTTAATTTTTGGAAAGCATATACTATGGAGGCTATATTGTTTTGGTTTTCTGATCAGTCTGAAGTGACTCATCTCTATAGAGGAGATTATAGATACTCAATACTGTTTTTGTTTGAGTGGCTTTACTTAGTAAATTCTTACATGCAGTTGCTACTAGCTGAGAAGTGTGCATGTAGTTACTGGTATCCTTTGCACCATTTACATTGGAGAGGTTGCAGGTACAGACTGGGGCCAGAATTTCTTTAGGTGTCATTTATTTAGCTATATGTTAATGCTGCACTTGAGAAGACAAAAACAGGTAAGGTATTGAGAGCAAATGTATTTATACCTGGTAAAATAGCTACCAAACTGCCATTGGCTGTTTTACTGTGCACGTTCTAGGCAGCAGAATGTTCTGTATATGGTGTCTGTAGACATCAGTCCAGTCTTGTTTGGCATGTGTGTGCATAACACTCTTGTCTTATTGCTCAGAAATTCTTCAGCCTGTAAATTTTCAGCTTTGCACTGCCTTGTGTCTGTGTATATAAATGCATTTCTTATAAACAGAACAATGGAAAAACTAGGGGAAAGCTTTCTGCATTAGGAGGAGCAATGTGGATTTGATTCAAAGCAGTAAACAACGAGAGCATAGTCACTGAAGTAGTTAAGTGCTACATGCTGAGCCATCTGTCTGATTGGTTAGTATGGTTTCCTAGGAGTTGTCCTTTGGCTTCTGTTTGTGACCATGTATTGTCTTTTGCCTTATGTTTTTGGGACCACGGAAATTTTGTTCTGTGTTTATGCACTGTTCAGCACTGTGGTGAGTTATCATTTTTTGTGAGAGATGCAGAGACATACAAAGACTAGTATTTACAACTTCCAAATAAATATAAACATTTTTCTTTGATACTTTGTTATATTTGTACAATAAATTTATAAGACCTTTTCTCTTTTGAGCACAGTACATTTTGTGTTCCTGGTTCTCACTGTCTGTTCATATGAATGACATATATCTGTTAAGAATGCCTGAGGTCAGTGTAAATGTATCACTGGCATTCACCATAACTGGTGTTCTTCAGGACATAAATCTGTTTTGCAGATACATATGCAATTGCTTAGCGTTTGATTGTACATGCTACCTTGCCTGTGTATTCTCCAGCCATCAAGGTGATACTGGGGCGTGGAGCATGTAATGTGCAAAGAGACACTGAGGAACTGGGTTTATTTTGTTTTGAGACAGTTCAAGGGAGATATGAACTGCTGTCTTGAACTACCTAGTGGATACATAGAAGATGAAAGTAAATTTTTTGTGGACATGCACATTAATAGCACAAGATGTAATGACTGTATGTTGCAATATATAGTAAGAAATGTGCGGGGGTGTTGGTGGTTTGGTTTTTTACAGTTGAAGCAATTGCTTGTCAGAACAGGTTGCCAGGAGAGATCTCAAAGCTCTCTTTTGAGAGATATTAAGAACTCAGCTGGGCAAGAATCTGAGTAACCTGCTCTAAGTTGTTTCTGCTTTGTGCAGACAGTGGTCCCTGAGGTCTTTCAAACCTAAGTTGTTCTGTGATTCTGGGATTAGTTCTAAAATAGGCATTCCAGTGCCTATTTGACTGTCGGTCTGTAACTCCATTAAAGCTCAGAGAGATGAAAATGGTTCTGCCTATCACAGAAATCATTGGTTAGAGCAGTCAGTCAAAACCTGAACTGAATGTAGGTGTCTCTCTGATAGAACTGCCTTAATCACTCAGTGAGGGAGTCATACCATTAAGTGTTGCAGTCAAATGAGCATGTTTCAACATAATAACTGAGACCATCCTTTCCTCAGTAGCATTTGTCTCTTTAGACTGTTGAGGTGCTGAGGTGGGGACAGAAAGGTCAAACTCAAATAGGTCTTATTTCTTGAATGAGCCTTACTATGAACTATGAAAAAAATAGAAGGAATACATATTTTGTTTTCCTATCATACCTCTTGTTTTTATAGAAGTACCTTGATCTAGGAGAGGTTTGAAGCATGCAATGATGTGCTCTCAGGCACTAAGAATTGAGTAGGGATGTCATAAAGAAGTTTTGCTGAAGACTGCTGAATTTTTTTTCATTAGCTTTAGTAGTGTCCTGTCTAGTACGCAGGCCTGTATGAAACTCAGACTAAGAGATCTGGCTATTCTCTATAGTGCCTGGAAAACCATACATTGATTTTGTTTCTTTCTTTGTTGAATCTTGCCATCAGTGTCAGCCCTGAGTAATTTAAATTCCAATTTGACAAAGAAAAATTCAAAGATGGTAGCAAAAGTCATCTTAAAAAAGCAAGTAGAATAAATCTTTTATCTCAGATTTTTTTAGATGAAAGGCAAGCAGGAATGAGCACAGGAGTGGACCCTGGAGACATGAAGTGAAGGCTGCCATGTTTTTAAGTGTTTTCTAAAGAGGAATACTGGTGGTATTTATTTATATGGAAAGTTTCAAAATATGGACTACAGGAGAAACCTAATACCACTCTTAATTTTTTTTTCTTTCACTGACAAAGGGATCTACTATTTTTTCTAGCTGCTATAGGTTAGATGCAAAAAGGGATGTTGGTATTGCTGCACTGAATATTGGAGTGCCTCAGTGGTTGGTGCCCTGCCTGCAGGAATGGAAATTTAAACCAAAGCCTGGCCTGGAGCTATTGCATACCTGGGGTGGTGGGAATACTTCACTTGTCATTCCCAGTGGTACTATTTGAGGGATTATTTTCCCCTCCTGGATTTATCTCCACACTCTTTGGCAGTATCTTAAGATAATAGGTGCAGATTTGGATTTTTAGGGTAGCAAGACCTTGTCATCCTTTAGATACGTTTCTTAAACAAATCGGCAGAAAATACCCCTTTTGCTGTGTTTCATCACTTACATGGTAAATGTCAGAGATGAAATTATTATAGTGTGGGCAAAAACTGTCTTATCAGTACAAAATTAGTGAGACAGTATTGGTGGATGGGAGGGAGTAATGAAATGGGAATTAGAATGGTACATATTGGGTCAGGAGGAAGACAATAACAATTTTATGGCTCTGATTTTTTTGTAGCTGTATTTTCAGCGAATTGAAAGGATGCCTAGAATAGTAATAGTGAATCAATGCTGAAAATTATTCTTATTGTGAATGTAAAGAGCAAATGAAGAAGGAGCACTGCTGTGAAGCCGGATGATTTTTTTTGTGTGGATTTTATTTTTAACACTTTGTGGTTTAGGAAGGGAACTCTATCAAGAGATGAGCATTGAAGGCATTTAACTTGTATTATGGTACTAAATTTTCAAGACAGGAAAAGAGTGAGATGGTGCAATGGGAAATTTTAGCAAAAGGGGTAAGAAGCATAAATAGCTCTTTGTTTTGCAAACTTTTGTAGTCTTTTCATGTTCTAGTACAAATGTAAGAGTCTATGCATATTTGTTTGTGTATCAACAGAAGATACGTAGCAGAAATGTATATGCTTAGTGCAGATCAATACAGTATTCCTCTTTCTATGTTTTGTGCTTTGGCAAATATCCATCCATCTTACGATACTTGCTAATTTCAAAACTGACATGTGTTTCACAATATTCATGTGTTTATCCAATTTATCTCCAAGTAATTGAGGCAGATAGTCTGTAGCAGATATTTACAGTTTACATTTCATAGAACTAAACAAAGCTGCTATATGTATATGCTTATATTATGAACAACAAATACTGTAGTTTTTTGCATCTTTGCAGTGCATAATTCTAAAATACAGTACTTACAGTGTCACTACAGTGGAAGATTTGCCAGCTTTTCCACGATTACAAAAATATTTATTGTCTTTAGTTCTTCTGTTTTGAGATGCCTCAACCTAAGGTGGACGTGGAGATGGTTAGATCAGGCTAAAGTCTGTTACCTTACAGTTTTGGCAAAAGGAAAAAGTTAATCAAAGCAATAGGAGTAGTTGCATCTTTAGGGAGTTGGAAAACTTTTCTATTTTTATTTTTGTGATCTAGAGTATGAGAATGAAGAGATCTGGACATTTCATCCCTAAACAAAATCATTGGTATTATGTATTTGTTCTATTTAGAAAGGTCCTTTGCTATTGGAGGTACTTTGAAAAGAACAACATTCAGTAATAAATAGTGACTGAACTGCCAGTGCTAAAACTGCACTAGGATATGCCACTAAGACTGCATCTACAGCTGAAAGATGGTAAACAATAACTCCAAATGCTTCTGAGATTTTTCGTATGTCTTTAATAAGCCTTCCTTTAAATCAAGGAAGGTCAAGTTTCGTTCTCTTGTTTTATCACTGAAATTAAGGAAACTGTTCCAAGGGCAAGAGAAGATGACCCATTCATACCTTACAAAAAGTGTTTTAAAAATTCTTATACTCATTTTTTGTTATGTTTATTTTCCTGAGACTAAAGGACAAATAAACTAGTTTCTTCTCCTTCTGAACTGACCTAAATAAATGGAAATCTCTACACTAATTTCTATGCCATGGTTCAGCTGTGATGTTGATGTTTAGAAAAGCTTCCTACTGGAATTTGTATAATCATCACTAATTTGCTCATATGTTAATAATCACCTTGAAAGGTCCTGTCTGTCCAGACAGAACTGCCTTAACCAGTCCCAATCAATATGTACATACTTAAAGAAAATGATGGTACTTCTGGAGATCAGAAGCTGAACGTTGATGCAGAGATGTACTGTAGCCAGAAATGTGGGAGATGACAGAAAGCCCTTTCTTTCCACTCCTCTGTCCCCCAGTTAGAATACTTCTGTTGTCACCCTTTGACTTGTGTGTTCCTGTGTGTTTTGGGGTGGGTGTGACTGAGCGAATATGGGCTTGATTCTTTTTGTTTCCAGCTGAAGCTACAGAACCTGTTCTCTTGCCTTTCTTTTTTTAATGAAGCAGGATCCATACAACTCCCTGTTGCTTTATTGGCTTGCATTAGCAGCTGATATGAAAAAGGATTATAGTTGCTGAAAGGAATTGACAGTCATAGACAGAAGTGTTAAGAAAACCATAAAAACCCAAACACAGTAGCCAACATCTTACTGCTGAACTGGAAGCATTTGCAGTAAATGTACTTTAAATGTCTTTGAGGATTAAAAAAAAGGCAAAAAAAAAGCCTAACAGCAGAGTGAGAATGTATTTACAGCAAACATTTCTTGGCCTGGTTCCTCAGCTGTCATGGTTATGACTGTGCAGTTACTGCTGCTGTGGGAACAGGCTGGGAGAGTGTTTTCTTTGCTCTGCTTCCAGTAGTCTCATCTTTCACACATATTACGCAGGTATGCATGTGTCTGCTCTCCTTTGCATAAAACAAATGCAAAACATGCAACTGTTTTGCTGGGTTTGTTGACCAGACAGGAAGAAATGGCTGAGAGCTCATAATGTCTCAAAATGGCTGTGCTGGGGTTAGATTTTTTATTTTTTCCCTCAGGGTTTTAAAACAAAGTAGCATAAGGTTTCTCTGGAACAAAGTTTAGAACTTTGTGCCTAAACAAAGTGTTTGCTGAACAGGAATAGTGGTGGTAGAGGAGCAAAGGAAAGAGAAGCAACTGCTTGTTTTCTTTTCTAAGTAAAACTTCCATTATTTATGCAAACTTTTTTTAAAAAATAGGAGACGCCTAATGCTGCTCTTCTACTTTCTCTGTTCTTCTCCACTAATAAGAGGGTTTGTTCTTTGTTTCTAGCTGCATCTAGGTTAGATGCAAAGGGATGTGGGCGTGGCTGTGCTGTGCCTAAGAGGCTGGTGCCCTGCCTGCAGGAGTGAAAAGTTAAACCAAAGCTTATCCTGGAGTTGCTGCATACTTGGAGTGGTGAGAATACATCACTTATCATTCTCAGTGGTACTGAGGGATTACTTTGCCCACCTGGAGGTACCTTCAGACTCTTTGGCAGTGCCGTAGTAGAATAGGCGCTGTATCTTGGAGTGCTGAAGTTTAGAGCTTGGTGTGGAATAAGTGGAAATTGATGGTGTAAGTCAGTGGGAGTAGGTTTGCCAAGTGGAATGAAGCAGTGCTGAAGATGTTGAATGAGAGGACTGTAAGGAAAGGCCTGTGGGCTCACTTTCTGTCTCTGTCCTGGATTTCAGCACCTAAACGTAACCTTATTGGACAGCTGTGTGGAGTGAAGATTTAAAGCCAAAACTGAGCATCCTCTGTGCCACGATCCTTCTTTCAGGTGAACTTTACAGGCTTATTCTCTGTTCATAGTAACAGCCTTGGGAGTCTGGAGGTGAGAGGTGCAAGTTTGGTTATGTTAGCAGTTTAGCATTTAGGGCTGTATTACCTGCTACCCTGGAGAATGCCCTGCAATCCCATGCAGCAGTCATAACCCTCTGCACTACAGCTAGAGATGCAAGATTCCTGAGGGCAGGACTAGGTGTGTGCAGGGGGAGCATGACCAGATCTGTGCAGGAGATTAATTTCAGCTGAAGCTTTAGCTTTCTTGGTGAATACCTTAGCTGCCAGCCTTATATAGGATCATGGTGGCTTCTGTGGCTTTTGCATTTTTGCTTACACAGTTTTATCCAGCTAAATACCACCTGTCTGGGAAATAAAAAGTGACATCTTCCCATTCATAGGTAGGTTCTCTCATATGACTAATTGTGATATTAAGCAGTTGCTATTATAACAGTAGAGTGACAGGCTTTGTGATTTTGTTTTTGGTTTGATTCTTCTATTTTTTAATGGCCACATGTGCTCAGCTTTGTGTTGGGTTCAGTGTTGCCAGTGGCAGATGCATTTAGAGATTGCCTGCTACATTGGGCTTGTAAGACTTTCTCCTTTCCCATGAATGTGTGTATAATTAATGGATCCCAAATTGGCTTCATGTTGAAATTTTATGCTCAATGGAGATTTTCTATTTCCTTTCCTGAGCAGTCAGGATGTTTGGGAGAATGTGTAGGTGGAGCTTACCAAAGCTGCTTTTTGAGCATGTTTTTTTCACATTTTTCAGCCATTCTTTTTCATCTTTTTGATCAAAATAGAAGTGGAACCTCGCTACCTTGGAATATTGACTGAACTTTGACACATGTTTAACATTACACGTTAATTTTACTTATTAAATAACTATGAGTGTAACTGTATAAGCAGATTTTTAAAATTATTATTGAATTAATATATGTTAAACTGATTGCACAGAGTTGTTTCTTCTATTTTTAATAATTCAGCTTGCATTCTGTCTGTTGGAAGCTGACAGATTGATCCTTCACTCAAACCATCCTCCCATATCTCTTTTGCTCCTGGAAAATAACTGCCGATATCCAAGAATAGCAGCAGGTTTTGTACCAGTATTCTTTGTAGAAAGTGATTATTTCTCACATCCCAAGTGATTGACACAAACGTAAAGTAATTGTGCTTAAGGTACCAGAGATTAGTGTCATGGGGCTTTTTTCCCCCTCCCCCTCCCTAACAAAGGAAAAACTGCTTTTCTGTACTATTCATGAAGCTGTAGAAGATGTTTCACTTCTTACTGTGTTTTGCTCCATCAATAGTGTCTTTTAAAATAAAGATTATGTTCTCCTAGCAGAATACTGCCTTTGGAATTCAGGTCTTACTAGGCAAAGTAAGAGCTAAAGTGGACACCCATTTAAAATTCTTTTTTTGCTTTCTTTTTTTAGATTTTTTTATTCTGCATTAAATAAGAACTGGAGCTAAAGAAAAAGCTAGGAAGTGAATAAAAATAGGAAGGCTTTCCATTGCTTGGCACTAATCTCTGGATGTCCCTGAGACTCATGGTATCAGCACCTGCAGCAAATGATTTTAATTAGGTTTGGAATACAAGTAACACTTTTATTGTTGCAGATTCATAACTGAAGACACTAGTGAATGCAAAATCATTGTTCTGTGTGCATAGCAATTGTTTTGCTAGTCTATAATTTCACACTTTAATAGATTATCTGTTGTCTAATTCATAGTAAATGCTCTTACTACTCCAGGAATATGACATTCAGCACATCTTTAAATTGTGGCTATGGTATGTGTGTGACTGCAAAATGTGTATGGTTTTAAAATTTGTTTTTGTTTTTACATCTTCTCTGTGTCATTAATGCCCATTCTGTGTTCTGCTATTTGTAAGGACAGTGTATATGCAGTTTTTCTTGCACCTTTCTGACCTAAAGGCAGTTTCTTTGACAGAGAACATACACCAACTTCAGAGTTACAGTCCCATGGTCATGAGTCTGCTCTGTTCACTCTCATACATACTCCTGCTTACATTCTTTTCTCACATTCTTCCATCTTCTTCAATCTTCCTGTAGAGTTGAAAGGTTCTATATTTTGTGCAGCCTTGTTGTTAATTCTTGCTGGAAGTATTGATTTTTGTGCTTTAACATAATTCAAGCAGACTCTCCAACACTGGCTTCATTTGCAAGGGATGACTTTTTTGAATTCAGTGACTGCTGAAGTTATACTTGTGAATTTAAGTACAAAAATTTTGGAGGAAAATTTTAATCCATATTTTGAAAAACAGGTTGTTTTAAAAAAAAGGAAAACAGCATTTTATTATTTAAAATTCATGTTTTAACTCAAGACTAGTTCACTTTAAAACCTGGTAACTTCTCACCAGGCAGAAAATTAAGTTCTATATTGAGATTTACTGTCTTTTGGCCTCTGTTCAGTGGTCTACATCTAATTGATTCTATTTTAGTTTTTATGTAGCACTATTTATGGTAATACTGGAGGGCTTTCTTCAGCAGCATTTTAATTACTTGAATAACACCTATCATGTTACTTTCTTCAGTAATCTTTTTTCAGAAGGCTTTAGACTGGCCTCTGTAGAAGTTCCCTTTTCTGTACAAGAAAAGCATTTTACATTGTAGTTGAGAAACATTTTTCTGACATTTTTAATCTAATGATTTTTAGTTTAAGTGTTGATTTAAAATCATTGTTTCAGTGATGGTCATTAAATGGTACCTACAGTAGTCTGTTGGTACCCCAGTAAGGAATTTATAATTTTTTTTCTTATGCCAGAAAATGAACTGAAACTTAAGAAGAAAATTCTATTTACTTCTCAAGCAACTTAAGGAAGTTAAATAACATATGAAGCAATTTAGGAACATTTCCTAAATTTATGCATTTCCATTGCATAGTTTAAGTATTCAGTCTTAAATTATATATCAGCTTTTAACATCATTACAGAAGTATAGGCTGAAATACATATGGGGAGTGGGCTTATTAAGCTTCTCCCTTTTGATATTTGTTGCCAATACTTAAAATATTTCCTTCTGTTGTTGTTTTAGGGAAAATCTGATTCAGACACCTTATATAAATTTTATGAGCTTAAGTTAGGTCCTGATAATACTGCCTTAAAAATGTGTTACTTGGCTTTGGGTTTGATAGCTAAACAATGATTTTACCTTTGTGTATTAGTAAGGAGAACTCAAAGAGAATTTGTGGTTTAGATGATGTTTTTAACATAGCTGTATCAACCTGGTGATTAGTTCAATTAGAAGATGTGATGCTAGCCCAGTTTCTTCTGATTTGTTGACTTTTACCTAACTTTTGTGCTTAGTTTTATTGCAAAAAGATGTAGGAATAGACACTTGCTTATTCTGTATTTCTTTTCCTGTTGTCATTATTCAACAGCTGAGCCACAGGCAATTCTGTATTGTAGAACTTGGGGGAAAAACCCCATGTTGTGTTTCTGAAGAAAAGTTTCTGCAAATTATGTATTGTTCAAGGGTAGAGAGAGCAACAGACCAGTGATCAATCTCAAAACTGCGTAATACAAGTTTGCTTTCCAAACTGTCATCTTTTAGAGAGCAGACTCTGGGAAATGGGAATCACAGCTCACAAAAGCTCTTTGTAGTAACAGCTTGGACCTGGAGGAAGAGCCTTTTATATGTGGTAGGGCTGAGACAGTCTTCATCAGAATTATTCCTTGTCAGTCACCCTCAGATTATCCCCAGGCTCTTGTGGGCTTTCCGGACTGCCCCACAGCTGGGTTCCATCTTCCCTTCAAGTTGATATACTGTTGACTGGACTTCCAGAAGAAAGTTGGTGTTTAGTGCCTTCCTGTCTCCTGGAACACCACACAGAGAATAACCTCTTTATTGTTGCTTTCTGGCAGGTGTTTCGTATTGTTGTTTATACAAATGAAGGTGACAGAAAACTTCAGGTTACTGTGTTTGCCTTCAACTCATAACATTATTAAAAGCCAACAGAGAGGAAGAGGAGCAGGCCAGTTTCTGTTCTGGTTGTAGAATTGAACAACACTCAGGCATTCTTCCTAGATACTTACTTCTAAAAGTTACTCTTAACCTATATAGAGAAAGACTAGGAGAATTTCCTTTTCCTTGTGGATGTCTTTGTAGCAAACTGTTCTTACGGTTCACCTCAGTTTCTCTCTGAACTTGGCACAGCAGACTGCTCATAAATACCTTAGAGGGAATTTGAACTGTTGCAGTGCATCTGTTTTTCATGGTGTCACATTGCAAGGCTTTGAGATTGGTTGAGCATCAGAGGACAAGTCAAAGGGGCAGTTTTGTTTGTTCAGAAAGTGTCGAGTTGTGTTAAGCACAGTGGCATATCCTGTTGTGATACTACCAAAGAGAAAGCTTCCGTAGGGGCTAAAAATCTTCTGGATTATGTCTGGGGAATGTCTCCTTTCTTTATCAAGTACTTCAGAAAGTACATTAAAAAATTAGATTAAAATGCCATGTTTCATTATGCTGTTCCTAGATTATCTGTTTGCTTACACTGTGAAACTATTTACTTGTTCCTAATGTTTGTGTGTGTCTAAGTGGCATTCTGTAAGTAATTTTTCAAGGAATTATTTTATAATATTATCATGTTACCATATTAATTTCAAGGAATTGTTTTATGTTAAAATACATGGTTTTTATTTTAAATGCATGTTTTATCTTAACACAAGTACATGTGAATAGGTATATAAATCTTCATGTAGGAACACAATTTCTCACCTTTACTTTGTTCAACTGTTTGCCTGTATTAAATCATTAACATACACACAAAGTAGTTAGGAAAGGAGGATGGATCTGGCAGGAATAGAACTTAAGCTGCCTGCAGTGTAGCTCTTGCTCTTTTTCTGATGCTGGTGTTCAGTTTGGCTGGCTGCTGCCAAGTCTGCACCTGCATAACGCTTGATTGTAACTCTGCATGTATTCCTCTTAATAAGAACAAATAAATAATATCTTCTCTTATTTACCAAACAACCAAACATGAGGATTACTTCAAAGTCATAAGTAAGCAATCCCTCTTCTGTTCTAATGCTTTATCATTTCTGCCTCATGCACAGAGGATGCTCGGGCTTCGTTCCTCAGCAGAAATGTCATCTGTATCTCTGTGCTCTACCTTGGGTTTAACTTGCTATTTAGAACTCCTACTCAAAATGCATATCTGGTATTTTGATTATGGATTGTCACATAAACAGAATGATTGATTAAAGTAATTTACATAGAAGCATTCCTGGGGTTTCTGAGCAAGGGAAAATACACAGAAGCACGTGGCACTTAATTACTTTGCTTAACAATAAATGTCAAGTCAAACCTTTTTAAAAAAAGATGAATGCTGTGCTTAAGGAAAACGCAATTACATTTCTATGCTCTGAAATGTTTTACACACTGTATACATTAGAGGGGCAAAGACATTAACACCTCTGTACATGCAAAGGTGCTGACAGATTTCAGATGCTACAAGGCAGGCTTTTGTAGCCCTGTCTGCCTATTGCTTGCAAAGGGAACTCATCTACTGTAATGTGCTGTTAATCTGAGCTCATTTTCCTGTGTGAAACCGCATTTGCATACACACACACTTCTTGGAACTCATTGAGAGCATGAGGACAGTGGTCCCAAATTGGTAAATTTTTACATCTCAACAGGATTTGCATTCAAAGTAGTGTTTTATAGCACAGCCCAATTATTTGTTCCATTTCAATAATGTTGAATTAATGGCAAAAGTAGATTTCAAAAAGCCACTCCTGCTTTTATGTTCCAGTTCTAAATTAAAAATGTCTTTCCCCCCTTTCTTTCTACTATGCTGCAGTTTAGTAACATACCCATAATTTCTTCTTCCGTTAAATAAAGTGTACACTTCTATAACAAATTGTCCAAATTACATTCAATAATGTGTTTAATAAAAAGATTTTCATACTGCTGTATTCCTGTGGGAGGGTAATGGAGGAGCAACTGAATGACATCCCGTCCTTGCAGAATAGAAGCAAATAAGAGGAAGTCCACAGTGAGAAATGGAGCTACATGCAGCATTCCCTAGATCAGTTCTTTCCAGAAGTTTTGGCTATGTAATTTTGGTGCAGTTCTCCCTTCTTGCCCTGAATTACAAATGAAAAAGAGGAAAAGGAAACTTTGAGGATAATTACTTGAATGCATTCAAAATAAAGAACATGGTTAGTTTTGATTAGAAATGGTTTTCCAATCTAGTTAGCCACCTGATTTTCACCAGTTCAGCAACACCAGCAGTGGCATGGCTCAGAGAGGTTTGTGGAGGGTAGTGCTCTTATATATTTAGTACTTAGGGACCTTGGCATCTTTACTATGGCTTTTTCTGAACTTGTGTGACAAAATCCTGTCTGCCACCTACTCTGCTCAGTGGGAAGATGTCCTCTCCACTTCTGCTGGAATGGTGTAACTTCTCCATTTTTCTGTGATAAAATTTGTAAGCAATAAAACAGACAACACTTAATTTGATAGGCAGCTCATTTATTTTTCTTTTCAATCCATGAATTTGAAGAAAATATCTGAAATAAGAGGTTTACACTGCTATAAGTTAAATAAAGCGTTATAATTTAATTACACTATGTGTTAACAGGGTATTTTTCTTGTTGCCTAGCAATGAGATTTACCATGAGATTCACCATGTGCTTAAGACTCCTTTATTAATTTCAGTTTTCAAAGGTTTATAACTTTATTAAAAATCATTATTTGTAGGACAATCCAGAAGGTGCACGTTGGCTGTTTTGGGGTTGCTTACTAAGAAAGTTTGAGGCAGAAAGCTCTGGTGCCCTCTGAATTCTGTACCTTTTCTCCCCTACTACAGTATGGGGTAAATTCTGAAAGTAACTTCTTGAGCAAAACTTTGTGTGTCCCCACAAATCTGAATGTCTAGGAAAGGCTTTGAGCTGTTGGTGTTTGCTGTCACCTCCAGTAGTGTTGCACAACTGTAATGCTTGGTACCTTGGGCAATCACACGGAACTTGATGAAGGAGACTAGTGCTTGAAGAGGTTGGAGGAGGAACAAAACATTTGGAAATGCTGACAAAAAAAGCTCTAGGTCAAGCCCAGAAAGCCACTTTTTTATACAGGAGGAGCTGGCTTAAATTTAGGGCCTGCAAGTATATGCAAAACCAGACAGCTTTTATTTAGCTTCAGGAGAATGCATTTTCCTTTCCAGTTACCTCTGATAAGGGTGGGATTTGGATTGTTTTGTATGACTTCATGAGGCAGTGCTGTACCTAAAAGGACTTGAATGTGAGCTCCTGGAGAAAATGGCTGAAAACTACTAAATATCCAATTTTTTTTTCCAAGAATATACCCAAGAACCAAGTATTTTTGGCAGACAAAGTGATTAGAAACTGTGTTAGAATGATAGTGGTGCTGTGCCACTCATAGGTGTGTTTCCAGACTGCATCTTGCTGCAAGGCAGAAAGCAAAAAACCAGTTTAATGATTCTATTTTGTAGAAGCGTTTAAGGAAAGAGAATATGATTACTGGAATTTTATTATATATTGTATAAGTATATATGGACTTAACAAAAGATGCCAGAATCAAGCTTCATGAAGATGGTAGGGAGGAGGAGGTGTTTTGAATTAATCCATTAATGCTTTTTAAAAACTAAAACTGCTTATACCTACCTAGCATTTCAAAATGGTTCTGATTATTATGAAAGATCCAGATTTTGCATATTGAGATTTTTGCATGTTACTTACAGGAGATCTGTGTATTTAGTTGCAAATCTTCAAGGAATGTGATTTTGTTCATTTTGTAAACTACTACATCTATATAATTTCAAATTGTCGCCTTTATAATGGTTGATTTTTAATTAAGAAACATAGAAATTTGAAATTCATACCTTCATGTGAGCAAAGTAGTTTTTACTGGACAAGGAGGCATTAATCGACACCAGCATTTATCTAGTGAATAACTAAGCAAGATTAGTTAAGAAGACCAGAGTGGAAACCAGACTCTTTTTTCAGATAAAATGGCTTCTCTACCCATAATTGTTTCAGTATGTATATTTTTGCACATATATGTAGTTTTTCTTTGGAGATATGTAGTCTCAATATGATTGTGAATGGTAATTGATTTTAGTCTGCTAGATGTATGTCATTTTTTTTGACAAAATGTAGATACTATAAATGACATAGATCAGTATCAAATGTGAAAAAATGCAGCATTTGCTGCGGTTAACAGAAGTGGCATTTCCTGTTTAGCTAGACTGGCTTAGGCATGGTTTAGTGTTCCTGCAGCCTTTGTATAGAAAATGAGAAAAGGGAGTTGTGCCTGAGAGTCCCTAATTTAGACACCTAAAGTCAGAATTTTCAGCTAAGCTTTTCCATTCCTGTTCTCTCATAAATGCTCTGAAATCTTCCTTCTTCCTTAGTCTGCCTTGAAAAATTCCATTTCTCACTGGAGTGCTTAGTGAGTTAGTGATCTGGATTTCATGTAGGATGTGCTTCCCTAGAAGATCATCATCCATACAAGAACTGAATGAAAATGAATGAGCATTGCCCTGACAATTCCATGCAATAGCTTGGGGTCTAGTATTCCATGCAATAACTTGGGGACTGGTGAAGTGTTGATTATTTTTTGCTGTTAAAATGATACTTGAGGGAATGTGTAAAATACAATGCTCTAGTTTGGCATTTTCCTGTTTTAAAGCAGCTCATACAGTTGTATCTTGCATATGTTTTATGATTCAGAAACATACCATATAATTCCATTATATCTGTTGGGAAATGTTTAGATAAAGTATAGAGAGCTCCATTATATATACTACTATATATATACTATATTTATATTATATGCTCCATTATATAGAGTAGGCCTAGGATAATTTTTGTTCTCTTTAAGAGAATGTTTATCTTGGTGCACTATGCTCTAGGGAGATTTTTTTGGCTCTCCTGGAAAATCTGTCCTAGTAAAAAAATGTAAGTAATCACAGCATTCTCATAATGGAGTCTAATATTATCTTTAATGGATGCTCTCATTTGATGTCTAGCAACCATTAAACTTTTTTAATTTTGGAATGTTAAGAATGTTGTCACTCTGTATAATTATAGCTGGTGATTTTAATTTAACAAATCTGGGATGTTCTGTTTCTTTATTTTTCTTTTCTCCCAACACTTCTTTTTCCTAGGGGAAAAAATCCAGTACTGATAGCTCTAAGTTCACAACAACAAAACAGAAAAAAAAGGCTAACTATGTATGTAGTAAATAAACTACATAGTTTCAACAAGTGATAAGAAGGAAGGAAAGTAGTCTTATATTAATGGAAATAACTTCTAAGTGATATTTGTTGCATAAACACCCTTAGCTTTAGCCTGAATTTTACCTAACATTTGCTTCTAACCTATGATTAAGCAGCTTAAAGTAAATATCTTAAGTTGTTGCTATTTTTTTAAAAATAATTAAATAATGATTATGTCAATGAAGTTCATTATAAAGTTGCACTCATGGTTTTGAGTGATCAGCAAAGATTGTCTCAGGAAAATAAGGTCTTGATCCTGTGCTGAAAGTGTGACTAAGAGGGCATCTCAGTATTATTCTTTTAGAGGTCCTTGGTTCACTTGTTTACATTACAAGAGGCAAAAATAAAAACATGTAAATCTCCGCATATGTTTATTTTGTTGTCTTCTAGGTTGACTGGGGTCAGCTGGACTATTTAGTGATTGACATGCCACCTGGGACTGGAGATGTACAACTGTCAGTATCACAGAATATTCCAATTGCAGGTATGTATATTACTTGACTGCTTCAGAGATTTGTAGTTCATTAGGTTCAATAGCTTTAGAAAAAACTTATTTTAAAAATAAAACCAGTCAAAAATTACTTTTATTTTTCTTTCCAGCGTGCTGAGAAAATATTTTATCAGTTGTGTGGTGTTGGAAACATTATCAGTGATTTTTAACATGTTAGCATTACAGTTGTGTTGGTTTCTTTTAGGCTAAGTTTTGAAAAGACGGAGAAGTCAGCTGTAACTCTTGAAGGAAAGACAGTCTTGCCAAAACCTGCTGAGTTTTGTACTAGAAAATTTCCTTCTCTGTACCTACTATGTAGTAAAGAGAATAAAATAAAAGAGTGATTAATACCCATTTTCTTAGATACAGTACCTAGTAGGTTGCATGTGTCAATAGCAAAGCAGGAAAGCCTTTAACTCCCAGGGTTTTAAGCAATGAGGTGAAACATGACTGTGGCACAGAGGTTTTTGCTGAGGTAGAATTTAATTGAATAATGTACATAAGGGCAGTAAAATTATGCAGTTAAAGAGTTGTGGTTTTATTAGGGGCTTTTTAAAGTACAGTGGCTGTTGATAATTTCTGTTTACTACAGTACACCTAAGTGTCCTGATTTAACATAGAAATGGTCATTAGACTCTTGATTTTCAAGGGATTGTTGTGCCCTTTCCCCACAGAACTCTGCCCTGCTTTCAGGAATGTGCACTGGGTCCTCTGGGACAGAGAGGTGATGGAAATGACTTTAATCCTGTATGTCTTCTAAATTTTGCTAATGTCTGATTTTTGTTTGAATTCTGAAATGGCTTCACTTTGTTCCTACAGTTGTTCAGTTCAGCTTATTTTCTCATCAATCCTAGCTTCATAAAATTAGGAGTGATAGCATCACTTTACATTTCCCATTAGTTGGTTTTGTTGACTGTGCTGAAGTTGACTCTTGCAGTTTAAAAAAACAATGCAGTCTGCTTTTGATGAAGACAAACACAGCAGACAAGGAGTGATAAGATATGTAATTCCTGTGTTCTTACTGGCTTGATGAATTTGTGATTTAGGAAGAGTTTTCTCTCCTGTTTTTTGTGGCTATTTTTCACCCTCACTGGAAGGATGTGTTTTTGTGTATTACAGCTTGAATAACTTCTTCTTTATTCTTCTTTCTTATTTTGCTCGTTACTTGCTTTCTGTCTCTTCTTTCAAAGAATCCATCATATTGTTTAGCAGGCTTTTATTTTCTTCAGCTTGGTTCCTTTCAAAGGTGTGGGAGAGACTGTTACAGATCTTGATGATCATATCTTTGGAGCAGTGTGCAGAATTGTGTTGGTTTTGCAATTCGTATTTTCTAAGCACTCTGTCTTTTACTTTGGTACAGAAAGTATTTGGTGGTGTGCAACTCTGTTTCCTTTCTGGTTTTCTTATTCTTTATCCTTTGAAGATGCCTTGAACAGTCATGGTGTTAGTGGAAAAAATTCTCTGTTTTTCCTCAGAGACAACACATGTATCTTAGTTTAGTAAATTTAAAGTGCATTATCTAATTTGCATGAAAGTTGTTCTTTGATTTGCATTCATGCATATGTGAGATACTGTATTTGCATTACGATTCTTTCATTATTAATCTGTGGCTTCCTCGGGATAGACAGTGTAGAATATTTTAATTTTGCCTCTAAATAAATTTACAAAACCTGCACACATATATTATTGCCAGCCACTTACAGAATTTTCTGTGAGTGAGAGAAAGAGCCCTGGTGAAGGTGTTTTGTTTGTGGCAGGTTTGCCCAGATGGGGCATGAAAAGCTGTAGCTTTGCAACATCTGAGCATAAGAGAGACACTGCTAGGATATGTGAAATGATATTGGGTTTTAATTTTACAGGACTGGTTTCTTTTCCTGCATCACAGGTCCCATAGCTTTCTTGAGTCAAAAGGAGACTGGGGGAATACTTAACAGGTGTAATACTTAACAGTACAACAAGATATGTTTTATAATTCCAGTAGTCAGTCTCTTAAAGAGACTGTCAGCCTCAGGCAACCTTGACTGAGGCAGCAGTTTTGTGTGGGTGCTTTTCCTTTGAAAGAAGGTGGAAAAGGAAACTACTGTGACTTTTGGTTTTATTAGTCTTAGTCACTTTACAAGGAAACACATCTTATTTAGTGTATTATGCTTTAATCATCTGTAACTTTGCTCATGTTGCAGTCATTCTTCAACAAACTCGTAGATGAGGAATGTTATAATAGCTTGAAAATGTGGTACCCATTTCTGCATAAGCACCACTGCTTTCTTCAGATGCAAGTTTGCTTTCCAAATAGAAATCCAGGGTCAGTCTGGAGAAAATGGCTTTGTTCTTGTCCATTGTTACTTAATCTGTATTGAGTTCTGCTTCCTTACTTCTTTATTTTTTTCTTCCATCTTTTGCATGAACAAAACTTTCAGAAATGGGTTCTTTAGCATGTATTGAGCATGCATGCTTGGCAAAATTAGAAACATCCTTACATGTTTTCCAGCTTTTTGAACATTTCAGAAACAGAGGATTTAGTTGATGTTATGATGTTTACTGTCGAGACATAGTGTGAACTAATGATATTATGAAAGATAAGGCTTGTTATTCCTTTGCTTTACCTAGTTGCTAAATTGAGAAATCTAACTCAGTGGATTTATTTGATCATTTAGCTAAAGGAGGCATAAATGTAATAAATATTATTGAAGATGGATAATTAGCCTCTATAAAGACTGGGAGAGCAGTTTATTATTCTCTCCCTTCAGAGTGGGAGGGCTGTGTGGGAATCAGTGGGAACATATCTGTTCAAGAGGCAGTCTCAGAGCCCTGCACAAGCACTTGTGCCTCGTGGAGAAGCTGCATTGTGGGGGCTGACCATTAAATTAGGCTGTCTGCTGCCCTCTCCTTGTTAACGTTTAAGTGAAGTCAGTGTTAGTGAAGTGTGACAGCTTGACAGCTCTAGAGACTGATCCTGTCTCAGCTGGCAGAACCAGCTCCAGGTCAATGCTGGAATTGTTCCATTTGCTAAAGGTTTGTCATATCACCCTTTTCTAAGGGTATTGAGGTGCCATAGTAGTGAAAACCATTAGAAGTATACATCTGCCCAGTGGAAGCTGACTGAGACTAACAAATAATTTCACATCTTACTGAGCAATCTTTTAATAATTACAGTAATGAGTATTCAACTGGCTGTAAAGGAGACAGAAAGGTAAAAGGCTTTAGGTTTTATTTCAGTGCTCTTAATTTTCCCACCTTCTGAAAATAACTTTTTCCCCATACAAAGCATATATTATAATCATTGTAATAATAACCTCTGAAAAGGTTGTTAATAGGAATCAGAAAGACAATTAGTTAAGATAAGCAAAGGAAAAAACAATGTGAATACTATTTTGTTTCTCAAGTTCTATAAAAGCAGAAGCATTGTCATTGCTAATCATACAGGAAATTACTTTTGTCACCTCTCATATTTAAAATCAACATTACACAGAGTTTGTACCATTTTTTAACTGCCTTATCCTAGAAATAGTGTAATTTTTCTGAATGTTTGCATCTTTCAGCATTATGTATGTCTTACTTATCTCCTGAATGCCTTTATCAGGTAGTGCCGAAATATTTATTAAAGGAAGTTTTATTACTTCAGATATGAATTTTCAAAGAACTGTAATTAATAGGATTTCTTTTGGCAGGTTATTGATAGATTATTTTAAATAAAACCAAAAAGCATATTTTTATCTCTACTGGTTAAACATTAAAAATCCTATTTCTATTCAGTGTACATTGAATAGAAGAAAGTAAAAGGATGCCACCAACTTGAAGACATTTGGCACTTTTAACTTCTTTGTCATGTGACACACCATACTTGCAAACCAAATTATTTACTCATATTTGTGGCAGCGTCACACAGACCGGGGTGTAGTCTTGTGCACAACTATTTTATAGCAGTGTGTGGGACTGAACAGAACCAGATCTTGGCTCAATATATAATAACATATAAGAACAGGGAGTTGCAGGTGATGAGCAGACTGTCTTTTCACAAATGAACATTAAAAAAAATAAATGGAGAATTTAAAATCAGCTTTAAAAATACTGTGATGTTTTATAAAACTGTGCATGATTTAGCATGGAAAAGAATTGTGACTTGTATAACAGTGACTTTTGAAGTTATGTGAAATTGAAAGCTCTGAGTAGGCATGGTGCTGTTCTCTTGTCTTTTCTAAAGAGAAATGATCAAAAAAAGCCCAGTGCTGCTGTATAAATTGTGAGTAGCATACAGTTTAAGAAGTGTATCTGCATTCTGTCATTGCTCTTTGGGTGTTTGTTTACCCCTTGTTGCACATCTCTTACTTTGATGCACAGCACGATGTGAGGCATCTGATCTTTCCTTTTGCTTTAACAGTAATATACAATGTTTTCCTCCGTTTCTGAGCTTGCTTTCTTCTTCTGTGGTGAAGGTACATAATTAGTTTCTGCAGTAAATTTTGGAAGCTGTTTTATGGGAGCCTCTTGGATAATAGTAAATTTTACTTGATCTAATTCTGAATGGCAAATATTTTTAATATCAGATTTTGATGTAGGTTTACTCTTCATTTCATGCTGTATTTTGATGTTTTAGATTGCTGTAGGAAAAGAAAGGCAAGTGGGTTTAGGATAGATTGAAAAACAGAAAAAACCCCTGAGTTGCACCAGTGGGGATTTTCAAATAGTTCTTTGTATTTATCCAAATACAGTTTGCATGTTGAAATAGTCTGCTTCTGTTGTCAAAATAAATGTAATTGACAAATGCAAATTATTGTCAGGGTTATCTTAGCTTTGGACACTCCTGGTGCTTCATTATGAACTGTCAGACTCAGTAGACTCTGTAAACTTAATTTAGAGGCCAAAATATAGTATGAGTTTACACATTAAACCTCACACTCTTCCAATATAAATTTAAATTTCGTTCTTGGCTCATGGAGTTTGATTTAACACACATTGCCTGTTGAAGCTGAATTGATAGTGTATTCAGTACAAGTTCTTTAAATTTTATTGTTTCTGAAGAATAGTTTCCAGGTATTCAGGAAAAAAATTGTGAAGAATAGAGGCTTTGCAAACTGAGCTTTCTGAGGTCTGGCAACAGTGGACTAAGTGTATGCTAAGTACTAGATCAACTGCAATTGCCTTGTTAGTTTTTAGACCAATTATTCTGAATGGGAAGAGTGAACTAGCCTAGTGTTCAGCTGACAATTGCTAAAGATGAGAGAAATCCATACGAATAATTGTACTGTATTTTTTCCTCTAGCTATTTCTTCTGAAAAACTAAATGTTCAAATCTGCTCTTTACCATCCCCACCTCCAGGGAATAAAAAGTAAACAACAGAATAGTTTGGGGAGCTGATTTTGTTGTCATTTGTTGTCATTTTTCTACAATAAAATCGCTCTTTTACCCAGTTCTCCTCTTTGGATTGGGACCTCTTATTTAAAGAAAAAAATCATATTCATTTATCAGGAGACTATTTGGACTTTGCTCTTGCTTAGTACAATTCTCATAATAATCTAGACATGATTGGCAAATGCCCTTGAAAGCAGGAGGTGGAATGGAGTTGACCAGAAAAATGCTAATTCAGATAGCCAAGAAAGAGCGCAAAGTGGCAGTGTCTTATGAGGAATTAGCTTTTTGTTTTAGGCCTGTGATGCAGCCAGGATCTAGCCTTTGGGACAGTTCTGAGCTATATTACGAGGTTGAAGTGAGCATCCTGTAATGCAAAATCACACTTGTAGCTCTTTTAAGTTGCTGTTCGTAATAAGATGCCGCACGTAAAAGCTGAGGGAACGTCTTTATAAGGTTTATCCTAGAGGATGAACCATTTCCTAATGTTAGTTTATCTCTAATTGTTGCCAGTTGAAATTACAGCAAAGACAGAAGTCTTTGTTCTTGTAAGATTTTTTCCTGCATCTTCAAGTGCAAAGATGCATCTGTAATTGCAGGCAAATTTTATCTTTGAAGGGACAAATTTAACAGAAGGTCAGAGGGGCTCTGAAGAGATCCACGGTAGAGAAGAGTCAGGTTAACCAGGCTATTTATGACTGGAAGACATAATCTAAAAGTTTGAATTTAATGCCCTGGAAAAGGTAGCAAAAACTGCAAAGAAGTGCATGAGTGGTGTGGTCAGATCAGGCCATCTACAGCTTTACTGAGGCATGAATGTGGTTCCTTGCTAAGAGTGTTCAGTGGCTGTCAGTCAGCAGATACGATTATTCTGTGTCTTTATCCTCCAGAACTCTGTCAGGCTCTCTGGTCGGTTATACTTCACAGCTTTTGAGGTGGCACTGTTTGCTAAGAGGCTGATATAAGACATGGTCTAATAGTTGCGTGTGGTGGGATCCTTGATCTTGGATGAGAGACACGTAGCCTCATTCTGAAATCTATCTTTGAAGACACTGGAGGGGAAAAAAATATATTGGGGGCATCCTTTTCCTCCTAAGGTAGACCTTCTACACTGCTGCTGATGAGCTGCTTTTTAGAGCTCCGTGTTTTTTGCTTGGGTACAAATTGACTATAGCTAAGGTTTGGTGACATTTCACCTTATGCTTTGGATAGGTGATATTTTCTATACCCAGAAATTATAGGCTGTTTGAGTGCTTGTAATTTGCTGAGCACCAGTCCACCAGAAGGGCACCAATGTGCTGTGTAGGCACATCTTTTACTGAGGATTAAGGACCTGGGGTTGAATCAGAATGGCAAACATCAGTGTTACAGGGTATTGTTAGTTCTGTGTCTAATGTGTCTCAAGGATTAAAAGTACAGTTAACATAGTTTTTACTAATACAGTCTCCTCTGGAGTTCTGAGTCCAGTTCTGGATCCCTCAGTACAGAAGAGTCATGGAGCTCCTGTAGGTAGACCAGCAAAGGGCAAAGAGTAGGAGATGGCAGCATACCACTTCTAAAGAATCAGGGGCTGTTTAGCCTGGAGAAAATTGAGAGAACTGAGAAAACTGAGAAACTATATCAATGTATATAGATATCTGAAGGGAGAGTGTCAAGGATCTGGGCTCTTCTTGCTGGTACTGAGTAGTAGGAAGAGAGACAGTGGGCAGAAACTGATGTACAGGAAATTCCACCTGAACTTAAGTAGGAACTTCTTTAATGTGCAGGTGATTAAACCCTGGAACAGGCTGCCCAGAGAGCTTGTGGAGCCTCCATCACAGGAAGTACTCAAAAGTCATCTGGACAGAATCCTTAGTAACATACTCTAAAGGACCCTGCTTGAGCAGGGAGATTGGACTGGGTGATCTGCAGTGATGCCTTCCAGCCTGACCCATTCACAGGTTCTGTGTGATTTGGTGAACATGCATCAGCTTTTTGTCAAAGATAATACATCAAAATTAAAAAAAAAATGGAACACATGAGTAAATAGGTAAGTCAGTTAAACATAAATGTGCTCTACTTAGATATCCTTAGTATGCTCAAGGCACAGAAATTATTTTTCTGCACACAACTGCAAACACAGAATTTTTAGTATGTTCCAGTGTGCATTGTGATTGGTATTACAGTTTCTGCAGCTTCTCCATTCAATTTGTCAGCCTCAGTTTGTCTCATTCAGACACTTTTGTAAACATTGCACGTATTGCTTCAAGAGACATACTGTGTGCATGAATTCCATCATATTTTGTTACTTTATTGATCAAAATAACTCTTTACTGCTTGATATTCCTGTTAACTGTGTAGAGCCAAGATAGCAAGGAAAGTGTAGGCTGCGTCATTTCTTGCTTATCTTTTGAATAATTTTCTGAATTAAACATATGCAAACCTATTCAGGGAGGGGAGCACTGTGAAAAGTCTCATTTGCCATATTTGGTTGCTAGTAAAGGAAATAATGCTGCAAATAATTTGAATTCTTGAACTTCAGGTTGGGTTTGTTGGACTAGCAGATGTACCAAAGAAAGACAGAAGACACTTGTTTTATGGGGTGTTGGTGTAAGTCAGTACAAGCTGGCTGGGAATAAATTTTGCCTGTAACTAGCTCAGAGTAAGAAGGAAAATAGGAGAGAACAACTATTACACCCTCAACAGCAGCTTCTTGAGCATGTCAGCTTTCTTTCTATGGGAGAAGCCATGGAAATTGTCCCCAAGCATAATTTTAATTCATGCATTTCAGGAGCCAGAGGTTTTTTGTACAGACAGTTGGTGCTTGTGGCGGCCCAAACTGTGCCATTGGGTTGTTTTGCCATTTTTTATTTTTTTCCCTTTGGATGAGAATTTGTTAGTAAAATATATCTCTCTGTTAAGCTGCTTGCGGTTCTAGTGGGTGTTTTTGTTGTGCATAGTCTGTCCTTCATGCCATGCCAATTATTAGATTCTTAGAACAATTAATAATGAACCAGCAAATGTCGACTCCAGTCTCCTTGAGTGCATATTAGGTTCTGTGAAGATCCAGGGAATGCTGAGCCAGCATCTTCAGAGAAGACTGTGAATAAAAGTGTGTATACACACAAGACACATATTTCTAATTTTGCTTGGAAAGAAAGCAGTAATGAGTATTTTTTTCAAGTATTGAAAGATTTGTGATAAATATGCAAAAATCTCAAGGACACTGAGTCTCAGTTATTTACTTGTGGCCTGTGCTTTTAGGGAAAGGTGCATTCATTTTGTGGAATTGACCCTACATTTCAGTGCTGCTTGTAAAGTAACCCTGTGTTCGCGAAATGAGGAGCTAAGGTGATTTCAGTGTAACTGAAAAGCTTGCACATTATTCTTTGTGATGCCATTGGACACAGGCTGGTTTGGGACTATCAGCAAATTATTTGGATGCCAGAGTTTGAGCAAATAGGGAAATTGCATTTGCTTGATACATGACATGTGCCATTCAGTTTTTGGACTTGTGTATAATACTGTGTAAGGCAGAGATTGGCAGCTTTTCAGGAGTGGGGTGCCAGATTGTATTTTTCTTTCACAAATTAGAGGTTAAGAATGCTGGCTGAAAACATTCAAACACGCTGTCAGGCAGTGTTTGGAAACGGCTGGCTGTCAGCAGGCAGGATCCCACCCGGCAGCAGGAGGATGCTGTAGGGGCAGGGCTCCTGTCCCAGTGCTGCCAGAGCCACGAGTGCTCTCACAGTGCCAGGGCTTCTGGTGCTCTGGTCCCTGGCTGCAATGCCAGGATTGCATATCTCTGGAAATCTACCCACCTCTTCCTTTGCCATGTACACAGAGGATTGGGAGCTGCAGGCCCAGTAGGAAGCTGTTCCAACCATCTTGAATTCTCTGTTGTAATTGCTGTTAGTGTGAAGTTTGACATAAATTTCTTGCACATGGTTGGCATAACGTGACACTACAGAAATCTTGTATTAGAGACTTCTGACACCAGATGGTCAATGTGAAACCAAAGCTAATCAATTAACCAGTAATGCTCCCTTGTACATTACATTTTTATAAAATAGGGTTAAGCGTGAACAGTTTTTTGTTGCAAGTTTTGAGGAAATAACATTTGAAACCCCATAGCAATTGGAAAAAGATGCTCTTTGTGAAGTCATGTAGAATATTCTGATGTGTGTGTTGGTTTTTCATGCTGTATTAATCAAGAAGTAATAACAGTATGGGATAGTAACCTGTAGGCTTACTTTACTTTAGAATGTAACTTAGACAAGGGGCTCTGGCTGTTTTGTGTGCTTAATAACTCTCAGGAGTACTAATTATCAGGTAACCTGGAGCCACGTTTGAACAGTGAGCAACACTTTATTCAAACCTAGTGCAAGTGTGCATCAGTTAGCCTCTTCCTTTGTGGTATCACTTATACAAATGCACTGGTGTCTGGTGTGACATGGTTCAAGAAAGTGTAGCAGGTCTGGAAAACAACAGTCTGATTACAAGCACCTGCCTCCCGGTTTTAGAACAAGGCTTATTGTTAAATTAAAAACTTAAAATATAATTATGGCATGGGATTGTTACTGTTTAGATATTCCCAGAGTACCACCTCTGCAATCTGTTAGCATGTGGATGGTTGTATGATACTAGATAATTTTTCTCATTTAGAAAGTATAAATGGTTTCTACATGGAAAAAGTTATGATGAAAGTATCTAAAATACTATCACTTCATATCATATCTCAGTTATTTTGATCATTGTGAAATAAAAAACCTGGCATAATTTTCTTCCTTAAAAGCATATAACTGTGTGACTACTATGAATTTAGTAGCATGTACTAAATATTTAAAATATTTAGCAGAATAATTAATAAAATACATTTTAATGGGATTTCATGTTTTATTTTCCCAGGAGCTGTGATTGTCTCCACTCCACAAGACGTGGCTTTATTGGATGCACGCAAAGGAGCTGAAATGTTCAGAAAAGTCCATGTACCTGTGAGTCTCTACATGAAAAATACCAGTAGATTTTTCTTTTTCCAAAATGTAAAAAAAATAATTCCATATGCAGCAGTAGGTGACCATTCAGAAATCACTTGAATTTAATAAATTCTTGTTAAAAGGCGTAGATTCCCTCTTATATCTGTGTCAGGAACTTGGTTATACAGAAAGGGGAGAATTTTCTTAGGCTGAAGCCATAATAATAGATGATTTGTTTAAATCTGTTTGTTTAATCATATGGAATAGATCAGATTGCTGAACAGAATATCTTAGGAAGTAATGCATGCCTCTCAGTTATACTATGTGTCCTCATTACATGTCCTCTTCAGCACTGTCTCTGTTGGGGCTTCAAATTTCACGCAATGTAGAAAAATAATTTATTGATTTTTTTTTAAGAAGCAAACTCAAATTTTGGTGGAAATATGCTTCTATCTAGTTGCTTGGCCATTTGAAGGGCTCTGTAACTATTGTGACAAGTAGAAGGCTGTCCCATCATTGTTTTTCATGAGGTTTATAGCTTATATCTTAGCTTACTTGTTTGAGAAATGAGAAATCTAAGAATATCCCCAATTAGGAGAAAATATTAAACAGGCTAACATCCTTGACTTGATATTTTCTCTGGGTACTACAAGTTGCTAAGTAACTGAATGTAGTACTCTAGAATATATTTATGTAGAGATTCATTTTTAAATGGGCAGTTGATGAAAGAATATGGTTTGAAATGCTTCCTTATCATAAGCTGTAAGGAAAAAAAGATGTTTTCTTGTTTACCTGTGTGAAGGTCACTTCTACTCTTTCTTAAGAAAGGAAGTTTTTTTCATAGTTCGTGCTTTCCTAATTAAAAAAATGCAACAGCAAGTTGAAGTGAATGCTTTTCCCTTTTTTAATTTACAGGATGGCTTAACAAAAGAAATACTTTGATGAATTCCTTATTACTAACTATTATTTAAGCATATTCGCGTCAAAATGGAAGCATTGTAACATTTATAATTTGCTGCCAGAAGGAAAACAAGAGGAATAACATACAGAACATTTTGTTTTGATTTTGTTTGGGTTTGCTGAAACGATGTAAAATGGTTTTTTTTTCAATTTAAATTGTGTTCAAGTTAGTGCGTCACTGAATTTTCCTTTTGTTATAATGAGAAATTACCAAGATTTCTTTCTAAAACTGTTTGGTTCAATGTCCTTTGGAGAGAATGGCATCCAAGAAAATCGTGTGTTCTAGGATGGGCTTGGCTAATACTGATTTGACTAGTGGAAGATAAGATATTAAGTATGATCTGTTTTGGTTCATTGGAATTATCAGATGATGTCAAATCAAGTGAGAAGTCACAATAAAACTGTTACACCACATGTTGTGTTTGAATGCGCTTGAACCAGTTATCGGGCCTTACCTTTTTCATCACCCTGCTTCATTTTATTCTGCCCTGTATGTACATGTATCAAAATATGTATAAAAATTGGTTGAGTTTTAGGCAGTTTCTGCCGATGTACTACATTTCTAAATGTCAACAAAATATAAGGATCTAAAGAAAGTGAAGTGATGTAATTTTTCATGGACAACTTCAGACCTGAGGTTTATGTCAAAGATCTGGAATCTGAAGGTCTGTGCTAAAATTACATATCCTGATTACATAATTAACTGATCTTCAATCTTTCATGTCTTTGCAAGTGCTTGCAAAGAGCTGACTTTTCAAAGAAGCAGAGAGGCTATAGGTTGCTGAACTCTGAGTATGCTTTCCTGTATTTAATGAACTGTGGTCTCTCCCATGTACATACAGGCCTATATATATATATTCCACCTTCCCCTCACACCCTCTCTTATTAGTTATTGAAGGCTCAGATGACATGTGTAGTATTACCACAGTAAAGTCACAGTTTTTCATGTTGTTTATTGAAATTGAAGTAGAATGACTGAAGGAACTGATGGAAATCTGGCAAGGAGAGTCAACATTAAAACCAGGTTTACTGGCCAAATGAATATTTTCACTCTTAGGACATAATTGCTAAAAGGGGTGCAAATTCCTTCTCCACTGTACATCACTGCACATCTCTTGTGCAGTGGAGCACACCTACACTTACAGTGGAGAAGGAATTTGCAAAGTGTTGCTGACTCCTATCACAAGTTTCAAGATTCTTGTCTGTTATGCGAATTTGGCCAGTTTTCTTGCCTTCCCGAGGGTGACTCAAAGTGAATAATTTTGAGCATTTAGGAGAAAAACTGCATATTTCCACTTGCTGAGGCTGAGTTCAGTTCATTATGTTTATCTTATCAATCATATCCCTGAAAGAAAAGATAGGGTTTTAGTTAAGTCTGCAATTTTTCTTGAAGTTTCCTTGAATTGGAAGGTTATGGATTTTGCAGGTTTCAAAAAAACTGCTTAGATAAACTCAGCTATGTATTTCCTTCTGAGCTGTACTAAAATGGCTTATTTGGCTATATTCTTACTGGTGTTTCTGAAGCATCCAGAGTAACCAGCCACAATTATGGCTTCACGTTGGGAGCAGATATTAGAGACAGAAATTGCTCATTACAGGGTGAAAGGTAGGAAGACAGAAATATTGTGCATGTTCACTTGAAGCACTTCAATGCAATGTGGCTGACTGACACAGGAGGTTGATGGCAGAGGAACTGTAACCCTGGTCACTTCAGTCCCCATCAGACTGCAGTCAGACCTCAGCACCAGCTATCTGTCCTTAAGCACAGTGAATGACTGCAGTGGGTTTCTCAGGAATTGTCTCATAATGTAAATACAGAGAACTTTCATTTCATCACTGTATTTTCTTTAACTTAGAAGGTCCTGTATTTGGCTTTAAGCGTGATTTATTGTGTAACCAAAAGGTTTGCTGAGCACAAGAAGTATGTAAACATTCAGAAACTGTGTGCAGATAACTCCTGATGAAAGGGTTTTTCATTTCCTGTTATTTCTTGCCAGATGCCTCTTCACCATTTAAAATAACGATTAGTCTAAATGGAACGCAGCTCCGTGCTGCTGCCATAGGTTAGTTTGTGTATTGTGGTTCATGAAAGTTTTCATGTCATTGCTGAGCCAAATTTGCCAAGCTCAAGAAGAACTAGAATAGAATTCACCCACACTTACGAAATAGTTTGTGTAGACAGTAACAGCTGCTTTGGAGCTATTACAAGTCTATTATTTGAGCAGGAAAATGAAGGTTATTACTGACTTCATTAGCCAGACCTATTACTTTGTAGATTTAAAAGCTCTGAAGGTCATAAGGAGCTCCCTTCTGTAAATATATGTGCAGAAAAATGCGTGGTAAAAATACACTTCAGCAGTAAAGTTGTCTTTTTGGAAATATTCCTTATTATACTTAGTATTTTTAAGTGGCATCTTCATATTCCAGATGGATAAATTATATATTATTAAATATGCACTATTTATTGGCTGACAAACAGGACCAACACAGAAAAATTAAAATTATTGTGTAATGCTGAAATGTCATTTCCTTTTAGTAAGTTTCGTTTAAATGGAAATAAAAAAAGACAGTGTTTAAGGCCTCTAAAACTGGTCTAGCATGAATGAACAAAACAGCTGTAATAATGCTTAACTAGTCACAAAACAATAGTAGACTACATAAGATTTTCTTTGATGATAAATTTGCTGAATCATAAATGTTGTATGAGTGCTTTGAAGAGAACAGAAAGTTCAAACCCCAAGATACCTGAAAATGAATTAGAGTGTAAATTTCAAATTACTTCTTTTTTCCCCATGTACTTTCAAAAATGGCCTTCATATATCCTGGTGAAAATAATATTTTTCTTTTGTCAAAAATACATCTTCCAGTGTTCTTCAGTTACTAACAGAGTAAAAAACTCCATGACTTGACTTCAGGGGAGAGCAGGATGAATGCCTGCTTAGAGGTCATCTGTAGAAGGCTGTGGCTGTACAGCTCCCTTTTTACTGTCCCTGCACTTTATACCCTTGGATATGCAGTATTTAATGTCTCTACTAATGTAAGAACTGGATGATAAAATTACCTGTAATAATGTGCCAGTAAATAGAATCTTGTTCCACTTGCTTCTCTGACAGTCCCTGGGAAAGAGTAGAAAAGGGGGAAAGTCATTTTGAGGTGTTAAATTGGAAGTAGGTAATTTTTGTTTCAAGCATATTATTTCTTAAAATGTTCCTTGCTTTAAACCATCTGAGAGTTTTACATAAGTAAAGGAAGATGTAGCAAATATACTCTATGGTGGTATAGAAAAAACAGCTGACCACCTTTTGATAAATTTCAGCTTATAGCTAAGGAAACTTATTATGGTATTGTAAGTAACATACTTTTTTATTTTAAGTTCAGTGCCAGGAGTTGTACATTCACCTTTAATTAAATATATTTGTTGGTCGCACTGAACACTGCTGTTTCCTCCTAGATATGCTTCATTAGCATAGTGGATAGATTTCTTCTCTAATAACTAGAGACCACCTTGTTCAAGCACAAAACTAGAAGGTTCAGGAAAATGTAGAAGTACAAAATGCTACAAAGTAAATAGCAAAATAAATGGTGTTTTCTAAAACTCAGCTATAGTGTATGTGACACATCTAGGTACTATACAAATCTGAAAGTGAAAGGTTGTAACATTGCATCTCTTAAAGCAGATGTTCTGTTCCTTAGCAGGTCGAGAGAAACTTCCACCCTGTAGCGTTTGAACGCTGTTTTTGTCACTTCTGGAAATTCTGATCTGTCTCAATGTAGAGTTTTGTTTACTATGTGAATAGAATGAGATTATTAGCATTATTTCACATTGTGAAGGAAGACTTTTCTGTGTGAATGACTTGGCAAATTTTTATTTGACGTATTTTATAAGGATGACGTTGAAAACCTGGCATCAGTGGAAGGGTACCCAGGATGTGTGTATTAGATTTTTATGCTATGGGTTTTGCCACTTAGTTTCACATAATTATTTCTATTGTTTCTTCTTTAAAATATGTTTCTGCTCTGCAGAAGAATAACAAATCTGATCTTTTTGAAAATATTTCCCTACAGGATAACTTATAAAAATGCCTTAAAAGCACGTCTGATTGTGTAATTTCTTGTAATGGTATGTTTTTATTTACCCTTTCCTGAAACTGCAAAGGACAAAACTGTAAAACGCAGCATGAAAATTCTTCCAGTATTCAGAGTTTGAAAATGAAATACTAGCAGGGAGAGTTCTTGGCAAGTTAGGTTTGTGCAAGAAGTACTTTTTGCTGCAAATAAGGCTGGTAGTCTTCAAGAGGTATAAATGTGAAGAAATTGAAATAATGCCACATGATGGGGCCACTGAGATGACTAATAAGAGCTGATAATGATATTAATGAGTCTGATTCCTATTTTAAATAACCACTCTGTGTTGGTTCTTAGTGGATAATCTATCCTATATTATCAGAGATTAACATGGAAATACCAGTGCTTCGTTTGAGTAATCTTTCCTTTCCTTTCCTTCGACAGGTTTTAGGACTAGTTCAAAATATGAGTGTTTTCCAATGCCCCAAATGTAAGCATGAGACGCATATTTTTGGAACTGATGGTGTAAAAGATCTGGCAAAAACCCTTGGATTGGATGTTTTGGGTAAGAATATGGAAATGGTTTTATTTGTGTGTGCATGAAGTGTTAACTGAATGATGAAACTGCATAATCCTAGATGACTTTGGATTCAGACTGTTTTCAGATGTAATGGAACTAATAAGTAGTCATGCTCTGTTCCTTATCAGTCTTGTAATGGTGATGTTGACTGCATAATAAAATTCTTGAATTGCATCTTAAATCTCTTTATTTACAAACAATCCAGAACATGAATTGTTTTGATATCAATATGCTATATTACCTGAAATTCATTATGTGCTTGACTATACAGCAATTTTTAGAAATAACCAGGAATTCTATTTAGTCTTAAGACAGACCTAAACTCTGTCTAGTAATATCAATAAATGTTTTCTCATTTATTTTCTTTAATTTATTTTTGTTTAAATATTTACTCAGTGGAGGCTTTATAGCAACGTTCTGGTATGTAAACAGGTCTGAAAGCTGGAGACTTTTTACAAAGGCAGGCAGTGATAGGGCAATGGAGAATTACTTTAAACTGAAGGAGGGTAGATTTAGATTAGATATCAGGAAGAAATTCTTTACTGTGAGAGACTGGCACAGGTTGTCTAGATTTAAGGGTGCTGCATTCCTGAAAATGTTCAAAGGCAGGTTGGATGGGGCTCTGAGATACCTGCTCTACTTGAAGTGTCCCTGTCCACAGAAGGGGGCTTGGAACTAAATGATTTTTAAGGTCCCTTCCAACTTAAATCATTCTGTGATTAGCTATGATTAAGCTATCTGTCATGCCTCTAGGCTAAAATATACATGGATCTTTAAAATATACATTACTGATTTAAAAAGGCATGGTTCAACCTGCGCTGTAAGTAAAGAATATAACACAGCGTAATTAAGTTGGTAAATGGGGTAATTGCATGTGCTAATGATGTGTTTCCATGTATTACTCTAATTATCTCAATGATTTTCCATAGCTAATTCATTAAAAAGAACCAGGAAGCTCACTTAGAAAGATCAACACAGAAACATCAAGGTCTGACATAGACTTGAGATAGCAAGGCAACACATAATTAAAGACATGCTTTTGGGCTATCTTTTAGTTTTCTGAATATGTAATGAGTTGTGATCAGAGCCCAAGGGGACTTCTACAGCCCTGGGTTATGTGGATGGATGCAAATGCTCTGCAAGCAGTTAAATCAAACGTGCATTTAGATACGCAGGCACAAATGATGTACCATGGCATTGGTCCCATAGGTGGTTTTTGTTATTTCCTAAGAGTGCAGAACTGATTGTGATTGGATTTAATTAGGAGTGATGTGAGAGATGAACAGATTTAGCAGGGGATAGATGAGATGTACAAAACAAAGCAGAGTGAAGTTTAACTTCAAACTGTCAATGCAAAAGCAGACTAAGATTAAGAATAATGCCCCAAGGGCTAAATTTTGAATTATAGTACTTGATCTGATTAGTATGCTCCTCCTTCCAGGGATCACCATTACATAATAATACCATATGGCATTGTAAGAATTACTGCTTATGGATTTTACGGTAATCCATCCCAAATGGAAGTTTTATCTCAGTATTACTTGAATTCTGCCCCAAAACCTTGAGAACATATTTTTACATATATATCTGTAAAATGCATATATTTAAAATTAGTAATTCTAAGTTTATTTTGCATATGTTTTCTGACACCTGTGGCTGTTCTGTTTGTTTAGATAAGCACCTAGTCCTTCTTGGAAACCCAACAACATGTTTGTCACCCAACATCTGACAAATTCTGCAAGCTAACAGTGTGCAGGATTGAAAAGTATCATCCTTCCACTTGCTCAGAGTTGGCTGTCATTAGTATTACTGAGTATCTTATTTTTGTTTACAGAAGACAATTAGCAGTTGCCATGAGTCTTTCAAGTAAAATCCATTATTTCATATACTTATGATTGTCTTTTTATTTTTACTGTTCTTTAAAGGAATGTGTGACAAGGTTTGGGAGAGAGACTTTGTGCTGCTAATTTTTCTCTCCCTGTCTCTGAAATTTTTTTCCTGAAGTTTGAGGGCTGTAACCATGACCAGAAAGCTATGCCATTGGTATGAGTTAATAATTTCTGTGTGTTCCATCCTGACCTTTGCAATTCCTGACTTTTTTAGCACTGTCTGGTTCCTGACCATCAGCAATGACTGCCAGATTTTTAAAATTCTTTGTTTTTTCTTCCTACAGTAAATTTAAATTATTCTTTCTTTGCAATCAGCAGTTAGTTGTTAATATCAGAAAAAGTTATGATGTTAACTTTCCATCACCTTGGGTACTGAAGAATAGTGCAAAAGTTTTATCTTACTCAAACCCTTACCACCCAAACAGCTATGCAGATGGTTTTGATGTCTTTTGGTTAAATTATAAATTTTCAGTTTTTTAAAATTATAATGCATTTTTCTTTATCTTCTGACTGTTCTTACAAGTCCCGAATGCTCCTGTAGTACCAGCACATGTTTGCAAGTCTGAGGAAGAAAAGAGAGAGGCTGCCATTTTGTAATTATTGGAGATTATTATTAAGCTCATATTGAAAAAGTATTTTTTCATTAACAAAACATCCTTAGGAAAAAAAGATTAGTCTCCATGTAAAATAAGAGTAGGAAGTGAATGTCAGGGAGATTTACAATTTACTGTTATTCAATTAAGAATGTTTATGGTTAGAAAATTTTCAGAGGACTCCCTGAATTTTTAAATAAATGAGTACATGAACAGACTATTATACCTAAATTTATTAATGACTGAAATAAATAAGAAAAACAAATTGAAGGAAATGGACTGTAATTATCCTAAATAATAAGGTTGTTCAAAGATTCAGCACACTAATCACAGAGCCAGTGCTTTTGTGTTTACTATTTGCTTGTTTTTGTTTGTATTCCTACTTGCTTTGGGTTTGTGTTTTTTATTTCTTAAACTTTTTCAATTTTCATACAGTTTTTTAAACTGTTTCATTTTCTGAATACATTGAATCTCAGTAATTTACAATGGCCTTGATTTGAGTTAAATCAGGTTGCTAAATTGTATGAATTAAACTTGCATGATTTCTGATGTGTCAGGATTGAACTAAGGTAGGCTGTTCTGTCTTCGTCTATCCATAATGTAATATGTACCTGTGTCTTCCAGTAAAAGAAAGTTGGTCTTCAGTTCACTTCAAAATTATTTATGTAGCAGTAAACACAGGAATCGTCAGGTTTTTTGTAGTGGTGAAATCTGTGTTGCAGAAAGTATGTCTCAGAATGGAGCAGGGCTGCTAATTGAGTCTCATTTAGAACGTTCCTTTCCTCTCTAGCAGTTCCCTGCTCGTTATAAAAGCAGAATATAAAGAAGATTTCTGTTGGAAAGAAGAATGAACTGAATAGTTGTCCACCTTATAATTGGATCCAAGGCCTAATAAGGACAATAACAAATGCTATTATTTGGAAATTAAGTATTCAGATAAGTCTTTGAACAGGGATTACAATCTTAAAACAGCACTGAAAAGAACTTACAATGAGGAGATAGGCTGAACAGTAAGTTGCATGATGAACAGTTGCCTACACTCAGGCAATTTATTTCACGTAAACAAAATAATTTCTATCTCAGCCTGTATTTTTCTATGTTTGAGACAAAAAGCCCTTCCTTCTCTAATAAATGACTGAAGCATGGTCCTTTCTATTCAGAGAATGAGAAATCGAAAATATGTTTGGAATTATTCATTATGGATGTAAGGAAAATATACTGCAGCAAATTTTCATTTTAAATGGGAATTTTTGGAGCTAAAGCAATTCAAAGAGTATACTGAATGGGAATTGGATTTCAAGTTGCTTTAGGGTTAAAGAAACATTTAAGAAATACTAGGTCTTCACATATGTATGTCTTGGTATTTTTGATGCAGGTGACGTTCCACTGCACATCAATATACGGGAGACATGTGATTCAGGACAGCCTGTTGTGATCTCTCAGCCTCAAAGTGATGCTGTAAGTTTGGTGCACTGCACTTAGAACAACAGAGAGCTCGCCTCTAAAAGTGGATGGAGAGTACTGCTTCTTATTGCTCTTTGGAAAGAAATGGGTTTTTGAGTGAAGTAAGGAAATAAAGTAAAAGAAGGTAGTACCAGTAAGTAACTCAGGCCCTTGATTTTTGAATGCTGGTCATCTGTTCTGCTTCTGTGAGTTTGGTTTTGTTTAATTAGGCTGAATCATTCAGAATAGAGAAGATTTGATCCAGGTCCTGGCACGCTAAGAGGAGGAAGGTCAATGTCAAGCCTCATGAGACCTTGCAGCTATTGTAGGTCCTCTAAAGCTGTCAGTTAAGCCCTTGGTAGCTGAGCCTGGAAACTGTCAAAGGGTCTTACCCAAAGATGTTTGGAACAAAACTTCATATTGTCAGTACCTGGGTTGTTTTCATCAGGAAGTGGAGCAATTTACGCACAAGAGGAAATGGATTTTTTCAGTGTATTTACCATAACATTCTATTGTCGCTGGAAAATGCAAGTTGGTGAGGTGGTGGGAGTCAAATATGCAAATCTGTAAAGAAAAGTAGTTGCACATATGGAATTTCATTATTGCTGATAGAGTAAGATTTCCCTGTCTGCTATTTTCTTTCTCTGCTAGAGTTTGTCTGACAGGCTCTGTGGGGCAGGGTGCTGTACACAGAATATGGCATAATGCAGCCCCACTCTTGATTGCTGCTTAAAGATATATAGTGCAAAAAATTATTAATGCTGATCACAGATAGTAGAATCAATTCATAGTAAGGTAGATTGTACCTATGGAACATTTGAATTTCAGTAGCTTTTTCAATATTATGATTGAAATGTGTTTTTTCCTTCACAGTATTTTAGAAGGAAAAAAAAAGGGAGGAGAACATTAACATTGTTAATCCAGTATTATTAACATACTGAACAGGATTCTGGAAGACAAGTGATGGTCTTAAAATTGTAGTTTTGTTCTGAAAGAGAAGTGGCGTGTTGACTTCTAATTAAATACCATGTTTTTGCTAGGTTTGGGCAAGGTCCATGCTGTGGAATCATGTAGTGATCTGGAGTCTAGGTCTATCTGAAAAGGAATCCCTATAATCCATATGGCAGCTTCTCTCTGGGAAGTTTGATCAGCAATGTGACGTTTTGAATGAATGTATATGGCTTTGGTCAAAGCCGAAGTAAAACAGCTGGGAAACTAAGGTGGAGGGCTCACAGTATCTGAAATCTGTAATAACCAAGAGTCTGTAGCCTGCTGGACTATGGACTGAAGAATTCAGACGTGTATGGGATAGCATTCTGAAAATAAAAAGGCAAGAAAGTCTGTAGTGTTGCCATCTGTTCCTCCTTTAACTATGTTCTTGATAACAAAATGGTGGGTTATAATCACCATTTGTGGCAATTAAGTTAAATATGCAGAGGAATAAAGATTGACAAATATGTGTGACTCTGGGGAAAACTCTTAATATCCTTCTCTGCCTTTGTGTCTGTGAGATAATAGTTCTCCTCAGCGAATGTGTATTTTTAAAAATGTCACAAATCTCTGTAGAACGAAAAAGAATTTTCCTTCATCCCTGCTTTTCTTCTCATTTTAAAGATAGAAAAAATATCATTCTCTTATATTTTCAAATAAATATTAAATTCTTAGCACATAACTGATAGTGGGAGAGGGCATATAAGGTCAGATTCTAATCTTTAATACATGACAGTCATCACCATGTTTCTCAAATAAACTGAAATTGTGGCTATTCATGCATTAGCAACTTTTCGGATAGAGAACAATGTCTGGTGAATGCTCTTGTCGCTTAAATGTGCAGGGGATTTTCATACAAAATTCTATGCTGATTTTGTTAGAACACACTTACAAATCAAATACAGAATCATAGACCTGAAATAATACTTAGCAGATTCAAACAGTAGGGAATAGGGATGGTGATTGACTTCTTAGAAACCCAGCATGTTGTCACACCTTTTGAGCTCTTTCAAGCCTAGAATAAAATGGTTTCTAAAATATGTCAGTTAATACATTTTTGCTTACACATCTGCCATGGAGTTCATCTTGCCTTGCAGATATATAAAAGTATACCTCTGACTTTACACTAGAATTTCAAAATGTCTAAGCAAACTTGTCTAAATTTATTATTTTAAAGCTTAGATGTATTTGGTGGAAAAGGGGTTTCCTTTTCACAAATGACAAGGAAATTACTAAGAACTAAGAAAGGAAATTACTTGTAGAATGGAACATGTGTGAACTTAAAAAGTTTTTCCTCAGGGAAGGCACAGAATACACAAGACTAATCTGCTTATGGAAAGTATTGACATTATAGCTAAAGGATAGGAAGGTTTGATGACTGGAGTTCTCTTTTGGTGAAGCTTGAGGCAGTCCCCCGGGAGAAATAACAGTGCTGCTATAAAATGATTTTGCTCTTGGTATAACATTGTCTGTGTTAGTGTTTCTGTCAGCTTAGTTGTTTAAATTGTGGGGTTATTTGTGGCTTTTTCTTAATACTCTTCATTGATAAAACTTTGTGATGTAGAAATGGAATATTGCTGTACTTGCATGGTCAGCCTAACGCAGCAGCTGAGAGTGACCCAAGATCCTCTACAAGAAGCTTATAATTTCTTTAATCAACAGTGAGGGCTTACCTTCTGGAGTGAGACACTTCTGGAGATTAGTTGAACATTTTTCTCCTCCATCACACTGTGGAAGTGGATTAGCTGGCCCAGGCTCCATTTTGTTGCTCCCTCAAACAGATGCAAGAGTCACTGGACAGCAAAAGCTGGTAAACAAAAATCAGGAATGCTGCTAAAATGGTAGAATCGGGGAAAAAAAGGCAGGGGAAAAGGTAGAATAGGGACAACTAATGAGGAATCACTGAAACCAGGTGAAATTGATCATGCTCAGATGTACTGGATCTTCCCATGGACCATGGGAAAGGAGCCAGCAGCTAAACAGGTGTTTGGAAAGGCATCCTGAAGCTTGCACGTAAGCAGACCAGAGGCACAGCAAGAGATAGAGAACATGATTAATTGCAGTAGAATTATTCTTCCAACAAAGGAGCTGCTTAAATACCCAGTGAACTCTCCATCACTCTGGGAGAACAATAAATAGAGGTTTCTGAGAGCTCTTCTTTCTGTGAGCATAAAGCCCGGAGACTCATGGAGCAGTTGGTGGTTATCTTGTGAGGAATTCCTGCTAGAAACTTTGGGTGTATCACAGTATCAATACCTTGGCAGAACAGACAGGTTGTCTGTGATTGTTGAGCACCAAACTCCCACCTGTCACCTCCCACCTCAAACAAGTACAAAATACGTTTGGTGTACCAGTATGTCCATTCACATCCTACATATACAGGTGAAGAGTTTTGAGTCCAATAAATTGCACACTGATTTATAAGGGAATAGAAAAAGCCCAGTCAGGTGGAAAGCAGGGGCACAAGGTATCAGCAGTCTAATGGAACAGAGCAAAAGAAGTCTGATTAATCATCCCTTTTCAATTAAATCAGAATGTTAGAAACCTTGCTGTGGTGTCATCCAAACAGACAACTCAAATTTGTATTCAGAAACACTTTGTCTCTAGCATGCTTATGAAAGGGTGATATATACGTAGGGTAAAAACATACAGCCTTTTAAAGATTGCAATAAGTAGTTGGAGAAAAATTTAAGTACTGGTAGCAAAAAGTCATAGAATCCTGTTTTGTGGTTTAGTTGTCATCAATAATTCCATTTAATGAGTGATCAATGCAGAGTGTGATATTTTAAAAGAAAAGAAAACCTTAAAGAAGGCTGCATGGTATGATTTGTAATATGCCTTTATCATCAAGGCTTCCTTTGAATCATCACAGTAGCATTTGGTACGTGTAGGTTCAAATCCTTCATTCAGGGTGTAGACAGTACAATGCATCATCAGACCCTCATTTATGGTTCTGTCTGCTGAAGAAAAGGCTGTGAGTGTAGGATAGTCTGTTTGAAGGATGTTACTGTACTGCATTTGATTTGCACTGTTCTCTTTATCCATGTTTTTTGGGCAGGATGTGTATTTAGATGTCTGTAAGGGCACCTCGGGTTAGCAGTATTACCCTGCTGGGGCTGCCCCTAGGAATAGTTTGGCTGTTACTACTGCTGATTAGGATTAATAGGAAGTTTCCCATGAGCACTGAGGATTTTTCTTTGAGATTTTAGTTTAATAAATCCAGCTTATTTACTAGTCTCCTCCATTTCATGTTACAATGTATGGATTGACTTTTACTGTCTCAGTAAGTTTGCCTTTCTGACTTGAGACTTCATTGTATATTTGGCAAGAGTTGCCAGTACATGCAAAGAAGAATCTTATGGTGGAGCTGCCCAGAGGAAGGACTGGTAGGGAGTGGGATAGTCTCTGGACCTCTTGTAGCAACCAAGAATTTCTCTGGGTGACATGAAGCTTGTATCTGAAATAGACTTATTTAAAGCTGCATTTGTCATCAGGTTTTTAGTGCCTTCTGAGTTGACCACAGTAAAATACAGACATTGGAAGGCATCTCCAGTCATGCACTGAAGGCTGGAGTTGTGTCAAAGTAACAAAGCAATTTCCGTGTTTCCAAATTAAATCTATTTAAAAATCTGATTGAACTGACAAATGGAACATGATTGTGCAGGGAGTGCTAAGAACCAAAGTTATCAATGACAGGCTGGCTATGCTTATTTTCATGTAGATGGTAGCTAAGACTAGTATTTGCCCTTGTGATAGTCCCTATTGGATTAGTTGCTCATGGTGGCTAGTTTCCTTCAGCAATTAATAAAATGTAAGCCCTAACAGGTCAGTTGAGCAGATTTAAATTCCTTTTCCTTCTTTACAGGTATATTAGGATCCACAGCATTTGATGTTCCAGACAGTCAGACTTGCACAGATTCTCTTTTGGATTGCTGGGCTGGATAAAGCAGCCTTAATAGTCTTGGAGTCTTGTAATCAGCAATAGACATTAGAAACTGTGCCAGTACTGGGATTTATATCCTGTTGTGTATGAGGCCTGTAACCTAGTGATGGGATCAGTGTTGGGATCAGTGTGTGTTTCCGAGTTGCTGGTCTGAAGTTGTTTGTATGCAGTGGTTTGGGTGAAGGAAACGGGATATCAGCTCCTACCTGCTTTTACTTTGTTGATTATAAGTTGAGTTCTGTGTTTGTGTGACAGAGTCACCAGGTACTGGCAGGCACTGTAGTGAGCTGTTGGCAGGCTGAGATCTGCACTCCAGTGGAAGCAAACCAGCAGGTCAGGCCATGCCAGTCCAGTCCATGACAACAGGGCAGAGTCAGCCATGACCTGTACAGTCTGCAGTAATCTTAGCAACAATGCCTACTTCCCTCATGGGTAAGATTTTTAGGGAGAATGAAATGCCATAACTGAAAGGCAGTATTTCCCTAGGATTACTGTAGGGCTCAATTAGATGAGCTGGTAAAAGGTCTTCCAGTTTAAATCTACCCAGCATGTATTAGTCCATGATAATACAGATCTGCTACAGAGTGATGAATCAGGATGTTCTGATTATTTATGCTAGGTAGGACTTCTCACTCCATTTCCTGGTGAACTTCACAGGTTCTCTGTTTCCTGCTCCACCATCTATGCTGTCATCAGTCACTTCATTATCAGCTGTGCCCTTGAGGTCTTAAGAACTGTGCCCTTCTGGCACTGTGCCCCTGTTTGAGAGGTGAGCAGTCTCTCACGTGGCTGTTTCCCAGCTTTTTTTGTTGACTCATCACCTTCCCTTTGAAGCATCACCTTCCACCTCTACCTCTGCCTGCCCTAGTGCTGCTCTCAAACCCCATTGAGGCGCTGTTCATAATAAACAAGTCTGGTCTGGGTTTAGGGCATTCTGTCTTCCTGTGTGCTTCTTCATCCTCATGAAGTGGGAGGAATGATAGCTGGTATGTTGTTTTTAAATATAAAGTTGTCTGTCAGCAAAAAAATGGTTTTCAGAAAATCTATAAACCATTCATTTAGAGCTTTCGAATATGAAGGGAGTAACTGACCTGAGAAGTTTGCTTTTATCCTGTTAAAATGAGGTTATGGGTGATGAATAGGAACTCATCCTTTATTCTTTCTCATTCTTTACTCTTTATCTGCTGTTTTTCTACCTGGAAAGGAAATAGTAAATCCTTTCTGGTTTCATTTGCAACCCAACTTCTTTTGCGTAGTAATGATGGATTAAACAGCTGAACTGAGCTGTGCACATTGAAAAGATCATGAGTAGGAAAAACTTTTCAATTTACATAGGGTTATTTTTATATAGTGCATATTCAGAGTCACCAAGATTCCATTTAGACCTTTCAGGTGTATTGACTGATAGTCAGGTCCTCACTCATGGCTAAATGACTTGTTCAAAGATAGAAACCAAGGCTCAAAACAGTTGATTTTTGCCAAAGCCAGGTGACTGGTAGAGTTCTGTAAGGGCACACATGAGATACTGGTCTGTTCAACAGAAAAAGTAATGATCCAGGAAAACAAAAAACCCAAAGGTCAGCAGGCAAGACGCTAGAGAGTGTCTAGTAATGCTGGAATGTTTGCTACAAAGAGCTGCATTGGGACCCTCCTGTTGCAAAGTGGTGATCAGCTGCTTGGCAAATGAGGGTCAGTGTACTTCGGGAAAGTGTTGCTCAGACACTCATTAACAGCTTTTTGTGGGAAAAGTATCTAAAATCTATTGGGCTGTTGACATAAGGTAACATTTATACAAGCAGTTGAGTCTGCTTATGGTGAATTTATAGTTCTGTGTACAATTTGGTCAACTCTCGAGCAGACAAACAGGCTGGGCAGTCTCTAGAAGGGGCCAGGTACTGTATGCAGGTTGTTAATTGGCTCATTAAAATGCATGAATTGATCTGCGCAAAGTGGGAGCTGCCTGCGGGGCTGTTCCAGGTAGTTTGAAATTCCCACCTGGAGTGCTCCTGCACCAATTAGTCAAATACTGAACTGCAAAGGCAGCTTGACTTCAGTCAGTCACCACACTTCAGGTGGGTCCATTATCTTGTCTAGGCGAGTAGTTAGTTGGGGGGCAGCTGGAGCACCCAGGGCATTAATAGCTGAGTGAGGTGGGTGTTGCACACAGGCTGTTACCCAACTGCACTGCAACTGTAGCCACAGAAGTTTGAAATTCCTGATTGTGAATTAAGTTCTAAATAATTCTGTCGTTCTTGCCATGGAGTCATGTACGTGAGAGAAAGCAATTCTGTCTTGCTGTCTGCATTCCTTACAAACTCAGAGAATGTTATGGCTTTAGTTTTAAGGAGGTGTGAGCACTGAGACTATGAGGTGTAGAGGGTGAGTGCCAGAGAAGAAAATCCTGCAAGCCAGGAGCAATCCCTAAAAAAGAGGAGACAGACATGAGTAGTGCATGGCCCTGCAAAAGGCTGACACCTTGTTCAGAGCAGTGACAGTGAGTGCTGGTGGCCCTGATGTGACAGTCAGTCAGTCAGTCAGTCTCTTCCTGCCCCCCAAGCTCTGGCCTCTGGCATGTGTCAGTTTGTTTGCTGCTTTAAAGGCTCATCAGGGGTACAAGGACTAATTCATGGTTAGAGCCATCCTGCAGGAGACAGGAGAAATCAGCATGGAGATTTGTCCAAGGAAAGCAGGAAAGGTTGTCAATGGGGTCTGTGTATGCAGACTTAGTGGAGAAGATGGAGAAGGTTGGTCACTGTCTTGCAGAAGAGCAAGCTCAGTTAGGGGAATTTGCTGTGTACTTGAGAGAGAATGTGATGCATCAGCTGGAATCTGAAGTACGACAAATTCAAATTATAGAAAAGGGGTACATTTTAACAATGGAAGTAATCAGCTTCTGGAACAATGTGCAGTGTGTATATACATACACACAAAATTACTATTTTAATTAAGCATTCTTATATAAATGGTTGAGATTTTTAAAAGATGTTCCCTTTTGACTACAAGTTGTTGAGCTTGGTACAGGAATAATTTGATTTAATTCTGGGATTTGTTCTGTGTTGGACTTCATACAGTGTTTTTATATAAGTCCCTTGACATTAGATTTGTTAATAATTGATGGTGGACTGATCATGGCCCTAGCTGTGTCATGGTTTTTGGAGATGTTAACATAAGTATGCTTACTTGGGTTGCTCTCCGTAGTCAAGGTGTCTGACCAAATGCCACAGGCTGGTGTGAAAGAGAGCTTTAATTGTGCAGATTTTAGTGTTGCAGAATTAGTTCTTTCCAATACCTACTTCAGTCTTTTGGAAAGGTGTCTTTTTTTAAAAATACTTTAAATGTCTGAATAGGAAATTGCATAGTGATAGTCAGGTCTGTAATGAGTAGTTTCAAAACAAATTTTTGAATGCTGTTGTTTTCTCTAATTCTCTGTCCTGTGCATCTTGGTTGTCAGGATGAGGGAAGTTTATAATTAATAGTGGGAGTAAAGAGTCTGTATCTTCCTCATCGCTTCTCTTTCAGAAGAGTTTGCTTGTTACAGACAAATTGTTCAGTTAAATTTAAATTCCCCCACCAATATTTTTCTATAATGCTTGTGCTTAATCTGTCTCTTAATGCATTGTTTTTCCTGAACACAGGCTAAATTTAACCCATTTATTTAAACATGTTTGATTTTCTCTTTGTGTGTAAAAGAACAAATACCTAATTAGTTGGGAAATATTCCTTTCTATAGAAAATGGAGTGCTCAATGTGTGTTTCTGTTTTTGCAGGCTAAAGCCTATCATGAGATAGCTATGGAAATATTAAGAAGACTACCAGTACCTCCTGCTTGAAGCATTTGCCACTAAAATTCAGCAAAAAAGTGATTTTTGAGGCCGCAGTGCAGAAGAGTCCTGTTACTTAAATACATGGAGGCCATATGTTAGTTCTAAGAACTTCTTTAGGAATTAATTTACCAGAGGTTAAATTATGATTGTGATAATTACTGTTTTTCACATCGTTGGCCATGTCCAAAAGGATTCAAGTATGCAAATGATGATAGACAATACTTAACTGCTGAATTGTAACATCATCAAGCAAGAAGGGAAGAAGTGTATTTTTTTCTGTGTGCCCTATTTTGAAGTCAAGAATGTAAAACAGCCTCTCCATGCAAGGAGAATGATGGTATGCCAAGACATAAATTTAATTTTTAAGCAGGATTTCAATACTCTAATTTCCTTCAGTTTTTGTTCAGATTTTTACATGGTTGGCTATCAAACTGACCTTAAGTTCTGCAAGATTTTAAAATCAGTTCTGTAACTGCTGTACTTTTCTGTGTTCATCTTAAAAGAAGATTAAACAAAACCACATATACTCTGAAGAGTTCTTGTAATGGATGATGAACAAATTCATTCATTATTGGATAAAGTTCGATAGTGAGGCATTTCAAGTTCAGTGGAGAATGGATTACGTGACCCTGAGGCTTATTTCTCTACTGTTTTACATTATAATGAACCCAGACAGAAGACAAGGTAACAGAGGTCTTCACTGAAAACCAGATGTTTTTCCTGAGCTCAGTTTGCCACGGAATGCAAATGATCAAGATAAATTAAATTTATGATTGCATATTCCTCCTACAGCGCAGCAACTTGGAATTTGAATATAAAGATGTATTTTTGAAGTAAAGAAATATTTGGTCTTCAAACTGCGTGGCCTTCTGGTTTATTTTTTCATTGCCTGTGATCTTTGTGTTGGTGTGTGGAAGTGAAAGATTATGCCTTCAGGGAATGAGTTTTCATTTACAATTAGATCTTGGAGTTGACATTTAGGCTTTTCCATCTACACAGTCAAGTATCAGTATCTTAAACGTACATCGTAACCCTACCAGAGAGTGAAGTTAACCATGCTGGGGAGTTCTGCTATTGACCTCTGAGGGATCAGGTTTTTCCCTGTATTCCAAGTACTTGGTCAGGATTTTTGATGTAGTTTTTTCTTATTGAAGTGATACAACATAAAAAAATGGTGTACATTTACATTAAGAATATTTAAGTAATATCCTTACCCAGAGTTTAGATGAAAAATCTAGACACAAGTGATGAGTTGAATTTCACACTTAGGTGATTTTCTAAATATGTAAATTACATAGTCCAAAACCGTTGATTTTTTGCATCAAGTCAATTTCTGAACCTCCTTCCCTGCACCTTCCCCCGTGAAATCTCATATCAGTGGTCTACTTTTTCAGTAGCATATTATTGTGTCTCTAGAATTGAATACTCAGTTCCTTTCAGTTCTCTGATATATTTTACGAAATTTAAAGCTGGCTTAGTGTTCTGCCTATGAACACTGCTTAGTGTTCATGCTTTATTGATAACATTTTTTTAAAATTAAGTTTTGTCTCTGCATCTTTATTAGCTTTACATAGCATAATTGTTGATACACATGTCTGTAAATAATCCTGTGGTGGTTTTGGCTAGTATAATCTTATATTTCAGTGGAACAACTGGGACTTCTGACTGTTTTTTAGCAAAATACAGTGATAGAATCTGAATGTTAATATTTATAATTATCATTCTGTTAAAAAGTTTTTGAATGTCTGACACCCAGTTCATGTTGAGCCTGGATGAACAAGCAGTATACAGATTGTTCAAAAGGTTGTTCAGCTCCCCTTTTGTTTCTTATTATTTCTTGGGTTAGTTGAAGGATGAAATTTGCTTTCAAGTTTTCTTTTATTTTACTTCTTTTTACCTTTTTCCCCCTTTTAATTAAGTACTGTTGTTTTGCTCTGTTGAATCTTTCAGCTGCAGAATTATTTTGAATGCCTTTGTCAAGAAACTGTGTTATAATGGTTAAGAGTAGTTTCTATGCCAGGCTGAAAATTCATTTTAGTTAACAGTTTTGTGGAAGGATTACACAATGTAGTTGACTTATTGATACATATATATATATATGTAATTGTACAGAATTGGTAGGACATTTCTGTGTTTAAGGATTCCAACAGTCAACCTCAATTTAAATTGAGATCATATTTGCTTGATTTTCCTCATTCTCATGAGTGAAAAACTGTTTCTTAGACCTTCTCCTGCAAAGTAAATGAAGGGCACTGGTAAAGTGTTATTGCTTCTTAATGTTATGGAAATACATATTTGTATTTTTTTATTATGTAGTACACTATTAAATACATAGTAATGAATTCCAGTCAATATACAACATTTGAAGTTGCATTAATAAAATCATTGATGTAACTTGTTGAATGGGGGAGTTGGTTGGATCAGTTGGCGATTTAGCAGGACAAGGTGGTATTTAACTGTAGTTTATAAATATAAATTATAGACTTGACACACAGTGCTGTTTGCTCTTTTCAGCTCCAGTATTTCACTTTATTCTAATTGATATTCCCTAGCGTGCTGATATGTTTTTGTTCTAAAAATGCTAATCCTAGCAGGAGGCTTTGGCTTTTCCAAGCTCTATGGGTAGATGGTCTTTGCTCACCAGCAAGGGGGAGTTACTGTGCTCCTGGCAGCACAGAATTACTGAAGTTTGTAGCACTGTGAGTTCAGTTGCACACTGGAAAGTCCCACAGAGGAGGAAAGAGGAAGGCTAGGGAGGCACAGGACCAAACAGACAGGAATGGGCACAGGGGTAACTGTCAGTCCCAGTTTATCTCCTGTGTAGCTTTAGCAGCAAGATTCCCAAGATCCTTCTGCATTGCTGTCAGATGTAGTTTTGTGTTCACAACACGACCCTGTGACCACAATTCTTGTGTTTGCAGATAATCCCTGCAGTTTCTTGGGTGAGGAACCTATGGGCTGTGTCTTAGTACAGTGCAATTCTTGGCTTTCAGAAGTTTTTGGTTTTAATGAAAATGAAAGAAGGTATAGCATTGTTTGTGCTAGTGAAGTATTTTGGTATAAATTTTTTACTGCTATGTTCAGCTAACAAATTGTTCAGCCTTTGAGACTATGGTTTGTGTAATATTTGGTGCTAGATCCTCACAACAAAAAAACCCTGTTATTTGAAGTTATGAGAAAAAAGTTGTTTGCCGGTTACTTTTTGTCTGCTAATTCAATTAGAGTTCAAACTGCCACCTGTTTAGTTGCTCTGATCGTGGTTATGAACTAATATTAATGCAGAGGAGAAGTGGCAGAAGCAGGTCATTTCAGTGTATTAACAAAACACTTCCTGTAATTCTGAATTTATTTTGTACAGTTGGACTCACTTAGATCCAGTTTAGCAAGTGAAACCCCCTTTAACATCTTTCCCATAAGAATTGTGGGTTTCACTGTGACTGCTGTGTGACAATTTACATTTTGGGATTTTGGTACTTACATGCAAAGCTTCTTTCAGAGTGTCCCCAGTCCTGACACTGACACATGAGCTCAGTACCCAACTGCCCAAGGAGCTGCTTTTGTCCTTCCAGATACTGGTGGGGAGAGGATCTCCATGCTTGTTTTCCTACATGGTTTGCAGTAGTTGTCCAAGACACAAGAAACTTGTTCACCCAGCTTTGCTGAAGAAGATTCAAATCTATAGCTCCTAAACTTAGGAGATGTCTTCAGTCACCTGGCTTAGTCTTTGCTCAGGACCATCAGGGAATGTTCATCACTCCTGATAAAGCTATATTCCTTGTGGAGGAAATAAAGAAGTGCTAATCACAGCTGATTTTTTTTGGGGAGGCTTAATGGCTTGGGCTGGACTTTCTTTGGTGCTTGTTTCCAGCCTTATTGATTGCTTTTACCTAATGAGGCTATGAATAAAATTATAAATTTTTAATTTAGTGCCTGGCATTTTAGATGCTTACAAATTTGAGATAAAGCTCTGGTGTTGTGCATTTGGATTTTGATACCCACATATCAGGTTTTTTCTCATGGCCACGCCTGGACCTATATTGTTGTTGTCATTTTTATTTAACAGAAATGCTTCCTGGTGGAGATGGCTGGGGGAAAGCCTACTACTTAAGAACAGTTTACCATAAGATGAATCTGAATTGCTGATTTAATTTCAGAATTGACTTATAATGGCAGGAGTTACAGTGATGATTACATTTTATTTTGGCAGCATTTCAGCCAAGGCATTGGTTTGTCAGCCACATATCACAAAGCCGCAAAAGAAAAAATGAATTCCCAAAGTAGTTTTCAGCCTAAATTTAAGACATGCCTTTTTATTTTCTTTTTGGCTCTGTTTTACATTATAAAGATATTGAAATCTGAAGAAAAAGTATATTCAAAGATCTGTATTTTTCCATTATCTTTGTGTATTCAGAGAGGATGGGCACAGCCTGTCCTTCCTTATACACCTATTTGTCTCGGTTTCTCCTTTTGTATGAGTCTGGATCTGAATACCCACTTTAATCAATGCAAATAAAGGACTTCTCCTAGGGAGGGTGTGAGTCTCTGAACAAGCTGATTGGGGGGAAGAACATCTGCTGCCCTTTAACATTGTTTTCAGGACTTACAGATTTATTTGAAGTGTTTTCCCTCATACCACTGGGATTTTCTAAAATCTGTGTTATTTCCTGTGATCCAGAGGTTTTCTCTTTTCTTTGGGAGAAAGGCAGGAGACTCCCCACACTTGCCTACCCCATGTATGTATCCTGTTACTAAACAAGGTCTGTTTTCAAAATACAAACTTCTGGTCACTTTTTCTGAAAAGTTAGCTTATGACTTTCTAATGATTCTTATCATTTTTTTTCTTTTAGGGACAACTTTTTTCCTCCAAATAATCATGGATGAAATGCTATAATATATTTTTAAAGCCCAGTTTTCCTGCACATTTAGGAAGAGTAAACAGGGTGAGAAACTATCCAAACCCACATTCAGTAGATGTAATTTTGGGATGTTTGTCCACTGTTGCAAATATTCATTATCTCATTAAAGTGCTAAGTTCAGGACCTGGAACACTCTTCTGCTCAGCAGTAGGCATTTGAGGATGATGTGAGATGAGTCTGTAGCTGGTCAGACAGGCAAGGATGAGTTTCCACATTGACTTATTTGCTGAATTGGGAAGTTTCTACATGCCTGTTCTTAGAGGAGGAATTTCCATATAAATGGGCTTTTGTCTGTGGTACCTTGAGGCCTCTAATTAATTACATTTCAGATGAAGTCAGGAGGTTTTGGGTTTGCACTGCACACTTCCCTCTGCAGGATAATGGGGCCCAATGGCTATTTTGGAGAGTTAGTTTCTAAAACAAGTGTTAAAAGGCTGGGAAAATACACCTCGGCTTTGAAAACCAACCCCATATTTGTTCATGAGTGCCAGCTCTACTGGCATCTCTTCTGTAATGCATTAGTATCGTAAGCTTTTAGAAAACCTGTGAGTTGTAGCTTGTTAGCACTTTTTAAAAAATGCATTTCTTATTAACAGACAGTGCTACTTCCTGCCTTATTTCTTGACAGTGTAAATAAACCTCTGTTTGTCAGTTTTCCTTGCCTATTGGTAATGCATCCAAAAAGTTACTTCTCTAGAGAAAGAAACAACAGAACTGTTTGATGCTGAATACTTTCTTCCTTGTAGGGTTAATATAGAAAATTATAGTCACCATCTTAGTGAATTGTTGGTTTTGTTACCCTGATGAGATATACATCTTCATTAAAACAAAATGAAACTGCTGATAAAATTCCTGTTAATGATTTAGAGCTTGCAGCTTGTGAACATTGAAAACATCACACTCTAGAGGAAAATTTATTTAAAATACTTCCATTTATAGATTTTTTAAAATATATTTTTCTAAGAAAGTAATGGTATTTAAGATGTTTGGACAAGGTCTTTGCTGTTGAAATGGATTGCTTTCCACTGCCTGAAAAGGTCTGCCATTTTCACAAGGAATATGACTCAGAGAAGTTTTGTATTATTCCCCATCAGTGCCTGTCTACAGAATCCTCAGTATGAATCTGCAGCAGCAGGTGACAGTAGGGAAGAGAGATGACATACCAGTATTTGCCTGGGATGATCTCATGACAGGAAGCAATAGGAATTTGTTTGGCACAGCAAAAAATATAATCAGGGTTGCATTTCTAGGAAAGGCAGATGGGTCAGGGCAAAGCAGGGGAAGTTTTGTTAGCTGGTAAATGTGACTGGCATATGAAAGGAAATAAAATGTTATATGATCAGAAATAAAATAGGGAATGTATCTTTCCCACTTCTGCCAGAAAAGTACAGCCATATCATCTGGGATGCCTGGCACCCTGGGGTTGTGTTGGTCCTGGTGCTTCAGAGAGGTGACAGGACTCAGCAGAGCATCAGGACACTATTTCTGTAATTTAGGGAAGCAACTGAAAAATGTATTCAAAAGTGAATAGTTGAAAACAGTTGATACAGAATGTTCCTTGAGGAATAGGATGTCTCAGTTCTTGGTCAGTCTGTTCCACATCAGATAATGTGCCATCCCAGGGTGATGGTTTATTCAAGTTAGCATTTTAGCTGTCTATACCACAGGAGCTGAAGTTGAATGCAATAACAAGATCTATAATCTCTGCAAAGCACTCCACCCTACACATAGGTGATACCAAGTGTCAGGAAAATTTTGAGTACCTTGCTGAATTATTGTACCTGAGCTTAATAGGCAGTAACTTGAGGTTTTATTCTATTCCAGTGATTTTTTTCCTGTGAGAAAGATTTCACGTTTCCATTGCCAGCACTTCACTATTGTTGGTTCCTCAGATAAAGATAAAAAGATTTATGTACAGGGGCTCCTAGAGGGAATTTCATGCTTTGATATGAGATTATATAATCTTCTTTAAAACAAAATGGTCAATGATAGGGTTGTTCTTCATTTTCTGTTTAGTTTTTAAGAACTACAATCACCAAAAGGAAAGATACCAATTGGACATAATTTTAGGTAGTCAGATTGGAGCTCTTGTAACCAGTTGTTAATCATACCTTGAGAATACAAACCCACAAGCAACATGAAGCTCTTTTTCTTTGAGGATATGCATTTCTTTATTTAACCTTACTGTCATTGGCATGGAAAAAATAAAGAACTGCGGCAGATAAAATGCAATCCTTAGACTTGAAAACCACATGGGTTAATGGTCATGGTTAAGGATCATGAAAATATACCTGCTGAACCCAGGTTTTAGATGCAGCATGTTCTTGCTGTTCTTGGCTCTGGAGGAGCCAGCAGCATTCAAAGAGCAGTTTTTGCCTCTTAAGTGAACTCCAAGCTCATTCTGTGATTTGCAGTTCAGAAAAGTCACACCCTGAACTGTGTCAGCATTGAACCTTTGGACTGTAGTTTTGCCAACACAGGAAGTGACTCACTGAAATGTTTGTTCTTCACGTTGTTACCTTCTCTCCGTGGGAAAACAGGGATCTATTTACTCTGTAGTGTGTTGGTGCTCCTTATCAGACTGTACAGTGTCCCTGCCAGGGCTGGTGCTGGGCATTGTTTGGTTGTTGTTGCTGTGCTGTTGGTAGGACTGGTGCTGTGTGTAATACTCAGGACCTGTGTTCGTGTTCTGCACCTGGAGCAGACCTTGCAGTTGTTACAGGCTCTGATCTCTGCTTTGACTTGCTTTGCATTTCAGTAGTGCTGCATTATTTCTAGGCGACGCCTGACCCTCTAATTCTCAAATGTTCCCAAGATAAAATCCTGCACTGAGAATGACCTCTGGAAATGACAACTTACCCTTGTGACTCTGCTGCTTTGGAAAGAGCTCTGCATGGGCACTGGGAACGCTGTCCACTCTCATTAAGGGCTTATCTCTTGGGACACAGAGACAGGTAAGGGTCAACAAAATGGTATGAGGAAATTGCCTGCCATGCTATTCTTGAACATGAAATGGGGGAGATTGAAAAGGGAGAGCTCACTCAGTGGTTACAGTCATGGGCAGAACAGACTCAACTCGTCAAAATTAGTTCAATTTATTACCAATCAAATCAGCATAAGATGGTAAGAAATACACCCAAATCCTAAAGCATTTTTCATTCATCCTTCCCCTCTTCAACTTCACTCCTGAATTCTCTACCTTGTCCCCAGCAGCTGCAGAGGATGACTGGGAATGGGAGCTCCAGTCAGTTCCTCACATTGTCTCTGTTGCTCTTTCCTTATAAGGGAGAGGACTCCACACACTCTTCACCTGCTCCAGCAGGAGACAGTCAGTAATCCACAAACTCCTCCAAAGTGAGTCCTTCCCACTGACTGCAACTTTTCATGAACAGCTCCAGTGGGAGTCCCTGCCACGTGGTGTAACCCATCAGGAGCAGACTGTTCCAGAGTGGGTCCTCCATGGCACCACAGGTCCTGCCAGGAACCTCCTCCAGCATGGGCTTCCCACATGGTCACCTGCTCCTGCATGGATGGGCTCCTCCACAGGTTGCAGGTGGATCTCTGCTCCACCCTGGATGTCCATGGGCTGCAGAGTCACAGATGCCTCACCATGGTCTTCCTCACGGGCTGCAGGGGAATCTCTGCATTGGAGTCTGGAGCATCTCCTGCCCCTCCTTCGCTGGCCTTGGTGTCTGCAGAGTTGTTCCTCTCACATACTCTCCTCTGTTCTCTGGCTGCAATTTGCTTCTGCCCAATAACTTTTTTTCCCTTTCTTAAATACACCATCCCAGAGGTGCTACCACTGTTGCTGCCAGCTTGGCAATGACCAGAAGCAGGTTTGTCTTGGAATGAGAACCTCTCTATAGGCACACAGTTTGTGGTAATTGGGAGTGGGGCTGGGCCCAGCCTCATCCCCAATGGGCACAGCTGTGAGCAGCAGGTGAGCAGCATTGACAGCAATGAGCCATGGAGTGCCCAGGGGCACTGACCAACCACCAAAGGGAACAGAGGGCACACAGGTGCGATGCATCAACAGCAGGGGTATAAAAGGCTGGGCTAAAGAGCAAGGGTAGATGCTTGCAGCCTTCTGAAGAGAGGTGATGTTTGTATGGGCAGCTGCCTGAAGCCTTCTGATGAGGTAAGGTGTTACTGTGTATGGCTGAATGCTAAAAGCCTTCTGAAATTGTGTGGTGATACTCTGTATTTTGTCTGTCTAAACTGTGACATATGCTGTGACGCTTCTGATTTCCTCTGGGATTCAACTGCAAAAACGGAAGGAGTACATATTTGTTTGGTTTCTGTTTAAGTAACTCTTAGGTTTTGAATAGACCTTTACTATTCTAATGTGCACTTCTCAAGCCTGGTTTGGAGCAAAATGTGAAGATGTTTCTAATGCTTCTGTTGATCTTCAAATTATTTTGAAAGTGAATTAATATTCTTTAAAAGAACTGTTTTCTTTTAGAAATAGCAGTGTTTAATACGTTCAACTAAGAAGGAAAACTCAGAAAACTGTTTAAGATATGGTTTCATAGTTTCTTATGGGCCATATGAAATGCATGTTTTCTACAGCCTCTGCTCTTAGTGCCAGTAAAATATAAAATAATAGAACCTGACATCCAGGGAGCAGAAGGGGTTGAATGAAAGAATTGCAGAGAGGTAGCTTTGTTGGTTGCATAGTAGCATAGAGAAGGTAAGTTTCCTGTATCTCAGAGCCAAGCTTTTAGTAGTGATGTCTCTGCAAATTAGAAATACAGTTGTTACTAATCCCTAGTTGTAAAAAAGAATTCATTTCACTCCTGTGAAGGGTTTGGGAGAACTGGATCACTCTGTTTCTGTAGAGGGCCAGTCAACAGCTTGACAAGACAGCAGCAGTGAAGTTTCCTAGCAATAAATGCCAAACTCTTCAAGGGGATTGTTTCATTTTGATTGAGATCAATTTTTTGTTATGGCTGTACACAAACTATCTGGTTCAGCTCTTGAAACTCCTGAATTTTAACCTCCAGGGGTTTTTTCCCACAAGACATCTGGGAGTTTATTTTGGCACATGGTCCAAAAGTCATTGACTGTCCTGCAGCCTGAGGTGCACAGCTCTGTGTGTGCATGGGGGAGGCATGCATTGCGGTTGTACTGATTCATCCTCTCGCCCAGGAAACCTCTGCCTGGCTACTTTAAGCCTTGCTTCCTTGAAGGGAGTTTTGAGCATTTTTGCTCTTTTAATGAGCTACATTGGAAGGTAGTTTTGTGAAGCAGAGATTCCACAAGAGCAGAAATGCTGTCAAAGCCTTCATCCAGCAGCTTCTATTAACTGCTCATTACCAGTGTTTGTCATTTTGTTTTCTTCTGCAATGTCAAGTGATCTGACAACAGAAGATCATACTGCCTTCAGAGGGTCAGATGCAGTTGAAATGTGTTTCTGGCTCCACACAAAGTGTGTGTGGGCAGTGCTGCTCTGCCCTGGGCCCTGCTGGCTCCTCACACCTGGGACAGGGATTGGGATGGCTCTGCTAAAGTGTTGCTCATATGGACTGCAAGACATTGTGGGCATCTTGGTGTTTGTTGTGTACACCTTGAGCAGCCCCTTTCCTTGTGCCACAGGGGCTCAAACCACAAAACCTCCTCTTGAACGGGAAAAATCAGCCTCCTTAATTCACTGAGAAAGAGCTATAAAATGGAGATGCTTTTCCTAGGTTTTCTTGGTATGAGAAATTTTCCTAACCAAGTGATCCCTCTGGGAGACATTAGATTGTGGGAGTGGGCCACAGCACTGGGGCTCAGTGACAGGCTGGGCAAGGCTCGTCTCCCAGAGCCCTTGGTGAGGGCATGGCCCAGCCCTGCTGCCTCCATATGGGTTTCACTGTTTAATGCTCTGGAGGTTGTAAATCCAATCCAGGTGTTACAGATCCCTTTTGTGTCCTGACCAGCACTTCCTGTCCCTTCCTTGGAACTGGTGTGTCAGATATGGTCTGTCCAGGTGCTACACTGGATCAGAGGGGAATGTAGTGACAGTTTCAACAGGGAGTGAAGTTCTGCATGCAAAGCTGAGTACTGGGAGCATGCAGAAATGCAGAGATACACAGAAGTCTGTGTGTGTGTGTTTGCAAACTAACTGCGGGGGTTTTAAAAAGAAAAATGTCCCAATAGCTGCATGGTTTTCATTAGGAGGCAAGGAAGAGGGAGAGCAAAAGTGCAAAGTTGTGGTTGTACAAGGAAGCTCTCACACATGTAACTAATGCAGTAATTCTCTAATCTAGGGATCTGACCTAGTTATTCCCTTTCAAAGAGGAATGCGACTCTTTTTTCTCACAATGATTGTGAGAATCACCCTTCTTGACACAACTTCCCAAAATGAGATGTTCTTTTCATAACTTTAATATCACTATTCCATTAGGGGATGAAAGAACAGCCTTTAATAATATAAAAGGAAGTGACTTGGGGCAGGGATTTTACCTGTAAGGTTCATTCTGCATTGCAAGCACCCTAGAAATCAGAGTTATGCTGCTGGGCTGTTGCGTCATGTAGAGTCACGTTCTTAACATCAGAGTAAATTCACAGTGCTGAACTCTTCAGCACAAGCAGTTTTGTGGGGGGGTGACTGCTATTGCCTGCCTCTTCTGCTCCATCAAGGAGACCATTCTGTTACAGCCACTTAAAGAAACAAAGTAACACATAGCAGTTTATCTCTTGATAATCTTTGATAGGAATAGGATTTTAAAAAACAGATTATATTTCTCAGAAATTTGCTGGAGTGCTTTTTTGTAGCTAACCACACAAAACATTTAAGCTGCATTCACAGAGGCAGGTACATGAGACATGAGCACTTTGTTCAGAAAAAATTTTCCCCATGAAAGGTCAGTTACTTCCTTTTCCTTGACTTCTGCCTTTCATTAAAAAAGAAAAACCCAAACAAAACAAAAACAACCAAAAAACCTCCCTGGTTCTTACTTTTTCTGTTTTCTTTAAATGCCTCAGTTACTCAACAGAGAACATTGAGCTAGGTCTTAAGTTCTAAATAGCAGAAGGTTTTGGAACTGGCAGCATTTGGGTGGAGACTTTCAGAATGTACCAACCCAAGCAGTATAGTCATTTGAGGTCGATTCCATTAATTTAGTTCTTCACCAGAAAATACCCTTATTTTTCTTGGCTTTATCTGCATGACAGATGCCAAGAAACTTATGTTCCTTGTTAATTTCATATTTATATGCCTACCTCTACAATATGTTAAAATAAGCTTTTTTTCAAGACATTTATGTGTTCTTTTAAAATATATATACATTTTCTTTACATTTTCAAAACAGGATTGGTAATATGAAGGCTTTGATTTTCAAACTGGAATGAATTGCATCTTATTTCTTAAGGATTCTTATTCTAAATTTTGGTATATTGTGTACCAGGCTATTGTTAAAATTATGTGCGTTAATTTAAAATCCTGTGACAAAAATAAATAGATGTGCAGTTACCTCAGATCTTTTTCTAAGTGTCTAGTAATAGGATATATATACCATGTATAGTTGCTTCGAAATCCAACTGATTGATTATGGCTATGTAACATTCTCTTCTACAAGCTTGCAATTTACATTTCAGGAAGCACTACAATGTACATTTATAACATTATTTTGACCCACTTTATATTAATAGTGTGATTTTGAAAAGGAAAAGATAGGAGAGTAATCCTCCTCTCACTTTGTAAAGCACACCTGGTGTGGCACGGTAAGACACTGAATAAGAGATCTGCCTTGCAACCTCTGCTCTTTTTGTCCAGTTTGGAGGTGGCTTGATTAGATGCCCCTGGGGTCTTCCTCTGAGATCTACAAACCAAATAATTTTGTCACAAACGTTAGCAGCAGAGGCAAGGAAACTTCTGGCTGAGAAATCCGCTCTGTTATATTGCTAAAATGAAATACAAGGAGATGGCACAGATCAGGGCTTGGCTCAGGTAGTTGGCATTCAGAAGAGGAGAATTGGGCTTTAGCCCAACTTTATAATGTTAATTCCAGCCCTTTTGTGTATTTTTTTATCTTGCTCTCAAGTATGATTGCCTTGAATACAGTTTGTACAAAGATGTAATCTTCATTTGCATCCTGAATGCTTGGTGCCTGCATATCGTGAAGGTATAATGTTTCTACTGAAAATACCCACGTACTCAAATTTGGCATACAAAAGGATCTCTGCTCCAGGGAAAGAACAGGTCTGAACTAACTGAATGCCTGTGAAGGGATGTAAAGCTGTCTGTAAGAAGGAATGCAAACCATGCTACCAAAATGGGAAGATTTTTCAGCCCGGATCACTCTGTGCCTGTAATTCCAGTAGCAAGGTGTTTGTGGAGCTGCTTTTGTACAAGGACACAGTACTTGGTGCATTTATTTATGTATGTGCCTAGGAGTGCTCCACCTGAAGCCTCTGTGCTGTCACATTTACTCTGCATACAGGCCTGACTGTGCATCCAGCCCTTGGGCATTGCCGGTGTCACTGCCTGCCCCGCGTGTGGCACAAGTTTCTGCTGTCCCTCACACTCCCCCCGGCAACCATGAGTTTGTCTTGGGGAACAAAATGTACTTCCAAAAGGGCTGTAAGATCAGAGATACCTTCTTCAGCTGAAATAAGTAAATCAAGGCCAAAACTCGCCACTTTTTAAGAGTTCTATTTTTCTTTGGCTTCTTTTCTTCTCACCACCATTACCATACTAGGCTCCTGTGGGTTGAATGCTCAGTTACTCTTTCTCATATGCAAGAGATAGTAAAAGAAGAAATAAGTTTGTGATTTAAGATTGTTTTCATTGAACAATTAGGATACTCCTTCTATTAAAATGATGTTGTTTACATCAATTTGGCTATCTAGGTGTGACTCATCTAATTTTTATAGAGTAAGGGGCTGTCAAACAGTTGGTTTGGAAGCTGGGAGTGGAAATCACTTCTAGCAAGGAAAGGTCACCTTAAGTGTGTATGAACAAATACTGCCAGATGTTTTTTCAGAACAATAGGGAACAATCCATCACTTCTATTCCAAAGTTGCTTAGTATGCCTTATTTTAGTATTTATCTCATGCAAACAGGAATCTAAAAATTCTTCTGCTTGTCTCATTGATATAAACACCTTCAACATCACATTGAAAGTGACTTCTGGATCTGTTTGCCTTGTAGCTTTATTAATAAGCACATACTTTTTTCTTTTCAGAGAAGTGAGACAATATTCTTGAGTTTTATTTTTTCCCTTTGTATCTTCTGTAGATACCTCTATTTTCTGTCAAGAAACCAGGTAGTGGACAAAACTTTGAAAAGGTCAGGGAAAATATCTGTTCAATACAATGAGACAGTGAAATGCTGACCAGGGAACCCAATCCTGTGAATAATTTAAAGAGTCAAAAGCAGTACCTAGATTTGCTTTATAATTTTGCATTCGAATGATGGCCTTAGCTTGCAGTCCTGTCATCCAGATTTTTCTGATGTCTGTTAGCAATACTTTTTTATTTTCCATGCTGATATGTGGTTTCTTAGATTTCATAGAGTTTACATTTTCACTTCCTGGGTTTGTGTTTCAAGGTAACTTCCTGGTTACTTGGAGCTTTGATGGGGAAGTTACAGTCTCTTTGTTTCCAGTATGTTGTTTCCATGATATACCTCCTTATATGCATGCCATATCTACTAAAGAAATTATAATTACCAGGTTGGTGCAGTCTGCATATGGCCTGTCAGGGCACCTGGACATTTGCTGAGTATTGGTTCTTCTGCACAGTGTGAATTAATGAAAAGTTCTAAATCCTGAAGTATCTTCTCTAACCCGCTGATTTACACAGCATTGCAGAGGGAGCATTATCTAAACAGGAATCTGAGTGGGTGACAAAGGAACTGACCATCTGAGTATTTGCACAATTCAGGATAATTAAAGCTAAGCAAGAATTGAGAAATTACTGTGAAGAGCAAAACACTTATGCAGCTTGAAAACAGATGACTTCAGACACCATAAGGTTCCTCTCCTGTGACACCTTTCAAACAGCTCTCACAGACTTCATCTGGCACAAACTGATGCTATAAAGAGAGAATTCAGTAATCACTGGCCTTTTCTGGCTTTTTTCCTAGGGGGAAAAAAGAGGTCAGAGTGGCTAAAATGCAGCAGATATGTGTCTCAAAAAGGTGAATATTTTAAACCACATATTTCTTAATGTGGCTACCTCTCTAGGCAAATGAAAATGAAAGCAAAAAATAAAGAGCTAATATTGACTCACAGTGATCTTAAGTTCAGTACAGATCTTAAAGTTCATCCTCAGGTTCTTGTAGCCTTCGTATGTATGCCCTTCCAGCCTGAGATCCCAGGGTGACTGAGTGCTCACACAGACTAGAAAAGCACCAGTTCTCCTAACCTCCAGCAGGTTTCCATTTGACATTCGTGCACCTGGTTCTGACCTTACTTGTCCCATTTCACCAGCTGCTGGCTCCTCCTTAGTCACAGTATCCCCAGGGTTTCTTGGGATTTTATTTATTTAATAAATGATGAGATAATGGGTATTTGAAGTTAATCAGATCAGTGAGTAGAAGTTGTTTTGGGAGCTAAAGCAGTGACCCAGAGTACACAGGGTGAGGAGAAAGAAGGCACCAATGTTGCAACTTTGGGTGTTGTGAGACTTGGTCATAATGCTCCCGGTGCTCATGGAAAGAGAAGCAGTGATGGAGAGAATAATCTCTGCACTCCAATGTCTTTTACTGAGCCACAATCTGCTTTGGAAGCTTATTTCTGAATGCTAATAAAATAGAATTGCCTTTCTGGAAAGTGTCAATGTCAGCACAGCATGCAGACTTGTACACAGACTTTTATAGTGAAAAAAGGAGTTCATAACCTCTTTTACTCGAGTAATTGCTGTTCTTCATTAATAAGTCTTTGTTATCTCCAAATTGAAGTAATACTGTGAGCTACTCGTGCTTCCTGCTTAGCTTTACTTAATTGTGCAGACATTTGAGTCAGCAGTGACTAACCTGGAAGCCAAGTCCAGATGCTAAAAGGTTCCCTGCTCTGGGGGGACCATTGGTTAGCAGGCTGCCCATGCAATGCTGAGCGTGTGGGGAGGGCTGTGCTGTGAAAGTGCTGGCCCAGCAGACTTGTTTCACTGCCAGAATGCCTCACAATCAGACATAATTTTTCAGTGTCACATTCCCTTTCAGGGAACTCTCCTGACACAGGCTGTTGTTTTCTGCTTTCTGAACAACCATGAGGTGCTCAGAGACTGGGAAGAAAAACCTGCCTGAGACTTGGGAGGGCTCTGTAAGGTTTGCCCTCCTTCCCCTCCAATGCCAGGGTAGCAGTGGCCATGAAAGCAGTTATTTTCCCACTTTCCTCCCCTTCTCCTTAGCTTCACAATGTCCTCTAAACTGGCATTTTGAAGGATTATACTAGGAGATGTAGGACTGAAATATAGATAAACTTAGTTGAAAAAGACATGCAAGCCCCCCAGATTCTTTATTTAGGGCAGATGATATAATTAGTCATGCTAACAGTGCAGTGCCATAAGTGTGATACCCTCACACAACATCCAGCCCCTTGCCTGTGACTGTGACTCACAGTGGGGTGTACCAAGGGGTTCCCCTGGGCCTGACTGGGTGCCAGCCTGCACACGGGGCTGTCTCAGGCTGTGGGTGATGGCACTGCAACGTGGGGCTGCCTCTGCTGGAGACTACTGCTCTTGGGGTAGACCAGCAATACAAGCAAGGGGAAGTTTGCAGGTGGAGGGAGTGTCTCAGGGTGTCATCTGGGAAAAACTGATCAAGGAACAGCCAAGAAACAGAGACTCAAGTGTAAAGTCACCATTCTGATGTTGCTGTAGAACTGAGGAAACCCAAAAGCTTGCCCAGCCTTTCCAGCTCTACCAGTTGGTCTAACTAGAGGTGTTACCTCTCTCTTCAAACTTTTCAGGCGCTGCATTTTCCCTGCTAGGAGCTGCACAGTTAGAGGTTGTGGGCCAAGTTTACTGAAAGGAATGGCACTTTCCAGCATCACTGGTTCACTGGTGCAATGGACTTGATCCAGTCCGTCAAGTTTCTTCAAGCCCCCTCAGGTGGGAGGACAGAAGCAGATGTACCTTCCCACCAAGGTGTCAGAGAAGCTCAGCAAAGTAAAAAGACCAAATTGATGTATTTTCTATGACCTTACCTGGTCTCTCCTCCCTCTCAGCACAGCTCACTCTTATGGCTGCAGTGGGCAGTTCTAGGCTAGCGGCAGACACCCTGGGATCCTTGGTTATTGTTGCATAAATCCAGCTTTAGACCTGAATAAAAAGCAGTGAACAAAAGTGGCATTAAAAAATGAAAGGTGAAAGTAGAGCATTTGTTGTATTGGCTCACACCACCCATGATCAATTTTGCTCTCTTTTGCCTTATCTGATTTTGTGGATAGGATTTAATCCTGTCTCTCAGTGTTCCTGTAACATTGTACTCGCCCGTAGCTTTCTTACCTTAGTGGGGCATTCTACCATTGTGAAGCTTGCAGGAGCTTACCTTCCCTTCCCTTTGGAATTCATACCCATCTTTACTTAGTTCCCTGCTCTGAGCATGGAACAGCATCCACTGCTTTAGATTATGGTATGATATAACTCTAATTTTAGATTATGGTATGATATAATTCTAATTTTAGTTGGTACAAGATAAAAGGCAGAATAACAAGAAAAAGTGAAAACAAGAATGAAATGTTTTGATTTACTGGATTTTTAATGCTCTTTTGTGGGAAATTCCAAGTTTTCAATCCACTCTGGAATGAAGCCCTTTTTGCAACTGAAGTAGTTCGCATTAGGGGCATTTTGGAATTGGGCAGCCCTGTGTGCTGCTCTGCACTGCTTGTCCATCCCTTTCCAGCTGGCTGTGCTGTGCAGCTTTGGCTGTGGTCAGTGGTGAGACCTGTCAGGAAGCACTACAAAGGTTGTCTAAGTATCAGTCTGGGGAAAAGACTGCGGCAGCAGTGAGCACCTTCTGCTGAAGCCAGGCAGAAAAGGTGCCTGGATAATGGAGCAAAGATGGAGGAGCCTGGCTGGCTGCAGTCCTGGCTTCAGAAAGTCTGAGGAGAGAGTTTCAATAACTTTATTTATCATTTGCATGGCAGTGTCCTCTGCAAAAAGGAGTGGAAACAATGGGAGTCCTAGGAAAAGAAAGCAGAAGAGGGGAAAGAAAAAAGAAGTAAAAAGTTGATGGAGTTTTCACATTAAAAAAATGTAGCAAAAGCATTGAAAATTTTGTTAGAGGAAGAGGAGGGAAAAAAAAGTGAAGGTAATGGAGCAAAGAGTTGACTCCATGTGTCTTAAACATGCTGAGAGAAAAGACAGGGTGAGAAGCTACAGAAGCTGAGAAGCTACAGAAACTGAAATTATTGACAAAAATAGGGAGAAAAAGGAAAGAAGAAAATCATGTGAGGAAAAAACCAAGAACATGGTGAGGTTCCCTTCCTAGTAATTTTGTGGAACAAACAAACAGTGGTTCTGGGTGCTAGTTTCTGTGTATTGAGTGAATGATAAACACCCTGACTTTTGGAACATTTTCCCATGTGTTTCAGTGTCTTGAGAGGCCCTGAAGTCTGGTAACAGGAACAGGTTATGCTGTGAAGTTCTATTACTTTTAATTTATCTGGCCACCATGGATGTCACAAGGAAGGAGTGTCTTGCAATTACTCTTTAATTATACGATTAGTTAATAGGGGTTCCTATTAAACACCATGTAACTACGTGGAGATTACCATGTAATTACCTTTAGAGGATCCAAAACTAATTAGCATATAACCTATATTCTTGCCTTGTGGTTCAGAAGGCTATAATCTTGTAATGATATGGTGCTCACTGTGTTGTCAGCCTGCCACTACACGCTAATTTCCATGTAGTTAAATGCTCAGTAGTTTTCACACAAGTAGTATTTGTGTTCTGTTACCAATTGTCCCATAAACTTGTGCCCCTGTTGGCACTGACAATGACTTCAACCAATTACATTTTCAAATTGCCTGTGTACAAGTCTTTTGTTACACCCTTTGCTTGCTGCTGTGCTGTGAACTCAGCTGGATGTGAACAGTAAAAGCAACCTTGAGGCAGGAGACTTGATTAGTTTCCTTCATTTGCTTCACCAAATCCAGTGCAAAATGTGCATGTCTGTATTACTGATGTTTACTGTTCATTTGTGGGAGGCAGTGGCTTCTGGGCAGCGAATGCTGCAGGTAAAGCACCAGTTCAATAATCATGATAAAATAATGTGTACTTTAAAGAGAAGCATCCCTGCCCAAGTTTAAGTGGAAGTAAATTCCTTCTGTGTTGTTTCACTTTTAAAATTTAGCTGAACTACTGGTGAGCAAAGCTTGCTTGCTTAATAAACAGAGGCTAGGTTTTATCTTTTATCAGACAAATAAAAATATTTTTAAAATAGTATCTCTATGATTTTGCATAGATAAGAATAAATAAACTGTGTTTTTCTGCAGTCTATTCTTTGCTTTTCAGTTTCTAATGAAGAGCTCCATCATACCTCTTGGCTGGGATAGGACAGGAAAAATGACCACTATAAGTAGTGGTCATTTCAATAGTTTGGTTGATTTTTCCATTTTAATTTTCTTTTCCTATCTTTTTTTCCTCAATGTCTACCTTTCTGAAATGCATTCCATATGTTTTACAGGTTTCCTTGAATGTAGAGTAACCTCATACACATATATCGGCTCTGTTGTCCCCCCTATTTCTCCCCACTTTTTGCACAGAGGGCCTTGCTAAGCCCTTCAAGGAGGACCTGGAAGACACTGGTGTTTGCAGTGATGGCTAAAACAAACTAGCCAGGTGGGCTGGGTATGGTTTGGGCCTGATTCATTCTGTTCCCCTAACAGTCTGTGCCCTGTTAGAGTTCTGTTACCTGTGGGTGCAATAAACTCACATTCCCATGTTCAGGCTGCCCAGAAAATTATTCAGCAGGAGGAGACCTGAGGTGAACCAGATTGTTGCAGATCTCACTAGCCAATCTTTGCGTCCTTCACTCTGACAGTGACATTCTGCTAGGTTTCAATGTATAGGGTTTTTCCCAACTAGTTCTGTACCCACCTTCCAATAGTATAATCTAGGCTGTATTTCCCTAGCCTATTTGTGCTAGGGAATATCACAAGAGACAGTGTCAAAAGCCTTAACAAGTCAAGATGATGTGCTCTTATTCTTTTCTATTGCCATGCCTGCTTCTTTGACAAAGAAGGAAATTGCAATACCTTGGCATGACTTGTTCTTCACAAATCCATTATTGGCTTTTACTCATCTCCCTCTCTCTCCTGCTTCCTCTTCTAACATCTTTGAAGTAGTTTGTTTATTTGCTGCTTTTCCTGACTGCTTTAAAAAGGTTTTCTTCCTGAAACCATCTCTGAGATTTTTTTTATATATTGCATCCTTTATCTTTATAAAATTCATTGTGTCTCCCCATCAACCCTTTCTGGTGTGTATCTCTACAGTGTCTGAGATACAAAACCCTGCTGCTGCTACAGTACTTCCACTGATTGGTCTGAAATTCTCTAGCCCCTCCCTTCACCTCTTTGATGATATCACTGTTTTTCCCTTGTCCTAGACCTCATTTGATATTCATGAGCTCTGAGAGAGAACTGCTAATGCTCATGACACTGTATCACCTATTCCTTTGAGTATCCCATGATGAAATTAGCCTGACCAGCTGAACTGAAAACATCCAGCCACTCTCTGCTGTCTTTTTTACTCTTCCAGGCAGCTCTATTTACCCATCTGTTGTTGGTACTACTAGTGGTAGCAAACTCATGACATGAATTCAATTCTTTGGCCTCTTACATATCTACTGGCAGCTTTCTCCCCTGTGACCAGCAAACCAACTCTTATCTTGGTCTTCTTTTTACTAATAACCTCTTTATAGAAATACACTCTTCTTGCATGAGATGTTTCTTCCTAATTGTGTCTCACCCAGCCCTTTTCTGATTTTGCTCCACCTTTATTTTAGATCATTCTTCTCTGCCCTAACTTTACACTTTTCAGTATGTTTCCTTCTTGTCTTGAGAACAAGAAGGAACAAGTGAAGAGCTTATGATACAGAGAGATGAGGAGATCAGCACCACTTTTTATTGAAGTATTCTGAATAGATACATGAGATGACAGGTGTGTGAGATGTGTAAATATACAATATTCACAGGAATTCAAATGCACAAGCAGACATGGGTTTGGCAGAACCAGAGTTACAGTTCTGAACCAGAACTCAGAGTTACTGAGCTATGTGTGATCTCTGTAGTGGAGCGGTCTTTTGTGTGCAGTGGTTAAGGTCCAGCTTTGCTGCACGTTGTAACTTGGGACTGATGATGTGATTTATCATTTCAAAGGAGATTCCTAGGAAATGAGATTAGGCAGCAACAGTATGGAACAGAAGACTCTCTCACTGTGCAGGAAAGCTGCAGGATAAACCTGGAGGCATCTTTTATCTTCCAGATTGTTTGTATCAGTCCTCAGTTTTCTGTCATCATTCTCCCATTTCCCTTTTCTTTTCTATCTTGGGATGTCAGAAAACTGAAAATCCACGTGGAAACAGGGAAAGCCCAGCATGTCCAGGCAAAGGTAGAAAGTGTCAGGATGTCAGCAGGTGTCCTCAGCTGTGGTGTCTTTTAGTAGGCTGAGAGTGAGCCACTGCCTTTGAGGTTATTGTGGTGGCACTGGAGTTGTTTGTGGAGCTGGGATTCTAGTTACTAGAGGGCTGGAAGCTGCACTAGTGGTGTCTGCTGTGAAGTCCTCCTTGGCATTTTGTGTGATATCAGGAGCACAGCAGGACTATTATGTAGCACCAGAATTTTGTATGCCTGCACTAATTTTAGGGACGCAAATGAGGAGAGGATCTTTGGCAGCTCAGTTGCTTCTGTTTACTTGAAATTTCCGAAGGTGACAAACCCGTGAGCTCTTTACCAACACTGCAAAAAGAATCCGTTTCTTTCCTCTGGATATACTTATGCTGCTTAGAAATAAATGATCTGTAATGAAGCTGTTTTCACCTGGGGTGCCTGAAATCTGATATTTGATGTGAAGGCGAATGCAGCATTGTCCATCTTTGTCTACTCTCTGGTCTGTGATGTACTAAATAACTTTGGGAACATGTTGTGCAGCTTGTGCTGGCTCTGATCCAGAAGCAGCTTTGTGTGTTTGATAATGAGATCAGTGCCATTGGGGGCAGACTCAATGCTCACTCTCAAGTTTAGTGCATGATGTTTTGTGCTGTCTGCCAATAAAAGATTACTGCAGTATTCAAAGTCTGTCCGCCTGGAACATTTTTTTTTTTAATTATTGTTAATTTCTCTCCTGTTATGGATCCTAGTGATTTAAGAGGATACTGTTCTGGGTGGTGAGTATATGCATAGTTGTCTAGACTGTTAAATGCACGAGAGGGAGAAATCTGTGGGATATGTTAAGTTCAGATCTGGGAACAGGTGCAGCCTCTTTCTGAGGTAGTAATGAGGATATTAAAAGAATAATATCCTAAAATGACAGAAGTTTAGCAGCTGACAGTTTGAACAGGTGGAGTTCACTTTTCAGGAGTATATGAAATGTATTGGTGGCAGTCAAGGTTTGATTTCTTTAAACTTCCTGTCCTCACAAGAGCTCTGTTGCTTTTACCTGTTCTGAATGGAGCTGGAGAGAGCATCGTGGCTGAGTCATAGCACTGGGACTTTACTGAGCTCTTAACTAGAGCTGTGCAGTGTCCTATTGACCCTGCACTGCTGCTGAGCTGAAGGGCTCCTGGCTCTTGGTTCTCCTTCCCTACCTAAAGGCAGAGTCATTTGGCCATGTGACAAATGTCCCAGGGCCATGTAACATCACAGACTGGTTCCTGTGATGGCAGATACACTGAGGGTAGACTCTGTACTTCCAGCTTTTATGAGTTCTGCTCCCAGATCTCAGACTTCCATATGGGACTGGATACCTTGGCTTATCCCCTTCTGAATGGGGTGCTGTGATCTGGATAACACAGCAATGGTGTGTTTTGAAAATTGTTCTTGAATTATGCAAAAAAAAAAGTTATTTAACACATTTTAATTTATTTTGGTTTTATTTAGTCACCTATAGTAACCTTGTTTTCCTCTCTTTTATAAAATGTAGATTGTAAGAGCAAATTTTTTCCATCCATCTTTGTGAGTCTCAGTTGAAAGCAAAATACAGTTACCTATCAGCAGCTGTGCATGAAGAAGTTTTCTGAGGAACCAGTCTGTTTTCCAAACATTTTCTTATTTTTCTTCTGTTGCAGTGACTCAGTAGACACAAAATCACCCCAAGCACTGTAGTGTGTTTGAACTGTTCAGTTATCTTTCCACAGTTGGAATAAACAAGCATAATTTGTTTAGAAACTTCTATTACCCTCTACTGTTCTCTATTGTAACTCAAAATATTCACCCTGTGGATGTTAAAAAGATAGGTATCAAAATCATCTGCTTGTGCTCCAGCCCTGTTATGGAAATGTTACTAAATTGTGTCATACTTATTTTCACTTAAATCATATAACTTTGTAAATAAGTCTTTCAACTGTAAATATTTTACTTCTCAAAATACTACTGAAAAAACTTCTGGGGGGAAAAAAAGGTGAGGTCTAAAAAAAAAAAAAAGGAAAGGCTAAATGAATTCCATGTATATAAGATGGTATTTATTCTTTTCAAACCAAAACTGACAGGAGACTATAATGAAATGTACTCTGACCATAGATATTCATGGACAGCATTAAGACTTGGCAATGGAAAAGGCAGTACTTGTGCACGATTCATGTTTCATATTCACATGGCATTACCTCATTCTGCTGTCACATCCTCAAACAAATAATCACTAGAACCATTATTAAATTTTAACATATTTGGCACAGTGTTTGAAGGTGTACAGACATGATATAATGTATTTTTCTAAGCTGTAGTGGGATGAACGTGTGTCTTACCAGCCTTGTCACAGACATTTCACAGACTGAGTATCCCAAAACCATTACAGTGTCTCAGATACTGAGACAAATGTTTCTCTTTTTTGAGCAAAAGAAATTTAAGTCTTCATTCCACTTGCTGGTTACATAAAGTTGCTTAAGTACCGTAATTTCTATCTCTAGGTTTTTGCTTTTAAATCCTCCAAGGGTCCTGTCCATAGCCTAAGCTCACAGTCATAAAAAAATTGGCAATGAATCTGGCCCTCAATAAATTTGAATTTTTCTGAGTCTTTAGTGTTTCTATAATGTGTATTTGATAGAAAAAAAGGTAGTCCCCTACTGCCCATATTAGAGGTTCAATTTCAAGAGGAGATTTGGACTCTTTCACTTCTGAATCGGCTACATTATATGGCAAGGCAGGACAAGGGTACTCTGTATGGATGATATCCCTTGCATGACAAAATTAAGAAAACTGGCCAAAAATTATATTCATGATCACTAAATAGAGATCACATTCACAATAGAGCACAGATGAAAGGGAAAAAAGTGGCGAAATAACAGATGAAATCAAATACTTCTTCACCAAGGTGCATGTAATTTTGGGACTCTCCATGAAAATGTGGAAGTTTTGCAGAAGGCAGAAAATTTTAAGAAGGGGATTAAAAATATACATGAATTTCAAGCAGAATGCATTGCTTGATGATGTTGACTGATGGAGCATTATGGTAACAGAACATTATATATAAAACCAAATATTTGTGCTCCTGTATTTGACAGGACTTTTAACAGCTTGAATGAAAATCATGTCCTTTTTCTTTGCCTCTCAAAAAGCTGTGTGTTTAATCTAAGCTAATCTTTTAAACATTGTGTGTAGTGTCATGGGAGAAGGAGAGACAAGGAGCTATTTCCTTAGCATTTATAAGCTTGGTTTGCAATGAGCTCTCTATCTGCACCAGACAGATATCTCATCAGGTCTGGACAGCAGGGGCTCTGCTGCTTATGCAGAGCTCGTGTAGCTGACACTACCTGTGAGTGAGGATGTTCAGACTGTGGGCCAGGGCAGGGACAGACTGAAGCCACACAAAGCTCCTCCAGGACTGGGACATGAGTATGATCTATAGTGATTACTCTTCTAATATCATTTGTGTCTAGACAGACGTGTATGCTCTTGTTAGCTGATGAGTTGTGCTAATGGCATTGGTAGCAAAGTGTCTTCAGACAACCATTTACTTCCTCTGAGAACTGCATTTATGATGTTCCATGAAGACTATACACAATTCAATAGATGTTGAAGAGCCTCTGAATGTTTTTTTCAGAGTCTTGATGTTTTGTTTTAAATAGCATGTCATTTACAAGACTCCCAAAGACAGATAGCTTTCCCTGCTAGCTCGCAGTCACTCTGCAATTAAATGGAACAGACTTTGAAATGGTGATGGTGGTGTCTGACTGCTACATTTTGCTGCTGCTGTGATCTAATGTATTTCAGCAACAAACTATTCCCCCTGCATTTTGTATTCATCAGATGTTGACATTAACACACTGTCACTGCTAGCAGCTATAGGCTCTTTTTTCAAACTTGTAAAATGTTTTCTAATCTAGAAAAAATGTCACCATATAGCTGTAGCTGTAAAGGTGGAAGTTGTCTAATGCAAAAGTAGAGTGATGCCTTACCTTTTAAAATCTAATTCTGAGTCTTAAGATACATGTAGCTGCCTTTATGGAGTTAAGTGTACAGGTCCAAATTTCTCATCCTGTAAGCTTAACTTCTGTTGTTCTTTGTACACATCTGCTTTTGACAAGAATACTGAAGTGATGTGCACAGTGACATTTGTAGCTATTGTTTGTTTGGTTTCTTGATGATGATCTAAAAACACCTGTTGAGGTTCTGTCCATTCTTGACCACAAGATAAAAAGCAGAAGAAAAAAAGGATTATATATGCCAGATTTTGCTCACAGACAGCATCACACTCATGCTACTGAAAAATTCTCTGTGAGGTTCCAGCCTTTCCTAAGTATACTGCACCTCCCTGGGGGACACGTGCCTGTTTACTTCACAAAGGTATCACCTATCCTTACAGAAGTTCACAGTTCACACAGTACATTTTCTATCTCTTTTTTTATCTCTGTGATACAAAAGTCTGTCAGGTTAGTTTTTATAATGGAACAAAACAAGGAGTTCTAGAAAACAAAGGAAAAGTATTTGTTTGGTTTTCATCCCCATGGCTGTAAATCAAGAGATCAAAGAAGTACTGAAAGTGCAGCATACTGAAACAGTGAGCAGAGAAAATGTCCTCAGTGTGAGTTGGATATTAATACATGTGGAAGAGCCTGCAAAAAATATGAACATTTTTCTTTACCTCTTATCTATTTATTTTTCTCTACATATTTGGTTTACAAACACATATTGCAATGAAAGTTCTTTTACACATCCTACTGGTTGAAGATTTAATTTTTTGTCCATATCTAAAAATACATAGGAAGATAAAGAAAAAAGTCTGCATGCAGCAACTTACCACCGTGTGAGGACTTCCTCTGCATATGCTCAGTGTTTTAAAACTGCATCAGCAACAAAAAAACTGCACACACAGCCTTTACTACTGACCTGCACTAACTCTTCACTCACCAAACAAAACTCTCCCCTGGAATTTTTTCCCTCTGCTAGTGTGTACCAAGGCTGCACCCTTGTGCACTGTACACAGCTGAAGAATCATCAAGATCAAAGCCTTGTGCCTAAGCATAATCTTGTGCCTGACATGTCATGCCAGGCCCTTTTCACTGTGAGTGCTTTGATGCAGCAACAGTCAGGAAAAATAACAAACCAAGAACAAACTGAGAGAGGAAGGAGGCAATGCAATGTGTTCTCACAGCTCTAGGCTTCTGCATTAAAGCTAATATGTGCAAACCCCCTGACTGGATAGGTTTCTCTTCACTACTATTGTGTTTCCACTGTCATGTCTGTAGATTTCATTCTGATGTAAGGTGAAAACATAAAGGAGCCAGGATGAGAGCAAGGGACTATTTCCAGCCATTCCCAGTGCAGCAGGAATGGTGCAACCCCCCTTGGTTCACCCAAAGCTGCACCTGGCCATCAGTAAATGGAAACGTAGTGCATGATGTTAGGCAGTATCACCAACGTGGGAAGTTTGCAACAACTGTGAAAACTCAATGTTGCTCTTCTATGGAGCCCTTCTCTGCTCAAGAGTGGCTGTTCCTAGTGACTGATGCTCAGTTCTGCACCTCCTAAAGAACCATCAACGTATTTTGTTCTGCCAGAAGAGCCCAGGACACAGGGCTGAGAGCTGACATCTGAGATGCGAAAGCTCAGGAGAACCTCTAGGACTTCTGAAAAGGTTAGCAAGTCTCCCAAACAGAACATTATTGAGTGCACAAAGGAAAAAAAAACCCTTGTGAACCCTATTTGAGTACTACAAAATTTCAGTAATACCAGGAATGGGGGAAAAAAAGAACCACCTTGGAAGTCAATGAGGAGCAGCACAGAAAAGTACAGTGCTGATATAATTACTGATTCAAACATGACTTCTGGCAGGAGCCAGGAAAAACCTTTCTTCTTTTTTCCTCCTGGCAGAATAGGAGTGCTACCACCCTGGCTAGCAGTTACACTGAAATTCCACGTTCCCACTCAAAGTCTTGTTGCCTGAAGAAGATGGTAGTTCTGTGCAGGAAATCTCCTTGGTTTCCCCTCTGTAGAGAGGGCAGACAATAATGTTTGCAAAGAGAAGAAGGTTTTTCACTAGAGTCAGGGCATGGTCCTCCACGTCACTGCTGGGGATCTGTTTGTGCAGCTGCGGCCAGAGCACCTCAGAAGGTACCACAGAACAGCAGAAGACAATGGCCCAATTTCACAGCAGTCCTGCAGCCTCTGCCCCTGGGCCCAGCTCTGCCCTGAGGTGTTGTGAGGTGTGTGATGGGAGGTTTTAGCTGCAGGCACCTGAACCCCAAGGAACAATTCAGGAGTTTTGTGTCTGTGGTGTGTCAAACACATTTCTTTATCCAGCTCCTGCAGGTGTATGGGCATTCAGTTAAAGCCAGAAGAAAAATGGCTTGGTATTAAGCAGATATATGATCTCTTTGTGCCTTCACCTTTACCTAGAAGAAAGTCCTATTAAATTCAGTGAAAATTTGCACAAGCTGAGATTCTAGGAATGAATATGGATTAAAATTGCTTTACTGTGATTTTTATGACAGCACTTTTTATATACTAGACAAGTTATAAATCTGTTGAGATGATAGTGAGAAGTTCACTTGATGAAAAAACCCACTGGATTGCATTTAGAGAGACATACAATAGCCTAAACAACTACTCCATTGAAAGTTGTCATCTGTACTTGCTTCTCCTGGCCTGTCTGAAAGGATCTGCCAACCCATAACCAGCAAGCTGAGAGCCAGTAGGGAATACAGAGCTTTTCTTCCTCATGGGAATTGATGCTTTCTTTACCTTATCATTAATTGCTGTAAATAGCTGATTTTACCAACTTTGCCAAGGCTCACAACTCTTGTATGTTCTTACAGCTTCCCTTGTATCTTGTATTTCTTTAGGCTGGTTGCTGTGATTACTTAAACTATCTGCTTTTAATTAGCTGTCTATGAGCAGATGTTTTAAGGTGCCTATAAGTGGATTTCACTTATTCTTGTTTTTTGCATAATGCAGGAGCTAGTATGTGACAGGGGTTGTTTCTCTAGCACAGTTACACTACTTCCACTTTACTACCATCTTTGCTTTTATCAATAAAAATAATTTTGATTGTTTCTTTGCCAAATAAGCAGAAAAATTCCCTTCTGAGCCACAGACTGTGGGCAATGTCAAGTTTTCACTTTTGCTTTCATTATTTTAATAAGAGATTTTTCCTTTCTCGTCTCAAGAGGGATGAGTGCTGATAACAGATAAATACAGCATGGGTTAAATTCCACAAGTGACATTAATGTTTGTACTTTTACAAATGTTGCCTGTAGTAATTGCACTTAAGCTCCCTATCTTCTTTCCACCTTCAGTCATTAGGTGATGTCACCTGTGTTTTAATACTGGAATTCTCTAAAATAATGCAGCATGGATCCAAGTGCCCTTTATCTGTTATTCTCTCATCTGCAATTTTGTCTCCCCTTGAACATATCAATTCTTCAAACACTGGCCCAATAGCAGGACCTAGTACCTGTATCAGCAATCAGAAAACAAACACAAACCCCAAAGGAAACAACCCCATAATGTGCTGCTATTAGAAGATCTAAATGAGAAAGCGTGCTCTTAATGAGATGTTTGCATCATGTGCTTTTTAAAGAATTATATTTGCAGTGTTAACCATTACATGGTCACTGGAAAAAGGTGGCATTCTTCAAGATGTCACATTATCCTAAAGGATATCCTATCCTAAAAAACCTTATGGGTATGTACTTCTGACTTGAAAATGTGCTAATGAATTGATTCAAGCCAACCAAATCAGCCCATTTCAAACTCTCAGAGACTTCTGAATAAAGATCTAACACCCACGCAGTGTGGATCATCCTCAAAAGTCTTCATTGTTTGCCATGAAAATTCAGGGAAGTATTCTCTGGTGTCTCATGGAAGCAGGCTCAGACATGTTATCCTGCCCACAGTGATGGCAGCATCAGAACTGGCAGACTTTATGTTCATTGCAAGAACATAATTGTCAACCATTTGATATCTGAGAAAGCTGAGCAGAGATGTTCTCCGTTGTTATACACAATAAAAAGTAATAAACAAAATTTTTTTTCATAGACTTTGAATAAAAAACTACTAAAACCTTTTAATTCAGGAGAAACTCACACAGATATACTTTGACTAAAGATTAGAAATACGTAGTATAAATACTTTTTTAAAGGTCAATGTATTTGCCCAATATATATTCTCATAATTGTTTTTCTAACTTGAAGCAGGTGTAACTTGTATAAATGTGAAATGATTTGTGAAATAAACACAAGATCGTTTTCCTGCAGACAGTGATTGTAGATGCTACTGAATAGAAAAGACTCAAATGATTTTTTTTTTGCAGGTAAACAAATATTTACATTCTGGTTTAAACTTCATGTTTTATAATAATATGCAATGAAAGACTGGTATACAATAATGTAGACACAGACCTAACAGAGACTTTCCTTAATCTTCTTCAGAACCATCTCCTAGATGAAACCTTGTCTTTAAGTTAAGGGCAGAAGTCAAAGCCATATCTCTAATCCAGATTACCTCTGGAACAATGCTTTACATGCCCCTTTTTCTTTTTGCATGCTTGTGCTGCTTATAGCAGGCAAGGGAAAGAACAAGGTGAAATATTACAGCCTGTGACTGGTAAATGTGTGCACATGGTCCGTGTCTGGTCATATTTCAATTATAAGAGGGATGCAACAGTCTTGGTGCCAAAGCATTGACTCTACACGTGACAGCAAGGTTATGTTAGCTTGATTGATCTGATTTGATGAGCTGCATTAATAGTACAAGCTTCTGGGCCTCATTTGCATTGGATGTAACAAGGAGAGCAAAAAGTCACAGTAAGAAACATTTGTCAGTATAAGGGAAGGAGTATGTGAGCACACAAATCAGTAGGGTCACTGGGCACTGCCTTTCGGGGAATTTTGGCCATCTACTTCAGAAGTGATCAGAGTTAAATAAATAACAAAAGTGATGAGGCACAAAGGCTGCATGCAAATAATATCCATTTCCCTAATGGATTGCCCACTGTCAGTCCTGGAATGTGTTAGCTGCACAAACTGTAACAGAAACAAGAAAAACTTCTTTTTTCAGTGATGTGCAGAGCTGCCAAACTTATTATCATATCACAGACATTCCCCATGAGTTGTGTATATGCTGCATGCTTGTGCTTTCTTATCACTAAACATTAGAGTCTATACTGCACTACACACTGCTCAGCTGCTTCCCTTTCATGGAGGCTCATTTGTCATGTATTTTGGCTTGTGCAAGCATGAGATTAATGGCCTTCTAGTTGCTGCCTGATTCACTCCTGCTTTTCATAACTTCTCAGTATAGCCAGCTGTATTTGTTCTTAATGGCTGTATTAATTATACTTAATCACCTTGTTTAGCTGGAGAGGCACAGGATTCCATGACTATACATCTTTGGTCATTGTTTTCCATGAAAGCCAAACACTATCAGAAAAGGATCCCCACTCCCTGTACCATCCCATTTCTCCCGTCCCATCCTTTCCCAAAGCTGTAGATCTTTAAATTTTCCTCAGTGTGTTTTCTGTATGCAGTTGGGTCTTGGTCACTACTTCATCAGGCACAGACCTCTCTCTTTCCAAGCTTCACCTTCTATTCTTCCCTTGTTTTCCTGATGCAGCCTAAGTAATTCAGCTAATAGTTATTTGACCCACAGCTGCACGCTGTGGTAATACTGAAGCAGGAATGAACATACAGAGTATATTTACTCTATGCATGTTCTAAATCCACCTAAACAAAATGTAGAACATTGTTTGTTCCTCTAATGTGTTGTTGAGGAACAGTAAACTCAGCCAACAGGGGTAAAATTTCTCTGATATTGGTGCTTTGTTTTCCTTTTCTCAAGGGATTCAAATACTGCACCACAGTTATGTTGCTGCCAAATATAAGAGTTTGCTTCAAAGCTGAAAGAGGAAAATTCCAAGGTGGAATCCAAGTTTTTCCTTCCTATGCATGTATGTTGTTCTATATATTGCTATTTCTCTGAGAGAGCAGCCAGGGGATAAAATGAAGAGCATCTTCCTTCAGTGGTGCAAAGAGCCTGTATTTCAGCAATAGAGGTCTGTCTCCTGGCAGGCACTGCCTAGAGCTTTACTCTTCTGGTGCACTTTGCTTTCAGACTCTTCCCTGGACCCAGTGCCTCAAGATGCTTCCCTTCTGGTCACTGCTTCTGCCCTCCCCCACATGAACTGCATCTTGAACTCTGCCAGTTCCTCTTTTAAGAATGCAATGTTCTTGAGAGCTGACAAAAATATAATTTGCAGTGGCGTTTCATTGAGTTACTCGGCTTTCCAAGGGTCAGGGTAACAGCCTGCAACAATGTGGCCTGCAAAAAAAAAGTCAGTAAGTTGCTTTTCAAAATCAGTAATGCACAAATAGCAAGTCACGCTCCTCTGCCTTGCTTCTGCTCCGCATCTAAAACTTTGAGTTCCCATCTGTCAGTATTTTCTCTGGGACATCTTGTGTCTCAATGTAATCTTCTGTGCCATTTTCTTTGGCAACATTCACCAGAAGTGTCTTCAGCAATTAAGGCAACTTGAGGTGAACAACATCTCCTCTATTTTATTCACACCCCATGTTCTTTGAAGAAATCTCTGGTTGTCTCTTTTCATAAGAAAAGACAAATGCAGCAAACAGCAGATAGCCATAAGCCTACTTCAGTCATGTCCATATTTTGCCTGGATGTCAGATAACCAGTTTAATAAAGCCCAGGATGTAAACTTCAATGCAATTTAAATGCTGAAACCCAAAATGTTTATTTTAAAAGCCTAACCTTCAGCTGTAATATATTTTAACCTTGTAGGCTAATTAATCACTTGGATAAGAGCCTTTAAAAGAGATAAATCTGTAACCCCTAAAGACATTATAATGTCTGTAGGTCTGGGATTAGGGCTGGGGAAAAGTGAGCTTTTGAATGCCCTGCATCCATTTCCATCATCCTTTGAAATTGTCTGAGCAACATATGGTTAAAAGAACAATCCAAGGCAGGGCTGTGTTTCTGTTTTAAAGTCTTCAGGGCATACTGTATGGACTGCAGTTGCCTCATAGCTGTGTCCTTGAACTCTCAGCTACTGGTTCCTGGCCTTCAACTGAGGAGCATGTGGGATTGACTGGATTAGTCCTCCTGGCCTCCTCCAATGCCAAGTCAGACAGATTAGGTTAAGTCCTTTTGGTAATGGTTAAACTTTGTAGTGAAATGTATGAAAGTGTTTTCCTGCATTCATCTTCTGCTTCTCATCACTTTGAAACACTAGGAATTTACTGTCTGGAGCAGCTGTGACATATTTTCTTCTTGAACTGCTACAGCTGTTTCCCAAGCAAACTGAGGAGCTTGGCACTGACACCCCTATACTTTTCCATTCATACTGCCTTTGAGGAGAAGGTCAGATTCTCTTCGAAGGGCCTCTAGTCCTCTGAGGGCTGAGAGACTTCCTTTTTGCCAATTGGAGAAAAGGCATCCTGGCTCAGCTGCATGGCTGAACAGCAGGTGTAGTGTTTTGAGGATCTGGTCGCAGTCCCAGGTCCTAAATACTGATGTGCAGGCCAGAGTTTCTTCTGGCTTAAGTCATTGATGTTGACTCTTCTTTCCCTATCACTGTGATAAAATCCAAGCAGCTTCTTTGGTAAAACCAGCTCTGGGAAATAGTCACAGCCTGTGCAAGCACCAGAAAAATTATGGAACTGGCCCCAGAACACCTGTGGCTGTTGCTGTACCTGATGGATTGCTGCCATCCTTCTATGGGTCTGCTCACAAACCAATGGGGTTGTTGGGAGGGGGTGTACATCACTAGGAACTGAGTTTTATACCTGGCGTCTGTACTCAGCACAGTTTGCACAGGAGATTTTTGCCAGTAGCTCCCTGAAAACTCCTCAGGAGAGTGCTCAGGAAATGGGGCTGTACAGTGATGGCCAAGAGGACGTGGGTGATGTTGGCACAACAGCCCTGGATGCACTACAGAGGAATAACTGAGTCTGCTACAGCCTTTCCATGTGAATAATTGATTCTCTTTGTCACCCCTTGTAACCCAGGAGAAGCAAAAAAGGCCAAAGGAGACTAATATTACTGAGCATTTTTCAAAAATAAAAGATGGTAGCTAATTATTACCTCAGTCTCAGCTTAGGAGTAAAATAACAGTAATCAAATGAGCTGGGGACAGAATTAAGCACTGTGCCTAAAAAGCAACAGTCTGAAAAGAGTAACAGGGGCTTTATACCATCATCATAATCAAGTTGAATGAATGCACCTTAGCCATCACATTGATGTTAATAAGAAGTGAATTTTTTTTTCTGGATGTAGATTAACAAGTGAACTCTAGGCATTAGTAGTAGTGGAAATACTTTGTCTAAACCACAGAAAATCAGAAACTGTTGTTTCTGTTGAGGAAGGGGTAGTGCCTTTCCTCATGGAGAAACTCAGCTGCAAAGATTTTTCAGCCAGCATGAGGCAAGGCTGCATGTAGGGCAGATCCCAGCACCCTGCAGCCCTCCAGCAGCATTTGCAGACTGACAGAGCAGCCAGCTGCCCATCCAGCTCTCCCAAGGCTTGGCAAGGCTTACAAAAAACCCGGTCACTTGGAAAGTGTGGGTTACAGTAGCAGGGGATGGTGGAGCTCTGCGAGGGAAGTTCCAAGTATTCCATCCCACAGGAGTGTAAATCTCTCTCCTCAGAGGCTGCTCTAACTGCTTTGGAACTGCAGCCAGCTGGATATTGCATAGCTGTGCTCCTGTCAGGGCCTGGGTGCTAGGCCTCTTTCCAAAGCCTGGCAATTAAACCAGGAAAACATTCAGCTGAGGGTTAATTTAAAGCCTTAGCTGTGGCACTAACCAGAACAGGAAATTCCATCATTTAGCAAGAGTGGTAGTGCTTCTTTGCCCTACAACGAAGGAAGAAGCATGAAACAAAATCTAACACTGTGAATAAATCTTTGCCCCTCCGGTGAATAAGATTCACCTTTGTAGGTATTTTACTGGATAATTTCAACCCAGTCATAAGGAAGGAGGAACAAAGAAGCCTTTTTTGTCCTCTCCCCCAAGAAATGGCTGCTTATCTGGTGAGCACTGTGGGCTCTCACTGACTCTCCTGCAGGATGCTGCTCACCAGCACTCAGGGTATGACAGTCCCCTGCTAGCTGTTTGAGCAAGGCTCTGTGCTGCAAGGACTGTGGGACAACAAGGATGTCCTTGGAAAAGAACCTCTGTCACGACACAACAGCCTGCAGGTTTGGTCGGGGTGAGTTGTTCTCACTGCAGGGAAAAGCTCCAAAGGGATTGTTAATGGCTATTGTACATCTCTGACAGTGTTTCAGTGCAATCTTTCACCATGGAGAAAACTTGAAGATGTTGCTTAATCTGTTCATTAATTTTTGTGGTTTCTTTTGGCTTGTGAAGAGGCATGGAGTGAATGTAACTTGTCCGTACATCTGTAGTCCAAGACAGACCTGTTGAACTTTGCTCTGAGCATTGCTTTTCTACACACAAATATCCCTAGTAGAAGAGAAACTGAAGCTTATTTTTTCCCAGGATGTGTCTTTACTAAGGCTATTAGACTGGTTTTTTAAGCTCTCTGTCCCACTGAACATTTAAGTGCTTTATTCAGACTATTTCATTCAATCTCTTCTAGCAGCAGGAAACAGTTTTGCTAAACAGCCAGAGAAGGCTTTGAGAAGGAAGATGGTAGTTAGTGTAGGTGGTAGCAAAAAGTAGGTGGGAGCTACTCCTACTTTCTGGTTTTTTTTCCATCTGCTCTTTGTTCCCTTCTCAGTCTATTGTTTGGGTAGAGCTTGATATGAATGGTGTGTGGTGGAGGGAAGAGTGAAAAGCCTTGCCCTTGCTGTGGTTGCTCTTCTGGATTGCTGACTGCTCACCCGAGCTCAGCCACACTGAAATATCAGAAGGCCTGACCAGTTTCATGATGTGTTTTTATGATGTGCAAGACAGTAATGTGACATGGATGCTGATGTCTGGAGGAAGATCTAAATGTGAGTCTTTATGCCAGCTTAGAAAGCTCATGAGCACTCAAGCTCCAGCCTTTGCAAGTTGCAGTTTTTTGCTGGAAAGCTGAGGTTGTTGCTTGGACTGTCAGCTGATGTCTGCGAACCCTTTTCTTTAGCTCCTGTTTCTCTCTATGAAACATGCAGCAGTGGGCTTAGGACAAGGAGTCACTAGGCAACAGGATGGTTAAGATGTTGAACCCAATTCACCTTTAGAAATTAAACACGTATTTATTTCCTCTGTACGGTGCTGTTTGCAATCTGGCAAGTGCAATTAGCTCTTGTCTCAGTCTCTATAGATACATAATGCTTTTTGTTTACTGAAATCCTTCTACAAGGGCTTGCGTGTTTGAGGACTCATCAATAAATCTGGCAGGGTGACTGCTGTATGTTTCTAATCCCTTAACCATTTATTTACAAACAACAGTTGGGTGTCTATGCTGTGCAGATTAGTCAGTAAGAGGAGAACTTTAGAAAAGGCAAAGAAAGAGGATTCAATTTTAACTACTTGTTTTTCAGTTTCTAAGAAAATACACATAGATACCCATTTTTGTGGCATTTACATACCTTAGAATTTTTATCACCAAGTTCTTAATTTTCCTTTTTGAGGTACTTGCTCTGTGTAGCTGTCGAAGTCCAAGTCTAAAGGTGGGGTGAGACAAAAATACCTGTTCCACACCTGGGGATATCTTGAGTGAAAAAACTTCATTATTTCAATCTAGCAGCAGTAATACAATTCTAGTTCTAAAGCACTTCATTTCTATGGAAGGTTTTCAGCTGTACACACTCATTCATGCACCTTAGTGGGCATGCCTAGTTAAACCTCACCCTGCGAGCACAGATCTGAGTGCCTTCTGCTGTACAGCAGCACACCTGCAAATCTATACAAAGTCAGGACCTCACCATCTAACTGATCCTGGACTATACTGCTCAGTGTTACTGGTGCATATATTGTTCTTAACTGAAATTCAATGCAAACATCATCCATATACAAGCTCTTCTGTTGTATCTTAGAGGTAACTACCAATTTGTTATTAAAATTAGTTTAAATACACATGTACGTAAAAATAATTTTATCCTGAAGAAAAAGAAACTCCAGAAGCAATTGATTTTCACAAATGGCTTGATTTTGGTTGATAACAGTTTGGGATACCAGGCTTTAATGGACTGTGAAAAGATGCTTCAGTATATTTCAAAAGGTGCAGGTTTTAGAAAACTCAAACAGTAGTAACTTGAAAATAATAGCCTATAGTATTCTGTAGCAGAATTCTGTAATTGCTACATGCTTTTGGGCTATTTTTTCTAGAATGCTGTAGTGTTTTTATAAGATTGTTTAGACAGATGTTCTTCCTTTTTTGTATTAGAGCTATTTGCACTTCTGGGGCACAGAGATGTTCCTTCTGATGTTGAACTGACATCTGGTCTCTCTGTGGCAGGATGTCTGCAGGTAGAATTGCTGTAGAAATGCATCTGCTAGATAATTTAGGTACACTAAGTTTTAGAGTTGTGGCAGACAACAGATTTATAAACTCACAAATCCTGTCTGGCATTAAATGTACATCCTACTGAGTGTGAGAATGTAAGAATTTTTCAGGTCAGATTTTTCTCTTAGGTGTTTCTGCTCCATCTTGAAAGTACAAGGACAGATCAACCCAATCATTTATATAACATTTAGTTCTTGAGAATCTGAACCGTTTTCTAGGAGACTCAAGTCAAAGACAAAATGGAGAACTCCTGAGCCAGAGGGAGCAGTATTAGAGGTATTTACAATTGCCTGGCTATGACTGCTCACTCCAGGGTTGTTGGTGATTTTGTAGGGATGGATGAGCATGGGAAAGTGCTTGTCCTCACGGCTCTGTTCTACTAGGATGACACAGTGAGATAATGGGATGAACTCCTTTTGGTTCAGAGAACGATTTTGTGTTTGAGTTAGAGTATCACAAATACTGATCTGTTTATCTTTGGCATCTGCAGACCATTGGAGTATTTTCACTTTTCCAGATATTACAAGTTTCATCCTACAGAATATGACTCTTTCCAAAATGTGGAGCTTTTGTGTTTCTGTCCAGGATTTCAACAAGGAAAATATTTGTGTGTGTACACTATGTTATTCATGTGCCATAAATCCAACTTTCGGATATCTCAGATTTACTGTGCATACATTTAGATGTTAGAGTCAATCTGATCATGTTTGGTTCTTATCTGCTTCAACCAGGATACCAGATGTCCAGAAAAATAGCCTAAGTCCTCCTCTTACATCCAAACATGTCCAGAGTAACTCAGACATACTGCAGCCAGGCAAAGAAATAGACTGTGGCTCACTCTTGAAAGAAACAATGTGGTTTCCTCATGCTTTTTGGACCTCTTTAGATGAGCTTCCTGCAGTCAGAGATGAGAAATAATGCCATGTTTTTCTGCATGGACTGATGCTGATACCCTTCCAAAGCAAACGAGGGCACTGTATCCCACATTCCAGCAGAAGGAATCTCCTTGACTACTGTGGAAGGCCTTGCTCCTCTGTAGTCTCAGTCTTTTGGTCATGCACTCCCATTCCAGCTAGGCCAGGTGTGAGGCTGCCTCAGTCCCTTTCAGATGGTTATTTGCTCAAAACATGAAGCCTGTTGCAATCATTTGCCCTTCCCTTTTGCAACTACGAGTTTCTGTTCAAGCTGTGTCATTTTAGGACAAAATAGAAAAGATGGAAGAAATCTAGCTGCCAGTAGAAAAGGAGAAAGGAAGTATATTGAATTATCCAGTGTGTAATGGGAAATGCTGTTGGAAAATAAGGTGCACGTCTGTCACAACCTAAGAATCTGCCTCATCCAGAGCAGGATGTTTGATAAGCAGCTCTCTGTTTACAGTTTTGCTGTCACAGCCAAATTAGCTATTCATGATGCTGGGACTACCTTCAGTGGGATAGCTCTTACAGAATTCCTGTGCTTACTAAGTTTGCTGGTGTTTGTAATACTGAATTTGAATGTACAACTGGGTAGAAAGCTGTCTTCCTGCCTCAAAGCACTGAATGCTAATTACATATAAAGCTACTTGCAAATGGGTTCTGTATTCATTGGCTGGCTTTCACTGTGGTACCTCATTATTTCAAGCTATATAATTGTCCTCTAATAGGAATTCTCATACTGGATCTTGTTTCCTCCATGTGAATTTCCATAGGTGCACCATTTTAAGGCACTACTTCAGCTGCAAGACATTGCAAATGACATAGTACTACTTAAAGCCAGTGTTTCCCAAGGACAGAAGATCCTTTATTTTGAACCATCCCTAGTCAATCAGCTAAAAGCATCAGATTTGTCCTAGTCCAATAGTGTCTCCAAAGAGTTAAATGCATTCCTCTGGAGAAATGCTACTGAGACAAATTAGATATTCCAAGCAGAAGCAGGTTCATTGTGTAGTTTGCACATGTGAGACAGTGCTATTCATGGAGTTTTTATCAAGAAAAGATACTGAACTTGTCAGAAAATAGTATGTATTGGCCTAAATTGTGCAATTCTCATTCATGCTTGTGAACATTTGTACAAATAGACCCATTGACTTCACGATGAAAGTGTTTCATTATGATCATTCCTATTTCAGTGATCTTTATGTGATTTGAAATAATAAAGCTCCACAGGCCCATTGACTTCAGTGATACTACTTGGTCCTCCAACATGAGTAAGGGCTGTGCAATGTAGTTAAAAGGATCTTAATAACAAAACCTCTGTTATCAAGCTAAATATAACCCCCACCACAACCCTGCCATAGAACAGTCACAAAACTGCCTGGGCTCCCCCATCCCCACACAGGCACACACATCCCCCTCCAGTTTTTCTTTCGGAACAAAACCAGCTGTAACTAGAGTCTGAGTTTTGCAAATTGAAAGGAGCTTGTAGCAAAAAGAACAAAAGTGCTAGTGTGCAGAAGCCACCCTGCAAAGAATGTTGGCAGGAGAGGAAGCCAGGCCCTTCCACTGCTGTAACCTTAAACTATCATTTGTTGATGTTGGTATTTCTAATAAGAGAGGAAACAAGAACACAAGAAAAAGGGAGATGGAGAACTTGAGACCTTTTGGAGACTAGGCTTTTCACATTTTTATGTAGCCTGGTAGGGCAGAAGAAACTCTTTATTGAGTGATAATAGCATCCACTGCACAATTTACCCGAACACTTCTGTGAGTGGGGTAGTGCCATAATCTTCATTCAGGCTTTTCATTTTACAGGAGTGAAATCAGTAAAGAAAAAATGCTTTGTTGCTCAGGTCTGAAGTGCAGACCGATATGGGATTGTGGCTCCAGCTTTAGAGAGAGCTGATGTTTCTCCACTGAGCAGGCTATTTAGCTATCAGATCAAGTGGTGTGATCTGGAGCCCAGCAGTGCATTGCTCCAGTGTGAAAATACTATGAAGTTTAGTGTCTCTATGCACACTGGGACGGAGTCTTGGTTAAAAAAAAGCCCCACTTTAGTAGCAGTGCTGCTGCTTAGCAAGCTGCAAAGCCTGATGTATGGATTAATCTGTAGCTTTGGGCTGAAGGGCTGTTTCTACTTGCAGAAGAAAAAAAAATCTCTTTAAGCATCCTCTATCCTTATGAAGAAAACAAACTAGTATCCATAAACAGTCACCTTCTACCTGAGGATCTCTAAGCACCTCAGAAATAGGCAATATTCTTACACCCAATTGAAAAACAAATTGTGACCCAATATAAGTGGTAAAGCTATGCCTGGCACCCACTTGTGCTGGCTGGCTCTCTCTGACCCCAAAACACAGCAGTAAAAGGAGTTTTCTGTGTGACTTTTACAGCTGCCTTCAACCTTGAGTGGTTGAAGTTGAAATCACAGCTGCAGAGAAGTCAACAGCAATTTTGTCCCTCAATGTATTGTCCCAGTTAAATAGTAGATATTGTAATAAAAATATTTCAGAGCCATCAACCCTATATGAATTATCAGCAGCTGTCAGCTTTTATACTGAAAAATATAGGTCAATAAAAGACATGGTATCTTTTAAAGTTATAATGCTATAAGGATGACAAATCCAGTCTATTCCAAGGGTTAAACCCAAGCTTCTTCTGTAAAGTTTCTATGGCAACTAGATGCAATCTATAGTGATATTGTAGCTAATGAAATGTTTCTTCCAGACCAACAGGGCAACATGTAGCATTCAGTAATGAGGAATGTCTTTGGGGAAGGAACAGTGGCATAAAAGATGCGTTCTAGCAAACTATATTGGATGATAAAAGCCTGCAGTAAAGTGTGTCCTGAAGTCCAAATTCCCTTCTGTTTATTCACAGTGCTTCCTTCATATCTGCTCTGATAATGAGGAACACTGGTAATAAGAACAGTACTTGAGAAGGAAGAGAGCAAGGAAAGAAAATATATTTGATAATTTCTTTGACTGAACATAAAAATAAAAAAAATAAAAGCTTGTAAAGAAGATCTTTTGTGTGTTTGAAAGAGGTTTTCTTTATGAATGGAATAGCTAAATGTTGACATTTGGTGTCAGCATGCTATATCATATCTGTATGTGCTTGTGTATGAATTGTGTGGGTACAGATTAAATCTCCTCACCTTGACTTCTCAGAAGCTGAAATCTATATTAGCAAACCCCAAACCACACATTTTTCAGCTGTATTCAGCCCATCTCATAAAAGACAAATCAGATGAAAGCCATGCATGTGTATCTGAGCGGGGGAGCAGCTCAGACACAGCACCCTGCACCCGAGCAGCGACACAAACTCCCCTTGTGCCCTCTGGCCCCTCGTGGCAGGGCTTGGCCACGCTGCCCAGACCCTCTGCTTCTGGGAAGCAGCTCCTTCCCTGTGCACAGCTGCAGAGCTCCTCCCGTGCTGAGGAGGGGAGGAAAGGCAGGTCAGGGCAGGGTGCAGGAGCTGTCTTGTGGCTTTGTGGTCTGCATGGGCAGGTTCTGCCCTCCTCTGCTCTGCAGGCTGCTTAGACACTTGGGCAAGGCTGCAGCCTTGTCCTTGCAGGCCCTCCAAACTTGCAAGAAATCAAAGAAACCTGTAGATAAATATATCCACACACACCTGATTTTAGACATTCAGGTTTCTGAGTTTCCAGGAATGCTTTCCTACACAGGCCTTGATGAACTCTATGAATATTGTTATTGAATATAATTAATAATTCTGGGAGCTATCTAGACCTAATGGATACCTCTCAGGCTGCCTCCTTTCAGTGCAGTTAGTTGCTCTATGTGTGTGCTCTGTTTATGTTGTACATGAGATATCTGCTCTGCTGTACTAATGCTGCTGTTGCAGCTATGGCAGTCTGAGAACAGAGGAAAGCAAACAGGGCCTCTACCACAGAAATCCTTTTTCAGGGTCTTAAAAATAGCTTAGATGCTAAACTGCTTTCTGCTTCTTTCAGTGCTGTAAATAGAGTCAGTAAGGAAAAGCATATATGTTCTTTCCACTTGCCTGGCCTTGCTTCAGACACTTACACAGAAGAAGAGAGTTATATGGGTTACATGCAGCACAAATTCTTACCCTGGACAGAGAAATGGGTGCTATTTTAACAGGGCAGTTTCAGAAATGCACTGACTATGGAAGTGATCAGCAGCTTGTGCTACACACCAACACACTGAGGGGCTGTGGGACGTGGTGCTGTGGATTCCTAGCACAAGGTAGGTGCTTTGTTAGGCCCTGGGTTTTGGCTTTGTTTTGCAGAGCAGTGCTGAACAGTGAGAAGGGTATGTCCTTTTAGCTGGACCAGTCAAGGATCTGCATATCTATGTGACATTGGGTGTTTCAATTTACATATCTGCATTTGAAGACTTTTAGCAAATCTAGTTCTAAATGTATAAACTGGTTTAAAAAAACCCTCACGGATGTATTCCTGCCTATGTGCTATTAAAATTCAGTAGAAAAGACTAAGCTCTTCTCTAGTGGTGTGCTAGATAAAAAACAGTGTTTACTTAGGCAAAATTACCAAGTTTGTTTTCTTTTTTTAACTTTCCGGTTCTTGAAGTGGCATTTACAGCCACAGGAAATAAAGAACAAGGTACCTTTAAACATCCTTGTAAACTTTATACAGTCATTTAAAGTGAAGCACTGTAGTAATTTATTTCCAAAAGGTTGAACTTCGTAAAAATTTTTGTCACTCATGGAAGCTTTCCCTCTCCTTAGCCAGGTTGCATTAAAATGTGTAATGCCTCTTCTCTGAAAGGCCTCATGCCCTCTGTCTCTCCTCTTTTCTCCACTCATACCAAATACTTTCATGGTTAAAGTATTGGTAGTTAAAGAAGTGTTCGGTCTAAAAACTTTTATCTTCATGTACAGAGATGATATTTGCCATTGTTTTAGCAGCTGCCTAAAAAAAAGTCCTACAGTATTAAACAGAAGCACTCTGTTTTCAGCTTTCCTTATTTTGGAAACTGTTTGGATTACTAAAACGAAAACAAAACTGCAAGCAGGAATTTGTATTGCCTGCGAGGAGGATTCTAAAGCCTCATTTTTACAGCCTTCAGTTTTGTGAAATATAACGTCTTAATACAGATCTTTTGCTATTATCTCTCTGAGGTTCAGAATAGAATTTCTGTTTTAGATTTCACCTCTGTGAAGAACAAACAATCAACACAGTCCATCAGGATCACAATAGAATCTTGTGTCATCAAAACTCAATGAAGCGTTCAGGGGCAGTGAGAGCGGGACAGACAGACGGTCATTTTGGTGATGAGGGTACTGCACGTGTCAGCAGGGCAGCTGCTGTGCTTGAAAAGATCACTGTGCACAGAGCTCAGACAAAAATAAAGCTGGCCAGGAGACATGGTAAGTTTGCTATGGCCAAAGAGATTAGATTCTTCTGCAAAAGAAGTCAACTTCGTAATGAGTTTTGCATTTTTATTAATTTCATGCGAGCTTCATTAGACAACCAGCTCATAAATAGACTCACTTTTTGCGAATACTCTCAGAACAATTAACGTGTATGAGCACTGATCAGTTATCTGGTGATCTGTGTATTGCAACAACTGAGAAGAATGTCTTTGAGATGGGTTATGACTTTGCCTTAGAAAGTGTTAGGAAACTGAAGATACAGAATAAGCCCATCCAGAACATCTCAGGCCACAGACTGAACCTGCTGAGGCCCTGTCCTCACTTCTGACCCTGTGTTTGCCCTGGTGTTCATGTGGCTGCAGATCAAATTGTTACAGAGAAGTGATGAAAACCTATCCTACAGGAAAAGTCATTAGTTCATGGTTAGATCAGCTTTCTGGTCAAGCTGGTCAAGGCTAGGAACACACAAACAGGAACAAGGGGGAAAGACTTAGGTGGATTTAAGTTGTCCTTGAGGCACTCTCTGGGGTTGCTTTTGCATTCCATTGGTAAAATTCCTGAGAAAGGTGTTGGAGGACCAAACCTGTTGGTGTGTATTCAGTGAAATTTGTTGCTTTCAAGAGGAAGGGTCCTGGAAAGCCTTGATATGAGGAGGCTTCTTCACCTTGGTGAGTGGATTTAATTCCTTCTTGGGTTTCTACAGTGTGAAGGTAGAAAACAGAAAACTCCTTGCGGAATGTCTGTCTTTCCCAGTTTTTCACGAGTCAGTTTTGTTCCATACCTAAAGAAAATGTGGGCTCTCCCACTGCTGAACCAGCAGGAAACAGCACACATATGATCCCTGCCCCTTCTATACCATGGCAAAGGCACTGCATCCAGACTGCAGTTTGTGAAGTCCCACATTGCTGCCACAAGTGACCTGTCCTTGCTCTCTCATTATTCATGCATTTCCTCACTGTGCTGGAAGATTCTTGACCCTCAGCGTTTTTCAGCACATGACTCTCATCCCAGTGAATCAAACACTGTAATATAAAGCTCATCATTTATCAAACAGGCACGGGGCTGAATTCAGATCTGGTGAAATGGCTATATAAAGATTTCTGTACGTGCAGTTTTTCTGGGTCACTCTGATTGTTTTGTGGCAGTATAATGCTTCATATGAGCTGGGCTGATTGTGGCTGGTGTGACAGCTCCAGCAATGTGAGATATTAGCGTATGCTGTTTTACCACCAGACCTACAAACTCAGTGTGCAGCAGATTTGATGATGTGGTGGTGTAAATCCTGAGATGTCTATAAAAGCATTGCAAGCATTACAACTGGGGAGGCACTGGCAGGGGTGTAGGTACAGGAAACTAGATTTGGATCCTGAACTTGTTCCCTAATTCAGAAGAGCTTGTGTGAGTTTTACACAAGAGCACATTGGTCTTTTAGCAAGAATACTGCGCTTTTGGAGTCGGAACAAAACAAGGAACATTAAACAACAATTCTTCTCAAACACAGGGTGTGTTGTCATGATAAAAGACCAGTTGAGTGAGGAGGCAAGGATTATTCAAAAGAATATATTACACTCAGGGAGCAAGCCTCCTCTTCTTTACACACTGCTCAGTCATCACAGATACAAAGGTCAAGGCTCATCAGTATTCCTCCATCTGGACTCACTGTCGTAGCTAACAGTTTGTTCTTTATGATGAAGTCTTTGCTTCCCCAAATAAATAAAACTGTCCATATCAGGTTTGTCTGTTAAAAAAAGATGTGCAGGTTTGTGCAGCTCCTGACTCTGCAGGAAGCTCTAAAACTGAGAATGGAGCTGGCTGAAAACCTGGGGAGTGAAGTGAGGCAACAGAAGCGAGCGCACTGCTACCGCTGTCTCGGTGCCTGCTCGCAGTTTGGCTCGTTCCTCTCGCCAGGTAAAGCACCTGGGGCAGCATGGAGGGGATTCCGAGCTCTGATAGGCCCCAAGGCTGTAAGGGGGGCTGTGTATCCCCCAGCAGCCGTGGGAGCCTTGTGGAGCAGGGACCGAGCCTGGGCACGCTGCTCTGCCCCAGCCCGGCCGCCAATTGCTGTGCCCAGCCTGACATTGTGCCGCGTCAAACTGCACTGCTCACTGTGCACCGGCACTAACTTTTTTTCTTGAATATTCTTCTAGCACCGGTAATGTCACTAGGTGACCTAAATCCTTCATTCACTCACGCTTATTTTTAGCGAATGTCAGATAAAATAAGAGCATTACTGTGCAGGGAAGGAAAAACCGACTATGAACTTTTTTCCTAGAGGTGAATGGTCTGTGGGGAAATTGATGTCAATTTTTAATCACAAAATCACAATAATATTTGACTGCCACTAAAGTATTTGCATTTCAAATGCAGGGGAACAACTATAGTCTACTCTTAAATGCATTAGGTAAATAAATACAAAGGTGTACAAAACTACTTTTGAAATGTGTAATTTAAGCGTAAGATAGCTGAAAACAAAGCTGCTATTCACTTATAGATGAGAAAAGAGAGACATTAATTTATATAATTAGGCTGTTAATTGTCATAAATGTTATTTAAATATTCTAATAATAATCATGCATATCTAAGTAAAAACTGGGAGACTATTTAGCATTCATAAACTTATTTATTCTAATATATTTATATATTCTAATACACATACATTATATGAGCCTATAAATATATATAGCTCTATATTCACAGCACATCCATTAACATGGAGTCATCTATTGTAGCTTTTCAGGTCTTGCAGATTGTTCTATAAGTCTCCTTTTCTTTCCCTTTCAGATGTTATCTGGTGTGGCAGAAGGCCTTACTGCAAATGAAAGCTAACATTGCTGTTTAAAAATAAAATTCCATTCAGTCATTTTACATGTAAAACAAAAGTTATGTATGTGTGTGTAGACATATATATTTCTGATTACAGTGTTCATAATGGTGGTATGGAAAGGCTGAACATCTACCTGGATGTAGGAGAAACAGCTCTGCTAAAGTGATAAGTAAAATCTGGTCTCAAGTACTCCCTGTATGCAAAATTTTTGCTGGCAGAATTTAATCAGTGTAAACATTTTTTCATTTTGAATGGGGCATAAGGAAAAAGAGTCACTAATAATAGGCAATGAAGTAGAAAGATAAAGTACTTGAAATGAAATAATGGATTAGAAAATGGATTAAAAAAGATTTTTTTTTAATCAGAAATCTCACTATTAATTCCAGGCAACAATATTCACTGTGTCAGTTCAGGTTTCCTGTAAGTTCATGTCTGCTGCAATCACCATTTAATCAGTGATGCAACAAGAAGACTTTCTAGATGTTAAAGGCTTGGCTTTGCTTTACACAGGGAACAGCCTCTGCACTCCAGTCTAGCAGAGAGTCTGGGACCCTGGCTCTGTCAGTCTGCTCCCCCAGAGCCTTGCAGGGCTCGCATCCAGGCCTGAACTCCATGGCATTGGTCTGTCAGCCTGGGCAGAGCTTTTACTGTCCAGGTAACAACCTCTGATTCCCCTTACTGTGTTTGCTACGCAAGTTCCAGTGAGACTCGACACAGGGCTTGCCAGGGAGAGCAGAGCAGCTTCAGCGAGGTTGAAGAAGGAGCAATATATGTGGTGAAATCCATTTACAGACACCCTTCATTTCTGGAAGGAATGGTATTTTGTCAATTGGATTAGTAGTAGAAAAATGTTTTAACTTACTTGTTTTTGGAGGCATTATGTAGAATTTCCTGTGCAACACTTAGCGTTGCTCATGGATAAAACAAATTCATGCCAGTAAGAGAGCCATGCATAAAAATAGTCTTAAGAGTACTTGTTTGTTAAAGCCTGCTTGGACTCCATTAACTGTGGCAACTCCTGCTTGGTGTCACTTGCCATCTGCTAGTCCTCAATTAGCCCATCCCCTGGGAGCTGAGCTGCACAGTTCTGCCCTGACTGGCACGTGCTTATTCCCATGGCTGCTCCTCACAACTCCAGTGAACGTGCTCCATGCTGCACGAGTGCCCACTGCAGCTCTTAGGGGCTCTCCAGAGGGACCAAGTGGATGGACTGTGTTCAAGGTGTTAGGCAGGAGCCATTCCCTCTGTGGAGGCAGCACCTGTGCCAGGGACCCCTGGGGAATGACAGGGCAGAGAGGCTGGGTGTCCATACACCAGTACATCCAACAGGAGCTGGGGCAGAACTGCACACACTGTTACTTTTCACTAATTTCCCACTCCTAAGGGCTTTTATGCCAGTGTAGATGTCAGAGAAGCTCCTTTGTGACTTTAATGCCACAGTCTTATAAGCTTAAATCAGGGACATTGTCTTAATAGCTTCATCTGCAGCTCATCTGAGCGGAATTTGGATAAAGGCAATAACTGAAACTTTTCCTTTATGAGAAAACATTATCCTAAAGCACTGCTAGAAATACTGTCTAGAAATACTTCTTTGGAAAACCTCTCAGTGCCTGGCCAGTTCAAGAAGTGCTTTTGCAGGTAGAGAGATGGAAATGTTGCCATTAGAGGAATGCTGTCCTGCTGTAATTTGGTTGGCTTTGTCCTTCAAATGTTGCTTTTCAAAACCAGACTGTCACTAGAGATTCCTCATGCTGGAATAATTTCTTAAGCAATAATTTGCGGCAAAAATAGCCAGGCAAAGTTTAAAGACATGAATTTTAGGAAGATGAATGAAGTTTTCTTACTTTTTGGAAGAGCAGTATAGTTTATTAGTGCCTGTAGTCTTCATGATGAGGATAATATGGCCATGCTCATAGGAAGTAACTGAGGAAGTGACCATTCATGCTGTTGCTGCCCAAAAGTCTCTACAGCATGTGGTTATTTATTTATCCACTGCAACAATTGCTCTATAAACACACAGTACATTCTTGGAGAGAAACCAGTCAGGATCTCCCAGCAGGGAAGAGGAGCCCACTTGTGTGTCCCACCCAGCAGAGGCAGCCAGCCATTGTTCGGGGCTGGGCTCAGCTATCTCACAGGGATCTCAGCCTGGGCTAAGCACAGCCCAGAAAGCCATCCCTGTGCCAAAATCAGCGTCCTCCCAGTCCACATCAGAAACTTCAGCTGAGGCAGGTGAAGTGTCCACAAGGAAGTGTCGTTTTTGCTGTCCATGTTAAATAAAAGGTGTGAGAAATTAGGCATAGAAAATGATACTAAAGTGAAATGGTTACTAAAAGGATACAAATTCCATTAAGCACCAGCAGCACTGAGTTCAGTAAATAGAAAGGTCATCTTTCTGTCTCTGCCTCATTCCCAACTGCAGCATGACTCAGAAGAGCAAACAATTCAATAGGTTTTGTCAGATGCTTGCATGCATTCTGGGGTTTTTATTACTTGAAATTTCATTTGGTTCTCTGATTTTACCACAATCCAAAAACTAAGTACTTAAAAAAATCAGTTGTAAACAAAATAATTTTTTGCATATGTTTAACAATCAAGTGTACTGATTGCAGAAGGATTTCAGCCACAGATCATTTTATTACGTGTCCTTGTTTTAAGATAAAAGGGGAAAGGAGAAGTGAGAAGAAAAGGCATTTTAGATTTGTATGTGGATTGAGAGTTTGAAAGTGCTCACACAGCAGGTGTGCATGTATTTTACAGATAACCTTATCGGTGGTAATGGTTGTCATAATCTCAACTGAAGAGGAATAAAAGGAGAGCTGGACACCACCAAAACTTCACTTAAACCATTAGATTTGGGCTGCCTCTCTCTGCAGGGCAGGCTTCTTTCCAAATATTTTCTGCCCTCCAGGACAGGCAGAAAAATCTAATCCTTGTGACCTTTTCTTAAAAAAAGCAGAAGTAATGTTTGCAGCATGGTATTTGTATGCAGGGATTAGCTCTTGATTTCTTTGCTTAGTACCTTAGGGTATATTTTTAAAGTACTACACAGAATTTCGGTCTCACTCGTCAACTTCTATTGACTTTAAATCTCATGAGTCACTTTGACAATATATCCCAGAGGCTTTCTATCTTACACTGGCTTTAATTTAAATTCCCCCGCTTTTGGGGGTTTATTTCTGAATTTAGGGTTAGCTCGCATGGGAAGCTGGCTTTCAGGAGGATTTTCCTTTATTAGAGATGTTCTGCTTCCAGGTTATCCCAGTATTATTTTATGTTCTCATTTTCTTTGGGGGGGGGGTGGGGTGGGGGAAGACATTTTTGTTAGTATCTGCAATTTCTTTTACTTACTTGGCTTGTTCATGCCAGCAATGGCTGCATTACCTCAACGTCAGTTTGCACGGCCCCCTTGTGAATGCTATTGTAACTTTGTGTAACTGCAAAAGTATGTACTTGGTAAGAGCCACGGTACAACAAAGGCTAAACTCTGTAAGCAAAACCTAGCAAAGCATTTATACATTATTTTCTTTGCAGAATGGCTATTTTCTTCTCTCTCAGGGAAAAAATCCTACCTGATTTTCCATATTAAAAATGCCAGTGAGTCATGTGATGTCATAAAGCTCTCTGGAAGGGATATGCCACTCCATGGCAGCTGGATGCACATCAAGCCCTCTGCCTGGTAATCTGTTAAGGTGTCCAGACTGGTGGATTGGGCATTATGTGTGGCTCTCACACAGAAGTTAAGTCAAACAGAGACATATACAAGGGTGAGTGAGATATTTTGCCGGTCCCTAGAAGGGTTTTCTCATAGTTCACTTCATTAGTCCTACAAAACTGTAAAAAAATGACATTTAGAAAGGGAGTTCAATGAGAGACAGGTCTGTGTTCTGCTAAGTGTGGATGACAGCTCGAGTTACTCTTTGCTCCTCTCATTGCCTGGTAGCCCCAGGTGAGCTAAAGGCAGGGCAGAGAGCCAGCTTCCTCAGCTGGAGAAATCCTGGACAGTGTTAACCACCTTTGCCAGGCTGGGCCATCGTGTACATCTGGGTAGACCATCAAACAAGTGTGTTGACAAAGGCTAAGTATTTCCCCTGAAGTGTTTGACAGAAAAGAAACAGCTGGAGAAACTGGCAGTAAATTCGAATTTCCTCAATAGCATTCTGGTAACAATGGGAAGAGGAAGGAGAAGCCAAATAAACAATACCTCTGTTATAATTGGCACAATAGTCTGATTTCTCCTCTTGTGTCTTATGTGGTCATATACAAGTATGCAAACAGCAACAAATACTGCCTCACTAAAGACAACTGCTCTCTGTCTGGGAATTCAGGTAGCAAGATGGTGAAAATTCAGGCTGAGCATTGCTTTCAAAAGAATTTTCTACTTTGCCATGAATTATGAGCTGATCTTCCATTTTCTCAGTGTCTTTCTCATCTAATGGACAAAACATTGCTCCAAGATTGGTAAGCATATTGAAAACATTAAACAATATCAATGAAATTCTTATTATTATTGTGCAGAGAAAATAAACTCTCAGTCTTTCCTTAGTCCTTGCCAGGGTAATAGCTATGGCATACATGACATTTCTATGCATTATTATCAAGATTACTAGTTTCATTTAAAAAAACAAAACCAAAGCATTTTCTCTAGTACCACTAGCCATTTCTCATTTGATTTTTTGGAATCAAATGTTTTACTGACCTCTAATCAGCATAGGTGTACTGCACTACCTTTGGCTAGAGTTGGCTGCCTTGGAAAAGGAAGATAAGATTTTGTTAGTATTTAACTATTGATCAAGCTCATGTTATATTCCATTCCATTTTCATTGCACCTTCAGGTCTTACTCTTTTCCCCTTCAAAACTCTTTCTACAGATTTGCATTTTGTTTGGATCAGTCTAATGGGCCTGTCATGGTCCCAGCCACTCCTTTTTCTCCTTCCCTGCTACTTCACATACATCTATCACATAAATGATTTTCTGGTTAATCAGTAGCATTCAACTGAATAAATTTATTCCTAATGTTTGGTATCAGATCTGGAATTTTCTGTGTCCCTCCTTCTGAAATTCAGTTAAAGAGATAACTGAGCCCTTCAGACGTGGACATCGACTTCCAAGACAAATTCCATATCCTTTTTCTGACCTGTACTTGCTTAATTTTAGTGTCCTTTAGTGTCACATGCATGTCCTAGTATGCATGTGTCCTTTAATAACTGTCCCTTCATGTATAATCAGCTTAATTTTCTCTTTCACCATTTTTCAGTTTTATGACTAGAGGGCATTGTTTTAATTTCCTTTGAATATTGAATATCTTTACTTTATTCTTACACCTCCTGACCAGCAAAATATTTGTTTCTTGGCTGTTTTTTTTTTTTTGTAATTTCCTTATCTTCAGTAATGTTTTTGAGACTTTTCATACAAACCTCTGCCTTAGTGTATAAATTCCAGATAAGATTGTCACCTTTGACTTAATGACACTCTCACCTTCCTGAAGACAGAGGTGAGCTGTTTTGCCTGGCTGACTTCACTAGTCCCCTCACTTCCTTAAAGTTTGTCCTTCTGAGCCTGGAGCTTTCACTCTTATGAGTATTGCAACTCTTGCAGAAACAATAGTGTAGTGTAAACATCCGTGGCAGCTTTTTTTAAGTTACTCTTGCACTGCTCTAACTGCAGCAGCTAGTTTTGCTTAGACTAACTTACTCAATTTCTTAGGTAGATTTTGCACCCTGCCCTGAGCTCTAGGGTGCTTTATTTCAACCTCCACTAACGCCCCAGTTTATTACTTAAACCTCTGCTTATGCCCCAGTTTACTGAGTTACAGCCCTTGCTTCTTGTTTGTTCTTCCATTCCATTTAAATGGCATCAGCTTCACACCATTCAGTTCATGGTTCCTGTGACCAAATTATTTTATGAATGTCTTCACTAATAACAAAACCAAGCTTAAAATAGAATTCTGTCCAGTTGCTTTAACAGTGATTTGGTAAAAATATCAATTGGTTATTGTACCAGGGAATAGCAAGCCTCTGAATTATTGTGCGTGTGGAGTGGCATTTCCCTCAATCTTTTTTTGCTTGGAAAGCTAATGTCACTTACAATCTGTCTCCTTCCAAAGCCACAAATTTCTCTTTATGTACACAGATTTTCCTCCAAATAATTCTTGGTCAGAGGAAAAGTGGTTTTGACTAGATCTCACTTCGTCACTTGTTCCTTAGCAGTAGTCTCTGTTTGGGCTGCTGTTTTTTCTACCGTCTGAATAATTGGATATGTTTGCTCTTATATATCGTCATTTCTCCTGTGGTGGAGGTTACATCACTTGTTCCAGATCCAAAAGAAAACAATAGATGGAAATTTCTTTGATGGACTTTCTGCTGCAGTTTGGTGTCCTACCATTATCTTTGTGCAGCATCAACCCTGACCCTAATGAGTAAATATCCTTTTGTATCCTCCTAACTGGCAACAAGTCTTTGCAGCCTTTTTCTGTGTATCTGACAGAGATACTGGCTGTAGCAGCATCTGCAGGCAAGTGAGGAATAATTGTTACTGAGTCGTAGTAAAGAGGCATTTCAGGGATGTGCTCTTAAGTATTTCAGAGTTGAAATGTAAGACAGAAAGCCAGGGAGAATTCTCTCAAGGTCGCAGAATAAACCACATTCTTGTTCCTATGCACTCTCTACAGACATCCCTTAATGAAAATCTGATTAAAAATAGTATCTTAAGCAATTCATGCTTTATTTATGAAATTTGGTTTGTTATTTCTTTATTTATTTTGTATTCTCAAAATTTCTACTGAAAGGGTGCAAAGTTGGTGCCTGGAAATAAAATTGAAGAAAATTCAAAGCACAAACATAGAAATTCTCCTTTCACGTTCATGTAGAATAAATATTCCACATTTTGTCACGCTATTCAAGATATTTTTTGCCTAATTTCACAGACAGTTTATGGTTAAGTTTTACTCTGTTTAAATGAACATCATATTAAAAGGTAACTGAGTATATTAACTGTACAACACAAGGATTTATGTTCATTGTAATTTTATTTCAATATCTGTGAGAATTATAGTTCTTTTTGTTACTCTTTCTGAAAGAAGCTAAAAGTTACAGTTAAAGATTCACCCTAATGCATTTTCATTTAAAATCAAGGTTCGATTACAAATTCCAATGGAAAATTATCCATTCAGAAAATCAATTTCCATAAAACTGTTTATTTTTGAGCAGTGCTCTTCAAAGTTAATACAAGGTATTCACACGCATGCTTGGGCATTTACCTACATATCGAGATTTTTTTATTCCTTTTTCCACTTCATGTGTATACAGGGAAAGGCAAAAGAAAAGAGAAGGAGAAACGGGAGACAGAAAGTTGAGAAATCTCTGCTTTGATTGCTGATAAAATATTTTCTACAGAAATCGCTAGTGTTCATTGAGCTTGTAGAGAGGTTTAACCACCACCATCAATGAAATATTTCAATGGTTTATAATCTCGAAGAGTGAGATCCTTTCAAATTTGTTGCCTCTTTCTGTTACAAAATCTGCAGCTGGTTCTTCAGTGTGCTTTGCCTGATATATTATGTTAATCAGCTCCCTCATTTTTGCCGGGCAGCAACCACTCCTTCAAAAATCCCACCTAATTGAGTGCGCTATTTTGGGGTGTTTTGTCTTGCAGCTGGGAAGCCACATTTTTTGCCAGTAATTTGTAGTCTCTGCTTATAAATGAAACAACTTTGTAGCTTCCTCAAGCTGAGTTTTTGGAAGCTATTTGTCAAAGCATTTTTTGTAGTTCAAGGCAGAAGCCTCCACTGCGGAAGTAATGAAAAACATTTGGCAACTAGTGGAATTTGTTGATACTGTTTTTTCTGGTTTTAATCATAGAGGTGGTCTCCTGCTGGGAGTTTCCCCTGTTATATAAATCTTGTGTAGAGAAGACATTTCATGTCTCTCTCTCATAAGACATTTTGGATTCTCCAGATTCTTCCTGAAAAGTCCCTTTCTTCTCCTGGGGCCTGCTTTTTAATTTTTTTTCCCCTATGGTAACTATACATATTCAACAATACTTTAAAATATTTTTAATATTCTTTCTTTGGTTATTTTTTGTCTCCTTCAAGGCTTTATTTTTTTTTTAATTTTACAGTCTCTGTGTTATTAAGGTTTAATTATTAGATTTCCATGCAGTTTCATCTTTGTAAGAACAATCTTCTGGTTCCTAATGGTTCACAGTGCTGGAGAGATTGCAAAAATCCTGACATGCTCTTTTCTCTCTCTGAAAAAATGCCTGAGACAGATTTTTCTCAAGCCTGTTTCTTTTCCAACTTAGTCAAGCCACTAGGCTGCACCAATAATTCTTCCTCAGTTAAGATTGTTTAAAGCAAATACCATATTTTCCTATTAAAATATCTCCCTATTTCCCTCTAGAGAAGCACTGCTAATGGTGGCTGCAGGGCTGGCTGCACAGTATTGTGAGGTATCAATTTTTCCTCACCAGCCATGAGCAGCCCCATTCACAGCCTTCAATCTGATTATGAGTTGTCAGATGAAGGTTGGCTGAGGATGGTGGACCTGTCCAAAACTTGTGTCTTGGTGCACAGACGCTGATGACAGTGGGGAGCGCAGCCTTTCTCTGTAAGGAACGACCTTCTCAAGTCTTTCTTGGGCACTCTTTACCACTTTGGCAGATGGGCACAGGGTGGGCAGGCATTCTCCTGCCTGAGGGATGGGGCAGAATCCCCAGGGATCATCTCCATTGCAGGAGAAGTTCCAGGTAAGAGCCCTGCCACAAAGTGCCAAAGGCAAGAAGCAGGATGCAATAGCCAACAACACAATTGCCAAATGTAGAAGGATGGGATTTGGTGGAAATTGAATGGTTAGGAATTCAGTAGGCTGACATCTGGAGGTGGTAGAACTCTAAGCAGGGGCAGAAACCTATTCTTTTCTCTTTAATTTCTCCTAATGTGTTCCATCTATCTCCTCAAAATGGGAAATTTTCAAGGGAAATACTGACCTCTTCCCACTCTGAGAGCACAGTGCTTACTAGAGCACTGGGGCCACAGAAGGCAGACAGTTACCTTCTGGGTTGCCTTCTATTTAGATATTTGCTTCCTCCTACTAATAAATAATGGTCTAAGTTACACTTGTGGTATTTACAGCTTCTTCTGTAGAACTTAAAGGTGTATTTTCTATTAAAAAGTGAATGCAGAGCATTTCCAAAGCTCTTGACTTTGGTGAAAAGACCCTTTACCCAGCAGACAGCCTAATCTTCTAAACTTCCTTCCCATGAGCCTGTTTTTTAGATAATCCATCTTTGCCTGCTAGCATACTGCTCTTGATAATGAGCCTGTCATGACATCAGGTTAAAATGTATCACTACAATTAATTTCCCTAAAATATATTGTTCAGAGGATAATGAGAACTAAGTCCTATTTTAAAGCTGATCAGGCAGTGCAAGACAAGAATCTAATTCTTTTAATGAAAACCAATAGACTTTTACTTCAAAACCAACTATACTTCATTAAAGCTGTGATAAAAGCCTGCAAAGTAGAGCTAAAATATTGCAGCTGGGATTTCTTCAAAGTAAGAGAAGGCTTCTTATATTGTTTCAGCATGACATAATGTGAATGTGATGGATTAAATCTATTTCCAGACACATTTGCACCTGAAGTTTTGATTTTCTTCCTTCCTGTTCATATGATTAAAGAAATTTGGAGCCAGATCCAAGAAAGGACTTCTAGGTACTTTAGGTGGAATTCAGATGCCTGTATCCAATATTTTAGTGCTTAAAACCTTTGCTTGATTTGCCAGCTGATGTTGAAGATACCAGAATTCTTATCTTTTAAGCTAAAGCTTTCCAGGTTTTGGTGTTTTTTTTGGACAAGCTCCAAAGTGTCTATGTTCTGTGATCAGATGTAATCAAAATCACAAACTGGACAGCAGACACTTTCCTTCTCAAGGGCTTGAGGCTGCAGGTATTTCTGGAATGCATTTAATATTACTGACCCCTCTAAAAATAAGTGTGTGGTAGCCATTGTCTTCTTGTAAGGCATAAGAAGAAGCACATGCCATTTCTTCTAGCCTGGGGCACTGAAGTGCCCTAAGAGAACCTGGATTTGTCTTTCCTTTTGACTGTGTGAGGAAATCAGATTGTATTCTCAAAGTATGGCATATTCTGAATGGGGGAACCAAAGAGGAGCAGAAAAGAGATTAAATATTTCACTGAACTAAGGAGGAAGAGCACTGAAGGTGGTAGAACTTTGGGACTACGAAGTTAAGGTAAACCTCACAGATGCTAGGGAGGAAAATTCTGCTTCCACATATATTTTTCAATGTTCAATGTAAAGCACTATTTTATATTATCCAGTGTTTTTTTTCCCAAATAAACTGATTCAAGGTAAAATTATTTTTAAATTGGTATTATCATATAACGACTCTGCCTTCTGATAGAATGTTGTTCTTTTGTTTGTTTTTAAAATAATTTAATGGCAAAGGGTGCAATAAAAATGCAAACCAATACAGGAGGGTTAAAATGAGTACAGAATGATGTGGTGTATTTCTTATTTCTCACATGTTTGTAGCTCGCAGCAGTATTTTGCCAGTATTTTGCCAGTCAAGCTCTTTAGGAAAAGTAATGGTGCAAGAAATATGATGATCTCATCTGTATGACATGGAAATAATTTGTGATTCAGGTGATAGCTGAAACCCACTATCCTTATTATGAATTAGTTCTAACACATTGAACTTTTAGGAATATAATTTTTTAGGTATAAACTTAGAGTAGGATTTCTTATTGTTTAAAACATCAATATTTAGGATTCTTGGTGAGTAATAATTTCCCGTGTGTAAGTGGAGCCATCCAAAGAGGTGTCACTGGCAGCCTGGCTGTGTGTGTCGCTAGAAGCTCTGGGTGGGCACTCTGAGACACATAACATCACATGACTTTATGGAAAGAGATGGGTTGGTAACAGTGCCATATGCAATTATGGTGATATTCCTATCAACTCACACAGTGAAACAACTCATGAGACATGGAGGAGGTCACTACAGGGAAGACACTGCAATTGGGAAGCAAAATTATGTTGTGTGGCTTTTCTTCACCAGAAGTGCAGATGCTGGGGTGATGATGAGGACTTGGATGCTGGATGCCAAGGGAGACTGCTAAGAGACATCTAAGGAACAGAATTGCAGTGCCACAGAAGAATTCTATGAACCATTTGTTGGGTTCTCTGGGAAAACAACACAACACTGCAAAGAGAATTTAATTAAACTTAGGAAAGGTAACAAAAGTAATATTACAGCCGTTTGTGGACATGTAATATTCCCACATCTTGATTATTGCTTTAAGTTCGCTGATTTCATCTCTAAATGAATACAGAAGAATTAGAAAAGAAGAGCTGAACAGGACCATAAAACCATATATTTTGTGTATCTTCTGAGTGAGGCTAGAGTAAACAACTTCTGGGAGATGACAGATTCCCACAATTTCATAAATGATATGGGAAAAGAAAATGGGAAACACTTAGCAAGTATGTGTGTTAGTATAGAGGGATCCTGATGAAATAAGGTTTTGAGACAAACCAGAGGGATTTGTGCAATTATGCAAGTTCAGCTATAGAACTGAAGGTGGTGTCTAATCCAGAAAAAGATTGGAATAATCTGTGAGAAATAAGGAATCTTAACATGATTATATAAATCCAACGCTTATCTTAGGAACGCCTTTTACTCCTGACCGAAGTAAAATTCGTTCAACTTGACTTTACTCTGTCCTCATATGGATTTCTCATGTGGAGAGAAGGCTGGTAACATGAAAACTGTAGTTACTAGAAGGACCATGCTAACAATGTTTAGGAACATAAAATATTGCTTGAAATGTCTTAGAGAAAGCTGTGAAAATTAAAATAGAGGCCATCCACAATCTTTCTCACCAGTCCAATTGAAATGTGTGAAAACTTTTTAAGTCCTAAATCAAAAAAAAAGCAGAACTCTCCATTTTCAGAGATGCTATCTGTAGCTGGTTTAAAGTTACTTATGATTGCAAAGCCTGCTACAATACTTTAGGAGTGCTGCGACACAGCCTGCAAACAAAGTAGTTGTGATCATTTTCTAGAAAAAGAGTAAAAAAGGTGTGGGGAGAGAAGCTTCCTTACTGTTCCACAGTGAGAATCTTGACAACATCTTTTCTACCCAGCTGTAAAGGAGGAAAGTTTTTTGCATAGTATTGAGAAGAAATGTTGATTTGCAGAAATAAATTATTTCCTTACAGTATTTTTTATAAGTACTGTGAAACATAGAAACCATTGGAAATACCACTCCCAGTGCCACAATGCATCTGTTTTCCCAGAATACAAGCATTTTTGTACAGGTCTAATCAGGATTAGACCATCCTCTGAGGCTATGACTTTAATGATTGGTTTGTGAAAGGATATTAAAAATCACTGAAAATATTACTGAGTTCATTGCCTGATCTGCCAGTAGGCAGGATCTAAACAAAAGCATTATTTCCCCTTGTGAATCATGAGTACTATTGATTGTCTTTTCAGTAAATGTGTAGAGCTATAGAAAGATTATTATACCTTGTCCCTGTAAGTCATATTCTGAGTGAATGAGCTTTTAGAAATGGAAGTTCTGGTGATTTATATTTACAGCAGCTGAATTTGAATTTCAGGAGGATGCTTGGTAAAATTGAATGAGGATAGAGTCTGGATGGCTTAGCTTGTGCTCCAGGAATCACCGTATGTAAAACAATTATTATTATGGTTGCTGCTAATAATGAATAGGGCTTCCGTTTCTCTCTTTTTGTAGATCCTTGAGGCTGAAAACATGCAACTTGCCTCATATGCTGTTTTAGAAGAAATAAATATGTATATTTACTGATAAGAAATGTATATTTGTACTGGTAAGGAATTTTCTCTTATTTCACACAAGCCCAGTGCTGCAACCTGCTAAGCAGTCTTGATATACTTTTAAGGTGTATGCTTGTAATTTTTTATTAGTTAGATGGCATATTTGAGTTCTTTAAAATCTTTTATGCTTTGTCAATCCCAAAGGGGCATTGATGCACAAGACCTATATGGTCTTTAATGAAATTTTAACATTGCAGGAATTATTGCAAGACATGCTGAATCACTGACCTGCTAGATGATATCTGTCCAGATTCCACTGCACCCAACAGGAACTCACCTGATGACATTTGTGAAATGGGAAATTATTGCAGATGAAACACTAATCATATTAAATTCACCTTAATTACTCTGCCTTAACTTCGGAATTGCTTATTTGGAACGATCACTGCACAAATCCATCACCATGCTCAGCTGGGTATTTTCATCTTGCTTACTTCCATGTATGTAATAATACAACGTAGAAAATCAGCAGAATGCTCTCCTGGGGAGCATTCAAGGTCAGCTTGGATGGGGTTCTGAGCAACCTGAGCTAGCTGAAGATCTGTCTGCTCTTTACAGAGGGGTGGGACTTCATGACCTTTAAAGGTCTCTTCCAACCCAAACCATTCTATGATTCTAATGAAGCTGTATCACTGCTGTCTCAGTGATCAGGAAAAGCCCAATAGTGTGTTTGGTGGGCATAACAAAGTGGGTGAACTATTATATCTGATAGGACACAGCCAGTATTTTGGATTAACCTGACCCCTCTCTCTTCCTCTACAGACACTTTCCTAAGAACAGAGAAGGATGATAAGGATGCTACTTTTTAAAATATCCATGTTGAATTATTCATTGTATCTTAATAGTGAATAATCGTATGCAACAGGTGTTTTTCCTCTGGCTTGCTGAATTTCAGTATAACTAGCCTCCAGTTATTGGCCTCAGGAAAAGAAGCAGTAGAACAAATCAGCCTTATTTAAAAATAATTACTGCAATCCTACAGTGCCTGTCAGTTGTTATTTTCCTGTTTTATGTCAATGTAGAGTACATGTGCAAATAGGACTCTGAAACAGGGAGAAAAAAATGCAACCTATTAAACAAAATTGAGAAAGTAACTGGTGGATTTAGTAAATATGATTTTAGTAGAAGTGAAGGGCCCTTTCTATATGTTGTATTAAAATCCTTTTGAGCAAAGCAATAATGAATTGCTATCATGATGATAAAAGGAATAAGGATTATTATAACTTTGCTCCAAATAATTGCTATGATATAAAATGCTTTTGGGGGCTCCTTTTGTGGCTTTTACGTCAGCATTTAAACAAGATTAATTAAATTTAAGCAGGATTAAGTAAACTTTTGACAGGGATAGAAGGTACATTTCACTAGTCTGATTCTTTTATATTTCAAAAATACAATGGCTGTTAATAAGATATTTATGGGAACTGCATACCTATTTAATTTGACTGGTGCAGCAAGGCCTTTTGATGGAACCTGGGTACTTAGGAAGGGAAAATCCAGCTCATTGCCTACTCCCACATTTCTGCATTTAAAACACTGCAGAAAGTCTACAGGTCAAGGAAGAACTTGGAAATAAAAGAATCTCGTTCTAAAATCTACAGAAAAATCATGCACTGGATGAGTATTTTGGAAGAGGGCATAGTGATCAAAGATGTGCACGTGCATGTCCAGCTCTTCACCTGATGGCTCCTGTTAGAGCCTTCCCCCACACCCTGGTGGGGCTCCAGCTCTGAGTGACCTCTGCCTGATGCCCCTTCAGGAAGGTGCTCCTTCCTATGACAAGACACGGACTCCACACTGTTCTTGCAGCAGGCATAGGTGCACTTAGTGGGGATAGGTTTGGTGTCAAGGAATGAGCCTCCTGAGGGTCACTGAAGGCTGAACACCTGCCAGCCTTTGAGCAGCACAGCGCCGCTCTTTGCACGGCGTCAGCTCAGCGGGTTGAACAGCACAGCCTTTGCAGAGCTGGTCACTTAGAGAAGGCTTAGGATACACACAACTGAAAGGTTGCTGTATTTCCCAGCATTTTTCCAGTCTCTCCCAGGCTAACGTATTAGCAGGACTGGGAGGTGGGGACTTCTGCCGAGCTGCAATGCACTGCAGCAAGATGCTGCTCAAGCATGCAGCTTCATGGAGTTGCTGCAGTGTGAGGTGGAGTTCTTCCTTGCAGCAGGTTCAGAATATGAAAAATTTATTTCACTGTCCTCAGATCTACCTATTGGAATGTAAAGACCAATGAAAAATAGTTTAAGTTTAAATTGGAAATTATTAAACTTATGTAAATGGGTAGACTGCTAAGAGGACTTTACCAGCCACAAAAAGAATATAAATATTTTTGTTATGCTTTATTCTTGTAGCTGATAATTTTTTAATAACCTGTTTCTCAATGCTGGAAACTCTTGTGCTTCTGAATGAGGCAGGGAAGACTTCGTTTCTACTTTAACAATTAAAGATGCTCTCATAGCACAGATATAGACATAAATTTTGGTACTTTCTATATTGTAAAATTTTAAATAATTTTTTAAAAATAATAAAAGCATTTCTGTTCACTTTTTACAAAGATAACATTAAAATAAGAAAAAAATGCAGTCTTGTCTGCATTTACTCAGAAATAATAAAAATTATGTATTTAAAATGTTAATGAAAGCTGGTGAGTAATTAAATTTAATAATTTTATGCATTTTTTCTTCAAATTCTTAATTAGCCTGTATTAGTGAAATACATAGATAATGAAAATTAGAAAATGGACTTCACTATTCAATTAAAGATAAAACAGGAGACACTTTCATGGTTTTCCTTTCTACTCTATTTTCTATCTTGTGTCTCTCTGTCTCAGTTTCAGGGGAAGGCAGAAAGTCAAGGAGTTGCTGCACTAACAAAAAGACTTCCACAGGTGCATTCCCATTTCTCCCTCTTAGTGCCAGGCAAATTTTTATTTCCCTTCTCTTCAGCTGGCAAAGGAGACACATTGTGTGTCTGATTCTCCATCCAGAGGAACTCACCATACCCTTCAGTGAGGGGATTGTGAACTTACCTTGATCTAATTGAACAGTCACTAAAATCAGAATCCAGCTCTACATCTCTGACAAGAGATGGAATTGCTGAACAAGAGTAGGCATGGAGGAAAGACTGTCCTTTTCTTCCTATTTTCCTCCCTTGGCATCTTCAGAATTCCTTCTGAAACCTGGAGGCACAGGAGGTGGGAATGCTGCTTTTACTCCAAACTAAGGATTCAGTAATTATTTTGCAACAAATTTGAGAGACACTCATCTTAGATCTTAATGTCTTATTTCTTCTGAGTTGTATTAATAAAGGCCTCTGTTTTTTCCTATCAAGGAAGATATGGAGCAAGATTATGTAAGAATTATAGAAGAGATTTAAGTTATTTTAATACTTTTTTTTTAACTGGAGATAAGTATGAAACATTTCCTACCTTTTACATATTTTTCATATGGCATCTATTGTTCTAGTGATGAATGGTTAAAAGTTACTTAGATATAAGTATCAAGCTAAGTGAAGTTAGCTATGGTGAATCTTTCAGTTGTAGATCAAGATTTGTTTCTTTACACACTCTGAAAGACTTACATCAATTCCAGAATTCCGTCATCTAAGAGTGCACACATGTACAGACTAACATATCTTCTTTGGAGGGCTTTCCCTCTGTTAGAAATGGTACAGTTGTGGCCTTTTGGAAATCTGGACCCTAGTGGGATACTTAAAAATGCTCAACAGATGCAGATAGTTAAAAGCTCAGTAGTAGGTGTATCTTCATGCATCTTCAGTTATGTTTAAACATTTTTTAAACGTTGGAGATCTGGAAACTCAACTCTCAGTCAATTTCAGATGTTTTCATAAAGTTTTACTCTGCAGACATTTTTTATGGTTTTGATATGTTACTTCTATAAGTTAGAAATTAATTTAATGAACACATAAATACATTAATTAGTCTAAACTCAGAATAAAAGCCTTATGTCCCACAAACACTGGTTCTTATGCCATCTGTACATGGATTTTATTCTCATCTTTTACAAGGTGCAGTAGAAGGAACAAGCACACAAAATGTGCAGTTATTCAGACAGTTATCCAGACAATCCTCTGCTCTTTTTTTTTTTTTTTTTTTTTTTTTTGATGTTTGGGGCAGTCAGTGACACAGTACCTCAACTGTGTGCATCACTAGAGAGGATGATAGGAAGATTCTTGGGAGTGTGTCTGTCACCACTGTCACCTGCCATAATTAACAGTATACCAAGGGCTACAAGCAGCCTGAGAAGTTTGATTGCATCACACATTGAGGAAAGGACAGCTAAAGATTTTTTAAATAAAAAATATTACCAACAGTCAAACAAAGAAATAACTTTAGATCCAGTCCTCAGCTCTATAGGTTCAATAAAAATCCTATGTAATTAGTGAAGATGATTTGTCAAGAAGAGCCATTATAAGAGATAAATAAAATACCATAAATCAAGTGCATCACTGATAAGATTAACTGGAACATATATGACTTGATTTGATCATGCTCAGTGTTTCTGGTTCACTGTGAATGTAGAGTCTGATTTCCTAGCTTAATGCTCTCGATTTATGCCACAAGAGGAGGTATACCACTGATTTCAGATTTCCTGTTTTAACACTATGCTAAATTGTGGCTTGCATCTAATTCCCAAAATCAAAAGTGAATTAGGAACAGATAGGGGAGAGAGAGAGTCCAAAGGAGACAGAAGTACAATGAACTGCCCAGCTGTCTCTGGCAGGAGCTCTGTCTAATGCTGGAAAGCAACACAGTACACCAGTGTTCCTACTTCTCTTTTTCATTTGTGAATGTTTGCCAGAGATTACTATCACACTACTTCTCATCAGAGCTGGAGTTCTAGTTTATCAAAGTGTCAGAATGAAGACTAACACTAGGGAAAATTTACTGCAATATGGGTGGAATATGAGCTCTGGTCTGACAGCTACAACACAGAATCAAATCCATCTCTGTAGCTAAAAGGTTTTCTAAAAATTATTGGGCAGGAAGGCACAGATTTTACAGGTACTTAAGCTTTAAATAGTTTACTGTGGAGTGTACTATTATGGTTTTTAAAGCATTTGCATGTCTGGTACTGTTATTTTACTGGGAAGCATGCGTACAGGCATTTTGTAAAACCATAGTGATTTTTGTTACTTGTGCTACTGCAAACCTAACACTACAAAATATATACAATTTCTCAGTGGTGGGGGTTTCACAGGACAGGAGGTGCCACACCTCTCAGGAGGCTCCAAAATTTGTCCTTAGAGCCTCTACTCACAGTCACAAGGGAAGTTCCATCTGTGCTTATGATAGTTCCCCACCCCCGTTCTGTTTTTCAATGGTTCTAATCATCAAGGAATTACTCACACATATTATAGATTTCTAAATTATGATGCACATAGCAAATATGAGTGTGCATAGTCACTCTTTTTAGAAATGAAACTCATTTAACACTATAGCCTGCACCAATAAACTGTGTATTCCTTACCCCAATGAGCCTTAAAGGGCTTTCAGACTATTTGCAATCTTTTATATGTTAACTGTATTAATGAAGACAAGAATGCAAAGCTCATGGCTCAAACAGAGTAGAGGACAAAAGGGAGGCAGTAAGATGACGGCTGGAAGTACCAAAGAGCTGACATTCATCACTTTATCAATGGTGGCACGTAGCTGTATGGACACCTGCAGTGAACTCTTTGGCAGCCTAACCCCAAACCAGGACAACACAAGGCTGTCACAGAAAGATTCTTAAATGTTTTCTTACAGACCCCAAGTCTCATTATGCAGTTCTGAATCACAGTATCATTTCCACTCACATCACCTGGCCTTGCAGAATGAAGCTGAAGAGTTTGGGATTGCAATTCCCAAAAGCACACTAATGCACTCATGCACTTCTCCTGGGATCAAATCTTCCCCAAAGTCGTCAACCCTTCCTGCATGCTCTGGTGACTAACTAAAACTTTATCTGTGCCTATAAATTGATCCTTTATGTCAGCAAAGTTTTTACTATACACATTTTTGCTTCAAGATGTGTTTGGTTAGTGGAACTAGAGTAAATATTTCATAGGATGGCAGTGGTAAAACTGAATGGCAAGCAAACTGAACTTTATTGATCTTGGACCTGCTGACTTGACATCATAATGAAAGACACACTGGGAACTTGTGAATGGATGACTGGTCACTCTTCACTGGGAAGCATTATATTGGTGTCCAGATCCTGGGCCTGAAGTGCTTGTGCAGATAAAACCCTGCCCACTGGAAATCTGTGTGAGATTTGCCCAGCTAAAAGTTGATGGAATAGTCCCAAAGTCATCTACAGGGGAGCTCATGGGTGAAGGTCACCCCTGACTTTCTGTGGGAGATTAGTCAAGGACCCTCTGCCAGGAATGCTCTCTTGGGTCGAGTAAGTTGGGCTCTGATGTTGACAATCATAGTGGGCAGCCACTGTAGTGAAAAATTACAGGGACATCTTTGAAGGGGCTGAAGATTTTTGGGATCTGAAGATTTCTTTGTTTTGGAACCAAAAGGCAAGCCACAAATGTTTAGGAGAGTTTCTTTATCCTGCCACTTAAGGGATGTAAACAGGAATTGAAGTAATGTTTTTGTTTGTTTTTCTGTGGCTCTGGAGCTTGTATCAAATTTCTACAGTTACTAATTTTTATTTTGTTTTAGAAGTATCTTAAAATATTCGGTGTTCATGGAATATTTTCGCCAGAACAAAGATTGCTCTGAAGGATAATATCAAACACTAAAATGTTGCATGATCCAAATTTGTCAGTTTTAGAAGAAAGGCACTTCCTCCTTTTTTGAAAGCTTCTGAATTATTATGAGCTCCTTTCTGTAACAACTTTGCTTCTACAAGAAATATTCTGAATTACCAAAGAGTAGAAAACAAAGTAGCTAGAGAACAACCTTCTACGAGGTTTGTTTATAAAATTGAACTTTGCTTTCCTGTCCGGGGCTGTGACCAGACTTTTATTGCTAAACTGAGGTGTTTCATCAAAATAATGAGTAATACGGTGGGATACATGTGACCCAAAAGTGTATTTTGGGAATTGAAAGCTTGCCTATGTAGTCAAGGACCCTGAGACAGGAGCACTGTGAGTGTTATGTGTAGGTGATGCCATGTTAAAAGAAGCTGTATACTCATACATGCCATTTATTGCTATTTTTGGTCATTCCTTTTAAAATTGATTCATAGACATTAGAATGAGGCAAAAATGTGGTTTGTGTAAATAAATACATGTCACTATATAAATTCACTGGTTCACTCTCTAGGTTGCAACAGATTGTGAAAATTTCAGCATAGTTGGAAGATGCTGTTTACCAGATTATTTATTAGGTCTAATTCAGCTTTGTCCAAGGGTGAGAATTTGGCTTTAAATACACTTCATTTATTTAATAAAAGTCTCTGTTGAATTATTCTGATCCTACTTTTGTTGCTGTTTAAATACATTTCTGTTATTTTTTAACCTGATAGCTTTTCTAAATTTCTGCTATTTCACTCTCATCATTTTTTGAACTCAGAGGATTTTGTTTTTGGGGGGATGAGGTTTTGTAGAAATGTGCTTTGAAAGCATGCTGTGAGCAGTTTGCTCATGTCCTCCTTCAGAGCGTGGTGCTGCTGCCTGTTACACACCAGGCGGTTCACCTACAGGCAGACGCCAGAAACAAGAGCCCTGTTTCCTCTCCCTGCCCCATATGTTTCCACTCCATCCTTCATAGGAAATCTAGGCTGAAAAGTGACAGTACAATTCACTGGTTTGCCAGTATTTTAGTTGTTTTGTGCTTAGGTCTTGCTTCAGTTGAGTCAGACACCTGCTAAAGCAGTAAGCTGGCCCAACTCACCCCACAGCCAGCGAGCTAGTGGGCTGAATGTAAGTCATGAGGGACAGACCACCAGATAAGGTGTGACAGTAGTCTCAGCAACTGTTCTTTACTTTTGATTTTAGCTATGTCTGAGCCAAAGTCCACTGCTCCTTGGTGCTTGTGCCTGTAGCAGTAGGTGTGTGTTGTGCTGCTTTTGAGCTTGGTGTCTTCCCCACCCGTGCCTGAGTCGTCCCTCTTGGCAATCCAGGATGGGAGCAGTAGGAGAGCTTTGGCTTCAGCCGGTGTGACAATATTGTCCCCATCTGAATGCCAGAATCTGCAGCCATTTTTGTGAGGCCAGATCACCCCGCTGTAGCGCCACACCAGCAGGGGCTGGCCAGCACAGGAGGCAGAGCACACAGCCCCTGCTGGGCCACCCTGGGCGGCAAGGGGGGAATGTCCTTCTCACCGGGGATCCAAGCTCTGGGCGCCTGTCCTGTCTACAGTGTGTACTGTACTAGTTTGTATTTTCTTTCTGTGAAAGAAAATGTGTAAAATAGGACTGAAGAGATACACATGATCTTTCACAGACCTTTATTTAACTGAGGAACTTAATCCTGTGTAAATAGATAGCATTTGTGTAAAGCAATGCAAATATACAAATATTAATGTAATTGGAAGACACTTATTTGCCTGAAGGACCTTTTAATGATTTTATTGTTCTATTTGTTTTTTCCCCCTGTAATGAAGAAAAGTTTCTTTGAATACAATCTTCTGAAATCCTTGGGATATGTATTGTTCTATGTATGCTCTGCATATAAATTTACATATATTTTGGAATGTAAATACAGTGGCACTCTATGGGGGGGGATCAGAATCTAATAAAAATGACACTTAAAAAAGTGTTCATATGAATAAAAGAAGTGTTGTGGTTATATAGTAAAGAGAGCAAAAATGTCTATTAAATTAGATATCTGGAAATATGCATAATTTTTATCATCACTAGAAAAATATCTGGTGGAAGTCAGTGGGGGTAGTTGGCTACCATTGTCATTAGTTTGTGCATTACCAAAAGAGAGAGGTGACTAGAAATATAATACGGTAAATATTTTTAGAAGAAAAGAGCAAATCACTGTGCAGTTGCTTCGTTATCATTCAGAGCATGAGAGGCATATTAGTAATAACAAATGTTGTGCTGGGGGAGTAGATGCTTTAAAAGCTTTCTTCCTCTTCTGGAAACATCTTGAATGAAGAGCTTAGAATGAAATCCCTAGAAGAGAATAAACTGTTGTGTTTATTAAAAACATCCTATTTTTGGATTATTTGGAAGGGCACTAAAAATTTCCCAAGGGAAATATCTATGAGTTTCACAATCAACACTTAGAGCAAATTTTTTTTATAATGTCACAGAAATCCATTAAACCAAAAATACTTTGTATCAAACTTTCTAATCTGACCAAAGATTTAAACCCAACAGTGAACATAATGATAACGTTAAGAATGTGGTAGAGAAAAATCTACCCTGTACAGGCAGTGTGGCTCTAAGTTCAATGTTACTTTAATACTTAAATTTGTGAGAGTTTATTTCAGTAGAAAAGAATCAAATGTTGCATCTGAAAAACAAAATGCTTTCCTTAGAAGAAAGAAAATTAATATCCTGAATCTAGCCCTGTCCAAAGGGTTGGTCTCTCCTCTGCATCTCATGTTCATGCCACCTTCTATCACAACAAAAGTACTGCAAGTGCAATCAGAATAACACAACTAAGGAAGAGTCTGCAAGCGGAAGCTAAGGGGGGTTCTGTCTTTGCAATAGAAAACATGGGAAAACTCAGGGGCTTTTCACAGAAAAGGTAGGAATCAAGCAGAGGAGCAGGTCAGTGAATCCAGCATTTAACTTTTCTGGAGGATTCCTGCACCAACCATTGCTCATCTTTCGTTTAGTTTCTGATCTCTGGCCCCTCTCTGAACCTTCTCTTTCTGTCAATTTTTTTTCTCTCTGATAGTGCCAACTTCAAGGAAATTTCAAGATCATCTTCAAGAGTTTACTGTGTCAATTGCCAGCTATTTAGAGCTAGCCTACAAAAAGCACTACTTTTGCTGTTATAAATATGTTACCTGATTATAACAGTGCCTGAAGAACCAGTCCCCCCACCCCCAACCATAACTGTTACTAACTGGAATGTCATACAGCTGAGCCATATCAGTTTTTGGAATGTCCAGAAAATTATTCATATCCTTTTTTAAAAAAACTTCAGTGAAATTTAATGATTATGAACTTGAAAAAAGTACAATTTTGTTCCACACTTCTCTCATCTTCAAAGTCATATTTGTAAGACACGTCACAAGTTTTTTTCCAGTATCTTTACAGTGGACGTATCTTACACACATATTATGAGCTCATAAGCCTGAAAAGCCAAATTTAGTTTATAAATTCAGTATGCTCCACCCGTCTGCTAGTGAATAAATAGAAAAGAATATCCAATTCAGGAATGCATTAGACATACCACATATCCATTTTACTCATCCCAGGGAGGATATATACAATATAAAATATTTATCTGGATTGGTTTCACATAATACCATCACTTTCTTGGTGTTGTGTTTTTGATATCTTGTGTATATAACATCAGCAGAGGAGCTCTGCCTATCATGTAGACAAGAAATTAACATGGCTTTCTTCAAACAAAATACACTTATTCTGCAGGTCTTTCTGGTTCCAATTGTGATTGAACAGCATTCTGCTATAGGTTTCCTGTGTTATATCACTTCAAGCTAACATTTCATCACCTCTGACAGTTCTTTCTAGCAAACACAGATCATTCCCATGATGAGGAATGAGAGCAGAAAAGCAAAATAATCTGTCCTTTCTCAGCATCAGATGTGCTCTCTTCCTACTGTCCAGCTGACATCCATAACCCAAAGCCCAGCTTGAACAGGTATCACATGGCAAGAGATAGGCCAGTCTGACCTGAAGTTTGTGGTCAGACTTTTTTTTTGCAAACATGCACAAATCATGCTACATTTTTAGCAGCAATATTTTTTCATTTTTTTCAAATGACCTCTGTGATGCTCCTTGTATGGTCCCTCTCTAGACTCTTCATCTTTGTAGCCCTCATTTAGATGCTCTCTAATATCCTCTTTATCCTATCCTATCTAATGTCCTTCTTATACTGTGGCACCCAAAACTGGACACAATATTCAAGGTGAGGCTGCCCCAGCTCAGAGCAGAGCAGGACAATCCCCTCCCTTTTCCAGCTGGTGATGCTGTGCCTGATGCACCCTAGGACAGGGCTGGCCCTCCTGGCTGCCAGGGCTCTGCTGGCTCAGGTTCAGCTTGCCATCGGCCAGGATCCTCCAGATCCATTTCTGCGGAGCTCCTCTCCAGCCTCTCATTTCCCAGTCTGTTTGTACATCCAGGATTGCCCCATCCCAGGTGCAGAACCCAGCACTTGCCCTTGTTAAATTTCATATGGCTGCTGATTGGCCAGCCCTCTCATTTGTTTAGATTTCACTGCAGGGACCCCCTGCCTTTGAGGAAGTCAAGAGCTCCTCCAAACTTTGTTTCATCAGCAAACTTAGCATACCTTTGAGTCCTGTGTCTAGTAAGACAGTGAAGACAGCGTTGGAAGGCATTTCTTTCTCAAGGGACATAGACCTTCCCAGGCATCTGCAAGTGACCTGCACACACTACCTTCCTTCCCCTTTCTATACCAGCCTGGATTAGCTGCCATGGCAGCACATTCAAGTGGTTCTATGTAACTGCTGAAAGCAAACACACACTCAGATTGGTAAACAATTACCTGGCAGAACTCTGTTATGATTACATGGTGTGATCTGGCTCTGATCAGGCCCTCCCCACCCTAAGCAGACAATCTCTCAGGCACCTCCCCCTTCTGGCCTTGGCTCGACTCTTGGACTTGTTGAGGCGCAAGTCAGAATCATTCCCCCTGGGATTATCTACTCATGATTTTTTGCCACATTCTGGTCACTTCTCTGCATTGACAGCTTTATAGTTAAATAAGGTATGACTCTGTGCAATATCTAATAACTCTAGGAAGGAAAAAGGGTTTTCCTTCCACTCTTTGGGACAGCAGGACAAATGCACCAACTTCTGCATTCTTTCTATGGAAGAAATCTCAGGCAAAGGGACAACAGCAGGGTTATGTGCCAGGCTTAAATAAGGGCTATGTCCCATCCACTTGTCTCCTCATGCTGCCAAGTCCTTGGTAAAGCACTCCATTAGTACACAAATGTGTGTCCTCCGAGAATAAGGAAGTTTGGGAAGGCAGTGTTGTTGGTAACTTGGTGTGTGGACCATGACTGAGTAGTTAGGGTCATATGGTCCATAGTTCAAGAATTGTACCATCTGCAGGGCAGGCAGGTAACTTGAAATCAGGAAAGTCTCTCTGCTGTCATGAAAGGAGACATTATGTGTGGTTAAAAGGAGCAGAATACCTGGACAGGAGAAGGTGAACTTGATTAGTATAGCTGCTCATGGCAATTGAGCCACTTGAAAGTGAGAAAACACTCAAACACCCTGTGCAGACATCCTGTACTGGCTTGCTGACTTGGCTGTAGGTGTATCCTTTAAAGTGGTAAAATGTGAAAGTATGTTCCTCAGTTTTTCTGCAGAGAGGAAGTCCAACCCTTGTCCAGGCACAGCACTAGCTAACAAAGGCTCCTGGCCATGGCAAGGCTTTGTCATGCTTTTTTCAGGCTTTTTTTGCTGTCCTTCAGGCTCAGGGTAGAGCCTGAAGGACAGCAAAAAAAGAGATCAAGATTATATAAAGCACACTGGGATGATCACAGTAGATATCTTTTGGGAAAATACCAAATAGCAAAGTTTGGCAAGACGGAGTGCATGTGTTGGCTATAGTTTGCCGGGGACAAATTCTCTGCACACTTTCAGGGCAGGAACACTGAAGGAGCTTGGTGTACCAGTCTGAAAGAGGCATGAAATAAAGGGTGGATCAGCATGGAGGTGTTTCAGTCATACTCTGTTTTACAAAGTGCAGGTAATGGCATCAAAGAATGACCAAGTGCTGAATTTTGCTTCAGTAATTCAAAACCATGTTACTTTTCATGCCCTGTGTATGCTAATAAAGTAAAAACTTGTACTTGCTTTTTATGTGTGACTAAAATTCCACCTAAACATGAAATGACGTCAATTGCAGCATTACATTTTCTCCTTCCTCAAAGAAAACAATATAAGTATAGCTTCAGTGGGGAAGAGGAACAGAGGGGGCTCCACCTATACCTACCTCCTTTCCCATAGGGATGCCTATGCTCATTGGCTGGGACCTGAATACTTGGCTATACTGAGTGCTTCTGCAGGAAATTCAGAAGGCAAGCTCATTTTTGTGGTCAAACTTGCAGTACTATAGAGTAATCTTGCAATTGAATGTATTTGTCACTGGCTCTATCATTTATATTTCATGTATTCACGTGAGCTGCTGCAGAGAGTATATCAGCAGCAATACAGTAAGAACCTGCATTTCTCTTGCTCAATAAACTACACTATTTTGCACCTGGATGTGAGAGATATTGAATGTGACTGGACTTCTAGTCCAGCTGTGAAATTCCTTTGGGCACAACGTGGTTTGGAGTGCATTACATTATTTGTGAATCTATTATCCTGGTAGTTCTTATTAAACATGACCACAACCCAGTGATGCCCAGCCACTCTGACCAGCTGGAATGCAAGGGGGTTTATTTTCTATAAAATTTTCCTCCTTCTAGCACAAAAGAAAAGTTATCCTTACTCTTAACACAAGAATGTCTGCAGCAGCAGAGTTTACTGAACCTTGCACAGTATAAAAGCTTGTATTTGTAGACAGCAAAAATCTGTGGGTTAGTTCATGGTGCTCCTTCCAAAATATGGGATGGACACCACTGTGGGCTTTGCCAAGGCCAGGGCACTGGACTGAGTCTGGCAAATGATATCTGCATCTGTGTGCTGTTAAAAGAGATAGAATGGGTATAGCCAGAGTAATCAGTTTAATTAAATGCTTTATATCTATAATTTGTCTGATTTTAGAGCATATTAAATTGAAATTAAACTTCCAATGCATTATTACAGGAACATATTCTCTTTCCTTTATGTCCCATTACAGCTATGGTTAATATATTCAAAAGTATACATTACACTGTCACAATAATGAACAAAGCTAAATGAATATAAATATCTGCAATGAAATACAATGAAGTCCTGTGGTGCCATGGTAATGTTAGTCATTTTTGCATGAATAAATTGAAGTAGAGTGTGAAACTCCGTAACTCTGCTGTGAAACAAAGTCTCCAGCTGGCATGGACTGTCGAGTCTTTGCAGGACTAGTCTGTTGTAAATATTTATTGCCACTATTTTAATGCTTAGTCACAAAATAAACCTTTTATTTTTCTGGGTGATTGCCTATCTGCACTGTGTTCCATTTCCGTTCTTTTTTGGAAATGAAAGATACGATTCTGACAGTAAGAACTTTGGGTATAAAAATCAACAGAGAAACACTTGCTCTGGTCTCCTGCAACAACTGATTCAGCACTTGTGGCTGATTGCTGAGAATCTTTTGACATTGAATTGTATTGGCCACATTCATTGACTTTTTAAGACCAGGGAACAGTATTATTGGTTTCAGCTCCTTTCATAGCAGAGACACCACATCAAATGAATTGATTACTAAAATAAAAAACATCAGCAACCTGTAATCACTATTCTCTTGATTACTTGAGAATTCTCTTAATTACTAGACTAAGGGGTCCTTTACTATACAGGTCTTCTCCAGTGCAAACAAATAGAGAGCATAAAGAAGACAGCTCTTATTCTGATGGAGAAGGAAAACATACAGGGTAAGACAGGTTTTCAAAATTTTGTCCAAGCTTGCAATGCATTTCCAAAGCCTTTGTGATTTAGAACGCAAATTCTGAACAGGTATATAGATTTTCTAGTACTTTCATTACAACCATGAGTTCAGATGTGCTAGCAATGTTATTATACTGATGTGTATTTGTAAAACTGGAGAATCATGCAGGAAGGGATGTCTAGACCTTGTCTGGAACAATGTCCTGCTTAAAGCAGGGTCAGCTAGAGTGGATAATTGAGGGTTGTTCCTGCCTGTACAAAGATTACCTTACACCAGTGCGCTTGAAAAAACTTGTATTCAGACATTATTTGCCATGAACCTTGATCCTTTTTCTAAGTCACCTCTTGCCAGGTAAGGAAGTCCTGATTAAAAAAGAAGAATGATTTAGGTCTGTTGACCTTTCAGATGCAATCCTCACATCTTTCTGACAGATTCCCAGGGCATGTTAAAATGACATAAAGTATCTCCAGTGCATTTCTGAATGTGCTATTAAGGACACCTTTGGCATGAAGGAATCCTGAGATGCCCCAAAGGCAACTTTGTACCTCCCTTTGCTATCCCCACCACGGGGACTTGTCAAGATTACTTTGGGGATGGGAGAGTAAACCAGGAGTGTCATTCACTCCATGATCTGTTGTAAGATCTGTAGTTTTTCTGCTTTTGTGGAATGTGCAGGAGCTTGTTTGACCTCAGGTAGCTTCTGGAAGAAGGGGAAGCCATTGGTTGCTGCCTTCCAGGGGGTGCCTGGAACAAGGCCGGAAAGTCTCCCTAGCCATGTCAATTGTGCACCTTGAGATCCCCTTCAATCCAGGCTTAGTAGACTGAAGAATTCAACATGACAAATAGTGCTGTGACGGTAGGTCATGGACAGAGCCCTACTGCCAGGCCATGGGGCTGTACAAAAAAATTCTTTGAACTTAAAAATACCCACTTGCCTGAATTCGAAGTGAAATGCTCTCTAAAGCAGCAACTGAGCATTTTGTACTGATAGGAGGCTTTAACAATTCTTGGATAAAAGCCATAAGTAGGAGCAAAAAAGGTCACATTTCTACATTATGGCTGAAAAGTCTTCATTCAAAAGGAATATACACCTTCTTCTAGGAATTTGGAGACAGCAGAAAATGTTTCTTAGTATTTACCTGGCAGACTATGAGGAGGAGATAGTAAGTTCCCGTGCTAACCATGGTTTTGACAAATAAAGGGACATTGTCCTACTTAGAGTTCAAATAAAGTTTCAGTTAAGTGTTTTGCTCTTCTTTGTGTACTTCTGTGCTGCTGTCTTTGGCAGGTTATGCTTGAGCCAGTTTTTTTTTCTTCTTTTTTGAGACATTCACTATTTCTATTTTTGAAAATAAAGTTGTGAAAACTGTGTCAATGTCAAATACTGGGTAAAACCTGCTAGAAGTGACAGTATCAGAATGTGGTTTTACAGGCTTATATAATATTTGGAGGTGATAAAAAAAGAATAAAAATTCCTTTTGTGATATGTTTATACTTTTTAAATGTAAGTTTTCTTTGTTCAGCATAGATCCTTGAAGGACTTCAGCAATCCTACTAAAAATCTGATTTTTATTAGCATTTTAGAAGAAATACTTGCTGAAAAATCTTTAAAATTAGTTTGGAGAACTTTGGAACATAGCTTTACTTTACTCATCCACAGTAATGTCTGATCTTTTAAAATGAAATGATAATTCAGCCCAAATTGACTAAATGTAATGACAGGGATGGTCTTGTGGTCATTTGCAAGCTGATGTCTTATGGTACTGTTAAGATACTTAACATGTAGCTTTAAGTCATTACTCCTTTCTAATATATGGATTGATCCATGAGTTTAATAGTTCTGGCCTTAAGACCTGGATTTGAAAATCAGTGGGTTTTGGTCTATGTTGCAGTCAGTCCAACTACTGTTTCTATTTTCAGAAAAATGGAAGTTTAATTTACAGCAAAAGCGGGTTTCTTTACATTACTTTTTGCTGGCTTTCCCTAGTACCACTTCTGCAATTTCTGCTGACTCTGCCAACATATTCAAGTGCAAGAGCAGCAAGCAGTCACAGGACCCTCAGTGTATGGGGATGAACTTAGGAAACCTGCACAATCAAGCAGTTCTTCACATTGCATTTCTGTTACCTGTCCACTAATTTATTTCCAAAATGCACTATATGTAAAAATGCCCTTACTATTTTCAGGGTATATCAAAAGTGACATCAACTCACTTAAAAATCTTAAGTGTGGGGAGAAGCAAGAGATTTTGAACATCTGAACTACTTCACTTTAAGTTCTCAGTGACAGGAAATATTCTTATAAATTAAGCTTTGTCTTATCACTGAGTAATTTACAATGCTACTTGTGCCACTATCAGAATGGCTTACTGACCAGAATAATGCACCATTTTGAGTCCTGAGGAAGTGCTAGTGAGTTTTTGCAGCAATTCCCAGGCTGGCTGTGTCTAGATCTGGGCTTACACTTTTTAATGCCAGGCCTGGACCTAATTCTTCAGCCTCAGGGAGTATGTATTGGAGAATTTTAATTAGAAAATAGGGAAGAAATTTTAAAAGCTTGCATTTCAAAGAAATAAAATGACTGCATATCTGTATCAAGGTAGAGCTCTATTTGTAGTATGAAGAGTCAAGGAATCTGAACGAGAAGAAATGGAGAATGCTCAGTAAGATCATAGAATAGAAATAAACAAATAGTCTGAACTGAATTAAATGACAGATATTTAGATTAAAATGTAAAAGACTGTAAGATCAGTATATACATTACTGAAATGCCCTAAGATCATCGTGCTTCAAAACACACCACAGATTTACATTCTTCTGGAAGATTTATTAAAAATGCATTTAAAAAAGAAGAATTCAGCAGATTACTATGGTTTCTTTTGAAAACTAACAAGAACCAAGGAGAAACCTTGTCCGACACAGGAGAACATATAGCAAACACTTCACAGAATCACAGAATATTCTGAGTTGGAAGGGACACACAGTGATTATCAAGTCCAACTCTCAGCCCTGCACAAGACACCCCAAGAGCTAAACCCTGAGCCTGAGAGCATTGTCCAACACTTCTTGAACCCTGCCAGTCTGGAGCTGTGACCCCTTCCCTGGGGAGCCTCTTCCAGTGCCCAGCCACCCTCTGGATGAAGAATCTTTTGCTAATGTCCAGCCTAAACCTCTCCTTACACAGCTTCAGGCCATTCCCTTGTGTCCTGTCACTGTCACCACAGAGACAAGATCAATGCCTGCTCCTCCTCTTCCCCTCAGAGGAAGTTGTAACTGCAGGGAGGTCTCCCCTCAGTCTCCTTTTCTCCAGACTGATCAAGTACCCCCAGCTGCTCCCCATACATCTTCCCTTTCAGGCCCTTCACCATCTTCACTGCTCTCCTTTGGACAGTCTCTAACAGCTTAATGTCTTTTTTATATTGTAGTGACCAAAACTGCACACAATATTCAAGGTGAGGCTGCACCACTGCATAGCAGAGTGGAACAACGTCTCCCTTGACTGGCTTGACAGATTACATGTATTTAAATGATGGATAAACTAGAATATTAGTAACTTCACTTCTCAAGTTACTGTTGAATGTTGTAACTTCAGAAGTTAAAATAATTTGTGGTGATTTTCTTATTGATTTCCTCAGAAGCATGATTGTTATATTAGGTACACAATTTTTCCAAGATTTCTGAAAACTGCAATAGGGGAACATTCTCACATCAACTATAAGAGCAAATAAAAGGAAATATAGAAACCACTCAAACAAAACAAAACAAAAAAACCCCAACAAAACAAACAAACCAAAAAGAATATTAACCAATGGTAAATCCATATGCCAGGAAATAAATTTTCCTATAATCTCCCAAAGACAAGCATTTCTAAATTTCATAAAATCATATAATAATTTGGGTTGAAGAGGACCTTTGAAGGTCCTTTCAGACTTATCTGGTCCAAAACTGGAGTTCAATTCAACCTGACCTTGAAGGTTTCCAGGGATGAGACATCCAACACGACTCTGGGCAGCCTGTTCCAGTGTTTTACCACCTTCATTGTAAATATTTCTTCCTTGTATCTACTCTGAATCTAGCCTCTTTTGGTTTAAAATCATTACCTCTTGTCCTATCAGAACAGACCCTGCTAAGAAGTATGTCTTCAATTTTTTGAAAATTACATCCGAACTACTGCAAATTATTTTAGGGTAAATTAATTACTAGCTTTTCTTTATTCAGATAGTCCATTTCAAATTGTTAAATAAATTCACAGTGCAATCTGTAGTTCATAGCTACCAAATTGAGATTAGATCACATCACAAGTTAGGCATCTTCCTTGGTTTAAAAAATGGAACCAGAAATTACAAATTTTTGCATTTTAGAGGTCTCTATGTATTATTTAATATAGACTTCATATACAAATAGAAACTTAAAACATTTTTTACATATGGCATATCCTAATAAAGCCACTTTATCTACCTTCTAAATCATTAAGTGTCTATCTGGGATTGAAGTGCATGTCAGAAAAAGAAAAGTTCAGAAAAATAATGACAGATGTTATTTCTTTTAATGTAATTTTCTCTTACCCATGGGGGTAAGCTGTGGCCCTAAAGACACCGAAATATATGCACTACATATTCAAAATTCACGTGTTGAGCTTGGCTCAAAAGACTAGCCAACATGTAGAAAGATAACACTTAGGGATGTTCAGACCAATTATCCTAAAGGAAAACAATGATAGCAAGAGTATTATGCATTTTTCAAATAGTTTCTAGGCCTTTTACAGATCTGGAATTATGAAGCCTAACAATAACCTGAGAGATTGCACTGCAATTTGTTTGCGGAGGTGAGCTGGGAACCTAAGTTGTAAAAATGAAGAAGTATTTATAGTAAAAGGCAGAAGTACCTATAGATTAGGTGTACAGCTTATAAGTTTAAGGCAACTGGTGCTAAGAATGGGATTCAAAACCAGGCTAGATGCTTAGGCTCCCTTTAGCAATTCAGGGAGCTTTGCTATTCACAGCACCATCTGGTGAATGGAAAGTGATGTAAAGATGCCAAAGGAAGTTTGGGAAGCCACATTGGAGGTGGCTGTGCCTCTTAGTTCAAAGGGCTGAGTGCTGTGAAAAGTCACCTAGGAGAACAGAGAAGTGGCTATGTTCAATGTGGTCTTCGCCTTTCCTCTTCAGATGGTGAAAATTCAAACTTCTTTTATTACCATGGAAAGACCAACCATTGAAAGGAGGAAAGTGTTTCCAATAAAGCTGTGCCACTGAGCAGAATGGAAGGAAAGAGTCACATGATTACTAAGGGAGTAAAGAGCCTGACACTGTACTTGGAACGCTAGCTGGACTGGAGGACGCTGAAACGCTGGTCTTCCTATCCATCCTATGATAGACAGTTGCTAGACAAAAATCAAAGGACTGACATAGTTTACAGCACTGGAAGAGAGGGCCAGGATTCCTTACTCCTGAGGAAATTCCCTGGCCAATACAGATCACAGAGTGATCTGACAACAGTGGGTTGGGAGGGGTTTTTGCATGTGTTTGTGTCCTGCTTTTTATATGTACTCATATTTTCTGAATCTGGCCCTAAGCGATTTGTCAATTCCACAAAGCAATTTAATGGCAAAACTAATACGTGCTTCTATTCCATGAGCAGAAACTGTAACTTCTGCACTCTTGGAAGGAATTTTAAAAGCCTGAGGCAGATTCAGCAATTTGTGTGATGTACAAAGGTGCAAATGCCAGAGAATCTAGTTACCTCTCCTCGTGGAGAAAGGATTTTTGACAGTGGAAAAAGAGTTGTGTTTTTCTGTTGTTGGCCACAATGGATTGCACACCCCAATGTAAGGTGGGGAGACCTTGCAAAAGGTCCTGGGAAAGAGCTCTTCTTCTATCTGTATTCTAGGTGTATGTTTGGCTCAGCTCTGCTGGGGATTATTTGCCACACACTGTTTGCATCTTATTATATTAATAAATCATATATGTGCATCATGGGAGAAATTTGGATCGTAGTGGAGATTGGCAAGCATCCCATTGACTAAACAGCAGACATAGTTGAACCCAGTTGAGACTAAGGACACTAATGGATTCCTGTAGGATATTTCTCAGCAAAAATGGTCTGCCCTGCTGCGGGCTAGCTCTTGGAACAAAGCAACCATTAGCTGTCCCAAGGACTCTTTAAGTCCTTCAGGTAATGCATTTCACTTGAAATAGAAATAAACTGCTACTTTTATTTTTTCAGACAAAGCTAAAATGATACTTCTAGAAAAGTGAGAATAAATGTTCTTTTTTAAAGCAAAGAGCAAAACCAACCAGTCAGTTTTCTGAATGCAATCTGTGTGATTAATGTGTCTTGAAATACAGACATTTCTATAAAATATTAATCAGTTCACTTCTGGACTGTATTAAATTACATTTAGCAATTCTGAAATTCCATATACTTTATGAGAAAATAATATTTATTAAAATTTTTCATCCCATAAACCACTTCCTGCATAATTTTACTCTTTTTGTTAAAAAATCTGATTTGTTTGCCAGGCAAAATAGAAGTTCAAGGAGCATCCTAGGAGAAGAGATCACTTTTGTGAGCAGGAATTCAAGGAACATACTTACTTTACCTTATAGCTATAGTGCACAAAATTTCAGACTGTTGAAGAGAAACTGATTTTTTAAAAAAATTTGCTTTTTAAAGGATATTAATCATCGTAGCTTCTCTAATTTAAATTATTTACATAGGAAAGTCTATATTAAAGTTATGAATACAGTTTAAACGCTTGATGTATCCCATAGCATCCAGAATTATTGAAATGAGTTTCATTTTCTCTTTTACTAAAAGGAAAAATTCCCTTAATTGCAAAAGTAATGTGGTGCCATATTAGTTGTTTGATATAATAAGGAGTATAGTTCACAAATACATCTATCACTTGACATGATTGTTTTCCTTTCAGTCTTATTAAGATGAAACTTGGTAAAGAAGGATTAGATTATCTGAAAACAAAATGGCAATAATGATACCTAATGTTTAGTAAATGCCGTATTTTCTCTCATTCCTGTTTTCAGAGATAGGGAGGACTGCCACAACTCTTTCATGTGCACAACAGATTCACTGTCAGACAAGGAAGAAGTTGGCAGGTTCATGAATACACTAAAGGAGGAGAGCAGCTGTTCAGCAACAAAACCTTCCTAGCAGAGCCTTTCAGCCAGTTGCTGGACCATTTGATGTGGTGCTTGTGAGAGTGGGTGCACGCACATATAACTGGAAAGGCAGGAACACAGGAAAAAAGGCTTACAGTGGAAGCACTGCTTGTCATTTTAGCTAGGTAAATATGTAACTTTTGTAAGTGATAAGTATTTTAGGATTTTACATATGAAAGAACTCCTTTCATGCTTTTCAGACACCAGATGAAAAAAATGTCTGTGTTGTTGTTTATTGGTTCCCATAAATGCATATGTACTTAAGTTGTTTCTACTCTGTAGAGTAGTAGTCTTGACTGCAGCGTGTAAAATCTACAGATGGAGAATGGGAAGAATAGGCCTGTTATCCTGAATTGATACCAGAAAAGGGCAAAAGGAGAGAACTGCGTATCTATTCAAGGCAATTATCATCTATTATGAAGACATGGCTGTTCTGCATTCTTCACGCAGGCTAAAGAGCCATGTACACTTTTGATGAAAAAATAGAACACATGTGTGGGAACAATAGGTTTCTAGAGGATATATTCCGTAATTGTATTTCTTCACTGTTGTCAAGTTCCAAAGCACATTCTTCACACCAAGGATTTAAATTCAAAGGTTTTGCATTTTTTTCTTCAAAATTTGGGCAGAAATTACCTTAATAAAAGAGATGTGTACACCATAATGTCAAAAATTCTATTACATGAATAAATTTTGATTTGCATTTAAATGTACTCATATGAATCCATTAACTCATCTCACAATGACAACAAAAGATCTTTTTCCTGTTTATTGTAGGTGGATAATAACTTGGGCTTTTATTTGGCAACACCTTTTAAGACATGTTTGCTTGACTGACTATTTTCATGCATATGTGTTTTAATGTAGCATGTAAAGTATTTGTCATAGGCATATAAAACCCATTTCAGAGTCATAGCTTAGAATCCAAGTTTCAGAAGTAAATATTTACTGTTTTATTAACTTACTATGAGCTCAGTCTGAACTCTTCTAATGTGTCTCACCTGACTGAATGCTGGATTCATAACACTGGGCAAAAGAATATAGCTCTGTATCTGTTGAAGGCAATTAGCACCTATTAGGAAAATAATGGCTGTTCTGTGTTCTTTACAATGAAAAAAAATAGAAGAGCCACATAAAATTTTGGTGAAAAAACTCAAACACATATGCACAAATAGTAATTTCCAAAAGAGGAATTTCTTTGCCTTTGCCCAGAATTCTGTCTCTCCAACCTTTGAGGCAAAATTCAGCGGCTCTTTCCAGCATACTTTTTTCCTAGCTCTCCCTTTACATGTGGGAAAGGAAGACACAAGTACATACAGTCCTATGATAGTAATTTGTCTTGGAACTATTGCAAGCTTGGTAGTTGGTGAATATTCTTTCTGTGCATTAGATTAGCTATTTACGATAACGTCTATAAAAGTAAATAATTATTTATTTATAAATAAATAATTATAAATAATAAATAATTATAATTATAAATAATTATAATTTCTATGTAAGTAAAATACCTTTACAAGGATAGTTGCAATAGTAGAAATCAGTATGATCAGTGGTGTTCAGTTCAGTATGTTCAGCATGATCAATGGTGTGATCACTTTGTAATTGTAATCTGTTCCTAAAATGAATGTCTTTCCTGCTCCTTCCCTTGGCATTTGTTGCCTTTAAATCTCCTCTGATGTTTGCAATTTGGAGGAATCCTTGTGATATTAAAAAATTACAGTCTCTGACAACATTTTATTACAGAAGGAAAGGTGCTTGCCCTATAAGAAAGACTACTTTAAAACACAATGCTTAGTAGGGTTTCTTTAGAGATGTTTTAGCATATTTTTCTCATAATATCTAAACTGTTACTATCTGATAGTACAATAACTTGGTTATTGAAATCACCTTGTTATGTTCAGAATTTGACCAGAAATATTGTAGTCAAAAGAAGCAATGTATTATTCATGCTTAGTTAGGTCAGCTGAACACATTTCAGCCTCACCGTGTTTGCAATCATCTTGACTAGTGTCATAATATTTTCCATCACCTCTCCCGAGGCACATTTAGCACCTTTTTTTTCCCCCCTTTTTAGAAAAAGAAATTCTCAATTATAGCTGTAAAGCAAACAGGCAACTGAAATCCACCCATTTCCTAAAGCTCTATTATCCCTGAGGCATCTGAAACAAAAACATATCAATACTAATTACTTAGCAGAAAGCAATCAAGAAAACCTTCTCACTCTCAAATCTCTCTTCTCCCTGTACTCCTATAACCAATGTGCCTCTGAATGGGAAAGCCTGAGCTGTCTGAAAGCACACAGAGAGACATGGTGATAGCAAAAGCAAGCCTTCTTTATGACCTTGACCCCACGAGTCTTTTCTGGTATCTTCTTCTCACAGCCCTCTCCTGGTTCACCTGTGATAAGTGTAATCTTTTCTCAGCAGCTCCCAGTGCTTCAACTCACTGATTTCAACAAGCAAGCAAGCCACAGAAGAGGTGTTGTTCATACAAATCTATCCCTTCCCTTCATCACACTGATGCCAGTACTGAAATGAGGTATCTTCAATAAGTCCATGGGAATTGGTACCCACCCCAGAGTACCCTCTGTGGGCTGCTCAGGATGCTGGGCAGGCTGCCTGAGGGCTCCAGCAAAGGCTGCAGGGTGCTGCGGGTGCTTGCTGCTCTGCTGTGGCCAAGGCTTCCCTAAGGCTGGGCTAGAGCAGCCAGGGGCTGGGGACAGGAGGGAAAAGGGGCTCATTATAAGTAAAACAACAAACTGAAACAATCCTCTATTTCCTTCTCTATGTTCTCGATGTTGAGCTAGGCAATCACTCCTCAATATCTAGGTTTCATTAGTAAGTATATATATAAATATATATATAAGCATAGAGCGCACACACACACACACACACACCACACACACACACACACACACACATATATTTATATATGTAAGTGCTAAACCTACTCTGGAAGTTTTGGGGGCTTTTTTCCCCTTTATTTTCCTGAACTAAGGAATACATGTAAGGTGTCTGGCTAATTTTTTTTCTCCAGTTAATTTTTAAAAGAAGAATTATGGATTCCATATTTTTTCTCAATCTCCCTCTCATACTTTGTTAGATCTTTCTGCACTCATTTGGGATTTTCCAGTCCCTGGAAGTCATTGGGTTCATACCAGCAGAGTGGAACATAGCAAGGCTTAGAAAAAAGCAGGCCTTCATAGCACAAATACTGAATGTGTGAATTATGTGAATGCTTGATTTTGCATAAGCCAGGTTCATTGCAATCACTGATCATGCTCTTGATGTTTATTTTGAAATGGTAGATGATCCAAATTAATAAAAAATGGTGATGAATGTAGTATTTAATTTTAAAAATTAATGAAATATTTATTTAAGAAAACACAACCCCAAAACCCAAACCCCCAAACTAGAACAAGGGTGGAGAGGGAGAAAGGTAAAAAAATGTGAGTTTTCTACCAGCTCTGTGTTTTGTCACATGTACTGATCAGAAAACTAGTAATGCTGGTGAGCTTTCCCCTCAATGCCATGGAATTATGCAGAGATGTGGGTCTCTTAGAAAGAAAATGCATTTATCTAAATAATTCCTATTAGAGACCAAACAGGCACCCCTTAATAATTTTGATATGATGGTGTGAGTATTTATGCTTCTATTTTGCCCTCTCTTTCTTTATACAAATGTTTTTACATGGAGCACGATGAATTAACATGAGCATAGACAGTAGAACAATTTCAAAGTGTGTGAAGATTTTCTCCCAAAGAAGGTGCTGTAACACTGATTCTTAAACTTTATGCAAAACAGTGCCTTTCCCTTGAAATGAGGCAGACCTGGCAGTTCTCCTGTTTAATGAGGGATGTTGGGGAAGAGGTCTGAAAAGCAGCTTGTAGTAAAATAATATGTGCAGATTTCATGTTCTGCAACCACCAACAGCACATTGATTTTTGGTTCAGTACACTGGTAAGATTGCTTGTTCTGCACTTCCAAGAGCTGCAATGAAAGCAGTGATAGAGGACTGAGGGCAATTAAGAAAATGCTGTACCCATGAGAAGTATGTGCATTGCTCATCTGATTTGTGGTTTGAAATCCACCAGTTCCAGAAGCATGAGGAGATATGCATTTGCTTTCCATCTGGCTTCAGATCACCAGAATCAGAGGAAATTGATGTGCAGGCTACTAGAGATATACCAAGTGCTTACTTTATTTGTGTTTATAATCAGCCCTTGAAGTATGAGGCTATTTCTAAGGGGAAATCTGCTACAGGAAAAGGCTCCAGTAACAATAGCCATTATAAATAACAAATGCTGCAAATCATTAATGACTTTCCTCTGAGTTTCTGAAGGTTTACTAAAATGTTTCTTTGAACTGCCTTTCTGTATAATTTACAAAACACTAACCTACTTGAATTATTAATAGGTTTTCATTATTATAGTTTATTTTTATGCCTTCTCTGAGTTACTGTGCTCTCTATATTCTACTCAGTCATTGAAAGGGCTTTTTGAAAGATTTCTTCTGATGAATATTCACAAATATTTCTGAACAATTTTCATAAAATTTTATATTAAAATACCTTGATGGAGTTGCTTTAATTTATCTTACTACTTCATTAGTGATATAAAATCTTTAAGTAGCCCTAGAAATGTAAATATTATTCTCTCATAAGGGCATAAAACTACATGTTTTCTTATGAATTTGCAATTTTGTCACCACTTTCCCTTTGAAACTTTATGAACCTTGCATGTCTTTTTAATATACATCTGACATGTTCTATGGGTATATCTCTACCCAATGGTTTATATTAAACTGCAAAATTATAAATTTCATAGAGTCTAGGAAAAACATTGTGTCACTAATCTGCTTAGAACCCTGCTTGTTGGTTCATTGGACATAATTATTGACTTTTTGTAGCTTTATGCAAAATCAAGGGGTTTAATAAGCTCTGCAATACCATAGCAAGATGTCTACTGCAGCCTGACGGAACTTTTGTATGCTTCCTGGAATGCCACAAGCAAAGTGAGTTTCTGCACAGCAGTTTCCTCTGATGATGGTGATCTGATGTGAGGAAATCTATATGAAAATCAATTTCTGGCTTCACAGTCTTCCTGTGTTATATTAATTTTTGGAGGACTATTTAGGATCAGAGGAAGACAAATTAGATGATCTAATTCTGCCTGAAAACCTGTTTTTTTCTTTTGACAAGGAGTGCTTTTGGAGTTGGTGGTGTGTCTTACCAGGGTAACATCAGAGGAAACCACTGGTGCCTATTGCCTTTTGTCTGGCTGCTGTGCATCCTTGTGAAGAGGGTCCCTCCACACTGTTTCCAACTGAGGCACTTCTCTCTGGCCTTGCACACTTCAGGGTTGAGCTTGCTGGGAAGAACTTCCTGCTATTCCCAAGCCTATTCACCTTGCTGAGCTTTTTTTTAAACTAAAATCAGGATCAAAGTAATTTCTACAATCAATTCCTACATGAGAGATCTCTTACATGATGGAGCTTTACCAAAATTCTCTAACATTAACTGTTTATGGTAATAAATACCTAAGCAGAGTTTCAGAAAGATACGGATTTCCTTTAAATTTACGTTAAGCTAAGAAACCTCAAAAGTTTTTTTTTGTCGTATGAATTTAAGCTTTTGAATCTGGTAAAGTGAAATAGGACTTTAACGCTCCAAGGTACCTATTTTCAACAACCTCCCCCCTCAAACAACTCAAAATCAGGTAATTCAAATTAAAATTAAGTTCTGGTTTTATGCTTGTTTAGCTTGTTTTTCTGTCCTTTCTTTATTTTTTAAAACTAGCATGTGACTGCAAAAAGTCTTGAGCAAATGCCGCAATGTCAAATAATTTTACATTTTTTTTAATGTGGACCTACCTAAGGTGAGTATTTCTACAAATATTCTTGTGTAATGCAATGTCCATGCTAGGCTGTTCAGTCATATTTAACACAAAATGGTTTAGCTAGTTAGAATTTTCTCAAAAATTCAAGTTTACAGGCAATGTGCCTTTAGAAAGGATCTGACGTTGTAAATCTTTTAATTTCCTAATTTTCAGATGTAAAACCTAAAGATGTGCATACAGTATGTAAAATTGCACAGAATGAACCATATTGTTATTAAATATTATGATTACAAATATAACAGTCAAAACTTGGACTGTGCCAAGAATGAGGTTGCCAGTAAAATATTAATTTGCTCCTTTGTGTGCATACATATAAATGATCTTTAGTAATAAATGATGCAGAATATGCTTTTCTGTGCGCACAGAGATAAGGTGTATGTGTATGATGACCACAGATGTCCTGTTCCCTGTGGTGGATAGAATAGATTAGCACCTACTCACTAGCTCTTTTATGAGTGCCATGCCTCATCCGCCAGTGCCTGGGGAAACCCAGCTCCAGAGGCAGGAGCACAAAGCTCCTCAGCCCCATCGCTGCGGGATTGGGGTTTGTGTACAACCCTGCAGGGCTCTGACAGTGGGAGGGGGAAATCACCTCCTGCAAGCCCTGTGGGGACTCCTCCGAGTGCCTGTGCTGCCTGGGGGGCTTAACCGGACTGCCAGGGTGTCCAGGGCCGGGTGTGTCTGTGAAGGAATGTCCTAGAGGGATTTCCAAGGTGCCAGTGCCTGGTGTGCCCTTCGATGGAATGTCCTAGAGGGATTTCCAAGGTGCCAGTGCCTGGTGTGCCCTTCGATGGAATGTCCTAGAGGGATTTCCAAGGTGCCAGTGCCTGGTGTGCCCTGTGATGTAATGTCCTACACATTGTCCCACAAAGGTGGGTGTCCCACAAGCAGTCTTTTCTCTTTTTAATGATTAACAAACGAAAGAAAAGCTGTATTACACCGGCTGGACCTGGGAAATGTTGTGAAAAGTTATAGGCAGCCAGGCAGGACAGGAGCTGGGGGCACAGGCCTGACCAAACCAGCATTTTGGCATCTCTTAATTCCATCCCGGTCAACCGCCAATTTCCTTCCTTGGAGGCATCGCTACTGGCTGTAGGCTCTGTGTAGGCCCCAGCTTAGGCTGGCCGCCACCGCTACAGCCGGTGGCCCGGGATCCAGCCCGTGGCCGCCTGCACACCTCGGAGCCGCTCTCACGCTGGGGCGCGGCGAAGTCCCGGCCTGCGCCACTGTCAGAGGCGGGACTCGAACCACTGTCCCCCAGACTCGCGGCTCCCCGCGATACCCGCGCGGCCACCAGGGCATGAGCGGGTGCGCGCCGCGCGCGCCCTCGCACGGGCCAGGGAGGAGGGGGGAGGCGGGGCGGCGCGCGTGCGCGCGCAGCTGGGTACCGGCCGCGCGCGCCCTCCCAGGCTTCCCAGGGAATCCAGCGACAGCAGGAAGAGGCTCCTTCCCGCGCACGCGCAGCTGGCCGGGCGGGCGCGCGCTGAGCCGCGGCGGCGGGAGGGAGGGGGGAGGGGAGGGAAGCTGCTGAGGTAAAGTTAGGGGGAGAGAGAGACTCCGTCAGCCAAGCGAGAGCCGGGGAGGCTCGGCGGCCGCCATTACTGAGCGCCGGGGAGAGAGCGGAGAGGCGGGACGGGGCTGCGGCGGCCGGGAGCGCTCGGGAGCTGCGGGCCGGAGAGCGGAGAGAGCCCCGTGGGGAGGAGAAGCCGCCGGGGGCGCCGGCGTGGAGACAGCGTCCCGGGAATGCTGCCGCTCCCGCTGCCGCTGAGGAGCCGGATCCCGACGGCGCGAGGTGAGGGGAGGAATGCGGTCCCGTGGGAGCCGGCCCGGCCTGAAGCGGGGCGGCCGGCCCGGCAGGCGGAAGGGGAGCGAGGGGAGGAGGCGGCTGCAGCCCGGCGAGCCGGCGCGGCGGCCGCTGGCTGTAACCAGTTCGGAGGGCTGGGGCCGCGTGGGGAGCGGGCAGCGGCCCCGCGCCCCCCGCCCGGCCCCCTCGGCCCCGCCGCGCCGCGGAGGGCAGGCGGGAAGGGCAGGGAGCGGGGTGCCTGGTCCCAGACAGGTGATGAAGGCCTGAGCAATGGGAGGGTCTGAGCCTGCTGTACGAGGCTGCCAGCTGGTCACGGCTCTCTAGGGAGGGAGGAAGGCAGGAAGGGGAGCTTCCCTGCTCCTCTCTTCTTCCTTCCTCATTCCCTTCTTCTGCCTAGTCCTTTAGCTTCCTCCCTTCTTCCATTCGCACTGCCTTTCCTCCTTTTCTCCTTTCTCTGTACTTATTTTCCTCTTCATTACCCCCTAATACTCATTCACGCCTTCTCTGTTGTTTTCTTCCTCTACTAAATTTGAACACTTGTCCATTCCCGTCCTCCTTCCTTTCACCTTCAAATATTGCTCGATATTAAATTTCAGAAAACTTCACTCTCCTAATGATGTGTGTGCATTTCTGTTTTTCCACCAGGTGGATTTTAAGGCTTTGGAATAGGGTAGCCAGTTGCAGTGTTGCAGCTTTCAAGCGTTTTGAATCCGTTCAACCAGCATAACCTTTAGACTCTCTCCACCCAAGGGAATCACCAGAGACATACAGCTGTAATGCCATGGTGTTGTAGCTATAGGACATAAGGAAACACTGCTTTAATTAAAAAAAAAGAAGCAGGGCTATATAGTTATAAAAGGAAGACATACTTGTCACCTTCTCCCCACAATACACCCCACCCCTCTGTACCCCCCTCTTTTGCTCTCTCCAGTATCGCTTTTGATATCAGCGTGGAATATTTCCTTAATAAGTAGGAGGGGAACGATTTTAATCTAGACCAAAATAGGCCTGTGGGGGTATGTGTGTATTCTTTAGTTTAGTGTCATGCAGATAAACCGGTGTTTTTTTGTTTTTTTTTTTATAAAGATCCTTTACAGAAATTTGAAAACTCTACACTGCAGAGTAAAAGCAGTAGAGAGAGAACAGCATTAGCTGGTCAATTGGCCGTCCATTTTAAACCTGTGCATTGAAGCCAGTTGCAGCACTGATGCTTGTATACTTACTTCATAAAGAATGAGGAGTTAATAGGTGGCATTTTTGTCAGTTGTGCTGTCTTACCTTGTGAAGAGTCTTCCGCATGACAGTTGTTTTCAGCAGTGACATCAGTGACCAGAGTTAACTGCCTTCTGATACTTATTTATAGTACATATCTGAAGTAAGGGCATAACAAATACTCATCCAGGTGCATTTTTGGAAGGGTTTACTTTCATTTTTTGCGCTGCTTTGAAAATTATTTTTAAGAAGTGCTAAAATTCTTAAAATTCTATTTATAGTACTCTATTAAAACTCTCTTACTAGAGCTCAAAAAGTATGATGTGAATGTAAGGGGTTTTTTTAAAGTCTGTAGTACCTAAAGTATGGGAAATTGTTTAAGCATTTGTTACCTTACCACTAACTTGTTTCAGCATAAGTTGCTTATAAGTGTGGAACATTCTGAGCTGAAATAGCGTTTCCCCCCTGAAGTATCCCTATCTAAAGCAGCTGCCATTGTAAAATTGTAAATAATTGCAACCAAATGCCTACCACTCCCTGGTATTGGACTTTACTTTAGCTAAGGTGTTGCATGTGTAACATAATCCAATTAAATACTTTAGGCTCAGACTAAATTGTTTTAAAATGCTATATTTAGCACTAACAGAACCAAGTGCTCCACATGTTTTTCAAGCTATGTGCTTTCCTGAAGCTGTATTTTTTTCCGTGTGCAGACTTTGTAGAAAAGAAAAGCACTGATCATAATAATAGATTGTTCTGTGTAAGTTTCCCTGTTGGGACTTGTTATTTGAGTAGATAGTGCAAAAATAATTCCATTATGTTTAATAAAGACATTAGAAGGATGCTGACGCTATCTGAAGGCTTCCAAAAGTACTTTCTTGACACAAGATAAATCCCATGTACTGGCATCCTTTAGGAATATTTCTCATAAAACTTCACAAAGCACTCCTCATCACTCCGTTTGGTAGCTGCTCCGCGTCGTGTCCTTAGGATTCTGTGCAGAAGGCGTTCTTGGGGGGTGACCTTCTCCGCGAGAGTGGCCCTTTGGGAGCCGAGCACCCATCGCGGAGTGCTGCTGGCACGGTTGCGTCGGGCGAACTGAAAACAGCCCCGTTTGTGGCCTTGACGTAGCCGTGCGAGCGAGCCCGCGGTGCATTCCTGCTCGGTGATAAGGCAGGAATGCTTTCCAGAGGGGCCTGCGTCCCGCGGCCGGGGAGGCGCTGCCGCCAGGGGGCTTCGGCCGCGCCGCGCCCCCCGCCCGCCCGGCTGAGGGAGCTCCGGATTAGCGCTCCCGGGGCTTTTTCCTCCCCTCGGTCCGTGTTACGTCTCTCCTAATGGGCACACGAAATACTTAATCGCTCTTTAATCACTCTTTGTTTGGTTGGTTCTTTTTTTCTTTTTTACTCTGGGAATTTTTAGCCTAAAGGTCAGTGTAAGTGAGCTGGAAGAGTATTGCATTTTATAGATTATTGTTTGAACCATCTCATCACTTCCATGCATTTACAGATTTGGTGAAATATTTAAAGAAAAACGAGTTTGTAATTCCTAGTAAGAAAATCTGAAACAGTTGTGAAGCTATTTTGAATTTGCATGTCAACTGTGTTTTTCTAGTACATCTCTTGGAAAACAAAATAATTAATCTGTGGCTAGTTCTGCACATTACATTTTGTGGTAAATAAGAGATGTTTCTTTGGCTTTGAGTTAAAATTCCCACGCCTTTTTGCAGTTCTGCATCAGTTGACATTCAAACATGACAGAAGAATGTTTGCATTTAAAAAAGCAAAACCAATACCTGCATGCACAATTTTTGGAAAAGTATATGTAGTTGCATTTTGGCATTTATTCATTTAAGATGGCTAATTTTTATGCAGAATATTATTTGCTGCTTATATATGCCATTTCCCTTTCTCATTTAGTAATTTTAAAAAGGGGTTAACCAGTGTTGTTTTACACAGGTAGAAATGACACATACATCTTGTACAAGGTCAAACAACAAACTAAGCTTTATGGTGTTGAGTCCTGGATTCTATACTGCAGTTGCTCATGAAGCAAAATCATATGAAATGATCCAGATCTGTGGATCAGTAAAATTAGTTGTAGTTGCCCATACCAGGATGTAAATTTTTCTTGGTTTTTTTCTCCCAGGAAATGCATTTTAGGCCTTTTTCTGTCCTTGCTTTGATCCCTCCTTTTTGTCTGCTTCCTCTTCTTTTTTCTATTTTTGTAAGTTTTTTTTATGGATCCGCTTTGTAAAATTTCCCCATTAGGTTCTTTTGTCTTTTTCCTGAGTATCTCCGCAAACAAGCCTGATCGGGAGACTTGCCCTGAGAAACTTCTCTGACCACTCTGCATGTTTTTGGTTGGAGCTTATCCTATGCAAAAAGAATTAAGAATTTATTTCTTCTGTGATCTTGCACTTTCCTTCCCTCTTAAAATACAGGCTTTGAAACTATATTGAATGCTTTCAGATAGTCAAAAATCTGAAAATAAGTAACTTGAGAGGCCTGAGTTCAGAATACTGCCGTGCTGGTAATTTGAACCTTTCCACTTTACCTTTTTATTGTACCTTGATTTAATTTATGTAGCTTGGTTTGGTTTTTCTCTTGTTTGTTTGATTTTTTTTTTTTTTTTTTGTGGAGAGCAATAATGATAATAGATGCTGGGATAGTCCTGGGACTGCTAGATTCCACCTAAAGAATGATGTTTTGAGTTCAGAAATAATATTTAGGCTCTGATTTAATTTTGAGTAATACATAGACAGTTTTCAGTGTATTATTAATAGAAGACATTTATTGAGTTTAGTAGGAACTAAGAGCTTTGAACTTCTGTTTTTAAACACAGTTTTTTGTTGCTTTATAATACGAAGTTGGCCAGTTGAGGTTTCTCTCTTTTTTTATTTTTAATACATTGATTACTTTGCTTTTGTATTGAGAGAATTATCTAGGCTACAGAAGTCCTTTAGGGATTATAGTTGGCTGTCATACTAACCAAATCTGAAATGAACAGCAGTTGGAGTCATCCATTCTCATCCTGCATTTCCCTAGCACGATTAATCAGCATACCACTTCAACTGAATTTCTTTTCAGCCAGAGGATCACTGTTGTCCCTTACTGTCTTGCTGTTTCCTGGTTGAGCTTAATTTCTGATAAGCAATCTGAATAATGTTTTTTCTCATGTTGGCTGATACGTGGGTAATTGCTGTATTTACCATTATTTATAAATAAGTTTTCAAATATGGTTAGTTAAGGTTACCAGCACTTGTGAAGGCAAGAATATTGGTGTGTTTGTAAAGTGGATAGGACACGTTGTGTTAGGACCTCAACAGCCTTAAGTGATTTGAAATTGTTGATAAGGTGACATTGGTATACTTTGGTTTCATTTCTAAAGAAGATTTTCACCTGGAGGGAAGATTTCTTATACTTTCTTGAGTGAAAAAGATTTACCCTTGGTAAATACTGAATGAGAAATGACAATGCTACGTTAAGGTACATCAACTTTTTTTTTCTAACTGGTTGTTAGAAGAGAAAACAGTGGAATTCTTATTCTGTTTTGGGTAGGGCTATAGTTACTGCTGTGCTGATAGATCTCAGATGTTAGGTACTGTAGTAAATGTTTTCCAATGCCAGTTTTTGTTCTCAAAAAGTATGAAGTGAGGAATGACTTGGTATAAAAACTTGGTGTCAGTAGTAACTTGAATCTGGAGCTGTACCTTTCTTGGAGTCATGATCCATATATTTTGAGTGCACAAACTCATCCTCCAGACCATTTCAGTGACACCTAATGTCTTTGAATTTAATTGGTGATCTGCTGTAGAGGTTACAGTAAGTTTCTTTTGGTGTATTCGTATACCTTGTAAAGCAGACTAGGCCGTGATGGGCATTTTATTCACATGTGCTTCTTTTTGCTTGGCCAGGTAATTTACAAACACAGTTGCAAGAGCATGCTGATTGAAACTAACCCCAGAAAATACTGATCCATAAACTGTTGTGTCTAGGCAACACTACAGAGTGAGTAAAGGACTTGTGGAAAGCACTCCTTATTTTCCCTGTTGGCAGACTGCTTAAATAGTTGATGGTCATAAGCAATTCTGTGGACTCTTTCAGACAACATTTTTGCTCCAGCTATGTTAGGTCTAAAACATTTGTAGGTTCAGAAAGCAATTTTGGAGGATATTGAGAAATACTCAAGGGTATTTATCTGTAAGTGATTTTCTTGACTGTGGACTCATCTACAAGTTCCTGTGCAGCCACAATTACTTAATACTGATAGATGATTAATTCTTCAAGTATTTATTACTTGCTAATAATGTGGCATTCTATTCTAGTGTTTAGAGTTCAGCTTGCAAGACTTTGGGAAACATGTATTTGTAAATAGGGCTTTCGCTGGTGTCTTAATGTTTCTGACTGATGTTTTGGGGGCCTGTGTGTGAGCTTTCTCTTGTGGCAGTGTCCCTCAAGCCTCAGATGCATTCTTGCAAGTGGAGACACTTTTCTCTCACTCTGTCTGCTCTTCCACATACTCGGAGTTCTTCAGAGTCCCATTGTGTTTTTCCTCATGAGCAAGTATCTGCTTTGCTCAGCTAGCTGTGGATGTAGAGGAGTGCCACGGCTTGGAGGTAAGGGCAGGGAACAGGACTTAGTGCCGGTCTTCTCTATCAACTGATAGAATGTAGCGCTGAAGCTCAGCCAGGCTTAATGCAGGACTGATAGACTGCTGAGACTGCTGCCTACTGATTTTGTTGTTCTTTGGTACCACCAGATTAGGTACTGTTGTATTGGTATATTGTTTATGAGTATTACCAAACCTTTTTTGTCCAAAAGAAAATTTACTAGACCAGAGTGAATGTTACTCCCAAAGCAAAGTGAAATTATTAAGAATATAATTGTAAATGGCAAAACAAGGAATAGGTATGTTGTTTTGATGTAGTATTTAGCACACATACAGCATGGTGCTGCATCTTGCTTAACAATTACACCTTTCCTTAGTTGAAAATGGCTTACATAATATTCCAGTGCAAGTGCCTCAAGTTCCTTTCCTGTTCTGCATCACCGGCCTGGCAAAGTCTGGATTTTGTGTGTATGCGAAGGGAAGAACAATGGAAGAGAGTTCTGTTTTTGATTACTTTATAGTAGCATCCCTGCAGAGAGATCAGCACTTAAAAGTGTTATATTAATAATTTGTACCCTAGTTGAGAATTCAAAATCTTCAAATAAATACAGTTACACTTACAATTGCTAATTTGTCAGAGTTTGTGAGTCCTTTTAATTTAGAAGTGGTGTAGTACAGGTTAAAGGGTTTTGATGTAGACTGTACCTTTTTCCTATTAATAGAATATATATACATAGACATACCTTTGTTTAATATATTTTGTACTTATGGCTATACCAGCTTTGTCTTGTAAACCTATGTTCTAAACACTTTAGAATTCCAAAGTATTCTACCAGCGATTAGTTATTTTTATAGCTCATATTTTAAATGTTATCTGAGAAACTACATTATTTTTTTTCCTAACAGGCTTCTGCAACCTAGGTATTGTTGAAGTATCAAGTTGAAATTCAAATCACAGTCACTTATGAACTCTGCCCTCTCTCAAATATTAATAGGTGTGCTTACAGGATTTAAACCCTCCAAATTTAGACAAAGACCAGCTTGAGTTTTGTTAATGGGTTTAAAATAAAGAAAACAATCTTCATGCATAGGTGAAGTGTCATACCTTCTCTGATGGCTGCTTCTTCCTTCATAAACTTGAAACTTTTAATGGTTCTTATTTTTTGTTTTCAGATCCCTCAGGGAAGGACTTACTGAAGGGCACTGTTTAAATGTGTGACATTACTGCAGGAAGATCGCAGCAGGAGAGTCATCTTGCTTTGCACCTCTTTCCTAAGGGTAAGTTTGGGCTTTAGGCCTTTATAATGTGTGTAAAGGTGGGTAAATAAATACAAACTGCTGCCTTATTTTCTTTACAACTATGCTTGGAAATCTAAAAGTCTGTAGAGACAAGGTCCTACAGTGCATGTGTAGATGGTCACAGATTCTTCCTGCATTGATGTCAGATGCTTTGTATTATTTTCAGTCGTAAGATTGAAATTAGTTGGGGAAATCAAACGACCCCTCCTTTGAATCTGTAACAAAGGTGGGGAGGAGGGTTAGATGAATTGTAGTGTTTACAATTTGTTATAATTAAATTAGGCAGATTGAACTAAGATAATGGAATGAATTTACAATGAATTTCCAGTGTGCATGCTTTAAAACAGTACGAAACTATAAAGTAAATTTACATTTGTGGTACAGTGAAATGGAAAATCTTCCATTTGGAGAACAGTTTAATGATGATTACATAATAAATGTGAAGCCATTATAATGTCAGATTTTTACCAGTTTTATTACTTAATTAACATAGATTTTGTTCTGTGACTTTGTACAATCAGTGCGAAGTAGGAACTGTGTTTAAAAAAAAACCCAAAACCAAACCCACACTGGTTTTAAATATCTTTAGTGATTCAGCTTCTACTATGGTTAAAATATTTCTTGTCAGAACTTTAATGAGAGACTGATGTGTTTGTTTTCCTTTTGTGAATGTCCCCCTTCACCTTACTCTTTGTACTTACTTGCTTAAAAATGTATCGATTTCACAAAACATTTTGTAGATGGGAGAGGAATAACTTTTGCTACTGAGGATGTAGAGTATCTGAAAGTATTGATTGTTTCTTATAAACTAATTGCAAATTGACAGTGTCTTCCTGATGAAATGAAGTAATCATGTGGATGAAGATTTTTGTGTTCTAGTTTAGTCCACATGAAATCTGTATTGTGCTGTGGCAAACAGAAAACATTTTATAGTGAAAGTGCTGACTGAATTTCTCATTCTAGCAGTTTGAATGATGCTACTATGATAAGCTTTGCCTTAGAAAGAAAACACTGGGTTTATTTGTAGTAATATAAATACTGCTTGTAAAGGATGTTATTTTTGCTAAGTATTTTTATTCCTGGAGCCATTTTCTTTTAGGTCCAAATTCTGTGTTTTAAGACTATAATAAACACAGTGGAAACAGTGAGAAGCAAAATGTAATATACGGCTTGTCTTTCTGAATGGGTCTTTGAGTAATCTGATTTAACTGAAAAAGAATTCTAAAATCTGGCATAAAAGTTTCAGTTTTTGCAATATAGAAGTTCTTGAGTATAAAAATAAGGTGTTCCTCTTCATTTTGTAGTGAAGTTGATACTTTCTTCCTAAAAAAAGTACTTTCTTTTTCTGTGATTTCCATAACGAACAGTTGGTTTTATGTATGTAGTTTGTATTTTATATTTTCATTAGTTAATTGTTGCTAAGCAGGACAAAGTATATAACACTAAAATTTCAGTATTGATGCTTGTTATACTTTCATTCTGATAAGGACTGTTTATAGGTTTATTTAAGTACATTTGTGTCATTACTTTGCACTCTACAAATGTAAAAGCAAATATGTTAGGTACAATAGTATCTGCCTTTCTTTTATAGTGCCATGTAATAGTTGTCTTTTTACCAAGAAAATGAGAAGTACTTTTATAAAAATATTTTCAGAGAGGATAGAACAGTGTAGGTTGGAAGAGACCTCTGAATGTCATCTTGTCTAGCCTCCCTGCTCAGGCAGGGTTACCTAGGGCAGGTTGCCAAGATCTGTGTCCAGGTGTCTTTTGAATACCTTTAGTGCAGGAGCCTTTACAACTTCCCTGGGCAAACCAGGCCAGTGCTCAGTCACCCTCACAATAAAAAAAAGCGTTTCCTGATGTTCGTATGGCATCTTCTGTATTTTAGTCTGTGTCCATTGCTTCCTGTCTTGTTCCTGGGCACCAGGAAAAGAGTTTGGCTCTGCCTTCTTTTCACCTTTCCTCCAAATATTTGTACACATTGATGAGACCTTCCCTGAGTCTTCTCTTTGCCAGGTTGAACAGTCCTGGCCTTTCCTTAAATGAGAGCTGCTGGGTGCTTTAGCCCCTTGCTGCGTTCTCCAGTAGTTCTGGATCTCTCCTGTACTGTGGAACTGGACACAGTGCACAGATGTGGCCTTACTAGTGCTGCAAAGAGGGGAAGGTTAACCTGCCTTGACCTGCTGGCACTGCTTTGTCTAATGCTGCCCAGGGTGCTCTTAGCCTTGTTTGCCAGGTGCACACTGCTGGGTGGTGTTCATGTCCTCTGGGATCCCCAGATCCCCCTCTGGACAGCTGCTCTTCAGGCGGCTGCCTCCAGCACATACTGGTACGTGGCCTTATTCCTCCCTGCAGGCAGGACTCTATCATTTGCTCCTCCTAATTTTTTCATCAGCAAACTTGCTGAGGATACATTCTCCCCCATCATCCAAGTTATTAATGAAGATATTGAACAATACTGGACCCAGTACTGGCCTGCAGAGTGCGCTCCTGGTTACTGGCCCCCAAGTAGATTTCATGTCACTCATCACCATCTACTGGGACCAGTCATTTGGCTATTCAATTTTTTCTGTCTTCCTCATAATGTAATTGATTCAAAACCAGCAAATGCATTTCCATTTGCAGTATGCATGCAAGTAAAGTCTTCTGATTAATAACTGAGAGTTAGTGGTAATCGTTATACTTGATGACAGCCTCAGTAAAGCCACTGGAACCTTGTAGTAATTCTGTGAAACTCTGAAAGTAGATATAGAAGTTTTTGTTTCCAGTTAATAGAAGTTTGTTTTTTTTCAAAGAGACAGAAGGAATGAAGCAACATCGTAGTTTTAAAATCTATACACAAGTCCTACTCCTAGTATTTGTATGATTGTGTTTTTCTGTAGAATTCCTGTTCGAAACATTTCTGTTAAAGCAGTTTGCTGTTAGTATACCAATCAAGTAGTCTGCTTCTGGATATAGGTAGTGGCTGGAGCATGTGGCCAACTCCCTGCTTTTACAGCTACTTGTTTTAAAATTTCTTTTACAGCAACCTAAGCTCAGACCTACAAATGCACACAAAAGTAATGTTATTCTTACAGATCAGCATGATATCTACTAAAAATTTGAGTGTGAATAGAAGTACATGAATATTGGGTTGGGTTTAGAGTTTTTATATTGCATTTTTACTTTTTAGTGCCCAGTATTTGTAAGCTAAGGAGGAGAACAGTAATTTGGGAGTTTGGGTGTGACTTTTCTTCTTTTTAGAAGTATGCTGCTCAGCTATCAAAACAGCTGACAAACTACTACTAAACTGTGCCTGAAATCTGTTTATTTTAAATCTGTAGTATAAATAGCATTAGCATTACTGAATTATGAATTTATGATCTCATTCAAAGTAGTTGTAGAATTTTCATATACACAAAAAGTCGGGGTCATCAAGCTGCACAAGTGCTTCTTAAAATCTCTTTTCCCTCATGAATATTGCAAAGAAATATCTGCAATCTTGATTTTTTTTTCTCTGTATTTTCTAGGAAGATGATGCTCCTTGTCCAGGTTATCTGAGGTTCTTGTAATCACAAGCTGAAGCAGGAACAACTGAAGGCGATTTCTGGAACCCTGGATATACAATTCAAATTTGTAGGAACCTTTTCCAGAATGAAAACCACATACAGTTACCTTGATAATTGCAAAAGGATGAGAGGAAAGTTATGATGGCAAAAAACAAAGAGCCACGCCCCCCATCTTATGCTGTTAGTGTTGTTGGACTATCTGGAACTGAAAAGGATAAAGGTAATTGTGGAGTCGGAAAGTCATGTTTGTGCAATAGATTCGTTCGTTCAAAAGCAGATGAATATTATCCTGAGCATACCTCTGTGCTTAGCACAATTGACTTTGGAGGAAGAGTTGTTAACAATGATCACTTTTTGTACTGGGGTGACGTAACACAAAGTGGCGAGGATGGAATTGAGTGCAGAATTCATGTAATTGAGCAGACTGAGTTCATTGATGATCAGACTTTCTTGCCTCATCGGAGTACGAATTTACAACCGTACATAAAACGTGCAGCTGCCTCCAAACTGCAGTCTGCAGAAAAACTAATGTACATTTGCACAGATCAGCTAGGCTTGGAGCAAGACTTTGAGCAAAAACAAATGCCTGAAGGGAAATTAAACATAGATGGGTTTTTATTGTGCATTGATGTAAGCCAAGGATGCAATAGGAAGTTTGATGATCAACTTAAATTTGTGAATAATCTTTATATCCAGCTCTCAAAATCTAAAAAACCCATAATAATAGCGGCAACAAAATGTGATGAATGTGTGGATCATTATCTGCGAGAGGTTCAGGCCTTTGCTTCAAATAAGAAGAACCTTGTGGTTGTGGAAACATCAGCAAGATTCAATGTCAATGTTGAAACATGTTTTACTGCACTGGTACAAATGATGGATAAAACTCGTGGGAAACCTAAAATAATCCCCTATCTGGATGCCTATAAAACTCAAAGACAGTTAGTTGTTACGGCAACAGATAAGTTTGAAAAACTTGTCCAAACTGTGAGAGACTATCATGCAACTTGGAAAACTGTTAGCAACAAACTGAAAAACCACCCTGATTATGAGGAGTACATAAATTTGGAAGGAACAAAAAAGGCCAAAAATACATTTTCAAAACACATAGAGCAACTTAAACAGGAACATATTAGAAAGAGAAAAGAAGAATACATTAATGCATTGCCACGAGCTCTTAATACTCTTCTATCAAATCTTGATGAGATTGAACTTTTGAGCTGGTCAGAAGCCTTGAAGGTAATGGAGAAAAGGCCTGACTTCCAGTCCTGTTTTGTAGTGCTTGAAAAAACACCCTGGGATGAAACTGACCACATAGATAAAGTGAATGACAGAAGGATTCCATTTGACCTTCTCAATACCCTAGAGGCAGAAAAAGTTTATCAAAACCATGTGCAGCATCTTATATCTGAAAAAAGGAGGGTTGAAATGAAAGAGAAATTCAAAAAGACTCTTGAGAAAATCCAATTCATTTCACCTGGACAGCCATGGGAAGAAGTTATATGTTTTGTGGTGGAGGATGAAGCATTCAAATACATCACTGATGGAGATAGTAAGGAAGTATATGCTAGGCATCAGAGGGAGATTGTTGAAAAAGCCAAAGAGGAGTTTCAGGAAATGCTTTTTGAACATTCAGAGTTATTTTACGATCTGGATCTTAATGCAACACCAAGTACAGATAAAATGAGTGAAATTCATGCAGTTCTGAGTGAAGAACCTAGATACAAAGCTTTACAGAAACTTGCACCTGATAGAGAATCTCTTCTGCTTAAACATATAGGATTTGTTTATCACCCAACTAAAGAAACCTGTCTCAGTGGCCAAAACTGCATGGACATAAAAGTAGAAGAGTTGCTTGCCAACAGTCTTCTGCAACAGGACCATGGACGCTCAAATTTATACCATGATAGTGCCAACATTGATAAAATCAATCTTTTCATTTTGGGCAAAGATGGCCTTGCACAAGAATTGGCAAATGAAATTCGGACACAATCCACTGATGATGAATATGCATTAGATGGAAAAATATATGAACTAGATCTTAGGCCAGTTGATGCCAAATCCCCATACTTGCTGACTCAGTTGTGGACCTCAGCCTTCAAACCGCATGGTTGTTTCTGTGTGTTTAACTCTATTGAATCACTGACTTTTATTGGGGAGTGCATTGCAAAAATAAGGGCTGAAGCATCTCAGATAAGGAGAGACAGGTATATGGCTAATCTTTCATTTACATTAATATTGGCTAACCAGAGGGACAGTGTTAGCAAGAATCTACCTATTCTGAGGCATCAGGGACAGCAATTGGCTAACAAGTTACAGTGTCCTTTTGTAGATGTGCCTGCTGGTACATACCCACGCAAGTTTAATGAGGCTCAAATAAAACAAGCTCTGAGGGGAGTACTGGAAGCAGTTAAACACAATTTTGATGTTGTAAGTCCAGTTCCCACCATTAAAGATCTGTCAGAAGCTGACTTAAGGATTGTCATGTGCGCCATGTGTGGCGATCCGTTCAGTGTGGATCTTATTCTTTCACCTTTCCTCGATTCTCACTCCTGTAGTGCTGCTCAGGCTGGCCAGAATAATTCTTTAATGCTAGATAAAATAATAGGTGAAAAGAGACGTCGAATACAGATAACTATATTATCATATCATTCTTCCATTGGTGTAAGGAAAGATGAACTTGTTCATGGATATATACTGGTCTATTCTGCAAAGCGTAAGGCATCCATGGGAATGCTTCGGGCATTTCTTTCTGAAGTTCAGGATACAATTCCTGTCCAGTTGGTGGCTGTTACTGATAGCCAGGCAGACTTCTTTGAGAATGAAGCAATCAAGGAACTCATGACTGAAGGAGAACACATAGCAACAGAAATTACTGCTAAGTTTACAGCTTTATATTCATTATCTCAATATCATCGTCAAACTGAGGTTTTCACATTGTTCTTCAGTGATGTATTAGAGAAGAAAAGCATGATTGAAAGTTCGTACATGTCAGACAGCACAAGGGAATCGACACATACAAGTGAAGATGTTTTTCCAAGGTCTCCAAGAGGAGGTTCCCTTGACTATAATTACCCAGATTCAGAGGATGATGCTGAAGGACCACCACCTTACAGTCCAATTGGTGATGATGTAAGGTTACTTCCAGCACCTAGTGACCGTTCAAAGTACCGACTGGATTTGGAAGGAAATGAGTATCCTGTTCACAGTACACCAATCAATTGTCATGACCATGAACGCAACCATAAAGTGCCTCCTCCGATAAAACCGAAACCGCTTGTTCCAAGAACCAATGTGAAAAAACTGGACCCTAACCTCCTGAAAACAATTGAGGCAGGTATTGGCAAAAACCCCAGGAAGCAGCCTTCTCGAGTGCCTGCAGCACCTCCAGAAGATACAGACCAATCTGACAACTATGCTGAACCTATTGACACGATTTACAAACATAAAGGCTTTGCAGATGACATCTATGCGGTTCCAGAGGATAGTCAGAATCGTATTATTAAAGTTCGAAACTCAATTGTTATAAATACCCAAGGTGAAGAAGAAAATGGGTTTTCTGATAGAGTATCCAAAAGTCATGGGGAAAGAAGACCTTCAAAATACAAGTACAAGTCTAAGACACTGTTCAGCAAAGCCAAGTCTTACTATAGGAGAACACATTCGGATGCAAGTGATGACGAGGCTTTTACCATGTCTAAAGGTAAAAGAAAAGGAAGGCATCGTGGAAGTGAAGAAGACCCACTTCTTTCGCCTGTTGAAACATGGAAGGGTGGCATAGATAATCCTGCTATTACATCGGACCAAGAATTGGATGAGAAAAAAATGAAGAAGAAACCCCACAAAGTAAAAGAAGATAAGAAGGTAAGTCAATTAATTTAAATTTTATTTACAACTTCTGGTGCATTGTAAAAAGGGAAGAGACAAAATATGCAAGAATTGCACCCTCATTTGAAACAGGTGCTTTAAAATTTTCAAACTATATTTGTTTGATTTTTTTTTGTCTTAAGTTCCTATTAAGTTGCTTGGAACTAGCAAACCTTAGTGAATGATACAGTTTGTCTATCAATATAGTCAGATATTCAGTAAATGTCAGTTATTTTCATCTCTGCTTACATTTGGAGGCTTCCTTCCATTTCAGTAAGATGGTGTGATTTTTTTAAGGAAAAAGCTGCTTTGTGAGTTCTTGAGTAGAATCGGTTCTTTCAGTTGTTGCAATTTTTGCTATTGGAATGATGTTTAGGGCTGGTGAATCAAAGGAGTGATTTCTTTTTAAGTCTTAGTTGTCTAGCTGGAACTCTAGAGCAAGTGCATTAAAAAAAACCCCATATATAGTAGTTCTGCTGATTGCTGCATTTTCCTGGTGTGGGCAAACAGGTAATCAAGTTGAAAGTTGTACTACCTTTATGTTTTTCTATAAAAACAGAATAAAGGGAACAAAACAGGGAAATAATAGTTGCAGTTTACTTGAAAAATGTTTCATCTTCATGCCTGAGTGTTACTTATTTTTTGACTAGCTTTGTGGTGTGGATTCTAGATATACATTATTTATAGTTTAGATTTTCATTTTAGGCCAGCAGTCATTGTTTTAGGTATAGTATTGACATGAAATCAGGAGTGTTCCTGATCAGGTAGATATTTTCTTTCTTTTCTCAAAATAATCTGACTTTTGTAATATTATCTTCTGTAGCATTTTTAAAATATCACTTTTTTAGCTTAAATCTGATGGTACTTGAATAGCAGCAATAAGTTTTGTTAAAGTAGAGCATAGTTAAATTTAACTAACAGATAAAATTCTTGCTGGTATGCAGCTGTGATTTGAATTACACTTGACTTATTTAAAGGCCACTAAATTTTCTCAAGGCTTACTCATATGCATGGATAATGATGTCTTGTGGATATAAAATCATATGGTTAAAAATACTTTGAAGTTATTCTTTTGGAGAAACTTATAAATTATAGTTTCTTTAAAAATCTATACTTTCCGTAGAATCATTGATAATATCCAGAGTTGAAAGGAGCCCATAAAGATCATTGAGTCCAGCTTCTGGATTCCTTTTGCTTGAAATAATCTTTTTACATAGAAATCAAATGCAGTTGCATAATCTTCCTACTGTCGCAGCTGTGTTGAGAGCAAGTTACTCTGAGTTGAATATATTTGTGTTAAACTGAGTAGATTACTGTAGTGGGGGTCTTCTCTTCCTAAAATTGTCAGGAAATCCCCTAATTACTCTAACAAAGCCTCTACTTCTGGTTTTGGCCTGTTGAGAAGCCTGAGTTGGGAGTTTCAGGCTGTTTTAATTCTTGCAGTGGATAAGTTTCTTGAAGAGTAGAATTGTTTTAAATTTTGGTTGGTTGGTGATTTGTTGGTTATGGGAGTGTTTTTTTTTCTGAGGGAGGGTGCTGTATTTTACTCACAAGTAGCAAAGCTACTACTATTAAACTTTTAATAATCGTGGACATTATTGTAATTGAGAAAACAAATTTGACTTGATAGCTCAAATGTTTGCAAGTTTTTAAAGTGTCTTGAGTGCTCAGTGCTTTTGATAAGTAGTGGCTTGTCTGTGTGTTGAATGAAGTTGAAGTGAGAGTACCAGTTCAAGTGAGTCATTCTAGTTCATTATCTGTTTCTTTGGGTTTTTCAACAGTTCATTTTATTTCAGAAGAGATGCAGATTTTTAGTTTTGGAGCTTTTTCTGCGTGTTTTCCTGTGTTGTTCTGGATGAGCAACTAGTAGTCTTTTATTACAGAAACACAAAAATTATTCAAATTATATTGTCCTTGTCAAGTGTTCTTTGGTCCATGTGAGATATGTTAGTGCACCACTATTTACAGACTTCTTGGCTGTTTTTTTTTGAGAATTGTGACCCCTTGAATGTGAAAGAGGTAAATAGAGCTTGTGTACTTCTTTCTGGCTATTTCTTAAATCTCTTACTGATGCTTTTTCTGAATTTTTCAGCTCTATGTAAAGGGAAAATAGGGTACATGTGTAACTATTCTTGCTTTAACTATAGTGATTCTGAAGTACAGAAATCTTATGAACAAAATGAATTTATTTGGAAAAACTTGAATTTTAAAGTCTGAACTCCTAATTTTCTTTTTCCAAGATTGTTTTTTCTTTTAAGCTCAACATTCTTGATACTCCTTGCATTTTTGTTGATTTGAGATCTGGTGTTTCTGGGTGGGTTTCTTGTAAGGTGTCTCAGGAGAGACATGACTGTGCTGGAGGAGGCTCATTCTGTCCTGATCCTTTCAGATCCAGTGTCCCTACTCAAGATAGAATCACATAAAAAAAAAAAAAAGGCACTAGGACAGATATAGGGAAGCAGAGAATGGATGTAAAGTGATTGTAGGGTTCAGGTAAAGAAACTGAAGGGAAAAAGGCAAGAGTTGGATAAGTCGGAAGCAAGATTTGACAAACAGCAGAGTAGGACAATGAACTTCTGTAGTTTGGCTAACACATATGTATCAAACTTCAAAAATCTATTGAGGACATATGTTATTAAAGACAGAAGTAAATACTCAGAATTGTGCTACTTCTTGCTATTTGGAAGCATAAATTAAAATGTTTTACTGTGGAAAGTTATAGCAATGACAAACCTGTAGCAAGCAGGTAACATTACTTGCAAGGTCACATAAAGTTTCTTATTGCCAAAAGAAACAATTTAAAACTCAGAGCAGTTAAGCAAGTGTGCTTTGGTCTGAATTATTTGCCCATTATTTTTTGTTCATAGCACTGTGCTGGTGTTCTTAGATCTTGTTTCAGTATACTGGTAGTCAGAACTGGAAGAGCATCATCCTTGAGCTCTTCTTTCAATTATCGCAGAAATAATTCCTCTGAAGACTTTTATCTCCTCATTCTTACTACTCTGGAAAACTCATCCAGAGCTTCTATTTTCTCTGTACTGGTGAGGAATCTTGCAATTCCTAGTTTTCACCCTTCCTTATTGTATCCTTTCTCCTGAAATGTTTTCTAGCCAGTCACCTGTGAAGAGAAAATGGCTACTTCTTGGCCTGAGTTTTAGAAGATCAAAAAAAAATTGGAATTTTCCTCTGAACCTGTTTTTGAGTGAGGATGACTGAAACTGTGCATAGTATTGCAAGGAATGTCATAACGGTGCATCATGTAATCTTAGTGTTTGCTGATACCTACTAGAAATTACTACCCAGCACAATTGTGTGATTGCACCCAACCTTTGCTTAGCTGCAGTTGCTGTCACTTTAGGTGCCTTTGGCCTGCTTATGTCCTTGATGTCCATTTCCACGTAATGACTCCATACTGCGCAGTACAGGTGGTTTATTGTACATGTATGCATGTGAAGAACCTGTACATTACAGCATGTGCTACAGGCACATTACAGCACATAAGTTTCGTTAGTTGTGCATTCCAGTGCAGGATTTTCCCATTACTCTATGACTTTGTCCTTTTTGTTGCTGAATATCATCTTTTTTCTTTTCCTCCAGCTTGGCTGTAGTTTCCTATATGCCATCACCAGGTGCCTTACTAAAGTCTAGATTGGTAAAACCAACAGATGGTGGTTCAGTCTTTGTCTCTAGAAAAGAAAAAGTGGAAAAGGCTGAATCAGTATGATCTAATTTGTGATACACCCGCCTTTATCCTATTTTATTAGCACATGTCTAAATGTTCTGAGAAGATTTGTGAGAAGACCTTGCATGTGCCATTAACAAGTGAACCTTGAACTTTTTCTGGTGGGGATAAATATGAAGAGCAATAGGGAGGAGGAGAAGAAAGCAAGCAGACTGGCTTGAATCACAGGACTTGTTAGCCAGGTTCATGTGTAGTTGTGTGTGTACACTGAGCTTGAAATATTTCAAGTGCATGTTGTTCAGTATTTGAAGTGCATGTTGTGTGCTAATATTTGTTTAACCGTAGTGGCCTTCTTTTCTTCACCTATAGAACTTCTGTAAAATTTCTCTGAGGAAAAAAGCACCTTGTCCTTTCTGCTGTAAAACAAAATAGCAAAAAAGTGCATTTTGCAGAGTGAATTCTCCCCTATATTGGCACGCTTTCCATGTTTGATTATTTATTTCCTTCATGGTGTTCACAAACTTACAAGGAACTAAGCACACCTTGAAATGTTAAAATGCAGCTTTGCCTCAGCTGTTTCTTCTTTGCCAAGTTAGTCCTCTCCAGCTGAGATGTGTGCTCATTCATCTACGTGTCTTTATCTAGGAAGTGGCGCTTACAATTAGATGCTTGTCTCAATTAGAACTTTTAACATTAAGGTCTAGTGTAAACATTATTGGTGTTGGTACACGTGAAAAGCAGAGGGCTTGCCAGCAGTATCATAAACTATTTTCGTTTTCAGTTTCACTTAATGAGTTTGGAGATACAAAACAACAGAAACTGCAGAGAATTTCAGGTCAGGAAGGGGCATGAGGGTTCCTAGAGGAAAAGGATCTTGCTGAAGGAAGTCTTCTGATATCTTAGATAGGATGAACCGCTTCAGTAGCCTTGAAGCTGCAACTGACGCCTTTTATGCATTAATGTAAAGCCCTAACCACAGTAGTCCTTGGCTTTCCATTGTCTCACTGTGTAAACAAGCCCAATGTAAATATTTTAAAAAACTATTTGTAAGTTAATATGGAAGAATTATTGTTATTATTACCGTGAAATAATAAGTACTTATTTTTGACCTTTGTCATAATTTAGTAATTCCCTCTTCAGCAGGAAGCCTGCCTGATGTGGAAACCTGTAGCCATTCCATATAGTGACAATTAATAACCTTATTATTTGTTTTTACAATTGAATTGATGCGTATTAAAACTTTACCCACCTTAGACCTCTTATCTTTGTGAGCATTTTGAGATATATTCAGTGTTGGATTTAGGCTGTATTTTTTTCACCTCTTATAGAGAGAATAATTGTTTTGGTTTTTATTCTCCACAACATATAAAGAACAGTAAATATCCTGAATGAATTTTTGCAATGGGTGAGGCAGAGCCTTATCTTGAATTTTTAAGTACTTCTGAAAACAAATCCTAACTAGAGAGATCTTGTAAACAATATAGTAAATTAACTGCATAGTGATAATTCTTTGGCATGCCATTGTTGAAATCTAAAAAAGTTTCACTATTTAGGTTATTTGGCCAATAACCTTTGATTATTCAGTGTCTGATTTTTTTTTTTCTGGTGTGAATGGAGTTTCCATATTGCTAAATTAAATCTGAGAAAGAGTGTTTTAAAACATTCTATCTTGTAACCCTGTTTGCAGACAACACTTGTTGCTTCCAGAGAAGTTTGTAAATTACTTCTTTCCATTTTCCTTTATACCAAGAGGATTGTAAGATGCTTTTTACTTTAAATTAATCTGAAAACTTTTCTTGGTATTTTAGCAAGAAAAATCCACTAGCATCTTGATGAATTCTCACATACTTTACTCTGGCTTTTTAGAATATGAAGCAGTGCATTTGTCATCTATTTTGCTATGCTTAAACTTGCTTTCTGCCGTTATAATTTCAACACTGTATGAAATTTAATGTTAAAACTATTATGGAAATAGTGTGCGGAACCATAGAACCCATGTATGTTGATCTCAGTTTTAGTAAGACTATGGTAAACATGTGAGCAATGGGAGATCAACTTATATTTTTATTCAGCTGTTCTTGTGTAAGTTCACTGTTTAATTTAGTAAAATACTGTCTACGTCAGACTGGAATGTGCTGTGAATTTTTTTTTTCTCCTGAGAATTATAGGAAATATCAGAATCTGTACTTTCAGGTTTTGTCTGTTCAAATTTAGCACTCTTAATATGCATATTTAGAGCCATACGCCTTCTTAAACCTCTGTAGTTTAAAACAGTGTAACAAACTGGAATTTAAAAATGGCAGAAGGCATGAAGGGAAGGAAGAGCATGTTAGGGACAATGATCTGCATGATTCATATATCATACAGTTTCTGGAGAGCTAGCTATGAATTAGAGATTACAAATACTTTTATTAAGCCTATAAAATGAATGCTGTTCAGGGTGTGTGGGTTTATGAAGTATTTTACTGGTCCTGAAAATACTGACTTTGACCTCCATGACCCTAGGGCTGACTGCAGATGAAGTAGGCAGAAAATTTCCTTTGCATCAAAAGTAGTAGTGAAGTCTTTTGGAGGTAGAGAAGTGACTGAATTTCTTCTTTAATAAATAAGTAATTAATGGTTGTTCTGGTGGGATGGTAATGAAAGAAAAAAAGCCTGTCTTGAACAGAAGGCTTGCTAAAGTAAGCAGCCCATCCATAAAGAGGCTTGATAGGATTTTGGCAGTTTTTAGTTTTCTAGATTAGTTTTAAAAGGTTGTTTTTAAGTGTGGTGTACTCTCAAGATTCACAGCTGGCTGAAGTCTTAGCCTAGTTTCTCTCTAGATGATGAGTACTGCTTAGCTGGTTCCCTAGTACCTGTAGTCAAGAGGGTTAAGCTTAGTATTCTTTATATCTGTATTTTTAAAGTTAATGTTCTTTGTAATAATATTTCTGGTTTTGAAATCAAGACTTGGATACTGTACCATGCTAGAGTGAATGGTTTTGTGTTTACCTTGTCTTACGTTAAGACGACTTTAGCTAATCTTTTGCAACATGTATTTTGATGTTTGAAGTACTGCAAAATAAAGCAATATTGCAAGTAAATGCAATGCAAGGCGAGTTTGGAATTCTCAGAGTTAAAATGCTTTCCTGCCAAAATATATAAGGATCAGTTGGAGGTTTGGCGTTAACCTCTGTTACGGTATGAAGAGCAGTTGTCTTTGGCAAGAAGCAAGTGATGAAACCCATGCTGAAAGCTCAACATAAGTGCAGCAATCAATTATACAAAGCCCCACAGATCTCTAGGAAAACTAAGGATTTCAACTTTATGGTCTTGGGCTTGTGTTTTAATTACTAGCATGAAAACAGTGGTATGTGAACAATGAGCTTTTTGCAAGGCTTAAGTGACAAAACTTTTGTGCTGGTTCTTGTCTTCTTTAACTTGATGCCTATTAGTCCATTTTTATGATGATGTAGGAGACGCACACAAAATTGGTTTTGGCTGTGCCTAGATTGGTACTTGCTGCATGCAGTATTACGTGACTGCTGCATTGGAAGGCGTAGATGTACTGGGGAGAATGATTGCACTAAAAATACCTGGGGCAAAATCATAATCTCTCTGCCAAAATCTAGGAATTTTAAAATGGTTCACCTTACTCAGGTGCTGTTCAACTAAATGAATAATTTAATGTTTGACAGTTTCCGTTTATTGTTTCTTTAGAGATCTTTTTAAAGTTAATTTTACACAGAAAAAATTATGGTAGTCATTGTCTTGACTAGCAAATCTAAAAGTTCCATTCTATGTCTGATGGATCAGAAAAAATGCTGTTTTCTCAGAGTGGGGAACAGGGATTAAAGAAAAGCTTTCACTGAGACTTACTTTTGTTAGCAATAAGACCCATATTTTTTTCCCTGAAGTCAGTTGGTCTTCTGGCAAAATCAGGTCTTTAGCACAGAACACTTTTTTGTTCATCACAAGTTCTCCACTTAAGCAACCTAGACTTCTGGAAAGTATGGAAGTCTAAAATCAGGAAATAGCTTGTTGGTTTTTCTTAAAGCCTTAAAATTTTACTTTTGGTTTACAGAAGTATTTTTTGTAAAGATCATGTAGATAGTGTTATTTGTGGAGGATTTGATTTATGCCGTCAGTGGAGAGTTTATGCACTCACACACCCTAAAAGAAAGGAAAATAATGAGAGAGGTATTTTAATAAATATTGGACAGGAGAGATGCAAAATACATAATTATACATAATGAGAAATAGCTGATAAACTTACTGTTGTATCTGCCTTGTGAAATTGTAGTTTCATGATTATGGAATAGTTTTGCAGTGGTCGTCTCTTCTACTCTGCCTTTAGAGCAGTTTGCAAAGGACTTCAGGGTTGGGGTTTTCTCTTTCTTTTTTCTCTTTATTCTTTCATTCTTTATGCTTCATTAAGTTCTTTAGAAAAAAATTCTCACTTTCCAAATTAGGTATTAAACTGTTTTCAGGTAAAGAGTTCATCTGAGAAATCTTTTGCATTTCTGTGTGCATATCAGATATGATATGGCATTCCCTTGCAACCTGTCTTCTAAAAGCAGGACAACTATTAGAAAAGAGCATTCTTTACTTTAAAAGAATAGAGTAGCTGTGTCCAATATTTCATACCATTTCCAGTATTCTACACAGATAATATTTGTAATTTTAATAAAATTTCTGTAGAGTCTTAGCTTATTATTCCATTTACCCAACTGCTTTCCAAGAGACACACAGAGCCTTTTTTGTCTTGTTGATCTTAGATTTACAGTCTTGAGTATATCTTCCTTCATTTATTCTGTGATGGTGTACTGAACACCTTGGGAAAAAAATAAAATTGTTTTTCCTTTCTTTACTGCCTTGATATATGTATCTAAAGTGATCTTACAGTATCATTTGACAAAGATGTTTTCACTGAGTTTTACACATTGTTTAGCTTCAGCTTGACCCTTTCAGCTGTTGCCCATCTGAACTGGATGCTACCTAAATAAGTATTTTTGATGTGATTTATATTTTCATCAGTATTCAGAGATGAATTATGGTATCTGGTACAATACAATTCTTGTAATCATCCAAGGCTGATTTATCAGTTCCACTGATGAAAAGTCCTTCTCAGTGAAAAAAAAATAAAACCAGGAAAATTCTGTATCAAACTCACCATCTTAGACTTGATTGTGTGCAGACCTCCTTTTGGCTAAAATCCTGTGCCTGTAACAAAGCATTCATGCTTAGTATGAGTGCTGCAACTTTAACTTCAAGATTTTGTTGCCTGTTAGTCATTCTCCATCATCATGTTCTTCTGTAGTTGCAATATAAAGATTATTTAGTATATGCAGAAGACACCAACTTTGTTTTGGTGATATGACCACCAGAGTTTTACCCTGACAATTTCTAAAGAGGTGTGGTTCAGATGTGTTTCCTGTGAGCAGTGCTGAAAGACTCTAAACAAATCACAGCGCTCTAAACAAGTGCTATTTTTACTTCTCTTCCTGTAATACTTTCAGTTACTGATATATTGGTTAATCCTGTTCCTAATGTAATGCAAAAAGGATCAAAACTTACAGAAGTTTAGTGCTTTTTATCTAATGTATAATTACTTTATAGTTAAGTACTTTGTAATTTTAAAAGTACATTTAATTTTTATTCATTCAGTTTGCTGTAGAGGAATTTTAATGTCTAATAGATGTATGATATGGTTGTGTTTACTGAATGCTTGAAATATGAGTTGGTTAAAATGTTGCTTGAATATTACTTAAATAACTCTGTTTTGTTGTAGCCGAAAAAGAAAACTAAGACATTCAATCCTCCAATCCGTAGAAACTGGGAAAGTAATTACTTTGGGATGCCCCTACAGGATTTGGTTACACCTGAGAAACCCATACCTCTGTTTGTTGAAAAATGTGTGCAATTCATTGAAGATACAGGTAAGATAGGAGGACTGTTAGAGGAAAGACTTTCCCGTTTTGCATAATGAGTAATACCTCTCATTTTCTGTTTTAAAGTACTTTTAGACTTTTATCCTAGAAATAACTAATTGTGGGCTAGGCGCATTTAAAAAGTAGAATGTGTTTTCTAAATTTTATGCGTAATATGTGATTTTTTTTTACTTTATTTATACAAATACTTTTAATACCTTTTGACAAATGTCTGAGGTTTGACATGTTCCCTGCAATTAATAAAACTTACATCACTTTCTAGTGCCAAATGACATTTAACCCCCTGGCAGTCCAGTCTTACATGTCTCACTGTTGCCACTGTGTTTTATTTCATGTATTTAAAAGCTCTGAAATCCACCTTTTCCAGTTGTAGAAAACAGGTGCTTGAAATGGCTTCTGACTTGGTATGATTAGTCTGCTTGCTTTCTTGATTTTGAAGGTAAACCTAGTTTTGCATTTTAACTTCTTGCAGAGACAGAAACACTTTCTAAATACTGTGTAATACTCCATGAAAAATGTTAATCTTTTGAAGATGTAATTTCCCTGTTTAATGTAAAACATTAACATTTATATGTGGTTACACTAGAGTGAAAATTCACAGTATGGTTTTCTCTCTTTTCTCCCCGCCTTTCTGGTTGTGTGTTTGTCCCTGCTTTCAGCCTATTTAGTGTGTGACCATGAGGCAAGTAGGATGATTTTGCTGGTCAAACAGAAGACTACAGTTAGGAGTGGGGATTTGTTTTGAGGTTTGGGAGTGATCTGCAGTTGGGTTTTGTTTGGGGGTTTGGGGGGATTTTTTTTGTTCGTTTGTTTTTAAAGATTGTGAGCATTAGTTTTCATCTAGTGTGTAGATCGTGCTTGCTCTGAAGTTTTATAAATGCTATATTGCTGTATTTGAAGTAAATGACAGTGTGACTGAACTGAGGCATGTGCAGGACCATCTTTTGATGTGTCTCTGCCATGGGAATATTGTTTAGTGCAAAGTAAAACATCATCTTTTTTCTAAATTTGCTTAGATCTCTAATAAAGTTTTGGCTGAAGATGAAAGTAGCAGTTTTCGCAAGAATAAAGCTAAAGGGTTTTCTTTCTTATAGTAAAATCCAGTTTTGCTGCCATCTGTAAGAATAGTGTTTCCAAAATAACTACCACAGGTGGTAAACCTTATAGGTGTTTTTGAAGACTTACATGCTGCATATAATTATTCCATTATTGCAATAAAGAAATTAGGTGAAACCTCAGGCACGGATCTCTTTGGAGTCAGAGATATTAGTATAGATCTGTCTTTAACCTTTACTTTCTATGGATTAAAGGTAAGAGTTGTATTTTCTGCCCTCTTACTTTTGCTTTTTCCACCTCACCCAGTTAAAAATGGGAGAGGAGGAAGAAAGGCAAGGAGTAATAGAGTGGCAGAGGCAGGTTGATATATATATATATATGTTGTGTTTTCTGTTTTTTGTAGCAAAAAAAGCCCCAACCCAAAACAAACTAGCATAATTTATAGGTGAGTCACTGACACTGGTGTTCTTTAAAAGTTGCTACGTACAGCTACTATGCATAGCTATATAAAACAGATATTGACTGGTATTCACTTTCAAGAGTTTGTAGAATCTAGCAATAACTTAATTTGAGCATGTTCCACTTTTTAAGAATACTTTCAAACAATGAATTTTTATGTCCAATTCTAGAAGTTTTATTTGCTTAAAAATATTGTCGTCTTTGTGGTGAACTTTCAAAAGAAAAGTATTTCTCACAAAGAATTTTCACCAGCATGTGTGGTGAGAGAGAGAACTATAAAAGTGTGGGAACATTATTTGTGCCTTTTTTCCTCGTAATGGTCAAACCATGCTACCAGCCAAAACATTTTGTACGTCTGTTCTCTTCTCATGACCTGTCTTGGGAAAATAAGATGTTGGGTTAGGCTGCTATGTGTTCAAAATGTAGGGTCTCCTCAGAAGGGGTGACCCAGAAGGCACAACTTTTCCATTAACTGTGTTATGTTAGCTCATCCTGGAATGCTACTATACACCTAGAGAGTTTTAATTCTGGCCCTGAACATGAGCTGGACAAACATTGTGCCATCTGTATAGTTTGTGACTGTGATGTCACTAGTTGTCTTCTTAGTTTCGTTAAACACTTAGAACAAAACATCTGCTTTTGATCTATATTACAGTTTTCTTTCTCCTGCTCTGGATTATGTGTAAGTAGCTTTAGTGTTGTTTTCAGCTTCCATACTTGGCTGTGAGAGTTTTATTTCTGGTGTGTATTATTTTTATATTGAATTAATGTGCTGTAGATATTTGAGTTTCAAGCACGGTTCTCGCAGAATGTATTTGTTGCCTTTGAGAGAAAAAAATGTTCACTTGCATTGCCTTCAAATCCTGTACTGAGATACAGTCACATCATTGCCTTTGTGACTGTCTGAGGAAATTCCACAAATATGGTGTTGGAGATTATCAGCCTGCACAAGGCAAGTCAGGAGCTGTTTGCTCCAGGCTGGAGTTCAGAATGGTACCATTCCTGTATGATAAAGCTGCTTGGCCCTGGGGAGTCATTCAGTACTCATCTGTCTCATAGCGGTCAGTCTGCTTGCTGTCAGTTTGAACTGCACTGAATACCAGTGTTTATTATCATTGTCTCCTTAATCAAGAAGTGCAGTCTTTTCCAGCTCAGCTAATCTGGTTATTTCTCTTACAGAGGATATAATTGTTTAGCGTTTCCTCTTCAGGTACTTTCATGGGGTTCAGCTCCTTCCTATGTAATTTAGATTGTGGCTGAATTTGTGATTAATCTCGATTTGAAGGGCTAATCTTAATTTTTAATGTTCTCTGTTTCTTTCTCATGAAATTATACAAGGCAATGCTTTGTACCCTCATAAATTTTGACTGAGGCTAGAAAATACGCAGTGAAAAACAGTTTTCTCTATTTCAGATGCCTAGATGAGACAATAGTACCTTAAAGTGTTTTTGAAGATTCTTGCTCCACCATAAACCTTAAAGAATTGAGCACATGCAGAAAATACCATCAGATTTTTGTTTTACCATAATGTTCTTGAATATCCTCACCAAAAAAAAAGTGTATATCCGTAGAAGAGGGACATTTGGAAAAACTAAAGTAAATTCAGGAGGTTGAATTTCTAGCCTTTTATAAATCAACAGATTTTTTCTTCTGAAGGAGCCATATTGTTCCTGTCAAGGTAAAGGGTGATCTGGTAAAGAAAAGGGATCCCAAGTCTGTGCATGTGAGTGAAGGTTATTATCTCTCTTCCTCTTCAGTATTTTTCAACAAAAAGCTTTATTCTAAACTGGTTTAGCTTTATGTAGCCAACCAAGTAGTTATTGAAATAAAGTACAGAGCTTGGATCCCCTTGTAATCTTTTTGATAGTATTGGAGGCAGAAGCTGGGGGGCAGTTAACTCAGGTTAATACCTGAGTAAATGTGAAGCTGGTAGGCTGTAAATATGTGTTAGAACCTCCATTTCACAGCCACCTGCACTGTCACTGGTACTGGGAGTACAAAGCAGCAATAGCACATAATACTTGGTTTTGTTGGAATCTATTGATTAAAAACTAATCACAATACCATGTGAGAACATTTTAAATTTTATACTACTGTCACTTCTGGATAAGAAAGGAGGAAAGATTTGCTAAATATTGTAAACAAGCTTTGCTTCTCTGTTTCTACATTGTCCACGATTATAGGAAAGCCTTTTGTCTATCCAAGCCTTTAATTTTTGAATACATTGTAATTATCGCAGGATGAGTAATATTTTGGTTGCTTGTCAGAGCTCTTTCTTGGTTCACTGAACAAGATGATAAAAAGATTTTTTTTTCCTTTCAGGTAAATAACTTGCCAATGATGAATTACCAAGTTTTCCACTAAATATCTTGGTATATATTGTTTTCAGAAAAAACGGATTTTTGTAAAGATATTGTGGTCTTATCTGTAACTTTTTACAGACTGTTTGAGCACTTTCCTGTCACTAGTGACATGTATGATATTTGTGTGCTTTTACAAATCTGTCACACCCTTTGCAACTTGGTTTGTAACTTGCCCATGAGGACAACTATTGCAATTGACTATCATTGGTAGCTGTTTTTGGTTATGGGCTTCCAAAAGAGTATTTTGATTATATAGGTGTTCTGGTCTGCTTTTTGCTTTCTCCTGATGGACTGAAGAGAATTTCATTTTGTTGCATCATTTGAAATGAACTTTTAAAATGTATCGTTTTTTTGTAAACCAGGTTTATGGAAATGTATTTAGCAGGGCAACTAGAGTTTTGATTTTTAAGAAAATTGTAGTGGCTGTTTTTGTATACAGGTAATGGTGCTATGCTAAGATATGCTAGAAAAAAATATTACCTGCTATTTTTAAATCAGAAAATCCAATGTAGACTGTTACCTTTTTTCAAAATACAGGTAGCAGAATTGAGATACTTTTTGAACTATGGTGTATGAATTGCATGAGTTCTGTGTTTCTCTGAGAATTATCATGGAGAGAATAAGGTAGATATTCAGTACTCTGACAGAGAGGAACAGATTTCTGAAGGGTAACTTAATGTCTTCAACAAAATGTTGATATGGTTTGAATTTTGTTTTGCAGTATAATGGAAAAAGTATTTATTGAATGTCCAATTTTAAGTGTGAAAAGTGTACATATTTATGCCAGCTTTGTAGCTTGAGTGTTTTGTTGGTAATGTTTTTATGCTGTTACACATGCTTCAGATTTAGTGATGAACTATTCCATGGACTGTTTGTGTACTAGTCAACATCTACTGTTGTTGACTTTTAAGTTTTCCCAAACTTAAAATAATTCAGGCAAGATGACTTATACTAACTGCTACTATTAGCATATCAGGGTTTTTTATTATTTTAGTAATTTTTTGTGTTTTGGGTTTAGTTTTTGTATTTGTTCGTGCATTGGTGAGAAGTTTGACATAGATTACATTTCATTCTGTTTTACCAAGGAAGGAGACATCAAATTAACATTACAAATACTAGCAGTTTTGCCATTGAGTACGTACAGTTCTTGATGATATTCAGCTTTTATATCAGTATTTTAATGTTTTTTTTTCTCTGAGATTTCAAATGTTTTTATTTTTTTATAGAATATTACTATCCATGTACTTCATTGACCTGATTATAAATTTTAGATTCCATACTTCATAGAAAACTGATAACATTCATGGAGTGTTAATTGTACATTAAATAATTTAGCAAAGAGATGCTTATTATAATAATCTGTGTTTTAATAATTCAGTTACTCAGTTGTGAGACAAGGAATGGAATAACGACATGGGAAGGAATTTGACAGAGCTAAATGTTGCTATCTCACATGGTTCCTATGGAGAGCTGTAAGACAAATTAAAAATTTTGTACTTGGTATACGTACAATAATTACTGCTTTTGCTATTGAGGCTATTTTTGTAATGCTGGGAAATTTACAGTTTTGGAGATAATTCAAGTAAAAGAATATTGCCTTCTTCGAATTTCCTTCAAACCTAGCTTACTTAGGTCTTTTATGCTGAATCTCCTGTGAGGCTAGATTTTTACAGACAGTATAGATAAGGCAAAGTTTGTCTCGAGAGAATGAGGTGTGGTAGAAATAGGCAAAGAAAATGAGTCAGCAGTGCTCGTTGTGGTAAAAATGTCAGGTACATCATTGAAATATATTCCTAGTGGCTGGAAAATTGAGAAATTCAAGATTGATTGCCTCCCCTTTTATTAGAGGGGCTTGGGAGAGCTGGAGGGTTTTAGGAACCTGTTGTGTTGGACAGAGAGAACAGACCTGGACACCCCCTTGGCCTGGTGTATGAGTTTCTGTCACTTTTCATTTTGGGCAGTTGTCAGATGTCTCTGAATCAGTGGAATTCACTGTTCTGAAAAGCTGTATCAGCAAAAAGGGTGAAAGTTCTGCTACGTAGTATTACAGCTGCTAAGTTAAGAGTCAAATATGTGCCAAAACAAGTGCAAGGCAGGGAGCAGGAGCAAGGAGGGAGTGATTGGTGAGGTGGGGAGTGAGACCATCGCTTTCAGTCATATTGTTTAGTTAAGTTGACTCAACTGCCCATGAAACTTTGTTTAGCAAAAAATGCACACAGGCCATGACTCTGTTACTTGTGATTCTGGTTTAAATAGCTCTACAACACATTTTGTACACTCATCAAGGTGGTGAGTGATTCCAGAGTGGGTGGTGTGGTTAATGTATTTAAGACCAGGGCTTCTGCTGAAGGGAACGTAGACAAGCTGGAGGAATGGGATAGTAGGGACCTGAAGGAATTCAGTGAGGACAAAGCCAGGCCATTAAACTAGAATTGCAAGGACTAAACCCCTGCAGTAGTACATGCTGAGCAGTTGACTGGGTCCATGTCAGTGCTGATGGAAAGGATGTTGTGGTCGTGGTGGAGAATAGGCTGATCATGCCTTCTGTATTGGATTTTCCCAGTAGAAGGGGCAGGCACTACAGCAGTAGAAGCAGTTACTAATTTTTGCTCTACGCTCGTTGGACGTCATCTGAAATACTGCAAGAAGGGTGTTGACAAACTTGAGTCTAGCAAAAGAGGGTCAGGGGCTGGAGTTCCTAATATGTGGGTTTATTCTGCTTGGAGAGGAAGAGGCTGAGGGGGTACCAGAGGAGGCTTCCCATTCCTATGAAGAGATTACTGATAACGTGCAGCCAGGCTAAAGAACTGAAGTACAATGTCATTAACATAGGAGGTTCTGATTAGAAAGAAAGGGAATACTTTTGCTCTGAAGTTATTAAAACATTGGTTCAGGTTATCCGGAGAGATTGTAGAATAAATTGGAGATATTAAAGGGAAATTTAGATAAGCACCCAAATCTCATTTCTGTGTTGACTGTTATTTGAGCAGAAGGTTGCACTAGATGATCTCCTGAGAATTTCTTCTGTGATCACTTCAAAATTGGCATAGAATAGGTTTCAGTGTTTAGGAGACTGTACACCAATCTGTGTTTGTAACTTTGGAATTAATCAACAGAGAGGAAACAAACTCAAGAGGGTAAAACAGGCATCAGTCATTTCTCCTAATGGAAGACTGACTACCAGACAAGGGAGGAGCGCATGCATTAATTTAGTAGTGTGAGAGACACCGAAAACTGTAAACAAAGATGTTTTGAAATACTCACAAAACACATGTTGTGCATTTGAGTTGTATTGCTAATGAGGTGTCTGTTCAAAGGAAACATCATGGGAATTATATAAAGAATTCCTGAACAACTCAGGTAGGACCAAGGTGCCAGGGTATGTACAATAGTTATCCTGCTCCACTTACTCCCTCAGCATTCTCCAGACCCAAAGTGACCAAACAGCTGTATGCCTGGAAAACTACAATGCTTCAGTTGTCACCCATTTTTAATGAAGCAAAGAATGCGCCTGCCTTCTCCTAGGCATTTTCATAGTGTCATATTAATTGTAGTCTTGTATTCTCTTTTTGAAATGGGCAGGCCTTAAAATACGGGCTTGAGTGACACTTCATGAAATGGTTGAGACCTTGTTTAATAATCAGTTAGTGTAAATTTAGTGTAATGTTAATTCAGCTTTAGAGAGCTTCCTATTATAAGGGTCTTTGTAAAAGTACTGCTTATTTCCTTCCACTGCTTATTGTTTATTGACCATTTCAATATGCTATAAATTATTTTATTACAAGAAGCAGTAAAACACTTATTTTTGGTTCCAGTTTTCAGTGTGCGAATTGAATGTCATGGGACTTTAAATGTCAGTGTTGATGAGGACACATTAAATGTGTTCTATGTAAGTAAAGTTAGTGTGAGATTCTTGCTTAGAGATTGGCTTCTTTGCTCAGTAATTATATACATTCTAGGTGTACATAGAAATTACTGGTTTGGATCAGTAAGTTGGGAGTTCCTTTAGTCTTGTGTTGTAGCATGGGAGTTGAAAAGAGGTACACCAGATCAATCCATAGAATAAAATTAGAGAAATATACAGATCACCATATTTACAAAGGTAAGTGTGGGAATGATAGTCTCACCTATTGTAGTGGAGAATGTGTCTTGAGAAGTTCCATTGACCACTGTAGAGGAAGGTGTTGAACTGGGAGAGATGGGCTTACTGTGGCTGTGGCATGTATTCAGAAACACAGACAGAACATGATAGGAGCCTGGCTGTGGATGTTGTTAGCAGACACTATGACTTTTCAGCAGTCTAAATGCTAGTATAGCTGTTGTCACTTGGGAAGAGACTTTGAAATCATCATAGACAGCTCTCTGAAAACTTAAACTCTTTGTTGCTGTCAAGCAAGCAAAAAAAATGTTCTGGAGGAAGAAAAATCATGCCATTACATAATGTGATGCTATATACACTGTTTTGATACTGGTTGCCATTTGGTTCAGCCTTTCTCAGAATAGGAAAGAACTGGAAAAGATAATATATTTGTGAATAATAGTAACTCTTGGATAAAGAAGCACCAAATTGATTAGCTTAGAACATTGCTCAGGAAGAGCAATTACATAAATTTACAAAATCAATGCTGGAAAGATGTAGAGAAGTTACTGCTTCTTGTTGAGTGAAAAAAAATATATAAACTTTAGATACTGAGCATAAACTCTGTGTGCTTTCATAATGTACATTCTGGAATGCCAAAACTGCATTCACCATGATGTAAAGACTACAAGTACATTACTTGAAGGAGTTTGAGTGAATTAGTGAAGGATAAATCCCCAGGTGGCTCTTACAACACCTTATGCAAAAGCCTACGTAAGCCACCATCTGCAGAAAGCTGGGAGGATATACCACAAAAATATTGCTGGTAGGTTTTCTTTTTTTTTTCTGTCTTGCCCTTTTTACTGTCCTCAAGCATAAACTGCATGGTGTAGTATATGATACAGAAAATGAATATTGTACCAGGTAGACTTTGATCTTCCCTTATGCTGAAGTTAGTATGTTCTGTGGAGAAACCCAAGAGTTGTGGAAATATGTTGGAACGCAAAAATGGAAGTGTTCTGCAGACTTATTATGCATATAGGTGCAGATCCACCTTGCTCATTTTTTCTGAAATGCTTTTCTGAAAAACTTCACCATGTGGTGAAGTTCCAGTTAGATGGGGTGGAGCCCTGGTCACAACTGGCAGCACAAAAGAAGGTGCAAGAGAATTTATTAGTCACTACGAGGGACTTTGAGAAGAGTAGCCTAGGCAAAGGGGATGTGCACTGTCTTGACATAAATATAGATTATTGTGATGTCACATAAGGAGGATCTAGTTATTTAAACCTAGAGGTGTTGTAAAACTAGCAGGACAGAGAAGCAAATAAATCATATGATTCTGATATATATTACTGCAGCAGCAATTGTGTATGGTAAGGATATATTCAAAATGACAACTGGACCAGAACACAAACAGAGTAAGAACATAGAAAAAAGTTTGGAAAAATTGAGAGGATGCAGATGAAAGAACCAAATTTTTAAAAAGCTGTCAGAAAAAAGAAATGTTGAAGGCTCTCTATCTCTCCCTCTTTTATTATAGATACATATTGTAGATATGCAAGGAGTTTAAAAGCTAAAACTAATGAACTAGAATGTCTGATACTTGATGGAAGATCTTGATGTAAGAAGCATTTGAGAGACCTGGTTGCATAATAGAAAGCAACAGAGAATTGGAGCTTTACTTAAAGAATACTTTCAGACTTCTAGCTTTGTGTATGCACACAAACAGATGAAGCTTGTCTCCTGATGTGCCTTAGAGAAAGTGTAATGACAATTGACCAACCATTTCATGGAGCATGACTTTCTAGAACATCCGCAAGCAAGGAAAATTTTTCCTTCAGGAATTCAGAAGACAAATTTAGTAGCTTAATCCAGAATTGCAGCACTTCATTATTTTTGGAAGATGCTTAAATTCAGTAGGCATCTCCTTGTTTAACCTGAAAATTTTCTGAAGTACTGTAAGTTGTCTTACTTTGTTTCTTAAAACTGTAATGCAGATAGCACACTAGAGCATATGTCTCCAGAGCAGCCAGTTCAAGTATTTGAGATTTATACACTCCTACTCTAAACAGTGACTGGATCAGACTTCTCAGAAATACTATTGCAGCACATGCAGTTTCCTTTGTGCAGAAAAATATTGAATAGCAATTGGATAAAACAAAGACTATCCTGGAGCTGTAGGATCTCCAACAGAGAATTCTCTTATAGTAGACAAAGAGAATCTTGATCATAGCTTGTTCTCATCTACCCGTGGTCTTTTGTATTTATTTACAGCTTTTGGAAGAGGAGTGTAAAGTGTTTCTGGCTGTGATCACATATAACACATCTGGGATTTTTTTTTGAAGGCAGGTTTGAAACTCCTTTCAAGATGTGGAAGTCACTGAATCATTGAAGCCACTTTTTGTTCTGTGCCACCAAATTCTACCTTTTAGTAGTGTTCAAGGTATCAGTGAACAAGGCTCAGGTTTTTTGAAAGGACTGTTCAGGTGTATATTTACAAGAGGAAAACCCTTGGCTATGGAATTAGAAAGCTAAATGATGGACATGCAAGTTCATGGAAGAAATGCTTACTAATAAGCCTTGATGCAGCCAGTGAAGAGACATGTTGAGTTGTTGAGGCATTAAGAAGGAAATTATGGGTTAGAAGAGTCATGTGAAATTATTAAAAATATCCCAGCTGTATGAACCAGTCAAGTGATTTTTTGTGCTTTGAACATTATCATAGGATTCTTAATGTTTCTTGGTAACTTAAAAGACACCTTTGGCGCATTGTAGTGTGACAGAACAGTTAAGTATTGATCTGATGATCTAAAATGCATTCAGTTATTGGCCTATGATGGCAGAAGGCCAAGAGATTTCATAAAGCTGTGAATTTTTAATAAACCCATGTACTGTTACAAATATCTAGTGTATAGATAATTTTGCACCCATAAAGGTAACTTGAAGAATTAAGGAACTGTAAATTGTTTATATTGCTTAATAGGTTCTAAATGAAAAACCAAAAATATCTTTGGTAATGGTGTGATTATCAGGATGGACTCTCATTCTGTGAGTAGCTCTGGGGAAAAAAAAAGATAGCAATGTGGTAGGAAGCATAATCACTGGAGTGGAGTGTGTGTGTGCATAATTAAGGTGGACTGTTCAATGTTTACCTTGAAAGGCTGGTGGAATTACGATGACTCTGTAACATGTGGTAAAACAAAGTAATAATGAGAAGCTTGGGAAACCTCTGCTTCCTAACACCTTTTCTGCTTTTCCCCCACCACTTAAAGAAAGACTTGTAAATGATGGGATAGTTTGCCTTAGATAAGAAGTGAGGAGAAATGGATTCAAAGTTTATAAAATATAAATGGTAAAAGGGAAAGCATGTTGGAAGATTAAGTTCTTGTCATATACAGGAGTGTGTTACACCATGAAATCAAAAGATCAGGATTCAGTTACAAATGCCTGGGTCTTTTTTACCCTGTAGAGTATTTTTAGTGTGTTGTTGCTTGCCATAATAAATTGTTAAGCCCAAACTGTGAAGACAGTTTTTAAAAACATAAGTGTTGGGGTACCACAGAATTTAGGTTTTTGATTATTAAAAAAACTGTGCAAATAACAACAGTCTAATAGAGAGCAGTATGAGAATAATTTTGTCTACATTATTCAGCTGATATCTGCATCAGAATCTTGTTATCCTCCAATGTAATTTCCTCTGATTTGTGTTAAATGGAATGATGGACTCAATAGACAACTGACAGTTTGTGTTTTGGTATTCCTATATTGCTGTAATGTTTAATATGTTAACTTTTTAGGCACTTAAGAAATGTATTCCTAGTTTTGATTTCTGAATTAGTAGTTATAACTGGTTCTGCTTTACTTTATATATATAAACTTGCTTTTTAATATTTATTTTTCCTCCTCTTCTAAGGATTATGTACTGAAGGCCTGTACCGTGTTAGTGGGAATAAAACAGATCAAGACAACATTCAAAAACAGTTTGATCAAGGTAATCAGAGATTTTATTATTTAAAGCTAAAACAGAACATGAATTCTCCATGGATTTATCACAGTGCAGTATGAAAGGATTGCTCTTTCAAACCAAATTCCATAGCGCTGTGTCCTTAATGGTCTGGTGGGTTGTATTGGTATAGTCCAGGTTATTACCAGTGAAGCTCCAAGGATAGGAGGAGGATCTCGTTGCAGCTGGCTTAAATGCTGTTAAAATACTATCTAGGTGGTATTTGAAGGTTTGAAAGAGTTTAGGTGTAGTCTTAGCTGCTCCTTGTGTTAACAGTTCATCACTCGTAGGCATTAAGGCATTCACTCCTGCTTCTTATGCCCCACAAACAGTAATTCTTTAGTGAAAATTCTCTTGAATAACACACATTAACAATTAAGTCTGAATAATTTCTTATACAGCCTTTGTCATTGTAGATTATAATGAAATGTGATTGGTAGTTTAGACTGTTCACTTTGATGTTTTTATATTTTAAAATGAAAATATTTATTAAAAGTTCTTGAACATTAATCATGAAGTTGAGTCTGTGAAAAATTGTAAAATATCTCCTAGATGTTACAGAAAATAAATGTGCTATTTATTTATGCTTTGCTGTTTAGCAGCATTTTGAGAGATAGAATTTATAACTCCTTACTGGGCAAAATTGATTAATCAGAAGCCAGTTAATGACAAATACAAAATCATTCAAGTCTTCATGGAGAATTAGACAGCTTTATTTTTCTGATCTTCTACTGTTTTGTAATGCTGTCAGATTTTCTTATATTTGATTTTTTGTGGGTTGGTGTGATAGCAGCTTGTCAATAGGTTCGCCTTTTTCTTCCTTATTTAATAATCATTTAGCAAAATTTTAGTTTTCAATGTTTTGAATAAATTGTCTTCATAAAGTATTATAAGGAATGATAACAGTAGCTTTTACTTACACTGCTATTTTTTAAATTTTGTTTTGCAGATCATAATATCAGTCTAGAATCAATGGGAGTAACAGTGAATGCTGTGGCTGGGGCTCTGAAAGCTTTTTTTGCAGATCTGCCAGATCCATTAGTTCCTTACTCTTTGCATCAAGAGTTGTTAGAAACATCAAGTAAGTAATTAACAACCTTTTCTTGATTTAATTGTGTTATTTCCATTGCCCTTATTGCAATTTTTACTTCATTGTAAGTTGAAAGGACTATCTACACTGAATATTTTTTAAAATTCCTTAGACACACATATTTTTAACGTTCTTTAAAATTAGAAGAACTATATATGATGAGATGAATGTAATACACTTATTTTTCAAAATAAGTTTATATCTTATTTCTCCTTTTCCTAGAAAATTTAATTCAGAGACATCTACTTTTTTCCATTTCTTGTTAAGTGATAAAAATGATGAAAGCTCTTGGAGCCATTTTGCAGTTGTTAATGGAAAAAACCCCTTGAATTAATGAGTTCTTACATTCAAAGTAGACTTTAAAAATCAGACACATCTATGGGATATTATGGTAATTTTCTAATTCACTTAGATTTTTTTTCAAATTCTTTTGGAACTCTTGTAAGATGCTTAGTTTTGTTTGCCTTTGCCTTACAAACATACTTCAGGCATTTCATAGCATTCCTGTCTGTGAAATTGGTGTCTCATATTGGCAGTGAGCTGTTCCACAGAATGACCACCACGCTTTCTTAAGAATACGTGATGTACAGTATTCCAAAGTATTTCTCGTTCAAAACATGGAAACCCTGGTTTGGCCTGGACTTGATTAACATATAGCCCATTAGAAATGTTGTATTTTCTGATGATATCTTGAAATAACTATTTCTGGTATTTCTGCTGTGCTTTTCAGGCATATTGCTTGTTTAATGTAGTTACTTTGGTTTTATTGTTTTCTTAAAAGTATAATAGTTAAATTCCAGTCAAAACATAAAATAACTTAGAATATAAGTGTAACTACTGTGTTAAAATGCCATTAATACTACTCTAAATTTATATTTGGGATATACTGGACTGTATTTAACATTTTTTCTATGGCATTAGGGTAGATCAAAGTTCTTTTTAGCAATGCAGTCAGGTAATAGAGGGGAACTTAAATTCCTTTTCATGATATGAATAATCATTGATTGGAAGCATATTCTGCAGAATGTATGGGTCCACAGCATTAGTTGGTGTTTTTTTAAAATAAAATTGTTGCTTCATTTCATATTTCTTTCCTACATGTTGGCTATTTCCTGTTTGAAGCATGAATAATGTCCTTTGGGCATGTGAAGAATCCCTGTTCTTCTTTAGGCAGCATATTTAAAATAGCTGCACCAGTCCTATTTGTAATTTTTTTATTATTTGAAGCTGAATTTTAAGGATATTCTAAGCTCATGTCAATGTCTTTCTGTCACAACATTTTGCAAGCAGAGGGAACTCTAACAAGAAATGACCCTGCTACATTGTAATTCCACAAGCAGTAAGCTAGTCAAGTAATTATTTGCTGAACAGAGATAAATAATTCTGCTAAAATTCAGAAAAATATTTTTGTACTTAGTTAAACTTGCAGTGGGTGTACTTAGTGTGCTTAGAGTAACCAGGACAAACTCTATCATAAAAAAGCTACTCTATGGAAATAGGAATTTTATTAAATATTTTCTCACTTGATATTTCTCTGTGGGTTACCTGTACCATTATACTAGGAAAAAGACTTGGCAACACTTTATTCAGTATGTGTTTCTAGATGTGTCAGAAAATGTCACTTATTTCTATAGAAATCATGGATAAGACAGAACGGCTACACGAGCTAAAAGAGATTGTGAAGAAATTCCACCCAGTGAACTATGATGTCTTCAGATACATAATAACTCATCTAAACAGGTTTAGTATTTTTCAGTTTTGTTTAAGTTTTAACAGTTGCAAAAAAGATTGTGTTTTTAACAATGAATTATTTACTAGAATTGAAAATGTGGAAAAAGAAATTAGGAGTTACAGTTGATTATTAAAGCCTTATCGGTTTGTTTCTGACATATTTTTGACATGTATTTATCTGGCATCATTGCTACTATAAAATTATAAGAATGCTGTACATAATAAAAGCTTGAAAGAATAACTTCACCTAATAATAACTATGCACCTAATTATAACTATTATAGACCCTCTCCCCCAGGAAGTAATAGCTATTAAAATTATAAACTAATATAGGTTTTAAGGAATTTGAGTCATTTGGCCTAAACACCCTCTCCCCCTTTCCCCCTCCTGTCAAAACAGGGCTAGCTTAAATCAAAATCTAAAATATAGAGCTCAAACCCTGTGCTGAATGGTTAAATGTAGAACAAGGTGTAAGTAACAGTAAACTGGTTACACTTGCTTCTTAAATTTTGCTTCTTGCACGAAATTTAATGTTTTTATATTTAAAAGTTATTTCCATATTTACTAAAATAGTGTTCATAGATGTATATCACATCATAATCTGTGCTTTGACGTGTAGAATATTGTCATAAAAAAGAGAGAAAAAGACCAGCTTACTTGTGCTTCTTATTCAGCTAAAATGAAATTATTCTCTAAAATCCACAGAATGAGATAAAACTATATTATTGTTGAGGTTATAAGGGATCTTTGGAGATTGTTTTGTTCAACCCCATTGCTTTGACAGAGTTAATTGCAACAGATTGTCCAGGATGGTTTCCAGTTAGGTTTTCAGTATCTCCAGGAAGTTAGACTCCAATCTCTCAGAACAGCATGTTTCAGTGCTCAGTCATCCTCACAATAAAAAGTGTTTTCTTATGCTAAGATAATTTCCTGTGGACGTTTGTGCCTGTTGCCTTTTGTCCTGTCACTCAGCACCACTCAGAAGAGTCTCAATTCATCTTCTTTGTGACCAATGATAAGACCTTCCATGGCTAAACAAATCTTAACATTCTCAGCTTTTCCTCATCTGAGGGATCTTTGATCTCTTAATAATCTTCTTCCTCATGTCCCTTCATTGGGCTCACTCCAAATGTCTGTTGTGCTGGAGAGTCCAGAGCTGGATCCCAGGCTCCAGATGTGGCCTTTGCAGTGCCGAGTAGAGGGCAAAGATCAGCTCCCTAGAGCTGCTGGCAGCACTCCTAATGCAGCCTAGGGTGCTGTTGGCTGCCCTTGCACAGGGGCACCTGGCTGATTCCTGCTCAGTTTGTTGTCCGTCAGGACTTTCTTGTCTCTCTGTGCAATGTTACTTTTCAGACAGGCAATTTTGTGTATAAACACATATATAAGCTTTTCATGACATTTAATTGTTCTGGACTACTGTTTGTGTGTTTGTGTTTCTACAGGTATTTGTAAAGATCTAACTGAGCTTGTAGTACAGGGGTAGAAATAAGAACCTTTAACTTTCCTACTTTGTCAACAGGGAGAATGTAGGTACTCTCTATTTGCACTTTTCACAGAAGGTGTAAAATTTTGGAATTTAGATGCCTACTTTTACACTTCTCTCTTTCACATGTTCAGCATGCTTAACCTTTATAAAATTGTCCATTTTCCTTGTCAGGGAAATGGAGCAAATTTTCCATTTTACTTTTCTCCAATACAAATTCAGCCCTAAAATAGATAAAACCGTATCAATATGAAACGCCCATATTACAGAACTTAAAGATGTGCTTGCAAGTATCTAAAGTAAAACTAAACATCTCAGACTTGACAGTTATTACTTACCTAAAAATTTAATTCTTAATCAACCTGATAGAAATTTTGTGGAAGAATGGCAGTCTCGGAACTGTCAAAAGTTTTCATCTGGTCATCTATTGGCATAGCACACACAGCTGAATGTACAATGTCAAGCGCCTGGATTGCTGCAAGTACAAGAACTAAACATAATTTTAAAAATTCCTGAGTAATTCTAATATCTACAAACAAATGAAACATCTTAATCATGGAATTTACTGGAGAACATAAGTGATGTACGTTGAACTTTCTGGTCTGGTCCTCTCTCTATTAATGATGCGTGATTTACATTGCAGGTTACTAGTAAGAAAATGATCTTTTCTTAAAGAAAGGCTGTCATTTTTTGTCTCATTTGTAGTGTCAGGTAGTTGCATTCCATTCAGCAAGAAATCTGCTGGGATGTAAGCAATTGCATATATAGAAAGAGGTGGTTACAGCTGTGTACAGAATCTTAAAGGCAGCTTGTTGCTAAATTCTTGACAGTCTGTATTTATTTTTAAGAGACTAATTTGTGGTAAAATATTGCTGGTATATAATTAAAATGGAAGTGTTGTTTGCAAAATGAATTGTTCATTTGATGAGGTAAAGCAGTCTTCTACATGATGAAAGAGCTCTCATCACAAGCTAATGTTTTAGATGCTTTGTTTTTACATCCTACATAATTACAGTAAAATATGTGCTATTGTTGTATAGTTAGTAATGATTGGTGATTTATATTATTTCGGTTTGTCCACAAGCACAAGACCTGGTTGTTGAAACAAAAAATACAAGTATTATCCACATAGTATGAGACTGGTAACCATGAGAACTTAATAAATGGCAACAGTGAGATGAATTTTTCATTAGTGTTATAAGCACCTTTCTGAGCATTTCAGGTAATTGTGGTTAATTAACTGTAAGCAGAAGTGAGCTTTTAAAACAAGATAGTGTTGTCTTGACATGGGCCTTTTGATACTAGTTGTGTTTTATACATGTTCTTTGGTAACAAGACCCTTCATACATAAGGACTTAGATGGCATAATATGCTTCTGAGGCCTGGGAACACACCAGTGTGCAGCTTTTAAAGTCTGATCGGAGTTCCTGAGACTTGGCAGTGGAGGAAGTGGGCAGGATCAAGAGAGATACGTTATTTTTAATTGTGAGTGAACATAGAAGGTAAATGAGCACTAGCTGAGCACTTAGAAGAAGATTCTAAAGTGGTTAGAGAAAGTTTGGTAGGAGACCAACATACAGGTTTGGTAGGGTTTTGTTTGCTCTTAGAAAGTACAAAGGTAAAGTTGAAGCACAGGAGGGGATGCAGTTGATTGTTCATTTTGTTTAATCTGGTTGTGAGCTGTTATTGGGGAAAAGGTGCAACGCCTTTCTTTTTTTTCTCACATCTAGTCCTACGTTCCCATTACTTCTTTTATTTAGTCTGATGATTGTGAGGATACAGCATGTTAATAATAATGCTAAGCAAAATGAAGCTTACATTGATTCTTTGATCTATAAATGAATTTAAAATGTAATTTTTTTTGCAAAGAGATTATGAATTTTACTGCCACTCAGAAATAGTATCCAAATGTCCTTTGGACCAAACTTACTCGAAACAGATTGAGAGGCAGTATTTGTATACCTTCACACTATTTTTTATACTTTATCTTTACCATTATACATGCATTGTAAATGAGTGGAAATATTTTCTTATAGTGTTAATTCTAGTGTTTACTATGACTTTCACAGCTCTTCAGTCTATGGACTACAGCCAGCTGTCAGAAATTCTTGTGGGCTGCTCTTGTTAATCATCAGAGTTCTAACCGACAAATTTCTGAAGTTTTATTTTCTGCCTATTTCTGCATGACAGTTGTAGCTCTGCTGCCTTCATGATATCTACTGTAATATAGGAAATGCATGTTCCCAGCTGAATGCATATCTTAGGTGTTTGCCAGATGTACTAACACATGATTTTTCATGTATTTCTCAATAATTACTTCTAGATAAAATTGTGATGTCAGTTTAGAATGCAGAATATTTTAGAAAACAAAACACCCTGGCCCTTTCTAGCCTATTGCTGTGGAAATGATTTTGTTTTTCTGAGTAGGTATTTACTTGTAGATAATAAATTTGATAACAGAATGGTTTGTTATCCTTTGAACGTTATTTTTGGTAATAGTATTGCAATAATAAATTTAGATAATAAGTGAATAACCTGTTTCCATTTGTTTGCTATTGTCAATTCAAAATACTAGTGGACTGTTGAATTTCTTTCTTGATTAAAAGCTTAATCAGATTTATATTAGTTAACTGTCCAAATCTGGAAATGACATGGTTTCTAAATTTTCCTCCGTATAATCGCATAAAATATTCAAGAACATTTCTACTTCATTGCATACTGGTTTTAATTCACTCTGTGTGTATCATTCTCATTTCAGGGTTAGTCAGCAATATAAGACCAACTATATGACTGCTGATAACTTATCGATTTGTTTCTGGCCTACTTTGATGAGACCCGATTTTGAAAACAGAGAGTTTCTTTCCACCACCAAAATCCACCAATCAGTTATAGAGACCTTCATTCAACAATGTCAGTTTTTCTTTTACAACGGGGAGATTGTAGAAGCACCCAACCCAGTGGCTTGTCAGCCACCACCTTCCAACCCAGTGCAGATGGTGGAACCCATGGTACCCCTGCAGCTGCCGCCCCCGCTGCAGCCTCAACTGATCCAGTCGCAGTTACCAGCAGACCCTCTGGGCATTATATAGAGATGATGATTGCAGGCAGCCTGGCGCTGGACAGTAGAGACAAGCGATAGACATGCATGTTTCAGGATACAGTAATGTACTTCATATTTATGAAAAATAATTCCCATCCAGCTGATTGGACATCTTTTTTGTTATATCCCGTACTGTGTTCCTCATTTGTACACGCTGCAGATAAAAACTATGTGATAAGCATGACTGGAGAGGTTTAATTTTTAAAAGCAAAAATAGCTATAAAGTACAAAGCTGCTGCTGCATGATACCTTATTGCAATCACTATATCATTCCTGTGACGGTTTGTCACAATATATTGTGAATAAAAATTTTTCTATAGAAATTAAATGATTTAAAAAATTACATTTATGAAACATTCAGTGCTTACAGCCTGCTTTATGGCTGGTTTTTGTTATTTAACATGCTATTTTTGGCAATTTTCTTCACATTCAAGCATTCTGTGTAAACAACTAAAACCCAGCTATAGTTTATTTTGTAATCTCCTGGCTACTTATGTGACTTTATGCTTAGGGTGGTTTGGAAGAATGCAAAGTGCACTGTTGAGAATTTTACGATCCCTCACCATCCATCTTTACATATAAGTAAACCTGTGGACAGTTTAAGGGTGGGTGAACTTGCTTATTATTTCTTACAGCACAATACCAAGGACATGCTTGTTGTAAAAGTGAGTTTCAAATATTGTACAAAAATTTTGATGTTGCCTACTTATTTCTTTATGTTCCATTACCGAACTAAACATTTTGTAAAACTGTTAATTCTGTAAACAGCTGCATGTTTAAAAGATCATTGATGGTCTTGTAAACTTAATCTAATATATTTTAGATATTTTAATTTTTCCCACTTGGGAATACATTTAGTGTTTAGAAAATAGTTCATGACATTTTCATATAAGGTTATATAACTTTTCATACATAAACATGACTTTTGTTTGTAGTAAAATTCTCTAAACCAAACAATGTTTTAATCTAGGACTTCAATTAATCTATTCTTTAAATCTATTTTTATGTGACCCTCTAAAGATATACAAAAATGCATTGCTAATACATGGCAATAAATACTTTGGGTACTGACAATTAACCTCTTTGGAGTGTGTATATATAAAATCACATGAAATTGTATTCATATTTTTTTCCTGTGGTATGTTGTACTAAAATTTCAAATGACTTTTTTTTCACCGTATTTTTAAATTATCTTTTTTTCATTTATTTTACTTTTATATTGGTACAAATTTTGCTGTAAAAGAATGCTGCTTAATTTAAACAAATCTTTTTGGTTAAATATTTTGATAGTGGTTAATTAGAAGGTTACAAATTGTAGCAAAGGGGAGACCATAGATAAACACTACCTGTGAGACTCTTCATAGCAGCTTTTTTCTTTCATGCTCAAAATGTACCTTTTTAGGTCTGCAAAGAAGAAAGTTTTGGCTCATTCAGCTGCTAGAATGTTTTGTGTAGTTTAAAAAAAAAGCTTTATGATGGTCACTGTTGTAATCTTCACTTATAACAAGATTTAAGATCGTCTTGTATGTATTATAGTAAATAGATGATTTTGAGAATTAAGGCTTTTATTAAGAGATTGATTTGCTCCATTTTCCCAAAATAAAAATTGCCTTTCCCACTTATGTCCTAGGTATTGTACTTCTACTGACTTGGATTATCATTCTAGATTACTAAAATACCATAAACCTGGCTGCTCTTTGAAGTACATGTATATTATAAATTATCTTGATATCGTGTTATATTCTTGCAAGTAATTATCTTTTTTAAGAAAACAAACAAAAAAGAAAAGTCAACCCTATTCCTACTGCAAAGCACACAGGAACTAATAGTACAATAAAGTCTGTCCTGTAAATTGTAGTATTCCTAACTTGTTCTACTTTTCCTGTTGTCTATCTAGCATTTATTTATAGTTTTCAGTCTAATCTTGGCATGTTTAGCAAAGAAAATGAAACTTCAAGAGTTTTATAAACTATTTCTAGGTTGCTAAAGAATTTATTTTTCTACTGTATATGGCATAGACAAAGCATCACCTGTACAGGAAACAAGTCTATTTCTAATAGAAGGAAGCTTAAGAATAAATGCCAGTCATATCCATATTTAAAAATTCCATCTATAATGTATCTCCAGTCTTTGTAATGTGAATTACATTTTAAACTTTCTATAAATTCCAAGTTTTTTGCCATAATATTTAACTAATCTTTGGATAATAAGTTTTAGAATAATTTACATTCCATTTCATTATGAACTTTCATGTTGAACTTTTGATCAGCAGTATTTGCAGTTCCATTTCTTTATGTATGATGTGGCTAAATGGCTAAATCACCATTATTTTTAAGAATCTTAACACTTCCATTCAGCCAAATATGAAAGGGTTATTATATTTACTGGATAAACATAGAGAAATAAGAAAGCATGGCATGTGGTGCCTGCTTGTCACATGGAAGAGTCCCTGCATACTGTTTGCATTATGGAACAGTTGTATGCAGGAATGTGGACATGTGTGTATGTGTAATATATACACTTGGAGTTTTTTTATCTGTTTGTGTGTTTATGCAGACATGCATGCACATACACCCACATAGTAAAGTTTTTAAAATATGCTAGGAAATTAAACTGTGGTTATTAAAGATTTTTAATAGAGCTTTCTCTATTATTATTTTTATTAGTGCTATAAAATGAGGAAGCATGTTATTATATCCAAGTTCCTCATACTTTGGCTCATGTAGACCCTTCTAGTTTTAATGAAAATCCAAATAATAATAATAACTATATTTTTTAATGTGAGCATTTTTACCATAATATCTATCTTGATAAAGATACAAATGTATATTACTTTGATTGAGCCATCTCAGTGACACTTTATGGAGTAGTTTCTTTTTTTTATGTTATAGAATGGTATAGACATACTGCAGTGCATTGTCTTTCACTGTTTTAGCAATTCTAAAATCCCAGACCTGAGTTACAAAAGTGCCATTTTAAGTAATGCTTTAACAGGTTGTTTCAAAAATCCTTACCCTTCATGATCTTGTGGAATTTGAACTCATATAGTGTAAATAGATCGCAGATGTCAACTTAAGTGGAAAGAAACGTTGTTGTTGTTATATGTTTTCTCCTTTATTTGAATCCTGGTTGCTAGGAATTTATAGGTATGTTTATTTTTAGTTACTGGAGTTTAGCTTCTCATATTTATGATAAACATAGAAAAACTATCAATTGGAGATTAAAAAAACAGCCCATAGTTTATGTGCTTCTTTCATTTTTTTTTCAGTAATTGTGATGCTGTTTGTTAACTGCAAAAATTGCACACATTTAAAAAAATTTCAAGTAAAAATTTTGTTCTTTGTTTATAATGTAATCTTTTATTGCTACATCAGGAGAATACTGCAGTGAATTAAGTATCAGTGAAGCTTATTCTGTATAAAAGATGCAATGAATAAAATACTAAGATGCTTACTGTGTATAATGTTCAGTTTAGTTGCCTACTAAATTTTTAAAGGCAAAAGCACCCTATCTTTCACAGACACAGAAATGAAATTTCACACAAAGTCTTGCTAAAGTAAGAGTGCAGTGTGTTTAAGTTTTTCTTGGGTGGGAGGCTGTCTCTCCTGGGTCTCTTAAATCTGTTTTTCCTGTGGAATTTTTAAACCTGAAGTAAAAACTGTGGGCTTTTAAGGTCAGCTTTAAGTCATCAGAGTTGTACATTATTGGTCATAATTCTGCTAACGATATGGGATGAACACAGTTTTGATAGTAGTATTGCTCTTAGTTCTCATGTTTGCAGTGTCTGTGCTCACTTAGTTTTTTTCAGAACACCTTGAGTCATATGGCTGGTGCAGAAATAACTGCAAAACCTTCCTGATGGTCTTCAAATCTGAACACGGTTCAGGTTTTATTACACACACACACACACACACACACACACACACAATATATATATATATAGTAATGCATTCAGATAGGAGTGCTTTAATGTCAAATGGGATTCATCTTACATGTAATTTCCTCAGTGTGCAAATCTCAGTTATTTAGATTGCTTTATCAAACAACAGCTCTGCTGAATCTGACTGAAATATAATGCACTGTTCAGACTCCAGTTTCTGATGAGTAGCTGTCCCAGAGAACCAAAGTGTAACATCAGTGGTCACTTCTGTCAGATTCAGTCCTTCAACTAATTCATGGTTTCCATGGAATCAGAAAAGGATGAAGTTAATCTGTCATCATTAGTGAACTGAACACTTCCTGCCTTTCCTTACTGATGATTTCTTTCCTAAGTGTGTAGCTAGTGCATCTCATGGCTGTTTCCCATATGTTTCTTGTCTTCCTTATAGAACACAATGCATGTGTGTTTAGAGCTGACATTTTGTTGCTGAACCAGCAGACAACATAGTGCTTTTATGTTGCAGAATAGAGTTTAGTATATTTGATCAGTAATAATTTGACCATTACAGGTTTTTTGTTTGGTGTGATTTAGAAAATAGAAAATGAAATTGTTTACTGAGTGCCTGCAGTATAGCAGCTGTGGGTTTTTTTCCGTTTTACAGCGTGATAGCTGTTGTTGCTTCTACTTGAGTTTGAGAAAGGGTGGAAAGGAGATGCTGTAGTGACTCTAGCTGACAGCTGCATGTCAGTGCTTCAGGGTTAGATGCAATGACTTGCCAAGTACCTCTGGCTGCTTATGCGACTGACGAATTTCTGCAGTGCAGCTTCAGCTTATATTTTCCCCAAAATTATGGTATCACAATCTGTCTGTTCTTGCAGGTCTTTCTGCTTCACAACTCAAGTGAAGGGAGGGCAAAGTGGCTGTCCTCATCAATTCCTGGAGTTCTCAGCTTTGCCACTGCTGAGAATTGCCAGGGGCTCCTAAATTGCTTTTGCAGTGTTTTACTGAAGTAGTAAACATGGAGTACTAGGTTTTGAATTAACTGACACTGAGTGCAATCAGTTAACGAAGCATGTAGAAAAAACCCAAGTTGCACTATCAAAGTGCAGGTGTTATGGTCTCCCCTTGAAGGCTCCACTCTCAGTACTTGACAGTGTGACCTGAGTCTGCAGTAACAGCCTTTGGTCACATGAATCCCGTGCAAGTTGGGAATGAAGAAGAGATCAAGAAACCTCAAAAAAAACCAAAAACACAACAAAACAATTTGGAGCAGCTGTCTCTGAAAATATTTATATCAAATTACTAAACATAGAGTGTAGTAAATAAAATAAATATGGGGAATTAAATGTCTGTGGTTGAATATTGAAATAGGTATGTATATATGCATGCTTTTTAACTTAGTAAAGAAATGGATGTTGATGCAGGGGTTTTAACAGTAAAGGCGGTCAGCCTGCTACAGGTAAATATTGGTTACAACTCAGATGTAGAGTTTTGAAAAATTAATGTCAACAGTTTTATCTAATTTTGGTATTGTATTGGTGAATTGTCTAGCTCTAACATGAGTTTAATTTTGTTATCCTGTTATCTTGTGGTCACACAAATAAGCCTGGTTTTATGTCTTTTATATCACTGTTATGAGTTGGAAAGTTTCTTTTCACAGATAACTGCTTTCTTTACTCTTCTTTTTGACTTAGACCCAGAACTTAAAATTCATAACATGATCATACTACTTGTCTCCTATAAAACAGACCAGGTCCCACCTAAGGTTTATAAAATCTGACAATACTCTTTTTGTCTCTTTTTGTCTGTACTTTTATGTCTGCACTGCAGTTTCAGGGATGCACTTGTTCATGTCTGGAGATTTCTGATTGCTAGCAGGTAGATATCAGAGTGATCCCTTTCCTGCTTTTTATAAAAGAGTGCTGGAAAGACCAGCAAGGAAACCATTTAAAAATGGTGAAGGATAAACTTGAGCTCTCAGTACATCAGTGAGGTGAAGATGCTCATCTCAACTGTGCTTCCTTTCTGTGCTAGAAATTTGTGTGTAAGGTGCTTTTAAGCCTTCCACTGACCGTGTGAAAGGGAGGAGGTGATGGAAAACTGTTTCCTATATACCCTTGTCTCTAACCTGTAGGGTGAGTGTTAGTCTTACAGAGTTTGGGGCACAAAGTTCTCTATGTCCAGTGTGGAGTTTTGGCCCCACAGAGTCATGGATTAGCATGTGGCCTTCAACTGAACTTGGCACAGCAAAGCAGTGGGGACATACATGCAAGCCTTAAATTGTTAATCAGCATCTTTGCTCCTGAAGCATGCTGCCCTGAGTTTTGTCAGTTTTTACTTTAAAATAGTTTTGAGTGGTATTACCACCATGATCTGCAGGTCAGAGTGTTCTTTAGAGGATACAATGATTCTCTGACCTGAAATATTTCTGAGGAAGTAGAAATCAAGCTCTATTCTCCTTGGGATTGTGCACAGTACTATCAAGTATTATTTTGTTTTCTTTCTTCTTTTCAAAGAAAGCAGTTTCTAAGAAAAATCAGAGGACTGGACTGTTATCTGTCAGAGGTGTGTTTTTGTAGCATGATAGTGACACCATGAGGTAAATGCCCAGGTCATTCAATGAAGGCATAGAAGATGTGATTCGTGCTTCAATCATTTGGAAGACTGTCTGTGGCAGAGTAAGTGAATTGTAGAACAAATTCTCAGTCATGGCTATAGTTCTTTGAAGGAAACTTAATGGTTTGTGTTTTTTTGTTTTGTTTTCTGTTATTCAGGAGGGGGATAACCTGGTGTTCATGTAATGTGATTGTCAAAGCTGAGCTCTGACCCTGCTGGGAAATAAGTAAAAAATTTGACATCAAACACACTAAAAGGCAATGCAGACATCTACGTCCTGTCGTAGATGTATATCTGTATACAGAGTAGTGGGAGGAGCTGGATGCTTCTGTTTTTCTCCAAGACCATGTGCTTTACGTGAAGGGAAGGATCTCTTAACCTCCCTTTGGATTTTGACTGCTGCCCCATATCCATTATTTTACTTAAAACATTTGCTGTAATAAATGTGGTTTTTAGGTACTGATCTGTGAATGTATTGAGTCTGATTACCTGAAATGCAGTCCTTTTCCACCCTACATTTTTCTTTATTTTCTTTCTCTCCCATACACCTCCTGCTCGTCCCCAAAACAGTAGAGCTGTTCAGCTAGAGTTCTGTCAATATGAAGAAAAGATTCTCCTGCAGGCTGCAGGGCTTGATCATTTGGGAGTACTTGGCTTTAGATCTTGGCCCTCTTCCTTTGCACTACAAGAATTTGTTTGCTAACTTCTGGACTTGCTGCAAACCTTTTCTGCTCCCTAAAGTTGGTGGGGATGAGTGTGCCAAAGTGAATGTCTACGGGCAGTTATTTGTTTTTGTGCATTAATTTACGGGACATTTGCCCAGAGCCCTAGGATGGCAAAATTTCTTCTGAAATGTAAAAAAAAGAGTAACTTAAAACTTCTGAGTCTTCTTCCTTCTGATGTACTTCTTAAGGAAGCCTACAGCTATTCTTGCAGTGAATAGTAGTATGTTCCTGAACTCATCTGGATGATAAATACCTCTATATTCAGAATTGTCTAGAAAAAAAAAAAAAAAAAAGGAAGCAATTGTCTTCTTGCAGATATATTGCATGTCCAGCTGAAGTGAAGGACTGCTAGAAAGTGTGCTAAATATGAGCAAATGGGACATGCAAATAGCTTAGCTCATCAGAAGAAAACCAAGATAGACTGGGGATTTTAAGAGCTGAGTTTTAAAGTGACAGGAAGGAAATGTTTATGGTGGGTGTTCTTTCCGTTCTAGGTTTTCAGTGGCTTCTGTCTGTGTTTATACATGAGGACATATCCTGACACATTCCATTTCCAGCACTGTAGTGCTCTTAAGAAACATCTAGCTGTGTGCTTGATGAGGAGATGCTGAAGGAAGTTTGCATCAGCCTTTTCCCTTTCAACGTAAAACCCAAGAGCTTTAAAAGGTTTCATGTAGGATAAGGGAGTTTCCCACCTTGACAAAATTCTCAGGAATGTAATTGTTGGCAAAAACCACAATCCCAACAGTTTCTATGGAGTTTTTTTTTTTCTTGACTGGTTGTCCTTTTTTTAAAAAGAAAAAAAAAATTGAATTGAAAACAATTTTTCCTATTGTTTTTAATGAGAGGTGTTGGAATTTACTATTAAAAGAAAGGATTAGAATTAGCTAAGTAACCTGGAAATACCAGTGAAGTATTCAAATTAAAGGCAATCATCTGTGATTAGTTTTTCTAGTGACCTCATAATTTTCTTACTTGCAACTAGATTCTTTTTTAAGGCTTTAAGTGTGTTTTGTTTGCAGGGATAATAATGCCATTTTAAAACTATAGTTGCATGTAGTAGTTTCTGTGTTGAAGTAGCTGTATACAGGAGGCCCTGGATTATTAATTATTCTGATGGTGAGTGAAAGAAATCCAGATTTCTTCCTGAGAATATAAAAATGAGACAGCTGACATTCTTTATTGTTAAAGAACAACTAGGGTGACCTTTTTTTGCCTGGATTGGCGGAAGTTTCCTTTCAACTGCAGCTGGCAATAATGCAACTGCAGTATCTGGAGCACCCATGTAGAAAGGAAAGAGAACCATTCCGTGAATGTAACTTTCAGTGAGAGAAGTTTAGGTAGAGCGGATGAAAGCATGTCTTTATTTTTTCCTTACTGGAAATTTGACTGCAAGAATGACTGTCATAGTCTGTTTTATAGTCTTAGGACACAATCTGGCTGAATATAAATGCCAGATATGCATTCTCTAACCTGTCTCTCAAAAATATTTAGCAGACCTGGGTTCCTGCATTCATTATATTTTCATTTCTCACTGTACCCAGTTCCTTTTTTTAAAAGAGGTGATGCCTACACATGCCCAAAATCATACTAACACAATGGCAGTATTAGTTCAGATTAAAAGGTTTAGTGAGTGTTGTCAGAAAACAGTCTTTGGTTAATCTGGTAGAGGAAGTCATGTGCTATTCTTAAAATGCTGGTCTTCACCTTAAAGGGGAAGTAGAAGCTAAGTGAGGATGGCAATGTTGCACTTCTGCTTTGGTGTGGGTTCAGTTAGTGAGGAGGGAATGAAAGTTTTTGTTTACTTGTGAAGTCCTTGGCAGACGGCTCCGATGTGATCAGGGGAAGTCTCGCATATGTGCATTGGGGGTTATGAAAAGAGCTCCCTGACACTGCTGTTTGCTCATTAATCTAGGAACACTGTGTCCCCAAATGTCTCAGATTCAGCTATGTATAGCACAACATGTTGAGTTTTCCAGCTTGTCTTGGAAACTCAAATTTGCTGTAAGTGCATGCATTTTTAGTCTGTTTCCTGAACAGCATCCATGCTTTATCAATATACTTAGTATTTAAGAAGCAGAGAAGAAAATAAAGGTGAATGAATTTCAGAAAAATCTGTGAGTTTCTGTTTAGGGAGTTTGCCCCTGTTCTCTGTCTGTGGAAGAGATCCAGCTGCATTGTTCCTACAGGCACTCTCAGGGTAGCTGAGTATTTTGTTTCTAGGCAGGGCACAGTCTCAAAGATTGGCATTTCATATGCAGTTGGGTCCTTGAAACCTTTGGTAAATGGCTGTGTACTGTTCTCTTTAAATATTGCAGAGGGAAAGTTCTGTCCCTCTGATTTTGAAAATAAAATTTAGAAAACTATCCTCTTTTTTCACATCAGCAATGTGAGTCTTTGCCCTTTTCCTCAAAAGGCTTAAAGGAACACACTTGTATTCCTCAACTGCAAACTTTCCCTCATCCTTTTGATTTTAATTGATGTAGGAGATAATGAATTGTGTAAACGGAAGAAAGAAGTCACATATGTGCATGACATCTTCATGTGCACATACTGAGGAAATAATTGAACTTCCCTTTTGACTAAAAAATGGTTATAAAAATGTGTGTAAAAATGCATGGACATGAGAATGGCGGTCTTCTCAAATCTAGGGATCTGATCTCACCCTTTAGTTTATTGGAAGAACTGCAAATGGTATTTTTAGCAAGCTTGCTGCTAAAAATTCTCTGGCCCTCCCTACTTCCCCAAATGAAACAAGTAGCAAAGAGTGACCTTGCCCAACGCGCATCACCCACTATTGCACTCTCTGTTGCCTTGCCCATTTATTACAGCCAGCTGTTCTCTCTTGCATTATGCTTAAATTACAAGTTTCTGGAACAAGGAACCTTTCAGGCTGCGGGGTATTTGGCACCTTCTTGGGGCTACACCTGTACAGTAAAAAAAAGTAAGTGTACAATAGCTGGGATTATGCTGAGATTTGTAAATCATATTGGCAACATTTAATTGGATACAATACCAATAGGATAGTAATATCTTTGTGTATATTTGTAGAAAGAATAAGGATACAATAGGAACTGCATTTAGTATTGAGAGGCCTTAGAATGATTTTATCTTTGCTCACTTTTTTCTCCCCCGGCTTACTTTTTTTCTGTTTTCCCTTGCTAGGTGGTAGACGTCCATGGCCATTTGGTTGTTTCTGCTAACAAAATTCTGGAATTTGTGGAGACTGCACAGATTGTTTAAGAAATGTGTGGTTGGAGGCAGAGGGGTGGAGTTATATAACATTTAATAATAATATTTAAAAGGCCATAAAATAGGGACTCAAATATGAAAATGGAAAAGAACTAGAGTTAAGGCAAAGGTCTTCAAAGAGGGAAGAACATAGTTAATAAAGGGGAAGATGCAAAAATAAGCTGTATGGGGGAATGGTTGCATGTGTCAATGTAACAGTTCTACCTCTACGCTATGCAAATGGATTTTTTAACTATTTCTATGTATTTAAGTTGTCTTGTTTAATCAATACATCACGCTCATTAATCACTATTAATACAATACACTCATTAGGTTTTTAAATTTACACTAGTATTGAAATGAAACAATTGACACACTAGAGATTTTATAAAGTAAATGTTGTCATTGAATATACAAATGTAGGTTGTAATCATTCTTATGGTTTGGAAATTCATCCGTGTTTTTCTTCTCAACCTGTGAAATAGATTCCACTGTTCTCTCTGTGTCTTATTTTAGTGATTCAGTAGCCTTATGGGAAGAAAGATTCTGCAGGTAGACAAGCTAAATCTTCTTTACTGCAAGATATACTAAATTCTTGTAGTTCTATTGCAAGTGGAAATGGTGCATATTTATTACTGTCACCTTTATGGTGATCTTTAGATGCCAGAAGACTTTTATGGCCCATTTTTCTCTCACTGCTTTTCATGACTCCCTTAACTTTGTCCAAGTAACACAGTCTCTTAAGCTTTTTTGTAGTTTTGTTTAAAAATGTATTTTTTTTGCCTTTCTTTTAAGTATATTGGTGGTCCAAACTGGGTGCAGTCCTGACCACTCTATGAGTACAAACGAAACCTGTTCAATACCTCCTGTGTCTTGTAAATAACAAGTAAGGCTGATTAACCCTGTGGCTAATGTGCTGTGTGCCCTGATTGAATTACCAGTGTGTCATCTTAAAATAGTACCATTCATTTTGTGGGGCTGGCTTGTTCCCCTGTTGCATAGTTTAGTGGGTGTTTCTGTCCACTGGAGAAGCTCAGTTGGTGTGAACCCGTGTTACAGGCCCCTCCTCACTCAGTAGGCACGTGGGTGACAGGGAGATGTGGGGTGAGGCATTCTGCCTTTCAAAGAAGTGGAGAGGCAGGTGGCTTTCTTATTAATTGCTCCTGAAACTCTAGCTATTGAATCATGCTACAACTCTGTGATCTAATTCTGTCATTAAGAAGGATGATAGAGAAAACACAAAAGACACAGGGTGAGAGCAAAGGCAGCCTTTAAAAATGGTTACTGAATTGAGTGATGAGAACAGATGTGCCTCTTAAGGCGTGTATACTTAATGCAAATGGCATTATCATGGCTGCCTTGCTTAGAAATGTAAAAATTGGTTTGTTCAATGAGGATTCAAGAATTAATGTTTGTTCTTTATTGGATGCTTCTAACATTCAGGAGAGAAATATAGTAGGGTGATGTAAGTTAGATGTCTTCACAGCTGAATGACTTCAGTATATCCAAAATATTTAAATGCCTCCCATTTATCAGAGTACCTAATCAACACTTTATAACTCCTGGTTCTAAAATTGAAAAAGTTTCTTGCAGTGTTCTTAGCTGTGTCTGCAAAGATACATGCGATGTTTTACAAACAATGCAAATATACTTGGCACTGAATCCTGTAATAAATATCTCGTGTAGTACATGCTAATTTAAGACTCAATGTTATGTTTCCATAAGATTTATTGACTATTAATTTTATGGCTCCCTTCATCAGTTCGAGGGCTAGATAAAAGCAACAGTCGCCCCACCCCCAAATCCACAAACTTTAATTTGTGGAATAAATACCACTGTCTGAAGGTCCATGATCTGGCCTTTTAAACACACATCCCTCTCATTCTTCTCACTTTCTTTACATTCATAGGAAAGTAAATCACTAGCACTGCAGTGTGAATCCTTGTTGCAATAGAGGCCATTAATCAAGTTTTGCTGGTTTTGGAATGTGATATCAATATCACTCCCTTAGTGTTGATAGTGCATTCCAAAGTCTTGAAGCAGCAGTTTGGTAAATGACAAGACAAACAACTTACTGTACAGCTGTAAAAGGTAATAACATGAAAGGATTGCTTTAAGAAAAATATCCTATTAGGAAATGTATTTCTCTAATGTTCTTCATGATATATTTATGTTCAGCTGTGCACACCGGATCTGAACAGTATACAGTACATCTACTGTATATTGTTCTGCAATAATTTGTGGTTTGAATGTGAAGGTTTTATTATCAAAAGTGTGGGATAACCATAGGATCAATTGATTGCAAAGCCACTCAGAAAGCACTAGTATATTGTGATGGTTTAAAAGCCAGCTGAAAAATTCAACCCCACTAAAGCTGCTCCATTTCTCCCTGTGCCCCTTCCTGCTCCTGCCAATGAAGGAGCAGGAATAACAATTTACTAAAATCACAAAAACCACAGCACTACCAAGAGCAAAAACCACAGCACTACCAAGAGCAAAAAGCCTCTCAAAGAGACAGGGTGCTTTACCCACAGAAGGGCATTCACTGCAGGGAACAAAAGGAACACCTCCCAAATATAGTGCTGCCCATGTAGCCTCCAGACAGAAGACAATATGGTGAGGTGAGCCCAAGGAACCAGGGCCTGACAAACCCCCCTGGAAGCTTGACCATCTGCACTGTGCTGCCTGCTGGTGTCTCTGGATTGCCATGCCCGAATTATGTCACATAACTGGAACATTTTTAATATGTGTCTGGGAACTGAGAGGCTTTACTCTCAGTTTTCATGCTATGGAAGTATTTATGTTATGGAAGATCATGTGTTTGGAGTGGAAGGAAAAGAATTGTGAATGGACCACAAGTAAGCTGCCTTCAGCTGAAATTCAGAGCTGAGTGCATGAGTTTCTTTTAATAATGAAGCAGGCAAAAGAAAGCATAGAACTAGGCAGATCAAAAACAAATTCCAAAATGTGTTTGTTCTCCATGAAATACCATAATGCTTTCAGGAACACAATAGGATTTGTGAAATATTTCACTACACAAGCTTTCAGTGATAAAGCGTTAAGTTTTAATTTATTTAAAAATGACTACCTAATTGTTTGATCAATGAAAGTTGCTTCTTTTAAAATTAATTTATCACTTTGAAAAATCAGACCTGCTTGAACCATTGTAAAAAACTACTTACTTCCCTATTTGATTAAAATATTGTGGCCAGTTTTCAGGTTTCTTCTCTCAATCCGCACAACTTGGTGTTCATCGTTGAAAGCATTCATTGTTTCAGGTCTTCTCAGGCTGAATTAGGTGTAGGACTGATGCTCATGTTTTCAGTCTGAATGGTTGCCTCCTTTCTCCCTTAAGAGATTCTGCTCAGCAATGCTGATCAGCAACTTGGACAGCAAATCAAGCAGAACTCTTGCAGACCTTGTGCACACAGAAGCTGTTGAGCAACATCCCAGGAATTCCTTCTTTCTCTGCCACTTGGCTGTCACTCTGTTAAGGTGATGGTTTGTATTGGCTGCAGCCTCCAGCCCCAAAATGTGTGCCAGGGGACAGGACATGTTTGAATCAATGGCCCAGCAGAGAGCTGTGCATTAAGACAGCAGACAAGTTCATTATAGCTGAGGCCAGGAGGCACACAGCCCTGAGTTCTTGTGTTGTGCAGAAAGGAGGACAGGATGCTTTCCCTCAGAGGTTTGATGTCATGGCTCAGATCTCCAGGTTAACACCTGGGAGCTGGCACACTGCCAGCCCTGTGAGCAAAGTGCCCTGGGAGAAGTGACCCCTGCAGAGTTCCAACACCTCTGCTCCTTTCTTTGCTTTGTCCCACTTCGCCTGTGATCACATGCCTCCACTGAACGTTTGCTCATATTTTAACACTGTGTTTCAGTTTCTTTTCTCGCTGATGATGGATTTACTTGCATTTTTCTTGGCTAAAAATATTTTTTCTGCCAATATCAAAACCTTCTTTAATCTCTTCACTCAGTTCATGAGAACTTGACTGGTCGTTGGAATTTGACCAATATGCACAGATAAATAAGTATTTTCATGTTTCTCAATTAATTACTCCTCCTTTTCATTTAAAAAAAGGTTTTTTTGAGCCTGTTCATGGTCTGAAAATAAGCATGTGTAGTGGTTAGGATGTAAAACAGAGCTCATGGCATTTATATGTGGTTTTGTGTTGGCTGTTACTTTGACAAATCCTTATTGTGCGTATAGTTTTCCAAGTCTGTTCTCTTAAGAAAGCAGCTTTTCTCTTTCTCTACCACTGTGAGATGCTCACTACTGACATTTTAAAGAATTATTTTTGTGAAAACAAATGTCATCTTGCTGTTGCTACTGTTACTTTATTTTGTCAGGAAAGTAACTGAGGCAAATCACTCAAATTTCTCTGTTAAGTAATGACCTTACTGTAAAAACTAACTCTCCTTGTTTGACAGAATGCATAAGAATAACAATTCTTTCTGTGAGTAGGTTAAAAAAAAAGGGTTTTATTTCTGTATTTCATGCACTAGGTTTGACCTCTAAGCTAAAAAAGAAAAGTCTGTGAGACCTCCATTCACATTCACCACTGAACCTTGGAGCTCAGCAAACAGGAAAAATAAAGACTTAATGCATCAGGCCTGCATGACAGACAGACCCTCTCTATGCATTACATCTCTTTTAACCAGATGTGAATTGTATTATAGCCAGAATAAATGTTGTGTGTGCTAGAGGCTAAGCTCTTGAATCAGGAAGCCATTTTTTATTATTCTTCAGGCTCTTGTACTGTAGAAACCTGCTGCAATTCAAGTGTCAGTAGACAAGCTGATGCTGACAAAAGTAAATATTGCAAAAATCCTGTTTATAGAGAGAATAATAAACTGATGTGTCTAAGCACATTATTTCCATTTAGAAGCCTTCCAGTGCTGCATCAGTGCATTTCACTATAGATAACTGAAATTAATATTATTGGGTTTTGTTTTTTGTTGGTGCAGACATTGTTACTGTGACTTCATGTCTATACATACACGTTTACTACATGCTGAAAAGGTTTTAATATTTTGACTTCCAAGAAGTTAAAATAACATTTCTACTCCTTTTTTTGTTTGTTTCTGTTCATGCTTTACTGAATGTTATGTACATAAATGTTAATTGTGGCAAATATTCAAACTCAGTTTTTAAAAAGCAATTAAAACAGTTTGCATAGGAAAAAAAATTCAAAATGTGTCAAGTGCAGAATGGATCTAGATGCAAATTTTCTGTGTCTCAAATGACATTTAATGATAGGATGAAACTAAAGAACCACCACTTGCTCTCCTGGTTTTGTTTTATGAGCAATGGCTGTTGGAGACACTGAATTTCAGAAGCAGGCTCAAGACCATGATTCACACACCTCAGTTTGGTCCATTGGTTGCTTCCAGGGACTATTTTTTTGTGTAGGCACACAGTTTGTGGCGATTCGGAGTGGGGCTGGGCGCAGCCTCATCCCCAGTGGGCACAGCTGTGAGCAGCAGGTGAGCAGCACTGACAGCAATGAGCCATGGAGTGCCCAGGGGCACTGACCAACCACCAAAGGGAACAGAGGGCACACAGGTGCAATGCATCAACACCAGGGGTATGAAAGGTTGGGCTAAAGAACAGGAAGGGTGGATGCCTGAAGCCTTCTGAAGTGGTAAGATAGTTACTGTGTATGGGCTGAAGCTTTCTGAAATTGTATGATAATACTCTGTGTAGTCTCTGTGGTTGTCTCAACAGCAACATGTGCTGCAATTTTTTTGTACATTCCCTTTTTACTTCTCGTGCCTTTCATCGCATCATAAGAGCAGTCTAAGTCCCAGTTAAAAGCTACATGTTGTACTACACTCTAAGTGCTGAAAGCTAGATGCTGTGAAAGCCAGCTGTGGATCCAGCCAGATTAATGAAGGCTATTCTCAGGCCTCTGAAAATAAGCAGGGAAGGTGTGTGCTGGAACAACTTCCACTCTAACTTCTCCAGGCTTTCTGCCCTATTCTGTCCATGTCCAAGTTGGTTATGATTCAGGGACCTCATTTTATGTTAAAATGTAATATTTTACAGAGAACTCTCATTTCTATGTGCTTTAAAGCTGTACTGTAATACAACCCTCTGGGAGTTTTTCACAAACAGTTTGAAAATCCATGCAATGGAGTTAGCGAGATGTAACCTTGTCAGGTGTCCCAAGGTAATATGTTCTGGATGGTTGATCAAATCCTTCAGTTAAAACAAGGATTGGAGTGACTGACTTCTTTGGTGTCCTTGGAGCGTATTTGGAAAACTGATGCTCAAAAGACTTATGAGGTTGTTAAAAGATGCTCCTCTGGGGGAGGACAGCATGCTTTGATGCTCACTCTTGTCTAACAAGCCAACTCAGGTCTATTTATAGCATCAGAAGTGGACTGCAGAGTCCACTTTTGTCTGTTCGGTTGTTATCTGGTGAAAGTGGTTTGTCTTCGCATACATTTCAGTATGATGCTGTGGTATGCATCTCTTATTTTTTCAAAAGTCATTTTTACTGCTTTTGTCTTGATTTTGTGATGTGAAAAAACAAAAGTGGGAGATAAAGGCAGTGGCTGAGCCAACAATGCTTGTTTAACTGCCTTCCTCACTACATCCTGATAGAGTTGTCTCTAATTCTCATTTATATTTTCTACACTGGAGTAACATTTATTCATGCAACTCCAGTGTACTTTTTTCCTTTGTTCACCTTTACTTGGTTTTCTTTTTCTGGCAGTTACTCTGCTTTATTGTTCTTGTGTGCACAATTCCACTGCAGTTATATTTATAAAAGATTTCAGCCAAACAAACTAGCTTGGCCTGTGTTCCACAGGGACTCATTAAAGTCTTTGTTATTCTTACTATTCATGTTAATGCTTTGAATTTTAATTACTTACACATGCAGATAAATAGTACATGTTCTTTATACTTGTAAAGCAGGTTCTATGAATGCTGTAAAATCACTTCTGTTTCATCTAATACTTGTTTTATAAGGTTTTCAAAAGGAGCCAATTCTGAGGAGTTTGCTGGGTTAAAACCCACACTGACATCCCTGATGGTTTTTATCCATGCTGGATTTAACTTTTTATACTGTTTTGTACATAACTTTTTTTTAATGTTAAAAAACATAAGCTTTTGCCATATGCACATACCAGGCCCACGTTTTGTGTCCCCACACTTTTAGAAAGTGAATGTCACTTGTGATCCTTTTTTGAATTTTGAACACACTTGAAGAGCTTGGGCAAAGATAGAGCAGACAGAACACCTACTGAGGCAGTACACATGACAGAAATAATAATACAACAATTGAGACCTAGCTAAGATCTTACTGCAGGATCAGCAAGATGATTTTAGTGGAGTTCACAGAGTGGTGTGGATGTACCAGAGTGGGAGGAACACTGCTCTCCCCAAGGAGCCTTGGGAAGCATCACCATTAGCAGTGGCTAGTTCAGAGGCAGATGTGTTCTTTGGAACTTTCTGAAAGGCAGCTCCTTCCACAGATAACATGACTGTGGACTGCCATGGTAGTTGGTGTAGTGCAGTTAATTCAAGTTTACTAATGATACTTACATCTGTCTGACTTCCTAAACCCACTGCAGTGCAGGATGAGCTGCAGTATTTTTACGTGGGGAAGGAAGGTTTCTTGATACCGAAGGTAGTGCTAAGAACCATACAATTATTTCTTAATATCACAAACAATCTGGTTGATAAGTAAATGATTCTGTATGTAGAAGAAACCACAAAACATTCAGTTCTTGAGAGATGCTGTTTCAAATGCCTCTATAGCTGTGGATTAGGAAGGAGCTCTATCAGACTGAAAAAGTAAAATCCCAAATTAGGAATTTAAATAAGGGTAATTTTTCATTTTTTCTTTTGGTTTTCCTCTCAGAGAGGACATTTTTACTTCTGACAAAGATTTTGAAGTATTTAATGGTGCTCGTACTTTGTGCTTTAACTTTGATAGGCAAAACTGTATATATTCTCCTCTCCCTCAGCACAGGTTTATTTCAAATTGTAGCTGGTAAGATGTTCAAATACGAAAATACAGATCACAGATTTTCCTTGGGCTCCTGTAGCAAACCAAGTTTTCCTTAAAGTAAAGAAATTTATTTCAACTTCCAAATGAATTTGTGTACACATTTAATTCTCTAGAATATTTACAAGCAAAAGAACACCTTCACTCCCCAATGATACAAAAAACAAACAAAACAAGCCATTTTTATGTGGTCTTGCAACCATCGCAAAAACCAAGGTCTTAAAATTTTTGTAGTGTTGAAATGAAAATTTTAACCTAATTTTTGCAAGAAAAAAATCAGAGCAAACAATGCTTAGTTTTCACTGGAGGGTAGTATCCCTTTTCCTTAGGTTTACAATAGACTGGTTGTGCTCAGATGAACAGTTAGTACATCATAATTCATGTAACAAGGCTAACAGGACTTCAAGCCTTCGTTGTATTAAAACCCCTAGAGACAGGAAGGCAGATTATATACTTTAATATTTGCTGGCTTGATGGCCTGATTTAGAACACTCATACAGCACCTTTTACACTAACTTTGGATTGGTTGTGTTCAAAGTAATGGTATGCAAGTTGTGGTAGTTAACAAGGATTTAGAATATATATAGTGTTTTCCATCCCAAGATCCCAGAGCAGTTCAACACATAATTTCCTTATAACCTTTCTGAAAATGCAGCTTAGATTTTCAATCTATATCAAGACAGATTATAACTGTTACTAGAGAGGGTTACTGGTATTTTTTAATCTTTCTTGATTCTCTTTACACATTTGGTTTATCTGCTTTGGAGATGAAATGTAAGAACCAAGCAGAATTACAGCCAAGGTGAATTTGGCTGGGTACTGGCAGCCACTGTATGTGCTATTTAAATTATTTATATACTCCTTTGGGAGACTTTCTTCATTTCTGTCAATCATAAAAAAAACCCTAAACAATGGTTATTGTGGTTCTATCTTTTGGGGAAAAGGTACACAGAAATAATTGCATAATCCTTTCTTTTGAGATCACTGATTTCCTAGAAATGTTGGTGATCAGTAAGATGATAATTATTTTTTTAGCTATTGCATAAGAATTAATTTTTCATCTATTAGATGGTGAGGTTCAGTGTCCTCAGCTTTATTTATGAGGATGTCTGCATAAACACTGTGTATAAAACAAAGGCAAAAATACAATTAGTGATTCAGACTGACAAAGGTAAGTAATGAGGTGAACCTAATTTCGTTGGTGCAAATCTTGGCTAGTTAGGCCAGATTTTTCAGTTTAACTACTGGGAGCTGCTTTCACGTATTATATCCCTGTCTTCAGAATTTGTCAGAGAATGAAGTTTATCAAAATGTTCCCTAGTTTTTTGCTTACAGTATCCTGTATCTCCTGGTGGCCAGGCTCGCGCTCTGCCCTGTGTCCTGGCTGCCGACCCCCTGTGCAGCCCTGCTGGCCCATGGCTGAGCAGTGAGCAGGCTGGGTGTGTGTGTCTGGTCCTGGATTGTCCTTTTGGCCCAGACCAATGGTGTTGCTGCCTCGCTGACCTGCTGTGCTGCTTCTCCCTTCTTGGGCTGCAGGGCCACCTCTCAAGTAGCCAGCAGGACTGTCCCCTGCCCCAGCAGCCCTGCCTCTGCGTGTCCCTGGCTTCAGCCACGCACCCTTTGCTGGGCACTTCCCGGACAGCAGGCTCCAGGTAAGCCATAACCATCTCTCTCAACCCATCCCTGCTTTTTTTTTGTGCTGTGGAAAGGAGGAGAAGATGGGTGGAAGATGCCAATCCTGGCACTCAAAGCTGGGGACAGCATCTTGGCTGTGTTTAATGCGAAGGAGAGCAGAGCCCAGTGCTGCAGAAGGCTGCGAGGACTGACCTCACCCTCAGGGCCGCTTTCCCTGGGCTGCTCTGGGCTTTCAAAGTTTGCATGTTTGCAGGGTTTGTTTTCTTTACAGTGGCATTATTAATAACTAAAACTCCCTTTTCATTGGACTCCAGACCCAAAGTAGTGCTGGCAATGATTTAATGCTTTTTTCCCTCACTGGCAGTCCCTGCAGTTGGCTCCTGGTATGCGGCTGTGGCAGGACTTGGAGTCCAGCAGCCTTAGTATGGGTTCCAGCTCTCTCTCGTTTGAACTGGGAAGTATCCTAATTCCAGCTCGCTTTTCCTGTAATGCATTTCATTATTGTTTCCACATTGTGAGGAAGAAATTATATTCAGACTATTTTTTTTTGCACAGACAGATGGCCAATAACTGAGCCTAATGAAGAGAATAACTTGGATCATGGTGTTAGTGTCAAAGAGGGGATTACTGGAAGTCTGTCTCGTACAAGCTGAGAATGCAACAAACATAAACTGTAGCCAAACTATATTGCCATGTGGCTTTCTTATTTAATTTGTTCCCTCTTCACCAACATTTTTGCATTGTGCATGTTAATGAAAGGTAAACCAGTGTCATTCATGTGTAGGCATGTGTCCTTGTCAAGAAATAGCTTTAAAATCTTCTTCCCTAGCTCTGCCCATATGTGCATTTTAGTATTTCTCTTCCCAGATCTCAAATTTTCTCCCTCTTTTTATCCGAAGTGATAGGAATTGAATAAATTTTTAATTTACTTTTTTTTATTCATGTTGTACATGAAAAACGTTTGGCAAGTGTTGCCATGCCTAAGGATTTCTCTGACTGACTGGTGAACTGAGAACACTTAATTGAACTTTGCTGTCTGTCTGCTCTTGGGAGATTATGGTTGTGCATGCATCCCCAAGCCTGGCAGTTGGCCTAATTTAGGTTTAGGACCCATTGTATCTAGAGGCATTCAGGGCTGGCATTTGGCCAGGCCTATTTTAATTGCAGCTTCTCTCAGGCTCCTTCCTGGAGTTTTGCTTTTCTCTCTCCCCTTCCCCTCAGCTGTGTGGCTGGAGAGGGTGTAGAAGAGCAAGCCGCTCACAAAGACTCCAGTCTTGGAAGGCTTACCCAGCCAAACCCCTTTGGTGCAGAGCAACCACCCATGGACTCATCCCACTGGGTAAGGCCCTTGGCACTCGGTGGAACCATTTTTTTGGGCTATGGATGGTAACAGGCGTGAGCTCAAAAACCAAGCAGGAAAAGATAGTTTTTACCCCACCTGTTCTATGAACAGTAATCCCTGCCCATGAAAAAGATTTTTGTTTGCAAAACTATGGCCCACAGTCAGGCTTAGGTTCCTGAGTGGGTTGTTTAAATCAGACTATACATTTTGTGTACAATTTTCTTTGTCAGAGGTTGAATCTTGAGCCAGGATCTACTTACTGCTGTTTTTTGATTTGTAGTATGTGAATGCTTCAGCAGACAACGAAAATTTAGGGGGAAAAATGTTTCTAGTGTTTCAAAAAATGTCTCAAATGTTTTAAAGAAAAGGAAGAGTCTTGCTTGTGAGTTATTCTTTCATTTTCATGTTATCCTTCAAAACTCACTTGCCATCTAACTATAATTTTTCTTCCATTTGCCTTTTATAACAAGAGGAGACAGAAACCTTCAAGTAACTGAGGTGTAGCTTTGCAGATAGGTTATCTGCTTTGCTGCTAGTGTGTGGGGTGATGTGGGAGCGTTTAATTCAGAAGGGAACTTGACCTCATTTTCCCCCTACCTTTTTCTTCAGCTATAAAACTTTCATTATGACTAATTCTAGTGGTACACTCCTGTTTTTTGTTAACGCATCTTTTCACCATTTACAATTGAAATACAAAGACATGAATCTTGGAATCTCACATTAAAAATATTCAGTACTGGAAGATGAATTAAACAAGTTTCAGAGGAACACAGGAATATGGTGAATCCTTTTTTTTTTTACCATATATATATATACACACACACACGCACTTGGCACCATATTTTAGAAAAACATGCAGTAGGCTAAATGCTCTGACATTTCTCTCTTTCCTGGAAAAAATTTAATTAGCTCAAAACAATCAACCTAATATCCAATTGATGCTTTATTTGCAAGATAGGTTGTACAGCTGGAACAAGGCTGTGAAGAGGCTTTTTCCCCAAAAGGAAACAACTATTAGAGAAACTGCTCATTTTTTCACCACATTTCTTTCCTTTCTATCTTATGGTATCTGTTCTGCAGCACAGCACAGGTGCTCACAAGCACCTCTTCCAAATGTAAGTATTGACTACTATTTCCAACAATAGTAAGTGCTCTCAGAAAAAGATCATCGGTTGATGGGTAATGATAGGGGATAGAAGCTAGGGAAAAGCCTATGATTAAGACTGCAATCAGATCTCCTGCCTGTGAGAATAAAATTCACTTATGCATTGAACTCAACAAGACTTTGCGGAAAATTTGCTCGGGGAGAATAATGGGAGAATGCAGCTCACAGCATCTGCTGCCATGGTACTGAAAAAGATGGTACTGGCAGGATGAGTAGCTCATATGGGTGACTGACTTTCCTGATCACAAATCTGATTTGTGGTGATCGAATTCAACTGCATCTGATGTTGCTATTGAAATATCTGAGAAACTTTAACACTGAAAAATGCACGAACAAAGCACGTGAGCCTTAATGTTTGCCAAAAGAAACTGCTGTGATCGATCCATAAAAGAACCTTTCTTCTTGAAAGCTCTCATACCTTCCATGATTTGCCAGCCTTTTGTAACCAGTTCTCTGGAAAACACAGCTTTAAGACAGTCTCACCCTGCTCTGAATTTTTATTCTAAGCACCCTCCATACCGTGTCTGTTCATTACATCAGAATGCAGATGAGAGTTCTGCATTTCAGCACAGGATGTTGCAGCTGAGTTTCCCAAGTTTAGCAATGCTAATGGATGGAGCCTCTGAGCCTCACCTTGTTTGGCAGTTACTGTTACACAGAGGTTTCACACAGGCCCATGGTGTTTAAATGAAAGACACCTAATATTTCAAGGAAACAAAACAAACTGAAATATCCTGTTCTTTTCTCTTGAATATGCAGGTGCTCATTTATTTCTTTTTTTTCTTCTTCTTCTCCATAATAATAATAATGAAGATCTTTACATCTTTTTTGCCTCTTTCTTTTTTTTGCATCCTTTTGACACCATGTTTTGCTTGGGGTTTTTTTTTTGGTCAGCTATGAGGATTTAATTTCATCTTTTCCTTGGTGAAAATTGGCAACATTTTGTAAATTTGTCTTCTTTCAGAATTATCTCCAGCACTCTTGTTCCGTTTTCTTTTCTAGTGAAAATATTTTTTCCCAGATGATATTTTTGTCAACTTACTCCTGAATCAGCAACAATATTTGTCTGCCTTCTTAACCTTTTTTTTTCTGAAAATATTTTAAGTATTTGGTTTATTTTTTTCCTTTATCAGAAAAGGCTGCTTCAGATTCTTACAAAATCAATCAGTAATAGTAAAAATACTTTTAAAAAAATTCCTTTTCACTTAATTTAAAAAGAAAACTAAAACTAATTTTCTTAAAGTCTGATGGTTCTAATTTTCAAAATTAAAACCTAAAACCTAAAATCTTTTTATTGCAACAGAATATCTTATCACTGCTTTGTCTATTCTGACTTTACAAGCACTTTTTAGACAAAAATCTTTGTACTAATTGGGGAGCAATTATATACTGTGCAGGAAATGTCATCTTGACCTTCTGGAGCCCTGGAAATGATTATCCTGAAACATGGGGATTAATATTTCCTGTGTTCCCATAGTGTGTTTTACAACTTGCTATAGCACAAGCTCTCAGCAGACACCTGAAATATCAGTGCTACTTATCTAGCACCTCTGAGTACAAATACTACTTCAGAGTACTAACAACTGAAAAAAGAGCTGAAGTTAAGGGAATGCTACTACTCACCCCTCGTAAGAAAGAGTATTCTCTTATTTTCTGTATGGGTATGAGTGTGTGATCTCGTTTGCATGATTTTCAGAGGTACAGTGCTCTTACCCTAAATTTCTCTTCATGTCAAGGCACCATTTTCTCTGTTTTTATTTTCTTATCTTTTTCTTCTGTATTAAATTTGTTCAAAGAGATGCAATAGCTGAATATCTTTTCAATACAGAATACAGGATTAGCTTATATTGGAAGACTTGTAGTATTTTTTCATGGTCAAATAAAGTGATCATTAATTCCAGCTGGTCACTTTAGCATTTATGTGGTGAGGATAATGAAAAGTCAGAGAGGAAATGGTGCATCATAAGGGAAGGGATAACAGGTTTTTTTAATTGTGAAAGTCATTTAACATCTGGTATCACAGAGATGATTCACTCTCCTTACCTGTTTGTCAGTGACCTTAGAGAATGTTTGTGAAATCCTTAGGAATCCATTAAAAAATGCCTTTTCACTAGCATGAGAAGATTTTCCTTCTCCCCCACAGCAGTTGGGGAAGTCATCATTTGTCATGCACTAGAAATCATCGGAGAATAAACTCCAATAATTGCAAATCCATATTGGGTGCCAGGTGGACACCCTTCATTTTTCCTGCCAAATACCAAGAGAGATCATTTCAGTAAATAGGATTTAACTAGTCCTTGTTTATTTGTCTGCTTTCCTAGACCCAGTGCTGAATTGGATGTTCATGACCAGTGTTCTTAAAATTTAAACAGTGGATTATTCACTTCAGACTATGAAATGATGTCCTCTTTGATCAGAACTCCAGCTTCCCAGGTCCTTTAAAGCAGACTGTCCATAGCACGTGTGCTAGACAGCCTTCAGCTGTCTGAAAGAGAATCAGGAAAAGATGAGCAAAAGTCTCCTTTTATCTTTTTAAAGAGAAAAAGCTATAGAGAAACACAGTTGTATCAGCCAAAGGAAAGGGTTTCTAGTAGCTCGTAATAATGTTTAATGAATTTCAAATGTTGTTTAATGAACTGATAGATGTTCACCAAAAAAAAACCCCATATCTTCTTATATGATAGAAGTGTAAAGCCTTATTATGAACACATATGCAGAAAGACAGTGTTGCAGAGTGGCTAAATAACAAACTGAATTCAGGACCTAAAGCAGAAGTAGAGCAGGGCACAGAAGGAAAACCCAGCCCTTGAAAAATCTTGTTGGGATGCACTTTCCAGAAAAAAACCTCAATTTGAAGGTACCTGCAAATGAATGTTTGCCTTCAGATGAAGTACTGGCCAGGATCCTGTCAATTTTGCTCTCTGAGCTGTACAGACAAGACACTGGAGACTGACAACTTGGCTTTCATTTTTCCCAGGCCTCTCCTTCAGCCTAGCAATTGTTACTGTTTATGTAGCTGGGTCTGGGATGTTAATCCCATTAAAGATTTTTCTTGCCTTGACTCATATACAATTTATAGGAAATATACTTATCTGATGCAAAGAAATTCCAAGTGTCACCTTTATTTTAAAGTCCATAAAATTGCTTGTCCAATAGGTTCAGCTAAGTATGTCCCATGTGGGCCCTACAGAAACAGAAAATGTCAAGTATTAGTATTTATTGAATTATGTACTTATATATAAAAATGTAAGTATGCATTTCTACACTTACAATTAGGGTATTGAATATAATGAAATTTGTTCAATACAAGATCAGTTTGTTTTGTCTTTGCTCTTATTGAAAGAAAGTGATTTTTTGGTTATAAAGTCTATAAAAACTGCTGCTTCACCCAGAGATAAAGAGGTCTTTGGTAGCGTTACAACAAGGTTTTAAAATAATGTTTGTCAATCATGAGGCAATGGCTAGTGATTATTTCTATGAATGAGTTTCAGTACTATCTATTCACCTCTGAACCCATACTGCAGTCTCTCTTTCCTCTCTCTTTTTTACCTTAGCATGCCACTAATAAAGAATGCTATCAAATACATTTATCTATTCCTGCTCTTCTGAAGAACATTAAAATGGCTCTGCTTCATTCACCAATCTGTTTCTGCTTTACACAAGGTAACCTGTTTTGTGATTCTCAATAATATGTCCATTTATTTTAACTTCTCGGGATCTTTTTGTTAATATAAAGGTTCTTTTTTTACCCTGACAACACTTATTTATTTAGTACAGTTAAACGTGGTCCTTTCACTGGATGTGCAATCTAGCTGAGTAGATTACTCTTCATAATTAAAGATCCTTTCCCAAGGATCTCAGGTCTTCCCATCAGCTGTGCCAATCTAAGGGCCAAAGACTCTTCAAAATAAGTGTTTTAGTGCAAATTTCCCCCCAGGAATTATACAAATTTTTATATTTAAAAAAGTGCTAGATTCAGTAATCCTTGAGCCTTCTATTAATCCATATTATTCATCATTGCAGTGTCCTTGTCAGAAACTCTAAAATTTAGACATAACTGAACAATGAAGAAATTTTTGGTTTTGGAAAAATGTTGGTTGATAGTACTTCCCCCCCAGTAACTAATTCTAGTCTACATCCTGTCTACATGCACTTATTAATCAATTAATGCCCAAGTATTGACAATCAAGGTAGGATTTGTTTTCCAGCAAGTGTTGCTTGATTCATCACTCTCAGACCACCATATTATGACCTTCTTTACAACTGTTGATCAGACTTTGCCTGCTAATATTAATTAGATGCTTAAACATCCTGTACCATCAAGGATTATCATGCTTCATTAGTACTGTTTTTTGAACTGAATGCCAAGAAAGTGCTTGGTCACAATGGATTGTAATATCTATTTTTAGAAACATTTGAATTTGCTGCCTCACTTACTAAAATAATGAAGTCTCTATCTTATTAAGATACAGCTAGAGTTCAAGTTATTAACAGATTTCATATGCTTTTCCTGTGAAGGGTGAGACTGTAACATTTGAGTTAGGACATTTTTTCTGCAATGTATTTATTTGCTTATGGTTTCTGTAGATCCCAGTAAAATTAGCACATCTACAGCATCAGATATCAGTAAGCACTATGCCTTATCTACTGTATGTGCTAGGAAATTGGGACACATTTGGCAACTATTTATAACACTTCAAACTCCTAATTGCTGTGATAACTAGCAATTATTAATAAGCTTAGGAATCCTTATATACAGGTTGTTTCGTGATGGAGAGGATAGGCATACTGTGTAGAAGGATCTTCTTGTTTCCTGAAATACCAGTGAACAAATTTCCATATAAAAATGGCAGCTTTGCATGCTCTGAAGCAATTTTCTGAAAGGTAAGTCTTTGAATGGTTATGCCTTATTTTAATTTCTTCTGCATTTGAAACAATGAGCCAAGTTCTAATAGTCCTAAAAACATTCACCAGCTGTGAACAGTTTGATTTGTTTATCTGGAAAAACAATACCTGTAGAAATGGGGATAGAGGCTGAATTTTATGGAGCAGACTTGCTGCTGTCAAAGAGTCAGGTCCTGCAGTGCTGTAATTTTTGTGTGGCAGGTAAATGATGAATCTATCATGACCTGTGTTTCTCATTCACTGAAGTCATGCAATTTCCAAGAGTTGCCCAGTGGTGTGGGATGGCAAAGTGTGGGATTTTTGATAAAGGAAGGTGGGTAATAATTCTCTCCTCTTTCCCTGCAAGAGTTAAAATGGTTGCTGTCTCCATTACCCCATACCAATATTTTTAAAAGGTTTCCCTAAGCAGAAGCCAGTAGTGGAGAACAGTTGTGATGTGATGGTAGTGACATGTGGGTTTTTTCTGTTTTCCAGCTGTGTTCCAAAGTAAAGGATCACCTGTGGCAGTTTTACATCTTCCTTCTTCTCTCTTCAGCATAACTTTTCAAACAAGCAGTCAGGAGGCCTGTTCTGTGGGTATGGCTGTGGAATGGACATGGTATGAGTTGCACTGAAAGGTTAAATGTGTGGACAGCTACTGTGGACCAGAAAATTCATAGTAACACTTTGTCTATGTGCTCTTAACCAGAAAAAATGTTAGGTAATTAGATTTAGCCCATTTTCATTGAAATTCATTAGTACAAGCTTCTATACAGACTAATTATCCCTGCTTATTAGTCAGACTAATACTGCACTGTCTGTCTTGTTGCTGGTACTTGAATTAATGTTTTCAGAGGCTGTGTGGGTAGCTCACCTCAGGTTTGATTTGTGTGATGTAGACATACCCCTGTTATACCATTTAATAGAGCTATGCCAGGCCACCCCTGCCCCACAGAGCAAAGTAGGCAGTCACAGCAATTCCACATGTACGGGAGGCCAGGTCAAAGTTGGTCCAAAGTAGCTCTAACAAATAGCCAGGTATACCACAAAATATAGTAGGGTGCTTGGGAGTATCGAAGATGCAGCTAAAATAGGTTATAAGATTTATTTTTTTTTTTCTAAACAAAATCAAATTTTTTGCAGCTGAGATGTATATGCAGTTGTCTCTTCATGTTACTAAAAGTAGCCTTCAGCAAAATGGCTAAAAGTCTTGAAAACACATTAAAGACATTAAGGTAGTGGAAAGTGTGTTTTCTTCTTTTTTAGGTGTATCTTTTGGTCAGTGCTTTAATGCAATGATTGATGAAAATGTTGTCTGTGGCTGACATCTGGGATTATTAATGGATGTAGACTCAAATTTCTTTGGCATTAGAGGGAAAAGGGAGATCTGTGTCTCACAAGATAAAATGTTCAAATGGGAATGCACCTTCAGTTTAATTTTAGGTATTACACTTTAAACTCGCCACTCATAAATGTTGCTTTTTGCTCCTATTACTTAGGTCTGTTTTACTTATGAAAATATGTAACTTGGTAATAAATAAGAACAGGAACTTTGAATTTTCTGGCTAAAATCTGAAGCTTTTATATATGCAAAATTTTGATCAGAGACAAAAGGGCATAAAGTAAAAGCAAACAGGAAGTTTAGAAGGCGGCACATTACTCTGTAATTGTTACATTTTGTAGCGCTCCATGAGTTAAAACCAGAGCACAGCACAAGGCTGCTATTGTGAGAAGCCAGCTCAAGGATTTTTAATGCTGTAAGACAAAGGGTTCCCTTAGCTAAAAATAATCTTTTCTTTCCTCCTGCTCCTAAGCTTTTTCCTCCAGGGAGCAGAATCATTATGCTGCGTGTGCGTGCTCGGTGCATTGCAGAGTTGCTGAGATTTATGACGTCATGGCTCTAAGCTTCCCCCTTTGCCCAAGGTCTGCACGCGTAGCTGGTGCCCTTTGTGTCTTTCTAAAATGCCTCTTTGATGTACTAATGTGCTTTTTACCTATGTAGAGGGCAGCATTTACTGTTCTAGGTCAGTAGATTTACAAAAGGGAAGCATGGATAAAGAAAGTGGGCTTTTTTTTTTTTTGTTAGACAAAGATTTCCCTCGATTTTTAAGGCTTGTTAATCAAACAAAACAAAACACACACCTCATCAAGATTTTACATGGTTCACTTGTCAGGCAGAAGTGTGCCTGGAATCCATTTCCCTGCGAGGTCAAAGATCAGCAGCGCTAAGGCAGCCAGGGGAATGATTCCCCTGTGACACTTTTGCTGTGTTTTGATGAAAGTGAAAGCCATGTGGTGCAGCCATGAAAAAGCAAACAGACCTTTTTTTTTTCCTGTGGCAGGGGTGAATTTTGAAGCTAAGCACAGCAGGTAGGAAGAGTCTAATATGTAAAGAGCACACCGAGACACTAAAGCACTTATCTCTGTCTCTTTAACAGCTTGCTACAATTCCTACACAAATCTGTGGTTTTCAAGATTCACAGTAAATTTTTTTCTCCTAAGAGCTTGGATGTTTCTCTTCATTAATCCCACACTGGCATCAAGAGAATTGTGTATGCAACACATGGGAGGTCATAATGTGGCAAATGATGTGTATAATATCTTACTAGGAGATGTATCACAGAATCACAGGATATGGTGAGTTGGAAGGGACCCACAAGGAAGTGGCCATGTTAACTTAAATATGCAAGTGATATATGTTGGAGTATTACCTAAGAATGGAGTTGAAAGCCAAGGTTATAATTCATTTACTATAGCTTTTTTGCTACGCCAGAAATAATGTATTACTCATATATTTGGTTACACAATTCTATTCTCCTGACAGAGTATTTCCTTTCAATGGGTCACAAGCCTCTTACTTCTGACCCATTTGACTGTTATATGGTGTTGATTCCATTGTATTGCCCCATTTTGAGGGTCATTTAAAGCAAATACTTCATCTCTTATACATACAGCTTTTTATTTTGCATTTTCCTGACACTTGATGAGCATGGAATTTTTATAAGAAAATAAATAACAATACTGCAAAAGCCAGCTAGGAAAAAAAATTATCAAGGGATTTTATGACTCAGGGAATCAGTAATGGAATACAGAGTTTTTCACCTCTAGGGCACTGATTCAAATATAACCTAGGTCATTAGTGAGCAAAAATCATTACCAGCAGCTGCTCAGTGACCTACAGAATGGGAAATGAGTTTATGGTCTCAATACAGTTTCTGCTAGATGTGTATACAGATAACACAGAAATCACAGTCAACATTGGCCTTCTTGTTGGCATTCTCACTGAAGAAACTAAAATCCAAACAGATGCATGAAGTGACTAAATGGATCTCACATTTGCGAGTATGAAAAGCATTTGGCTGATATAAGGAAGGAGAGAAATCCCATTGACAGCGTGTTTAAGAAAATGTACAGCTGACAGTTATTGATTGAAAATCCTCTCTCCTCTAATAAGGATAGATTCCCTTTCAAGTGACTGCTGCTGTGGACATCCAAAGGTCTTGAATTAGGCTTGTGGAGATTTCATTGTCATTACCATATTATGCCACCAATGAAGCAAAGAATCGTGGGTTGAAATAACAAAGCATTAGGACTGCCAAGAGATGAATTTCAGTTTCTAAAAGTTTAGGTGGGGATTGTGCAGCAGCACAAACAATGTGGGTGGGAAAATGTTGTGGGTGGTGGGAGTGATTTCATGGCAGCTCTTTCCACATGACTGAATTAGTTATTGGCTTATCTTCCAAACCAGTTATGTGTTCTCGCCTCAGCTGATGGATGTAGGAAGAAGATAGATTTTTGCTTGGCCTTTTTACTAAGAACAAATATATCCTCAGCTTACTATCTGATACATCTTCTCTGACAGCCCTTGCAGTCACATAAATTTGATGAGCTCTGTAAGTCATTTCCATCTTAAACTACACTGCAATTAGAGCTTAACTGACTAAGGACTTGACATTGAGCAAATTTTCTTCTTGTGTGATTTTTATAGAATCTGATAAATTCTTGGTTGTGTTAAATTCTTCCTTTTTCATTTAATATTCCCAGCATGTGAATATTCAGTGTTATAAATGCTTTCATATTTTTAGACGATCGATCAAATTTGTTACATTTTATATGGTTCCGACTTTCTTTTAAAGAATTGCAAACCTAATTGCACTTCAGATAAGGTTTCCTGGAATAAGAAAGACATAACTATGCTGTTTATACCACATTTAGTTAATTAAACAGGTTAATCTGGGATGAATCATCTGTGAACATGCCATGAAAACAAACAGCTGCTAGAGAAGTTCTTGACTGCATTGTTTTTAGGACTTCATACTATTTATCTGGGTGTGATACTAAATCATTGCTGCTGGGTTAGAGATACAAAGTGCATGAAGCCTTTTGCCCACTCAGTTTTGCAGAGAGTGGGCAAAGCCATTTTATGGCTGTGTGAGACCAGTGTCTATCTTGGTGTTTTAACTTGGCAACATAGTGCCTTCCTTGTGTGTAGTGCTCCAGTAACTTATCTTTATTTTACCTAAGTACATTTGGTCATACCCTGATATCCATTAACTACAACAAATAGCTTTGCAAGATAGATTTTTCTTTATATGGCCAACCCCACCCTTGTTGAAAGCTGGGAACCTTTTGCAGGGTTTCCTCTGGCTCATTCTTCTGGGCGAGGAGCAGACTGTTCTTAATGAGTAACTCAGGTTCTTAGCACTGAAACCAGGCAGCTTAGGAAAACTGCAAGATCTCAGCAAAAAGGCAGAAAAGCCAGTGTGCTGCTTCATTTCCTTCATTTCTGCATGTCCCATGTTCTGGCAGTGTGAAAGCCTAAAGGCTGCCAGGCAGAATAATCATGCACCTGGTAGAGCATGGGCATGCTTATCTAGGGGAGAATTTGCAGTATGGTCTTGGGAGATCAGAACTGACCCTGCTTGGCTTGACCTGAAAATACCAATCCAGCTTATGCTGGAGAAGACATCTTCATGGAAAAAGTACATTTGGCCTACTCTGATGCACTTCCTTTGTGGCTCAGATACAAACTTTCCCAGAGATCAAGGAAGAAACCCCCTCAGTCAACAGCCAGTGAAGGACCTGCCAGTGTCTCTTCTCTGTGGTGCCATAAGTAGTTTAATGCAAGAATTTTAATGCAGTGCAGGGCATTTTATGGGGCAGGGCATTAGAAGGCACAGTCTTCTAATAGGTAAAAGTGAAACATCAGCATCTGTTCCTGCCCTAAAAAGAAGACAATTTAAGTAGATCAGAGGCCCAGTTGAAGGAAATGTGACACACCACCTCCATTACTTCTCAGGTGAGAGTAGGGATGCAGCTCACCCGAGGCTGTGTGGGGATCTGTGAACCATCGTGGTGACAAATCCCTGTCTCCTGAATTTCTGTAAGATAATCTTTTTTCCAGTTTCAGTTATGAGTAAGATTGTCATCATTTTAATCTTTTTCATACATGTAATAGAAGCACTTGAAATGTGTTTTTTTCTTTGTAAGGAGAATCTTGTTATATGCACTGGTTTCTCTTAGATTTAGGGCAATGTCTCTGTGGAGGCACAGTCCCACTGGTATAAACAGAAGCTATTCTTGAACTCCACTAAATTACCTTGGAGAATCTGGCTGCTTTAAACTGAAAACCCAAAATTCAGTAAAAGGTACAACAGAATTTGCTTGTGGCACCCCAAACATCTTAATGTATTTTAGTGAATTAGTTTTCCTAACTTTGGTCTGGCTCACCTCCTTATAGAAAGGAAAGAAAAGCACAAAAATGGCCAACTAAATTCTTACAAACTTATGTTGCTGACCTCTAGGCCTGGAGCAGGAGGGAGGGGTGATGCTGCTGAGGCTGCAGTCTCTGTGGCACTGTGGTGGGCATGGAAGCTGTCACATAGCACAGCCTGGCTTCCTCTAGCTGTTCTGTTTGTGTGTGGGCAACGTTCTCAGGCAAATGATGTGCTTTCTTCCTGACAAGCAAAAATTATTTAAAAATCCCTTTTTCTACAGTTCACAAAAATTATAATCACTTTAAGCTGATTTTTAAATGCTTTCTTAATTTGATTTTCTGGCTTGAACAGACTTTGGAATTTTTTTCCTACTAAAACATGGGCATTTTCACAAGTTGAGGAGTATGTTTGTTATTGAGACACGGTCATGTCCAGCCTTTTTGGCACATGACTGTTTACTGCCATTGCTGCTGTATACTTGGCTTAATGCTTCTGTTCACTTTAACTGGCTTTTGCCCTGACTTCAGGCTATCTTTTGCTTCTTATTTTATTCTGAAATAACTACAACAGTCAGTTCTACTGAAAGATATTTCCTAAATTGTTGGTTTTTAAGCCTCTTAAAAGACCAGTTACTCATTTGGTATGCCAGGGCCAGAGCACTTTCCAGAGCTTGTGGGGATTATTCCTAATGCTGATCCTCAAGGGGGAAATTGCAATTTATTGATTGGAGGTGTTGGAAAAATGGGCAGATCTTGTACAGAGGTAGAGAAGGATTCCAATGTGCATGTAGCATGTCTTTTTGTCAGATGTAAAAAAAAGAAACGATGTCAGGTGGATACCAAGAGAGATACTGTAAGGGGAGTGGTTGAAAAATAGTGTTGGGCAAGAGTTGCTTCCTCTGTGCATCACTGTGATCAGCCACCTTAGGTGAATCCAGGAGAGGAACACAGATCTAATCACTGGTTTAGAGAAGTCCCTCATACCTTTTCTGTAAGGAGGGGGCCTGTGGCACACAGCAGGGCCCTGGCCAGGCAGCAAGCAGGGCTTCAGGCTCAGCCCCTGCTCATCCATCCCCCCCGTGGCACACGAGGGCTCCCAGCCTGACGCACATGAACAGAGCTCATGAGCTGCCCCAGGCTGCAGAGCCTGTTACCATCACCCTGAGCTGCTTCATGCTGGGATCGTGTCTTGACCCTGCCCTGGGTCTAGTCCTGCTGGAAGGCTCTCATGAGCAGCTGTTCAGGCAACCTTTGCCCAGCCTGCCCCCCACCTGTCCTGGTGACCCTGCTCAGGAGAGCCCTGTGCCCCAGAGCCGATGACTGCCCCATTCCATGGCCAGATGCACAGCCCTGCATGATCTGAGGCTGGGGCATTCTCCACATGCCGTGTGTCCTCATTAACCATCTTGAAAGTTATTTTTTAAAAGCCCGACCTTGAGTTTCTTCTAATAAATCTTTATTATTTGAAAACTCATCCAACAGGAGGTTATTGCCCTCCAGGTTGGGTTCGTTTGTATTCAAATATGATTCTCTTTCTTATCCAAATTGCTTTCATATCCATTTCCATTCAGATGGCCAAGGTATTGCTAGTTGGCACTTGTACAAAAGCCTCCATTTGCATAATAATGTTGGAGTAGGTCATGATGACTAAGCAGTTTAATCTCTCCTGTTTGTGATCTTCTTCCTAAAACCATTGTTATATCAGATGGATATGTTGCACTGTTTCATTTAACACAGAATTAATTCTTTAAGGTTTTATTTTGCTTGCGTGGTAGGACTTTTAAGATGGTAATTCTGTGACAAGGCAGAGGTTGGTTCTAACCATTATTGGTCTACTGTGTGGTCTTTCTGCCACCTTGTGGGGAAGAATTACTAAACTGCTGAGATGAAATGGAAAAGAAGACAGGAATTTTAAAATCCACATTTTTCGTAGATGGGTCTAGGAGCTACTGTAGCAGAACAGAAATCATTGCTCTCTCCAAAAGTGTTTTAAATTAATTTTAAAAAAAGTGCTGAGATCACCCCAGACTGCTAAAGCCCAGACTGCTTGCAACTATACTAAACTATTGCCACATGTTTTCTGTGCTTAGTTTTCTATGTTTCCTACCCACACCTTCATAACACCACTCCTTCTGGCCTCCCCAGCTCACCCATTTTGAGCAATATAGGTTCATAGGACCTGCAACTTCAGAGCTTATTTTACAAGGGTTACCACGGCTATTCTTCAATTCAGTCATATCACGTGTAATTAGCCTTAGAGATGCATCAAACTCTGTTCAGTGGCTATGCTAAATGTTAGAGAGCACCAGATGTTAATCATTTCCGTCTTCTAATTCCTGGCTGAGCCCCCAGCATCCAGCCTGGATATAGACACTGAAATTATGCTGTTGCCAAATGCAGAACTTTTTGTCAAGGGTAGCCAAGTTATTAATTAAAAGATGAATCTTACCTGGAAGCACGATTTGTTTCACCCAGACATGTCAGAATTTGTTAAGTGGCTATATTTAACCCTCTACTGCATATATAAAAAATCTCTCTGCTATAGACTGTAAGTAGAAAGTTCAAACTGTTGCAGCTCTATGCATTACAGATCTTCAATGAACCAGGAAGTAAAATCTCCTTTAAAGATTCCTGGCATTTGACAGTCAGTCATGAAGTGCGACGTCTTGATTGACTGTCAAATTTCCTTCTTCTCTTCCTTCTCTGCTGTGTAAAGGACAGAAAATCCATCTTTGCCTCTTCCATGTTTTAGGACTTCAAAGAAATGGGAAAATATTAATTTTGATCACTCCACTTCCATTTTGTGTGCTCAATGATCATGTGAATACTTTAAACTAGATAAAAAGCCCCTCTGATTTTAGAGTATTTTACAGAGGTGAACTATTCAAACAGAAGATTTTTATCAGCTACTGTTAGAGTGATATATGCCAACCAAATCTGGGTTCCTTTTGTGCTAGGTCCTTTCCACATATGTACTGCCCAGAGAGTGGTGAGGCACTGGCCCATGTTGCCCAGAGCAGCTGTGGATGGCCCATCCCTGGCAGTGCTCAAGGTCAGGCTGGGTGGGGCCATGAATAACCTGGTCTGGCAGGTGGTGTTCCTGCCTGTGCTGGGGAGGTTGGAACAAGGTCACCCTTAAGGCCCCTTCCAACCAAAGCCCTTCTGTGATGGTTCTTCTGTGAAAGGTCACCCAGATGTGATTCTGATCTGATCAAGTGGTGGGGCAGTAGAGATACAAAAAAGTGCCATGAGCTCACTGCTTAGTGTTCTGCATCATATAGAATGGATGATTAGTGCTGCAGAGAGATAATTGTGAATACTTAACTTATGTGGAAAGAAGGGGATATTGGCATGAGTAGGATTCATCATCTGCACAAGAATATACATGCCTCTGGAGCCTCCCAAGATCATGAAGACAGTGTGCATCAAAACTCCCCAATAAACTCAGATTTCTTCCAATCAAATTCTGTAAACATTCATAGTCTTCCATATGAATGGAACGTTAAAACAAAAAAATTATAAATTCCATGGATTCAAACAAAAGAATTATCAATTTAATAGCATTTATATGTTTTTATATCTAGATTACCAATTATTGCTGTTTCTAAATTATCTTGTTATTATTTCTATTTTCATTATTATTTAATTAAGTTTTTCCACAGAAGCATTTAATTTTTCGTAGAGGACAGTAGAAATTTATATTTTGCTGGTTTGCTTTCTTTGCTTTACGGCTCTGCAGAGAAAGAGCTCATGCATTAGCTTATCTTTTTTTAAATTTGTTTTTTTTTCCCCCGGTAAGAACAAATGATAAAACATAGATGTTGGTGGTAGAAATATCTATATCTTGGTTTTGACTAGCTGTGTAATTCCAGTCCCTACAAAGATGTCTTTCCCAATTCCACTGTGCCAATGCCCTGACTCATCCTTGTTCTGGATGGCAGAAATCTACTGTAATTTCCTCCAGTATCTGTAGCAAGTGACCAACGCTTTGTGGAATGCTTTTAGGATGCACATTTTCAGTTTGGCAGTTCTTTTTTCAGTTCACTTGGCTTTCTTCTTACTTTACACTGCCAGATGTAGCAATGAACACAGTCTCTAGCTTTTTCTTGAATTTAATCGAAGTATTTAAATACAGGTTGGGAACATAAGCATATCCGAGAATAGAAATATAGTTGGTTACCAAGCTGTATCTTACTCTATTTTTGACTCAATGTAGGCCAAAGCAGTACAGCACAGAAAAGCACAATATAGGTAGGGGTAGGATCTCTGTGTGTCACCTCATTCTGCTTTTTATGGAAAAGACAAAGCAGATTTGTTGTGTTCTAAGTATCTTTCAGTGTAGTGCTAGCAGTCTTGGCTGTCAATCAGCAGAAATCACCTAGACTTATTTTGTTGCTGAGAATGAGTATCACAACATGAAATGGCCTTAATTACTATGTCTGTTAATCATAATTGTCCCATTGTGCTGTGGAGGATCACTTTCGAGCTAAGAACCTGGATGCTCTTTCTGTGTTAGCTGAGCCCTTGAAAGTTTGATTGCAAAGAGATTTGGAGGGGGCTGTGTGAGGGAAGCAGATGTAAAAGCTGGAGGAGAAGGGAATTCCCACGTCCCCAGAGGGGCTGGCTTTATGTTATGGCTGTCTGGCCTGTAGGAACTTCTATCAGCTCCTGGAGTGTTTCTTCCTTTGAAGTATAAATCCAAATGCTGAGACTCAGGTTAGTTCTGTGTAGACAGTGATACTGAGGTCATTATCTGTGCTTAAGAAAGAAAAAAACAACCTGTTTTTACCTCCTTGGATCTATAATGAAAATTCTGTGCAGTCCCTGCCCCAGTGCCTCAAGCAAAGATTAATTTTACAAAGAAGGAAACTGCCTCAACAGAGGTAGCAACCTCTTCCTCAGTGCCTGTCACCAGAAGAGAAATTCTGTTTTGTCTCTGTGAATAAATACAGGTTATCACTGAAGAAAATGTGCTCTAGGCCTCTTCTGAGTCAAAAAAATTGAGTCAATTCAGTACTGTGCAGAGATCAGCTGAATACTTAACAAATACTTAGCAAATTCAAAAAAGGTGAGTTATTAATTATTTTCTGTTATTTTCTGTTTCTGTTTACTTGTCCTGCTAAGAAGTTTTTGCATTGCTGTCTTTTAATTTAAAAAATTAATTAGAACACGTGGCCTTTTTATGTGAAAAATAAATTCTATTTTAAATGTAAACATACAAATAAAGGATTCCATTTATTTGAAATTCATGCTAGAGCCAACTAAAGTAATTTATTGCTCTCATATGACATATGATCTGGAAACTCTGAGAATTTTAATATACACCTTATGTAGAACAATCTAGACAAGGTAAAAAAATGTTTTTGCTCCTCAATCACCTTTGCTTTTTTATTTTCTGTTTCAGAGAGCAAGAAATTTTTCCTTGAGAGAACATACTGTGGGTTTGGGGTTTATTGTTTTCCCCATATGTGAAGAGGTCAAATACCAGAGTGTGATTGAGCCTGGAGGGCAGTGACTGAATTAAATGAAGTAGTAGTTACTGAATAAAACCTTTTGAGACAAATATATACACAGATAGTGTGTGTGTATGTAGATGTATGTCTATATTATATGCACTTACATATATAAAAGCTGTTTCATAGTGCAACTCAGAAACACTATTCTGAAGAGTCAGATAAAGTGGTAGTTGAACTATGGGTCACAGTTTTGGCAGAACCTCTGACAAGTTTTAACTTCTTTTCCAAAATAAAAGCTCAGGTATAAAGAATGTTCAGCATCATTTAGGATTCTAAATAGTCAAGTCAGCCTGCAGTCTAGAGCTTGACAATTTAAATTTTTTGTTGCAGGTCAATTTCATCTCAATGTTGTTCTGTTGCACATGGTAAGCTGTAGGCGAGACATCCTCAGTAGGCTAAAATCTGCACCCAGGCAGTCACACAGGTTCATTCAATTTGCCAACAAGAGGAAAAAATTAAATTCAACAAGAGGAAGAAAATATAATTGAACTGAGATGGATTTATTGCAACTATTTCAATCTAATGCTCTTAGTAAGCTCTAGCAGGTTTCACATCCCATGGTGACTCTCTTTCACTCTTCTGTGCAGAAGCTTAAAGCAGAGCTAAGCTGTTCTGAGATGTGCAATCTCTGGCCAACCAGTTCCATCTTGTCCCCTGCTAGTAGCATCCAGCCTTTTGCAAATGAAGCTAAGAAAAGTCTTACAGCCAGCAGGATTTTCCCTACTTCCCCTGCAAAATCTGTGTGGAAAAGAATGCACATATGCTTCCCTGTCTTTGAGCCAAATGGTGTTGTGAGATGATGTTCAGAGTCTTATTATCTCAGAGGTTCCACACAATGATATGATTCATGAAATGATGGAATTTTTTTGAAAGCACTGGAAACAGGCTGACACCTCCCATTGAAGCTGTCAGAACGTGGCTGTTTGGTCTCTCTGAAACGGGAAACGCTCAGAGGGCTGGAGGCAGCATGAATCAGGCTGACATTCCTGTGGCCAAGGCTCAGGCAGCAGTATCTAGGGTGACTTGATTGTCAGGCTGGTTTCAAATCTAGAAAAGAAAACAAAAGCAGTGAACAAATATTTGAAGTAATAGTGAATTTAGACATACACATTTCCCCATTGCATTCAAATACTTCAGAAGATTTATGCTGTTAAACCCTGTCTCCTTCTGGTCCTCAGCCCATGACAACTCTTAATTTCACCCTAGACCACTACTGCTGAACCACTGTAGCCTAAATCTGAGTTCAGTTTCTTGAGGCATTTTAGTCAAAATTCTGCATGGCCCATTTGAGCTCAGAGGGTCCAAAACTGGGATGCTTTTTATTCATCTGCTGTTTTAATCCTATCTTTTTGAGGCAGGCTGCTTTCAAGAGTAACAGGGGGCTATGTAACAAAAGGGGAAGATTCTATTTTGTTTTTACAAGAGCAGCTTTGCAAGAAGGGCAGAAGAGAAATTCTACTCCTTCCTCCCACTATTAGCTACCACACTGCTTCTCGCTGTTCCCTCTGTTCCTCACTGCTCCACTGCTGTTTCCTCATCCCCATCAAGTCAGAGACAGACTATGACACTAGCATCAGGACATGCAGCATATGTAGTGTGGGTTTTTTTAAATTGTGTTGTGTCATTTCTGTACTTTCTACTCCCATGTAGACAAAACAAACCCCAAACAAACCAGCTTCTTCACTGGGAGGGTGGAGCAGCACTGGAGCAGGTTACACAGAGTCTGGGAGAGCTTCATCCTCTGGTGGTTTCAAGACTTGGCAGAAGAACTATGACTGACCTGATCTGGGGCTGGCAGCAGCCCAACATTATCCTGGCCATGAATTGGACCAAACCCCTCGAGAAGTTCTTTCCAACTATAATTTCTATGATTGATCCATCCTCTGCAGCCATGGGCTGCAAAATCTTGGAGGGCTATTACCCAGTGTAAAGGAAGCATTCAGTTCTCATCTTTCACAGTTAAGCTGAGTCTTCTTCAGGAGTAATATGCATGTCTGTTCTTGCCTTGCAGTAAGATTACTCAAGCAGACATGCTTTTATGGATTTTCTATTTTCTTTCTTTTTTTTTTTTTTTTTTTTTTTGGTAATTTTTTAAAATTTACATTATGGTCTCTTTATAAAAGAAGACAAAGGAGGGTAAAAAGCCAGAGAGGAGCATTAGCATTGCTACTTTCAGAGATGAGTAGCTATGGAAAAAATAGATGGAGTGTAAACCCACGCTACACCAGAACCTTCTGCAGACTCAGTATTCATGCTCCTGTGCTTATCTGCTGCTTTTGTGCAAATTTGGATGGTGACTAAGCATACTTCCAGGAAGAGAAGATGATGTATTGAAATGGGCATGAATTTTCATTTTCCTGGCAAGACCTGGTTTAACATACCATGTCACTCATCCCGCTGGGAGGGAGCATATATCCTTAATTAGCCAGGCAATAGCATCAGCAGTGTACCCAAAGCTACTTCTGGGATATCTGTTTCAAAATTCTGACATAACATTTACAGAAGGATTCCTGGAATAACTCAACTCTTCTCTTCTCTTCTCTTCTCTTCTCTTCTCTTCTCTTCTCTTCTCTTCTCTTCTCTTCTCTTCTCTTCTCTTCTCTTCTCTTCTCTTCTCGTGTTTCTGAAATGGCCTCTAGATACTGTTCTTTTTGTATCTTACAAAAATATTTCTTGAAAATAAATTTTTGAAAGATTGAAAGCTTAGTATTGTAATGAATTGCTACGGGACCTATGGATTTCTCTTTCCATTTTACAATAATTTTTCTCTTGTGCACTTTACAATAAGTAAAGTTTCTCTGTCTGTGTAACAGAGCAACCAAATTTTATGGGCAAGTCTAGCTTATTTGAGGATCGTTCATTAAATTATGCTGCTTTATGGATGCTGAAATTAGCTCTTCGCAAATATTAATGAACATATTTCAATCTTAGTGCACCAAACAACTGCCTTCAGGTAAGGAAACTCATAATCTTTGTTCCCTTTGTCAGCTTTTCTATGTCTGTATACGTCTTCAGGATACAAAAGTTACAAGAGCTGAAGAGGCAAACATTTTGGTAGTTCTGTGTTCTGCTTCTGATTCAATTAGAGATTTCAAAGAGCACCTTGTAAAAGTGGAGACTTCTGAAAAAATTTTCACCAAATATCTGAGAAGTCAAATATTCTTGCAATTATAATAATACCAGTAAGCAATTAGTATTTAGGAAAAGGTAGGTGACAGACATTGAAACAAATTATTCTTTTATTCCCAATTGCACTAATATGATTGACATACGTTTTAAAATAACCTCTCTAATAAGGAGAGTTTCTGAACAGACATTATAAAACACATTCAAGGTTTAATTTTACTGAAGAATGTGACAGTCATTTCTAGCTGCTGGGAGCCAGCAAAGGATCTTCAGTGCAATGCCAACAAAGCTATTCCCTCAGCAGGTAAAACAGGGTGGTTGGTAGAGTATTTGTGCGCTTTCAAGTAGAACCATCAGCAAAGATCAGACTTGAATGAGGAAATTATGAATCACATGTGTTCTCCCTGCTTGTGGAGCAAAGGAGAAAAGTGACCAGAATTTCCATGCCAAGGAGGAGAGACAGATGGGCTGTAGGCTCCCCTCCAGTAGAGGACACATTGACTTTGGCTTCAATATCCTTATTAGACTAGGGTGAGCACTTGCTGGTGCTAGTCTCTCAGAAATAAGTAAAGTATTTAATTTGGTTTGGTTGCTGTTTTTTTTTATTTTATTTTAATGATGATTTATTTTATTTCTACAGCACGAAACTCAGATTTGCATTGAATTATTTATGAAGTCCACAAGATCTCATTCCTGACTCATAATGAACATCTCAGCACCTACCACTATATTTGCAAATTAGGATAATTTTCCCTATGTATATTATTTTACAGTGCTACTTTGTGTACTGAAATTTATCTGCCATTTTAATGCACTGCCACTTGTGTAACTTCTTTGTGTGCTTTTTTAGAGGCAGACCTTGTCCTTACCAGACCAAATCTGAATTACCAGCACAACACCTCACCTACTGTCAGAAATCCCCTGGTGATGTCTCTCTACCATACAAATCCTTTTCTTCTACCCTCTCCTCCATATATTTAATCTAAAAATTCCTTTTTGTTTCCTGGCTGTTTATTATTCTTGAGAGCCTATGGTGAGTTACTTTGTAGAGTACCTTTTGGAAATCCACATAGATAGTATTTTTGATTGATGATGTACTTTCTCTTTGTCTATATAAAGTGGTGTCTTTAAGTAGCCAGTCTCTAGGCCTGCCTGCAATATTTAGGTCTTTGATTCCTCATACAGCTTCTTTTTAAGAAGCTGTCTATATAGGATCTTCCTGAAATTGATTCAGTTATGGTGGATTGTTTCTTCTGTTAGGATATAGTTTTTATAAGTTACAGAAAAACTTTTGATCGTGGCTTTTTGAAGGCATTATGTGCTACTCTGAAGTTATATTAATTTGATATTGTGCTTTTATTTCATGCCACAAACTATGCCCTCTTGTCCCATATATCATATTTATCCCCTTTTCTCTTTCTTATTGGAGATAATCACTGTATTGCTTCTATCCAGCACCCTTCTCTGCTCTCAAATAACGGCTCAATTTTCTTCTCTTTCTGATAAGGGGTTATTTTTGAAAGCTTTTTTTTAGCTTGTGCATATCTTTAAAACTCTTTTCTTATGTTTATAAGGAAAGACTAATTTTCCAGTTTGTGAAGTTTGCCTAATGAAAATATATCTTTTTTCAACTTTACTTCTAGTACCGATCAGCTTGAAGAGCTGCTGGTACACCTTGATACCTCTGCCTTAAAACCTGCACAATGCATAGGAAAAAAATAATGGAGTCCTAAAATGATATTTCTATGAAATTGTGAAAAATTTATTCAGAGCTTATGAGAAGTTTTGCCAAATGAATGCTAGTAAGCTATCTGCTCTGGGGGGATTTTAAGGATGAAGAAGTTTTGTGCCTTAAACTAGTTTGGAGATAGAAACAACAAGAGATTGGTGTAGTAGTGTTTTATTAGGAAGAAATTGAAATTGAAGCAAATAATTAACACTGGAGAGAAAGCAGAGGAATACAGAGAGCCATGCAGGCAAAGTGACAGTCAACAAAAAATGGCTTTAGTTTCAGTCCAAAGCTACCAAGGTCAGGTGCCAAAAGGTGGCAGTAACTGAGTCATTAAATGATGACTAAGTGGATTAAATCTGTAGCTGTGTCTAGGGACAGGAAGCAAGGATGTGCCCTAAAGTCACAAGGCAAAAGCACTCCACAGGGTTTAAAGCATGTGGTAATTTTGCTGACTGTTGAAGGGGGATACTGGCATTTGTTTTTCTTTGTTAAAGTGAATTCTGGCCTTTGGAGGAACAATGTACAAGTAGAATGTCACTTTTGTTTTTCTTAGATCATTAATGTCACTTTCAGTTTTCAGATCATTATCATGAAGAGGCTGATGCAGAGAATTTGAGGCTGGGTTATCTTTTTTATTTTTGGTTTTGTTTGAATTTCAAGTAGTCCTACTGTAAAAATCCACATACATAATTGATTTCTACTTTATATCTGGATATAATAAAGTGTACATTCTTACTAACTAGAAGATTAATTTGTGCAGAGAATATTAAGCAACTGAAACAAAAAAGTAAACCAGAAAGTAAACCAGAAAGTAAATTTATTTAATGAAAATTTCCAGGAGTCATGTAAGATCCAGATTTTGGTTTTAATCAAAAGCTTATAATTATCTTGTGTGGTGAATGCACATTCAGAATTGAAGGTTTTAAGTAGAAGCACAAACTCTGCATAGATTTATGATTTTCAAGGTATTGAGATAGCCAATTTTGTATTAACTAACCATGCACTATAAAAATGATGAATTGTTTCCCCTGCTGGCAGCCAGTAGTTCTATATATTATCACCTAATATTCTTCATATGAAAATGTTTTCTGATTTATTATGTATTGATAATTCAAAGACTGCTAAAGAAAAGTCACTTACACTGTAAATCAGTCCTCTGCCTATTTCACAGCATCAAAATTTAGCTTTGCTTGAAGGCCAGACTGTGTCTGCTGGGTCTGCTCTTTGGCCTTGGCTTGTAGCTCCTATGCATGTACCTGCATCAAAACTATATTGTACACAACATTTTATTAGGAACCTTTAATTTTTGGGTGAATTAGAGATATGGATCTGGATTCACCTCATGTAGGATAAAATAAAAAATTACGTGTATTGTTCAAAAAACCTGTTTTATAGGTCCCTGTAAGGATCTGGCTGCTTGTCTTGGCTAAGACAGAAAACACTAGAATTAACATTTAACTGGTCCTTTTGTGTGAATGCTTTCTAATATGGTCAGTAATTATAATGCTCATCTGTTTTCTCCTCCCCTCAAAATGCCTGCATGGGAAGGATCTGTGATAAATAAGTGAAAGCAAAAAAGGACAGGAAAAGATTTCTGCAGTATCCATCATTCCTCTGTAGCAGAAGTTGAAAGCATGCAGCAAGTACAGAAAAGTTTTAAAAAAGCTCACAAATCAGGTCATCAAGTTCAGAAGGTCCTTGCCTGTGTTTCTGCTTTGACTGCAAAGCTTCTGTAGAATGCTCACCAGCTTACTTAGGCTAAATTTTTGTCACATTGATATTTGTTTTCTTGGTCCTTACTTGAAGCCCAAGGAACTGGCTTGCCAACTGCTCACAGCTGAAACTGAAATCAACAGCAGCTGGGCTTCAGATAAAAACATTCTGTAGGAAAATGTGATCTTGAAAAGTCAAACCTAAGGTCAGAACCACAATATTTGTCATACTTTCATTTTTAATCTTTGTGTACCTTTGTTTATCTTCCTGAAAGCAGGTTTAAAACCTCTTCCATTACAGAGATTTTGTGAGTCTGAAGGAGTTTGGTTTCGTGAAGCTTTCAGGTACCCAGGAAGAAGTATATAGAAAGCTTCACAATTAAATTTAATCATTCTCCCCCTTGAATTCATACAATGAATGCTAGCCTGTGGCTGTCCACTGAATGAGAATAAAGCAGGATGGAGGAACAACATGCTAAATAAAGCTGACCTACCTAACATGGAAAATGAGATGGTGTCTCTGAGGTGAACAAATATATCTCTGTGAGAGAACAATTTATCATAGTGAGGGTAGACAAGTGTTTTACAAAGCCTGTGAAAAAGGCAAATCCTATATAAGCACAGTATGAAGAAAAGGACACAGAGGACAGGGAAATATATGCTCTCATGATATTTGGTGAATTGGAAGTATAAACCCCTCAGGTGATGGGGGCACAAGCACATAAAAAGTCCAATATACAAGTGTTATGTAACTGCACTGAAGAAAATGTCAGGCTGTCTTCTGTCATCACCAGCCCTGATCCTGCATCAAGCACTGTCTGAGCTATGAACCCTGCCTCACCAAGCCCTGAGAAAATATGCCAGAGAAATATGCAGTTTGGAGGGAGAGGTGGAACCATCTATCAGCATGTTTTTCCTAAAGGTGGGAGTGACACAGACTCAACTGTTCAGCCTCACTCAGTCAATTAATTCTACCAATTTGGCAGGATACAAACCTAGCAAAAATTGGATCATTTTTTGCTGAACTAGTGAGTTAAATGGGCTGATGAAATTATGTGACAAGTTTCATCAGTGTGTGAGGGAAGGTGTGGAACTGCCCTGCTGAAAGTTAAGGGTCTAGGAAGGAAGAATTAATATTTATCTTTATTTTTTTGGTGGAAAGTGAACCACTGAATCACAGCAGCTGCATTTTATGGATTCTTTTATGGAAAACCATAGAATTGAGTCTTGCAATAGTTAAGAACTCTTTTCTGTCTATCATTCAAAGCACAGATGCCTGTTCCTGGCAGGCAAAGGCCTGACTGGATGGCTGTAGGGACTATGGAGGCAAGAGGCAGCTTCAGCCCCGATGTGCCAAGGACTGCTGAGGCACAGGCACACCAAGTGAGAATGCAGCCATCAGAGGCTGTGGCCAGCCACCTCTGGTAAGTTCTACCAACACAGGTGAATTGTGATCTTGACAGATTTTGAAGACCGAGAGCACACGGAGGTTGAGCGATGCAGGTGATTTGTTAGGGGAGGATGAAGGCAAAGAAGAGATGTGGTGAGATGGCTGTAGCATAAAGAGAGCCTGGAAGAGGAGAGGAAGGGGGAAAGATGTGGTTTTGCTGTAAGAGTGCAAGGGGAAGAGGCAATGATGCAGAGTTCTACTAGGACTTATTAGACCAGATGCTGTGTAGTGTGAATGCAGCTGTACTGTCTTCAGGGAGGAGTCAGATTTTGAGGCTATGCAGTTGCTCTAATGCAGCAGAGACTGCATTGTAATACTGGTTCATAGCCAGCTGTTCCTGCAGCTGTTAACTGCAGGGAAGGTGCATGGCAGGGACCCCTGAGGTTCAGCCTGGTGACAGAACCTCGCTTCAGGGGCAGTGCTGCCCCAAACAAGCCCTGCCTACTCAGTGAGAGAAGAGCTTTGGAACAAACCAGCAGGCTCTGGAGACATGAGGTCTGCACTAGAAACATTGCAGGGGGTCACTACAGACTAAGGCATGTCTAGTTCCCAGGATTGAATACCTCTTAGCAGTTGGAGTGCACTGGGTGCACTCATGGAGTTCATCTTCTGGTTTAGATTAATGAGAAAGGAATTCTGTCCATGTCCTGGGAGAATGCTCAGTGGTTGGAATGCAAGTACAATAAATGTGCATGATTGGGAGAATTGTTTTGAAACACACTCTCCCTTTGAACCAGAAAGTTAATTTAAGCTCATGCAGGAGGATCAACTAATCTGGATTTAGTTTGACTTTTGAAAAACACCTGGATGGCTTGACATTTCCCTGGCATTTCTTCTGTGTCTGGGGGGACCATTGCATTCAAAGTGTTGTGGAGACAATTCTGTCCCTTGGTGTTTTAGTTCTGCAGGGGCCACAATGCCATGGTAGGATCAAGTGTGGCTGCTGAGCACTGCCAGCACACCTGGTCCCAGGGAGAGGGGTCTGCCCAAGTGGTAGCAGTCGCTCTGCTCCCAGGTTTTCAGATTTCAGCCCTGTTTCGTTTAGATTGCAGTCCCTCAATTTGTTTTAAACACGTTCATTGGCTGACTGGCCATGTGAGAAGATGGATAAATTTGCTGTATGGCTGAGGTTTGTAATAAGTTGATTTGTGTTGTCCTGTTCAGCCCTTGTTCCTCAGCACAGCTTCAGCCTTTTCTTCTCAAACTCCTGGCAGCTTCACCACTTTAAAGGAAATTCTGGTAAAACCCAGAACATTTCCTGTGAAACAGCCCAACCAGAACATTTCCTGTGGGCCACCAAACACTTCCTGTGTGAGAACCTGCAGCCACTCTCTATCAAGAAGTCTACTCAGCCTATGCTCCAGGGTCAAACTTTACATTATGAGGCCCTGTTGAGACTGCAAGAGCGGCAAGGAGCTGCCTGCTTCCTGTACTGTTTTGGTGACCAGATTAAAAACCTGTTGGTTGGGACACCGCAAATGGTGTGGGAACAGGGGAAGGAGGGGCTGGGAGGGGCCCAGGTGTGAAAAGCTGTTTCTGTCTTGTTTTTGTTGGGATTCTTTTTGCTTTTGTCATATGGACACTGGGTTCATTTACATAGGCAAGGGAGGGGCAGATGTGGGGCTCAGTGTGCCATCTCCATCTGAAAAATGTATTTCCAGAGCAGTGTGATCTGCAGTATGCCTGTATTTACTTGGACATTAAAACTATGTAATGCTAGGGGTGTTAACATTACAACTGCTCAACTGTTTTTATTGTCTCTACAGCCCAAAACATTTGTATGGACTCTAACTGTAGCCAGAGCCAATTACTTTTAGACTAGATTTTATATTACAAACATCCTCACATCAGAATGGCCTTTAATTGTCTTTTGAGTGTTGGACAAATATCTTCTGCCCATCAGAGCTGAGCCACTATTTGTGTCACTGCCTCTCTATATTCACCTTAGCATGCACTCTTTTCACTCAATAGTAAAAGGTGTTGGTTGTTCTTTAATACCAAAAGCCAAGATGAAGTAAATGAGAAGGCACAGCTTTTTAAAATTAATTTTTTTCTTGAAGAAAATGTTTTGCTTCCTTCCATAATTTTGTATGTCCCAGCATCTGGGTAATTTCAGCAGAGGTTAATGATAGGAATGTGAAAGTTTTTTATTCTCCTTATAAAATTGTCTACCACACAAACTAATTAACTTGAAGTGGTAATATGCCAAGTAGGGCTTGTAATGTGTTGGTGGACTCCATCCCATTCTTAAGTTGTCTTTCTTTAGGGCTATCAAACTGGCATATAACAGTTACTTACTAAAAATATAATGAGTTGTTTTCTGCCAGTGTTTCATCTGTATGGTGGGGTTTAGTGCCTTAGGAAGATCAGAAGTTTTCTGCTATTTCTTGCTGTGTTCTCCCTGCTGTGGTGGTTTTTTTTCTTTGTTAACTTATAATTCTGTATTCCATTACAGTAATAGCCACACTTTTTCCCATCCCACTGTGCTTAAGTACTAATTTGGACTCCACTGAATGTTGAACTATGTTTTAAAAAAGAAATTAGGAAAAATTAAAGCAGACATGTTGTAAATAGATGCTCTTAAAATCATTGGCTCTATCCAGACAAGAACAATTTTTTGTTTGTTTGTTTATTTTTGTTAAATGACTATTGCGTTCAGATCCTGGAAATAGATCCCTGCTTTAACTAGTGTGGGGAACCATGGTGTGTTTAACCTCTGTGGGGATATATACAGTAGGTGACTTATCTTTGAGCCAAACTAAAGTTTTAACCTAATACTAGAATGCTCAGCTCACTTTAAACCAGCCAATGTCAGAGAAAATACCTGTATATCCAGCAGCATGAAGCCAAAATTATTATTTCTCTTTTCCTTTAGTATTTTGAGTCTCTGTGTGGATTAAATTTATGCCATTATCCTGTTGTTCCTGAAGTGTAATACATAGTGAACATGTGAGGCAAGGGGGGAGAAGTTTCATAGGTTGAGTGGAGGGGGCTGAAGTGGAGAAAGCAAAATAGGATATTTAGAACACATTGGTCAAGAACAGTATGGAAGTCAATCAGTGATGGCAGTCAGGTTTTTGTTTTCCTACTTGTTTACAAATCAGGTTAGAACTGTGCATAACAATCTTGGTGGAGTGTTTGTGTGAATGACTGTGAAGATTATCCATGATATCGTGGGGTTTTCTTGGTGGGCATTTTTCTTGTTGGCAGGAGGAAGTGGAAAATGAAGAGCTTGTAGAATGAATAGGCTGGAAAGTTACTGGCAGAGCAAAAAGTAGTCAATTCTGTAGGAACAGGAAGATGAAACTATGCGGATTTTTCCAGAGTGTTTGAAGTAAAAATAGAATTAATTATGTTTAATTTAATGCTTAGGGATTTAAAGCTCACTGTAAAATGAGCCAGAAAGATGAATTTATTGTCAATACCCTGAATGGAAAAAGACAAAACTGATCTTTGGGGTTCGGAGAGAAGGATTTTGTGGTTTTCAAGACATGATAAGATCAAGTCTCACCTGTGATTAAGACCTGTATAAGCAGAGAAGAAATGTGAGAAACGAGTACAGAAAATGTGGAAAGGTGCACACAATGAGGTATACAATGAGTCAACAGATAGGGCTGTAACAGAGGCAAAACCCAAGACTGTGATTTCTGGTGCTGCCTTTTATACTAAAGAACGGAGTAGGCAGAAATTTTGGAGGCAAGATTTACAACTTGATCTGGGAAAACTAAAGTTTTATTATTAGAAGTGAGTGAGCTTTATATTGCATATAGATTGTATTTAAGAACATCAGGAGAAAAATCTCAAGCCAATTTCTTTTCATATAAATGTTATTTTAATAAGCTGAAGACCTTCTAAGGCATTTTCTTATTGTGTTAATAATATACCTCTTGGGTGGTTGAAAGCATGAGACTGAAGAAAAGCAAATGCACTAACATCACAATATTGTATGCCCTGGAGAATTCTTACGACATAGCATTTGATCCAGAGCTAGACCACAACACCTGGAATTCATGTGTTTCCCCACCTGAGGATCTCAGCTCACTGGTGGCTGACAGAAGTGTCCCATTACTCAAATCCCTGCTGTAATCTTTCTGTGTGTTGGGAATGAGGATATTGCCTTGCTTTCTGACACAATACCTTGTGACTAAATAAGGTTTATGCTGGATGGAAAGATTTTATTCTACCATATGGATTTAGAATATAGATGATTTTTCCAGTTGTAGAGTTATCACCGTCTTTGTGTTCTTAACATTTTTAAAAAATAATTTGTGAAGCTATTTCTGAATAGGCTGATTGTTGGATATTAGCACTAGATGCATTCATGTTATTGGGAAAGAAGAAAAATGCACTCCTAGTTACTAATTTATTAATCTTCTAAAAAAATGAAGCAAGGCAGATCTACTTAGGAGACTGAGTTTCAGCCTTTTAATCTCATGTCTCTCTTGAGACTGAGATGCAGATAGGAAAACAGTGACCCAGATCCCCTTCAGGCTGTAGTAACAAGTGTGAATGTGCTCATTGTGTGACCAGGGACTTCTCTACATAATGATTTCGTACAAATGAGAGGCTCCAAACTTACACTTATGTATGGCTCTGACTAGTGTCTTTGAGTTGTGCAGCTCTGGGAGCATTATCACTTTTCATACTTCATGTGAGGTGCAGTTTTGCACTAGAGCAGCAGCTCCCATTCTTAGTCTCCCTTACTGTGGGAACAGAGGCTCAGATGACCTTGATGACAGGATGGAAAATATTCCCTACCTGACAATGTGGGTAGAAATAGGTGTTTAATGAGTTTAGGCAAGGAAGATTGTGTATAACTCTCACGTTTGCAATGAAACCTTCAGTTGATGGATTCAATACAATAAACTCAATAAGATCCTGATTAACATCCCTTTCCATTTAGGGAAACAGGATAGAGTTGGCATCAAGGTATATGCCCTACCCTTTACTTCTGACAAACTCAACAGTGGAATAGAAACCCAAGTATATATAGCTGTTTAATTAAGACACTCCATGCAAAATCTGGGACATGGGTTCCTGAGGTGGATTACAAAATCTTGAATGAGAATTAAGGTTTCCTTTGTTGTGTCATTACACATTGCTGATGCGTATCAGTGTTGAGAAAATTGTAATTTTGCTTTTTATGTATCTTAACTTGAAGTCTGTTTCTGGCTTATTTGACAGGTAATTCAGAATATGCAATTCTCATTTCCTTTGGTCCTTCACTATACCTCCCCTTTCTCTCTTGGCTGTTTGGGTAGGGAAGCTTGAAGCAGTAAGCAATTGCTTTCCTTAATTTCAAGGCAGAAACAATAGAGAAGAAAACAGCTGGATTATGCAGAGAAAAGGTCTGCAATAACATTTTATCTTTTTTTCTGTGTTTGTGAGTTTACTCCTGACTCATTTTCTTGAATATAATTAAATGGAAAATAAATCAAGGTTGGTCTCTGGCTTATTATTGGTCTTACTGAAGGGACACAAAACTTTTAAAAGTTAAGGCCATGCCTACTTGAATGACTGTGACTTGTTTACTGAAAACCTTGTGGGTTGTGCAGATGTTAGCTGTGCACGTAAACTGACCAAGAGGGAAAGCAATGGCAAATGAAACACTTCTTCCTTTTCAGGTGAGTATCAATCCTTTCAAAACAACTGTTGGGGTCCCAATGGAGAAAAAGAAAGACATAACATGTGTTGGAGAGCCAGAATGTAATTAAAATAAGAAATTAAAACTGGTAATTTATGCCTATCATTAATCTGAGTTGCTATGATTGAAAGTAGGATAAAGTAATTCTATTTTGATAGGAAAAAGTTATAGTCAAAGCCCTGTGCTTTTGTCTTGGAAACCTATTTGTGATACTTCAAAATGATCGATGTATTTGTGAGGTAATAGGGTAGATTGGGCTCTATCTCTGTACCTCCTCTTCTACTGATTTGTAAGAAATAGAAAGCAATTTTAAAGCTTAAATCTAGAAGATATCTCAGTCCTGGGTTGGGTGAATAAAAAAGCTTCATTTTTTTCTTTCCTTATTAAAAAAAATAAAAAAGGAACCAAAGCAGCTAGGTCCAGCAATCTTCCTCTAGACCAGCAGATTTAATTAGGAGGTTGCAAAGTTTGTGGGTGCTACCTTTTGTATTCATAAGATAGAAATTCCTTTTAGCATCTTGTGCTTGCAGTCCTCCATGTAAAGCCACTATAGTACCATTAGACCTGTGCAACAAATACTTTACACTCAGCCTGGGACATTCCTGTTGTAGCTGTCTTGCACCCAATCTGACACGTGCCTTGGCTCATGGAAAATAATTTTGGGGAAAAATTAACAACAGACTGATATTTAAAAAATAGCAAACATTCAAAAGTCAGGAAAAACAACAATTTTGTCTTAATTTACATATAATTTGCATATGCAAACAAGTAAACACATACAGCCCATAGTTAGCAATAAGTAGGCAGAAGTCTTTGTAAAAAATGGCCTGATATTTTCCCTGTTCTTTCCTGACCTCCCTCCCTCTCCACTCTCCTCTGTGTCCATGTTAGCTATGCTGCTGCTTCACTCCTGCCAGAGAAGTTTCCATGAAGGTCACATGCAGCCAGATGCCCTCTGGAGAGTCTGGAGCAGGAGCCTGGAAAAGGGTGTCTGGTGGGCACTGCCACCCCACCGTGGTGGGGCTGGCCCTGGATGTGCCTCCCTGATGTGCCCACCCCACCACTGCCACTTCCCAGTGTTTGGGAACAAAGGACAAGCTGATGGGCATGAGGCAGGAGTCTGGTATCAACTAGATTAGACTTCTGGCTTGCCAAAATGATGGGTCTGAATCTCCTCCTTTTCCTAAGAAAAATAAAAACTCCCTGCCCCTTTTCAACTCCATTTCCATAGCAATAAAGGTAGTGGAAATCATATCAAATAGTAATTAACAAAATAGAAATAGTTCCTTTAGGAAGAACTTACAGTGCTCAAGTTATTTGAACAGAATGGCATGCAGCACACCATAAACTTTGCTAACTTAAATGACATACCCTAGTTTTCATGTCAGTCTAACACAAATGAAGTTTCAATTGTGTTGTCCCCTGCTAAATTGTGAATTACATTCTCAGACACCTAAGAAAGTTTCAAACATTCAAAATTCTAGAGCTATCGCTGTTTGGTGAGTAACTCTTCATTATGGATCACTAGACTGGATTTGATACTGAGTCAGTTTGAGAGCTTTATTTCATTGTTTAGAATGACATAGGATTAGAAGAGAGAAAATGTCAAAAATGAGACCATACAAACTCAAGCCAGCACTAATTAGAAAGTCTAAGACATTTCCCAGATTTATGGAGAGACTTTAATTCATTAATGTAGGTACACAGTTTGTGGTAAGTGAGGCCAGCCTCATCCCCAATGGGTACAGCTGTGAGCAGCATTGACAGCAATGAGCCATGGAGTGCCCAGGGGCACTGACCAACCACCAAAGGGAACACAGGGCACACAGGTGCAATGCATCAACATGAGGGGTGTAAAAGGTTGGGCTAAAGAACAAGAAGGGCAGATGCTTGCAGCCTTCTGAAGCGAGGTGGTGTTACTCTGTATGGGTTAGAGCTCTCTGAAATTGTATGATGATGCTTTGTGTACTGTGGCTGTCTCAACTGTGACATGTGCTGTGACACATTAATCAAAAGGTATCAAAGTTTCTTCTTTCTTTCAAAGGTGGGTGGTGGCTAAGGTATTATTATAAGATATGTTATTGTTGTTATTTTTTCCTATGGTTTCTTTTGAAATCAGTAATCAAAATTTTTACTCACAGGCTGAAGTTTAATGGACTGAAGGGTTTTAAACAGTAGCACACAAATTGGACATTATTGGACATCTTCAGGGCATTGGGGCTTCTTGCTTCAAGTTGAGCTTTTGTTTTACTCTGGGCTTCAACATATAAAGTGTATAGGATCCAGCCTTTTGTGTACTTTCTTTCCTACCGTGTAGAAAGGGATTTCCATGGCTAGGGAAAGCAGTTTTTACCAGAAACTTTTCTCATCCAAATAGAACTGGCAAGTGGCCAGAAATGTGCTGGTGGTTCTTTAATTGTGAATTTTAATTTCCAGGCAGCTCCTTTTAGTACTTGTTCACATAACCTTTACTTCTCTCATTGCTACTCTGAGCAGAGGATGTGAGCAGGTTCCTGGTGCAGAAGGTGATGGCTACAGGCTCAGCCTCCAGCCCTCGGCCTTCATGAGGGTTATGGGGCGGGGCTCTGCTCTGCCAGCCTCCCTGCTCTACCTGGAGGCTGGCAGCAGCGTGGCCCACTGGGCACAGCAGCAGCTTGCCCTCAGCTTTCACAGTCTTCACTCATCTCTCTGTCTGATGGACAGATGAAAGGCAGGCTACTCAGCATGCAGAGGGCAGTGCAGTTTGTCCTACAGTTGAAAAATGATAAGGAGATTTTTACTTGGTTGGCTAGAAACTTCTTTGCCCTCTCCTGAATAAAAAGCCACCCCCCTGCCATTTTTTTAAACTCATTGTCATTCATTCAACAGTGTTAAATCTGCTCATTTTGAAGTATCAAGTATTTTTCCCTAGCAACAAGATTTTTCTGTAAGTGACAGATTGGATGTAGGAACAGGGTGGGGCAGAGTAAAAATATGTATTTCTTAAAATACTGTTCAATAACTACTGCCTTTAGAGCCTTAGTGTTAAAATCATGCTACTGACTGTTTATTTTAAGCAAGGTTCCCTTAAATGATAACGAAATTTGACTTATAAAATTTGTTCTTAAATTGACACAGACAATATTAAGTTTTAAATATAGAAATAATTTATAGCTCATACATCTCAATTCTGTATCACCATGTAGGAATCATTTGTTTAAAATATTCCTTACCAGCAGGCATGTACTAACATGGGCTCTAAAATCTGTGGCACCATACTTTAAAAGGCTGTTTGCATTTTGTCTGTTTCTTTAAAGGGCTTCCGTATTGTCTCGGACTCCCCTGGAAATGCAGTAAGGATTCGTATCACATCTCGGTTGCCATAGCAACAGCAGTCTTTCCCATAATGAGCTGCATCATCTGAACTGATGTCACAGCATCATGCAGCAGGTCACACAAGGCACCTCCTAGTATTGCATCTTACAGATGTGCCGTAAACATCAAAAGAGGATGATTTGAACAGGATATGGTAAGTTGCAAAATATTGTGCTGCTCTTGATTGCAGGGTTATTTTTTTCCTGTTTTATACGGTTTTCCTAATGTAAGTGTGTGGGTTTTGCCTTGTAAAATCATTTTGAAGAAAGATGCTGCATGGCTAAGTATTATTTTCAGGCAGATAGGCTAAGACAAAGGCCTACAGAAAATGCATTCAGTCTGAATGTTTAGACTTGCCTTTGCATTTGTGATAATAGCCTGAATATTTGAAGAGAGTATATTTAAATTTCACAATCCAATTAAAGAGGCTACTGTCTGATTGCTTAAATGGAAAGAATTATCTGTTTTCAATTCTAATGCCATAAACATAGCTTGTTCCTTTCCCTGTCTCTTCATTTAAACATTCTTATTATGTTTAGCTTCTCTTTGAACCTATTTTTTCTCAGTAGCATGAATATCACTTATTTACTTTCATTGGCCTTCCACAGCATGATAGCACAGAAAATGCTGTGCAAACCGGTGCTGAACGAGCAACTGGAACAGTATTGATTTTAAACATGGTTCAGTACTGTCCTATTTCTACTGGTGTTCTTAAAAAAGGCAAACCATAGATTTAATTGTCAAAAAATAACCAAGTATTTTGAAAGGACAGTAGCTTTTAGCTCTTCTACTGTTTTACTTTCTTTGATTCTGTTTTTAAAATTATAATATGAATTTAGTGAATTTTTAGAACTATCTTTAACTGGAAAGAAAACAAGCTTTTTTTTTCTGCTGCAACTGCAGTAAAAGGTGTAGCCAAAGATTCAAGCATTCTGAGGGGGTTTGCTATGAATAAAATAATAGGAATAATTAAAAAGGTTTCCACCTCTATCTTGGGAAGAAAACACATGTCTTTTATATTTAGAAAGTTGGTTAAAATAATGTCTACAGTATTTAGTAATTCTTTACAATGTCCACTATTTGTTTATATTGTATTAAGGTTTTGCTTCTGAAGGCTAGGTTTATTTTGCTTAACTTCAGGTTAATCTTGCTGGATGGTATACAACAACATTATTGTTTGATTTTGTATGTTTGAAATATTGTCTTTCAGCTGCTTGCTATTAGAAGGAAAAGATCAGGCACATGTCATTTTAATTGATCAGTATGTCCACTAGGAATTAGGGAGTGGTCCCTGGCTCTGTTTCTCCCTGTGTAGTTTATATTTCAAAAGTGCAGCAAGAAAAAAGCAACCACTAATTTTGTAGTGATATCAATATTTATTGTGGGGTTTGGTCCCTTCTATTTGATAAAATAATAAATGTCGTGAGACCTGACTGCTCTTCATAGGGGTGTGTGTGATGGGCTTGTCTGGCACGAGCTGGAATAGAGCCCTTATATCTTAATTAGGCAGTCTGTACAGAATCATATATGCTTTTTCTGCATGGTCTGGGTACTTCTGTTGGGGTTTTTTCTCCACTGCAAAACACAAAGCAAATGACTGTAAATTAATTATTAGAGTTATGTTTTATTTATTTGTGATACATTTTGCAGTATGAAAGTGGTGGTCTCCTGCACTAGCTGTTCCTGTTCCCATCAGGCAACCTCGGAAGGGATGAGTTAGCAGGAGGATGTGGGGGCAGGGTGGCACAGCTGATGTCTGCCTAGTGGCAGAATCAGGTGTGAGGAGAACTGGTGAGCAATGCCCCTAACGTGCAGCTTTAGGGATCATACCAAGAACAGTCAATGAGACATGGATGTAAGATATTTCTGGTTTAAATATTATGCTTTTAGTATCATCAACAATAATAAATGTATTTTCTTAGATTTTTAAAGTGACTTATTACAACTAGAATTTCTCAGATCAGTGTAAAAACTTAGGGGAAATACACTGGGTGAAAAAGAACAACTTTTGATGGTATTAATGGAGGCATGACCTACTATGAAGCCCTTGGTGAAGCATTTTTTCCCCCTAATAATAAGAATACTAACCATGTAGTTTTTTAAACACTTTCAAAAAGTTCCTGTTACTCTCTATTCCTCACACTTACAGCATTGTTTGCCCAGGGAAACACCTGCTAATAATGGAGCTGTGATGGCACTACTTGATTCTTGTTAATCTTGGCTAATTCTGACACCCGCAGAGTACTTTGATTATAGAATGCTTCCTGTTAATTTTTGTATGGGCCCAAGTGTTGCACTGAGATCTGTATGTGAGGATATGGAAAAGCGTGGAGTGATGAAGAGAGCCTTACTATGAAGAGCAAGCCTGATTGCCTGAGAGCATGACCAAATGTAGAAACACTGAAGATATCATGCAATTTTGCTTGTTGTTGAGGCAGATTCATAACTGGTGCAAGTGAGACAGCGTTTGACAGTGTGAAAATTGTGCTGCTTTCAGCTTTGTCTCACAGCTGGCCTTACACCTTTACTGAAGGCAATATGTTTCGTAAATACATGTATTCTTCCCTGAAGTGGCTGCATTTGGACAGTTACTCTGAAGGCCAGAGTTCTTCTGTATCTGCAGCATCATACTGACGTGGGGTTGGTGCTGGGTGTGTACCAGCGAACTGAAAGGATGTTACTGTTTAATCTTCACTTTGCTCTGAAGGGTTTTATTATATCATCAATTAACTGTCTCTTACATAGCTTAGCACTCAGTGCAGAGAGAAACAGAAGCTTGGTTCTTCCCAAAGCAGCTGTAGGAGCTGATGACAAGACCTGACCACAGCAGTGGAAGTTGGTACAATTTTAACACTTTGTCGGGTGGTTTTTTTCACCATACAACAATGCAAAGCCTACCCGGAGGGGATCACATGCCCTCAATGGAAGGAAGTTTTCTTTCTTCCCTAAAGAAGAGTTGAGGGAACCCTGTGCTTTGAGCTTTATCTTTTGTGGGTCACGTTACAGTAGCACAGTGGGTGGGTGTCCAGTGCCTCCCACCTTGACAGATCTGGAATGAAGCTGCGTTCAGAAACTTATCCCTTGAAAGTCCTGTCAAAGGAGATCTCTAGCAGAAGTGCTCAGGTATTGATTAGAATTGATGGCATTTCCAAAATCCTGGTGAAATATTTCCTTCAAAATAATTGAGAAATTAGAAATAATCAACAAAATTCCCACGCCATGTCCTAGTCTACTTGAACCCTTCTGTAAGAGTCACTGCTGTGTCATGAAAGAAATACTGACAAAATTCTGGGCTTGACTTTTTCCTGGTCTCTGCTGGCTACTGCTAGCTTCAGAGAAGGGCAGAATGTCTGAAGTTCCAGAGTAGCTTTTAAAAGAAAAAAAAAATAATGTGTATTAAAAGATATCATGTTTCTCTCTTGAAATATTATATTTATATTTTGTACTGTAAGTATGGCCCATGTTCAATAATGAAGTTTCTTTACATTTTGTAATGAGATACTATACTGGTGTTACTGGGACAAATTAATAATACACGAATGAAAAGATGGCATCAAGAAATCATCTTGCAACTAATTTATGTCTGAATCCTAACATTTCTGTGGACTGGATAGGGTAAAGGGGACTTTTACTTTTCCTTTCTATAGAGACAGACACTCATTAAAGTAGATTCTAGCTGCAGAAAATGAGAAAGTTGTAAATGTTGCCCCTATAATGAGTCACCCAGACTGGGCCACGTCTTTCCTGCCACAGGAAAGGAAGGAATCAATGCAAAAGCTGAGCTAGATGGAGAGCCAGAAGGAGTCCAGATTAGTGAGGGAACAGGACATAAATGGGTGGAAGTGGTAATGTGTGGGCATCATATCTGACATTAGGGTCATGATCCAGAGTTCGCCTGAAAAGGCAGCTCCCATCTTGGGCTTCTCAACCTCTGGAGACTTTGGCAGAGGGTAAGACAGACCTCAGCTGTGTTTCTAACCCTACCAAGCTGTTACTGTAGTAATTTTCTGTTTTGTCAGTGCTTAAAGGCCACCTGTACCTTGCTTGCTGCACAGGCATGTGTACTGTTTGATCCATGCTCCCGGACAAAGACCTGTGGAGTATTGTCTTCCTCATATCCAGTCTTATATTTTATATTTTTTGTAGATTTAAAAATAAAAGTACCTATCTCCACTTCATATCCATTAAAAAACCTGCCAAAACTGTGTAATAGAAATCCTTCAACTAGTTTGTTATGTTCATATTTATGTGTGTATATAATGTCAGAAGAGTCATCACAAAAATCACTCTTCGAGTATCAAAATGTGCTTTCCTGAAGCAAAATTTCTCTTTATTTTTAACAAGCCTTCAGAAAAGCTTTGGTTCTGAGGAAAAAAGGGAATAAATTAAAAACCAATCCAGATAGCTCTTCCCTTCCTGTTTGGTGCACGAAAGACAGGTTTCAAATATCTGACTCCTGAGTGCTATGAATCCCAGCAAGGCTGACTCAGCTTTTTATCCCTCCAAGGTCAAAAAACTCAGCTCAGTGTACTTTAGAATGTCTGGCATTTTCAGACAGGATGTTTCAAGCCAGGAATACTCTCTGCTCTGCATGAACTCTCAGTTTTCATGGTGTGTGTCAGGCTTGCCCTGGCAGACTTGGCCAAAATGGTATTGCCTCCTGCTTGTCCAGTGTTCACTTCTGGTGGCAGGCAAGGAGGGGTTTTCCCTCAGCTGTGTCAAGAATGTTTTCTAAGGTGCCTGAAAGTGGAGATAGCTTGTAAATATAAGGAGTGTCCTCCAGCCTGGGGGATAATCTTTGTGTCCTGAGGAGAGTATCAGCCTCAAAGTTACGGGTGGTGAATGAGCGCTGTGTATTGCATTGACACTTCCTTACCTTTGCCAGCCTTGCCAGCCCAGTGGCTTCTGGAACTGGTAAGAGCACTCGGGGCCAAAAATTGGCTCTGGAAGACTCGCTGCTCTGTAGGGTGGGGCAGTAGAAAGGCTCTGAGAAGGGGAGGCACCTGGCGCTGGGGGCAGCAGGCACAGAATTACTGACCCCCAGCACTGCTGCTGCCCCACATCCAGCTGCTTTCTCAGAGGCCCAAAGTATGCTAAGCTTTTAGCTGGACTCTGCATTCTCTCTTTGGCAAAGAGGTCTTTCAAGTGATGGTGATTTCAATGAAGAAATAGCTCTATAAAATACTTCTCTCAGCCTCTGTGGTACCGTGTCTTATGGGAGCTGACACACTTAGAAAGATAGCCTTTGTTAGCATGAGGTTGTGCTAAAAGAACTCCCGGCATTTGACTGATGAAGCACCCAGCTGCAATAATTAGTTCTGCTTGCAATCTTACTGTATATCTATTACTTTTGTATATGTTTTTTGTCTTTCAAGAGCTGCCCTGCACTGATTCTCTTGTAAGTTTAATGTTGTCACAGTTTCGCAGCTAGGATGCAGACATGAAGTTAGATATTAATATCAATTTTTTGCCTGTTTGGTGTGTGGGCAAAATGAAGAATGCTACTATCTGAATCCAAGTTTGTTTGTTCTCTGTGTGATTTGGCAACACTTTTTCTCTGGTATAAAAGCTTATAGCTGAAGCTTTACTTCAGTCTTAAAATGCATCCTGTGTATCCTCCATAAGTCCTCCTTGCAGGTTATCTTAGACTTGTATTTGTTTTCAGCTCCACTCAATTCCATAATTTATTGACTTCCTCTGTCTTACTTTCTCCTTCCAGCTTGCTGTTCCTGAATTGTATGACTGTAATTGCTCTCTTCTACAAGTTGTCATTCTTTTCTTATTTAAACACTTTAGAAAAATGTTGCATTTCTTCTGGATGGTTTCTAAAAAGTGGTTCATGAAAGTTTAGATGCAGGAAACTTGTTAGACTTCAGGGTTATTACTATGTTTAAAAATAACAATTCATCTCTCTACTGAAGCTTGGATAACCCTTACAGTGCTAGGGGCTGTAATGATTTGCCTGAGAAACAGGAAAATCTTTTCTGACTTGTTTGCCTTGATTTTCAGCTTAACTTGAGGTGAATAAATTTTTTCTTACTTTTCTTAAATATTTCCTTATAAGGGATAAGTAATGTGCCCAAGTTTCTTGGAAAACCTCTGGCAGACCTGGGAGAAAAAGCTATTATTCCTGATGCTTATATAGAAATTTAAAAAATTATCTTTTATCTGCCTGTCTTTGTGTTTTCTGGTTTGTGCTTCTGGGTTTTTTTTTTTCTTGGTTGGTTGTTTTTTAATGGCCATGGTTTTATTGGGTAAAGCTGAGATTTTAGTGGAGACCCATCATGAACTTTTGAGGGATTTAAGGCAAAAAAAGTTTTTTACCTGCTATAAACTAGGCTGCATATAAACACAAGAAGCATGGAACATTCAGGTTTCAAAAGAGGAGTATCTGCTTATCAGAGTGTTTTAGAGAAACTGACTCTATTGATTAAAATCAAACAAAAAGCTGCACCTTTGTTGCATATTATGTTGCATAAAAAGGGAAAAGTTCTGTGCAATTCTTGGTTTAAAAAAAACCACACCTCACAGAACAACAAAACCCCACATTTGTTTTGAAAGTTTTAAACCAGCATTTCCTTTATTGGCTGGGTAAGTGCTTCTCCTTTGTTTAGCAGATTGCTGTGATGGAATATTCTCTGCCAAGACATTTGATACAACAAAACATGTCTGCATAATAGAAAAAAAAAAGAAAACAATGTACCTACCAACTGAAATATTATGCTCATTAGGTAGAAAATTGGGAAGTAAGGACAGATGCCTTTTTTGCATTACATAGTACAACATTAGATGTTGGTAACCAAGCCCACCAAGACATGCTGTTGAACAGTTGATTGTATTACATTTTTTTCCCCTTACAATTATATAAATATATAGGTTTTGTATTTATTTGAGAGGCTGATAGAACATGTACAATGAACACAAACCAAAAAGAAAGGAGCCTGATATTGTCAAGTATGAGGGCTGTATAAAATTGTTGTTCAGCTGATATTGCAAAATGAGCCTTAAACTCAGACAAAATACTAGTTAATGATGAAAAAAAAGTAATGAAAAACTTTTCTTGATGCTTAGTTGTTGTCCTGAAAAGCTGTACTTCAGAGCTGAGTGCTATTGATGGAATAACTATGGTCTATTGAGAATGTTCTCAAGTAAGGACATCTTTCAAAGCTGTTGCATGAAGCTACTCCAGGCTGCTTACAGTTTTCAAGTGTGTTAGATCATGTTTAGCTTTTCCTGCTGAAGGAGCTAATTCCCTGGCCAGGGCTGTACTAATTAGTGTGTGTCCTTCCTGTGCTTTAAGCTTCATTGCTAGTCTCCTAAAACATATCATTTTTTTAGAATAATAAATCAGATTTAGATTGCTAAAAACCCCTCCCCTTAAAGCCCACAGCTTCAGCTAGAACAGGCTGCTATCTGTCACATTTCAGCATGTCTGCTCTGTTGCTAAGGCAATGACACAGCAGATATGTAAGTTGCCATTTTAAGGGTCAGCTATTAAAATCTGCAGAGTCTATTCTATAGATCCTTAATATGCCATCTAGTCTTATTCCTTCTCAAAATTTCATCCTAGGATCTTACTAGGTCATTAACAGCAGCAAGCAGGTTTTTGACATTAATATGCACAGATAACCTTTGAAAATAATTAGGGGATTTTGGGTTTTCTTGTATCTGGAGAAGGTGGAATTTAAATATACTCTGTGCATGATGTAAAAACAGTGTATCAGCAATAATGGTGCTAGCTCTTTCAGAAGAAAAGAATTTTAACTCCTGAAGTGCTTTGCACCTGTATACAATGCAGTAGCTTTTTAAAGTAAACTTTTAAATAAATGAAGAGGCTTGATTTTGTATTTCTGTGAATTACACTGAAAACTTCTGAATTATTCCTTCAGCTCTGCTTTGTTAGGCCATTTTGAGTTGGATTGGAAGTTCAGTTTTATTTGCTGGTCCCACCTATGTGATCCCTTTTCTTTGCTGTAACTTGTAAAGTCACTTTAATCAAGAGAGGTAAATCTCCCTCAAATGTCTCTTGTTCCTGTTAGGCAATATAGAGAATTGTTTGCCAGCACCTTGAGGGCTTGAATGGTGAGTTCTATAAAACACTGGTACTTAATTAGTATTTGTTCAAGTAAAGATCTTGGGTGTTCCACCTCCTGTCCTTGTCATGAAAATGTAGTGAAACTAGTACAAGGAACTCCTGGGTTTAAATGTTAGTGTAACTGGATAGAGAATAAAAGCTGGTCAGAGAAGTGATAAGCTACAAGAAAGGTAGTGAGTGGCCTGTGAACCAAGGAGACTGGAAACTGCTTCTGGCTCTGGTACTGAATGTGCCCCTTTCACATTGCCTCTGTACCTGTGCCCCTTGCTCATCCCCTGTGGAATGGACATAATGACGTTGGTTCCCTTTGCAAACCACTGTGTGTTTGTGCCAGGTGACACCACTGCCAGTTTAACTTGACTCACAGAGGTACACATACAGGCAAGTGGCGCAACCAGAGAGAATGGTGCAAGGGAACAGGGCTGAATGGAGAAGATGTGGGGTGCTGGAAAATGCCATGTTAAACCTAAGGCAAGGAAGGTAGCTTTGGGGATTTTTGGTCTTAGGTGAAAGATTGCACAGCAGAACATTTACAAAGTATATTGAAAACTCAGTGGTTTTGGCAGCACAAATTTACATTTTTAAGTAGTGTGTGCTCAGCTATGTTGGGTCTGCTGAATTGAAAATGTCAGCTGAATTCTACAATTAAGTTTAAAATGACCAGGCAAATACCTCTACTGGCTGAGTCAAAGTGATTTCCATACAGACAGAGAGGCAGCACCTCTGTAAAGCTGGATGCAATATGTGCATGCCATTCTACTTAAAAACAAATCATTAGTTTTTGTGAAAGGGGGACCTGCCTGCTTTTGCAGGATCTCCAAGGGATCCTTTCCAAAATTAGAGATTGATAAGAGTTGTTCTACAAGATGCTGTCTTTTCAGTTATTGCAGACACATCAAAACACCAGTTGTTGATCTTCATAGAACTTTATTGCCTAAGTTTTGTTCAGAGAGCACACAACCCAAACCAGCTATTGACAGATGGATATGCATTAAAATGAGATATAAGATACATGATGGGACCAACATCTGCTCTGAATTAGGCAGTCCCCTGGGTTGTAGAGATATTGCTCTTTCCAGTCTAATAAATTTTCATTTTTTAAACCAGAATAGCTGTGTCAAGTAAGCTAAGGGTGAATATTTCCAATTAATGTGGCAAGAGCTCAGGGAAGAGGAACATAGCAAGAAAGGCACTTTATGAGTGATAAAGAGTAAAAGTAGACCTCAAAATAACCTCTATTATTTTCTGACTCTCAATATAATTTAAAATCCACTTCAGTTTTGTCTTAGTCCTGTATACTGACATGTAGCTCTGATTCCTATATTCATCTTTTGAATTGTTAAAAATTAAATCTAGGGATGTATTTAGTATGTAAATTAAACAAGCTAGTCTGCTAAACCCAGCACCTAAAACTACTGCTAGACATGTGAACTCCAACAGCATGTTTTATTGAACTTTATTGAATGGTTTAGAAATTGAATTGTGCATTTCCCTGTGTTCTTACTGACTGTTAATTCTTGATGGATCCTTTTAATCTGAGTAATACCACATGGTTTTAACTAACCCTTAATAAATCCAGTCTATGGACAGCCATTACTTAAGCAAAAGTATGAAGATAAAATAACCTTTTTTTTTTATATTTGTCAGGTGCTTTCATTGGTATGGGAGAACCACAGGGAAGGCAGAGGTTATAGAGAACCTCAACAAACCTTCAGCCTGTGAAATGATATTTCCCCCAGCTAGATCCAGCCTGAAAATTATACAGTCTGAAAGTGAAATTTGATACCACTTGGAGCTAGGAAAAATGCCAGCTTGGCAAGGCTCATAGGTTTTTTTTTTTTAGCAATATTTTCCTAGACTGGAGGCGGCCTCAGGGGTTATAATTAGCCTGTCTTGGACTGATTAGTGTTGGGTACTTGAAGATCCTTGATCAGCAGAATAACACGTCCTGACAGCCCAGTGGAAGAAAGTCCAGCATTTGACTTCTCCCTGCAGGCAGCTGAGAAAAGAATCTTTGGGTGGAATAAATCCCTTTATGAGAAAAATGGTGGATGTACTGAATAATCAGATGTGGTTATCTCCTGGGCCAGGATGCACAGTGATGTATTCCAGCCTTTCAAATCATTTTACTGAAAGTGAGGAAAATGAAATCTGTGCCATGAGACTGTATTTAAGTCCTCCTTTTCTGATTGGTAACTCATAACTGCCAGCTGGGCCACAAGCAGAAGGTAGCTTTCTTTCTTCTTCTAACGTCTTCTAAGACATTACAGAATCAAAGTTAGATTCAAACGGGATGAAAAAGGTAATGTGATAAACCCCAAAATTCTGTGCAGTGACCTGTTAGAAAGCTGATAAAGATGTAAATATAGGGCATATCACCAGCCATTTGATAAAAAAGTTAAGGATCAATTAGCAACTCCATCATCTTGAGAGTCTGAAAAGTCTGATAATGTTATCAATCACAGAGTATTACACTTTTGGTGTGGTAATGCAATACCAACTATATCCTTTTTCAACGTGAGGAAAAACATTGTTCTTTAGTGAGATTATAGGAGTAAATGTACAAGGTAGGAAACGAGACTGATCTCTAATCATTCACTTGACACAGATGGGTGTTCACCAGGGATGTTGACTCCAAGTAACAGGTCTAGCACACAGCATGGAAAACTTGATTAACACTCCCCCCTCCCCCACTAAAATCCAGCTTCTGAGAGTGTTCTTTCTAATTTTAAGAGTGAGGGAGCTAACAAGGCATAATGGTACTTTAATGGCTCCCAGTGAGATAATTCCTGCAGCAGTGATGAGGAGGAAGGCTGTCAGAGTTCCCTTGGGAGCTGTGCAGAGCATGGGAGGAGCAGGGTCTGCAGCACAGCAGCAGCGAGTGGGATTCCTTACCAGTGATGATACTGCATGCTGATAAATTATATTTTGGAGCTGCTCCAAAGTATCAGCATTAGGTTATTCTTGAAGCTACCTTAGCACTTACTCCTCTCACAGTTATTTCTCTGCTGCACCTATTACAGGCATGCCAATGAGCCTTGCCTCAGGTGCTGCTCAGTTCTTGGTACAGATCTAACTCGACTCCTGCTGACTTCTCACGTTTCACTTCTAATGGAAATATAAATCTGTAGATCTTATTACTAGGGTCATTAATAAGCTTCAGGCCCAATATCTTCCCATGTTGTGTGGGGGTTTTCCTGTTTTCTTTTTTTTCCCTGATTCTGTGATTTCCCCAAGGAAACGGTCATGAAGTTGAACAAAGCCAATCTGAATTTTTGCAAGAAGTAAAAACATCAGAAATGTATGTGCCTCACTTGAGATTGAAAGGTTTGATAAAAGGTTGTGGGACTGTAAAGATTTGGGAATAATCTTGCTCCTCAATTTCCTGCCAAAAAATGAAAATGTTACTAGTTTTGTCTGTGAAGTTCCAGTTGCTAATATAGTACTGTGAAGCACTAAAGTGTTTTTGTGTACTGGAAAGCTGATTATGATCCGAGTACCAGTAATACTATGCAGGTAGGTTTTAAACTAATTTTTCAAGAAGCTAACATGAACATTTTTCCTTCTTGAGAGATGATAAAACAATCTTATGAAATTTTATCCTGCCTTCAATTTCTGAAATATGGTTTTAAAAGGGTAAAGTAGCCAAAATCTTCAGTAATGCATCAAAAGCATCAAAGAAGTGACTTTATTTTCTAAAAGGCCAAGTATGGTATCCATGGCTTGAAAGTAAGAGTGAAAAAATTACTAATTTTTATGTGGAGTGGGCTGTAATTTTGATAATGTCTTAGCATTTTATTGACTTTTGATTTTTTCTTATTTGAAATAAAAAAAATAATTCCTAGTACTGATTCTGAAAATAAAAAGTCCTTGATGTATAGGAAACAAAGTTTTGCACAGTGAATTCTTGACACTAAAGCATGGTGGTAAACCTAAAATGTGAATTTATGGGAATGATTTATGATAGCCCTAGGGAATGAAGTCCTATTTAATGACAAAGCAGGGATAACAGTGATGAAGTACACAGGCAGTAAGAACATTAGTGTCCAAAATCACAACTCCATCTGGTGGTGTAATTCAACCTGATTGTGGAGAGGTCAGCAGTAGTTACGGTAAACACCAGGGTTTTTTTGTAGAAAACAAATAAGCCAAACACAGCAGTGTGATCCATTTTGGTATTAGTGTTGTACTTCTGTGCTTGTTGTTATCAACATGGCCAGACAGACTTGTATATGAAGTCATGCACAGATGCACAAAAATGCCCAGGTATCTCCTCCCTACCCTAAATGCCCACTGAGAGTCTGAGAGCAGGCCTGCAAAGTCACCTCCCAGGAGCATGGCATATATGTGAGAGGATGTTAAAGATTTGTGCTGTGACCTCCTACATGATCTATTACAAGCTTTGTTGTTTTGGGAAGTGATCTTTGCTGCTAGAAATATGTGGGGAGTGCTAAACAAGAGAGTCAATATCCTTTAAGTATGCTTGGGCAGACAGGGAAGGAACTTGTGAGGAAGAAAAGAATTGTGCCCAGGGTGTGTTTGTGGATTCAGGGCTTCCAGCTCCATGGGAAGGTGCAGAAAGGCAGCTGGGAACAGTCTGGCTGCTGAGAGCCAGCAAGCCTCAGAGGAGGGGCACAGAGCAGGAAAAAAGGCTTTGGCCAGAGCAACCCCAAGTAGAAGAGGGGGAAAAATTGGGTTGCTGGCTACAAGAAGCCAAGGGACAATAAGGTAACAGCTGAAATAAACAGGCCAGAACTGCTGCTTGACAGCCCCATGGGCCTCAGCTCCTATTCAGCTCCTGTCAAAGTAACATGAACATTGCAAACTCCTCTGTGGCCATTTAATGAGTATGATGCACTATTTCTAATCATATTTGGAATAAGGTTAAAGAGTTAAAAAGTACAATATGCAAAAATATATCTGCTGGCTTTATTCTGTATGGATACAGCATGCAGAAAATGAATCAGCAGCAATTTAAGACCACAGTAATAATAAATTTAACTTCAGCTAAGCAAGCTCATTTTTTAAATCCTTGGAGACTCTGCAAGACGTTTTAATGGGTCCTTTGTGATGTGGATATGTCCTCAGTTTAAAAACTGGACTAAATGGTTTCTTTTGCATAACTTAGGAAGGAGCTTTCATACGGTAATGATTTTAGGTCACTGCTAAGCTAGACCAGATGTGGATGAATGGCTTAACAGTGAAATGCTGTATATCCCATTACAAAGCTTTTTAGGTCTATATCCTTACCCTCTTGGTAATAAGCTTGCAGTTAATGAGTAAGTCCTTAATACACAGTTGTATGTCAAAAGAGGCAATGGTTTTTGATGATGTTGAGGAAGCCAGTCATTGACAAAATAATTTGACAGGGTGTTCTGTAATTAGGAAAAACTTTGTGTATCATTGCTGCCCAGAAAGGTATTGTCTCCCTCTGTGTTTTAGAGGTCAGAAGAGAAACACATTGAAACACAAACTAAACTTAATTTCTGGGTGAAAAGAAGGAAACAGTGTAATGTAATGAGCTGCTAAATAGGGAATGAACTTTCTGAAATGTCAGCTGGAGTCTTTTAAATATGAGCAGTTTTTGTCTAAAAATAAGACATTATTGATTTTCAGAGATTAAAAAAGTTCTCTTTCTCTTGTCTGAAATATCAGGAATAACAAAAGGTAATTTATCAACCTTTCTGCTTGTTGATATTTAATAATGTAGAATAAAATAGTTCAGTTGTCAAGAACCTGCAATGATCATCTTGCCCAATTGTCTGACTGCTTCAGGGCCAAGCAGCATGTTGTCCAAATGCCTCTTAAACACTGACAGGCTTGTGGCATCAAAGACCAGCAGCTAAGAGGGCTGTTGCAGTGTTTGACAATCCTCTCAGTGAATAAATGCTTCTTAATGCCAAGTCTGGACCTCCCGGGCCCATCTTTGAACCATCAAAGAGCCATTCATTTGAACCACCTGTCCTGTCACTGAATACCAGGGAGAAGAGCTCAACACCTCCTCCCTCACCTTCCCGCTTCAGGAAGCTGTAGAGGTCAACGAGATGTTGCCTCTAAGCCTCCTTTCCTCCAAACCAGACAAGGCCAAAGTCCTCAGCTGCTCCTCATCAGGAATACCTTCTAGTCCTTTCCCAGCTCTGGTGCTCCCCTCTGGATGCATTCAAAGACCTACACTGTAGGACGCAGACCTGCCCACAGCACTTGAGGTGAGGCCTCAGCTCTGAGTGCAGTGGCTCAGGTCATGTCCCCTTTTGGCTGGCTGGAGATGGGTTGGATGACCTGAGGATGGGTTTTCCCCCTGGGCTGCCCGGGCACAAGCTGCTGGCTCACCCTGAGCCACTGCCAGCCAGCACCACCAGCCCTGACTGCAGGGCTCATCTCCAGCCACTCCTCCCCACATTTAAACTTGTGCCCAGTGTTATCCAGATTCATATTATATTTTAACTTAATATTTAAAAATATTAAATTGATTAGGCTTACAAGCTCAGAGTGTTGAAATCTTGGCTGTGTTTGGTGCTAGTCCTGTATTTGTAATTCACTCTCAGTTACCCTTTTATTTGTTTAGACCAATATTTTGGGGTCAGAAATGTTACGTGAACCCTTTGAAAGTGAAGGATCATCCATTAAACATTATGGAGGCGTTCAGCCAATTAACTAATGAAGCCTTAGTGCATCTGTTTTCTTCACCATTAATTTTGTCTGTGTGTCAATGCTTTATCATAGATGAATAAAACATAATTTAAGTACATAGAGAATAATTTAATGAAAATCCATGTTCCTTTAGAACACCTGTTACAAACAATACATCTCTCCTATATATACTTTAGCATCAGTGCACATAAAAAAATCTTATGTGCTGCGATTTTAAAAAGAACTCTGTGTTTGTAAACAAAGTATTTTTACAGACTTTACATTTAATAGTTCAGATACTTCAAAGAATAGGCTGCTTGCCTCTGCAAAAGAACAGGCAATACCAATAGATGTGCTCCTTTCTAAAAATAATAATTATATCCTTCTAGCATGTAGCTCAATTTAATTACTGCTGACTTTGACTTTTTTTCCCCATGACCATTGGATTAAAATACTGAATTATCTCCTTTATAAATCTAAGCATAGTAAAACACTATCTTTAAAATAGCACTGAAGGACTTAAATTAAGATTCTGCTACAAGTTCTATTTTCCTCTGTGTGAAGCTAAATGAGAACCACAATTTCATATTTTTTTACAGCTGGGGCACATAGGTTAGGCATTCATTTTTTAACCAGTTTGGTAGACAAGCTTAATAGGCAAATGATTTTCTTTTCTCTGGGAAATAGTGCATTTTCTTCAGGGGTTTGAAGATTCCTTAGGATTTTAAAAGTATTCAGAAGGACCTGGTACCATAGTTGGCAAGCAGAACTATCTATCCATAGATCAGAGTGAGACCCAGGAAATTTTTTCAATACGATGATATAGGCCAGAATTTAAAATTCTTTATGGCTTCCCAGGTTAAAAAAAAAATCCTGGAACAGGACTGAAAAGCCACTTTGGTTCCCATCATTTAGATTTATATTTAGAGTAATTTCTGGTAGAGCTTTTCCTTTTTTTCAAAATTTAAAAATCTTTTAGAAACATTCTAAAATGTGAACTACTTTATTCTGAGAAATGTAGGTGCAAAGCTAATATAACACTGGTTGTTTAAGTCTTGTTTCTCAGTAAGCTGATTTTAGTTAAAAATTTACAAATAAATTTTAAACAACAAGGAAAGCGAATTTGCAATTAAAGGCACAGTTTCTGATCTTGAGAAGAGAAATTTCTTATTAGTGCTGTAATGACCAAAAATTATGACAAGTTTGAAATTAATGGATTAAGGGATATTAACATATAAAACCAGCAAAAGCTGTAACACTGGCCATGTGTTTAAAACTTGTTTCAAGTTTAATCTTTCAGAAAAAAACTCCCTAATCACATTAATTCAGAATTGTATGTAGTTCTAGAATTATAAAGTGTTCAGAATAAAAATTTTCAGATATAAAAATGAATCAAATTTTTATAGTAAGCCTAAAGTTCATATTAAATATGACAGCCATTCCAGTCTCTTTCAGTGACAGTTTCATAAAGAAAAATGTATTATATGTAACAACACAGTTAAAATCTAAGTGAGAAATTGAATTGCAGTTAAAAATAGGTAGGTTTGAAGACTGCAGCTTTAATGTGTAGGAAAATATATTGGTCTTTTGGAGTTATTTGGTCTTGCCAAGCTCTTCAGGCTTTTCAGAAGGCAAAAGAAACATTCCTGTGGCTAATATGTGGCTTAGCCTAAGTGCTTGCTTGGGCCTCAAAGCAATTTGTGATGTGAATTTTTGGGACTTTTTGTCCTACTTTGCTCTGCAGTTTGAAGTTGTGAAGTACTCTGGGAATATATTCTTGTGGCTTTTCTGACATGACCCAAATGAAAAATTAAATACTAGAAAACACTGTTACACTTTTGGTGTCTGCTATCTACTGCCTGTAACACCATAACTTTCTTAAATCAGTGAAGGTAATTACCTTATCTATCACTGTGCTGGTTACCAAGCCTAAGAATGTGTTTCTAAATCTGTGAGCTCTTGAAGCTTTCATCAGACACTGAACTTCCATTCTCCTAAAATCAAAGGAGCAGACATAATTTTTGAATGATTGGAAGTTAACTTAGAGCTAAAAACCTTATTTTCATTTTCACAACTCTTACCTTTCATTGCTTTTTAAAAATTCCTTAAATTAAGAAGCGATGGATACTGTCGAATGAATGAAGACAGAAACAACATAAACTAGAATGTTGTCTAGAATGAAAAGCAGTGGATAATTGAGTTAGCATTCTAAATCTGTGAGTCATCTAGAACTTGATAACTTATGTTACTGTTAGGGGGACTAATACAAATTTAGGTGCAGTGCTTTTTATGAAAGTTTTATAAAGGGTGAAGTTCTTTAGAGAATTTGGAGAAAAGGATCAGCAGGAAAGGACTTGTAGTAATTTGTTCCTAAACTGTACAAATGCAGAGTTGGATTCCTTCAAAACTGGTATGATGGCAAACCTGAAAAGGCCTGTACCCAACCTTTGGCTGGTTGTTGCTTGATAGATCTATGCTGAAATAAAAATCTGCTCTGTATTTCAGCATATTTTTAAAAGATGGATGGGAGTGACTATAAGGATATGAGGAAAAATGCTTCACAGCTCCAAAAAATTGTAGTGCATATATTAAATCTCTTTTATCCTGGGAGTGTCCTGGGACAAGTCTGCTGCTGGCAATTCCATAATGAAGTGCACTGAGAAATAGAGATATTTTTGTTTGGTGACAGTTTATTGTTGTCTCGGGATACAGGAATCCTGAGACAACAATAAATGAACTTGCTAGCTTTGCAGCATATAGCACATTGGTGCAGAGAACTCCAGGCACTGAAACAGAAAGGCTGCGTTAGTGGATTGCTCCTCTAAATAAAGATAGTCAATAAATACATCTATAAAACATAAACAAATAAAAACAAATAAATACAATAAATATATTTATCAACTTGAATTATTACCTGTGCAATGTGGCTACTTTTGGAGTTATCAAATTTACAAGTTTGAGAAGCCCCTCACTGCAACCTGCTGTGTGGTAGGGATGACCAACAGTGTCCACCTCAGAATTATCTATGTGCAGTGTCTACAAGCAACTAAACTAATGATGAAAGGGATCTTGAAGACTGACTAATAACTTCAGCTGAATATTTGCTATGGATGAATTTGCATTATCATAGCATTACTCATAAATTTATATGAAGCCCTAATGTACTCATACAAATGTATAGCTGTACTTATTAATGAGTTCTGGTATACTAAAAAGCTTTCCTTTATTTCAAAATCTTTGCTTGATGAATCTGGTCACCTTAATTTCAGGAGGTCGCCTTCCATCTTCTCATAGATGGGTGCTGATGCTGCATTTCACTACCTCTAGTTTGGTCACTAGCAGATGGGAAATGGGTCAAACCTTCTCAGAAGCCATATGTTTGCTCCCAGTGGGGAGCTGAAGAAAGAAAGGATTGATTTAATCCTTATTACTGGAAAAGCAGCCGTGTGTAAGGTGGATTTCTCTTAGGACCTTAAAATATTAATTCTAATTAAGGCAGGAAGTGAATTGGAAGGAGAATACAATGCAGTAACTCTGTACATGTATTTCTATTTCACTGTGACGGGTACTTTCTGCTGGGGCCTGTTTGCTGTCCAGCAGCTGCTTCAGCATTTCCCTGGCTTGCAGTTTGCTCAGCTGTTACCAGCAGTGCCTTTCCCCCCTCTCCTTATGGAAATAATGGGCAGCGCAGTCTGCTGCAACCTCCTGCAGCACCTGCTCAGCTGCAGACCAGCCCTGGCTGCTGTGCTGGTCTAGAAGCTGGTTTGACTTGTTGGCAGTTCTCTCTGCAGCTCCTGCAGCAGCTTGCCTCCAACCACTTCTTTTCTTCAAGGTTTCTTGTTTCTTTTGCTGACACACACTCACCCCTGTGGACATACCTTGTTTCAACTGTAGGAAAGTTTTGTGAGAAGCAGTGTAACAGTATTTTATTATTCCGTCTGAAGGTGGAAAAGAAATTTTTCCCCTTGATGTTACTGAGTCCCGAATAGAGCAAATGCTAGCTCTTTATTTACTTGAGGTATAGGCTTAGATTCTGTGCTCAGAAACTGCTCTGACTAGTTTAGCCACAGGACAGGATAAGAAGTGATAAACAGAAATTAGGAACAATTAATCCAGAAGCAGGGCAAGGAACTTGCAGTAGCTATAAAGGATCCTACCAATAAATGAGCCATAAATTGCACTATAATGTGGCCAAAGTGTCATATTCTTCAAGATCCAGGCTGAAAGAGGCTTTTCAGGCATTTCATCTAAAATATTCTGTATTTTCTGCTGACTTCTACACATTTTAAGTTCTAAGAAGTCTTGTGAGTAGCAAAAGCATAAAATAAGTGCAGGTGAATCATTCTGTCATGTCCTGTCAACATTTGGTGGGTTTTCAGACCTGCAATACCAGAAGATTTGAAAATTTTTTTATTTGAATAGTGGCATAGATGATAGAGGCCTTAATACATTGACTTTTTCTTAAAATCACTCAGTACTGGTCTTGATGTCTACAACTGCAAATAGTGAAATCATATCTAGACAAGTGTGCCTTTATTTGTACATTCTGCTCAGCTTGTATTAATTGCTGCACTTGGTTCTGCCAAAAAGAATAATCTGGTGCTTCTACACTTACTTTTGCTCCCTGTCTGTCTTGAATATCTGGGATGTAAGAGTGGAAAACCATAGTTCTTCAAGGTTCTTCATAGTTCTTCAAGGTCAACAGCAAAATGAGATTATAACAGAAGCAAGATTTGCTTTATGTTATAATTTAGCTCCAACCTGTTTTCCCTTGCTACAGTAATTGATTTTTCTCTCTGTCACTGTTTTCTTAAAAAATTCTGAGCCACAGATCTGTCAGCAGAGTGGGTGTGGACACCAACCCCACATTTTGCCTTCACTTGTTCTTGGAACTGCTATTTCTCAACTACCTCTACTTTCTCATCTAAATGTAGCCAGTGAGAAAGGGAAAGGGTCAAACTCCTCTTAGTGAGTCCTTGTTGTGTTCCTTTGAATTTATAAGCCGTAGATTTTCCATGTGCATTCCAAAAAACTTTTTTTTTTTAATGTCCTCAAAGAGGCATCCTCTGATAACTATCTGCTGTTGCTTGAAATTTTTAGGTGGAACTGCTGCATCTGAATGCCACTCCAAAGTCAAGAGCCCTACTGTTAGTCACTTTTTGAGCTTGTCCAGAATCTTCATGTATTTTTTTTCCTTTCTGCTGGAGGGCAGCATGTCTATGAAGGAGGACTTGCCAGGTCAAACCTTTCAGTTGAAATGCCCTGTATGTAGAAATATGAGTACACTAGGATGTAAAAAATCAAGCCAAGGCTTTTCTAATAAAGCACAGAAAGAGGAAACAGAATGTAGCTGAGCTAGAGGGAAGCCTCAGTGAATGAACTGGAGGGCTGTCAACTCCTGAATCCTTAACTTGTACTCAAGTAGACTGAGGTCAAATCTCTCTCTCGGACTTACCTAGGGCTTGAATCTGAGTGTTTTTATTCGCTAGCAGATCAGTTAGAGAGAAGGCTTGTGAAAGCCATAATTCACTTTGAGTGAAATTTTATTTTAGGGGCACTGGACATGTTCTTTATTTCAGTCTTTATTTATTTCACTCTTACTGTTTGCCTTGCTCTCATAGGAACATTGGTGTAGACCAGCCACTAGCACTTGAATCAGAGATACTTGTGTACAACTTGCACAAGTCTAGAAACCAAAGTGGTGAAAATGCTGACAGCACATCTGTAGTTCTAATGCTGTTTGATAGCTACATGTACCATGATGACAATCTAGGATGCTTTTTGTGTGCTTAAAATATGCTGCAATTTCATAATGTTCAAACTGCAGGCTGGATACCGCCCAGAGCAATGACCTCTGACCCATCCAAAGAGCCAAGTGCTGGGAAACCACTGAAGGTGACTGTGTGCAGGGTTAGGTTTGCAGCTAGAGCTGTGAGACAGAACTGAGAAGGAAAGATATGTGAATATTGTGTTAGGATTGGAAGGCTTAAAAGAACACCAGGACTAAGACATTTGATCAGGGTGATTCAGCACTGTACTGGGAGAAGTATCCAGAAGCAGTCTAGTGACAGGAGTGTGAGCCATGTTCTTCACTATATATTCAGCCAGGAACAAGGTACAGCTGGAACCAAGGCTCAGCTAGCAACAAGGTACAATCTGTCTCTCTTGCATCTCTGAACACACAGACTTGAACCAGTTTTGCAACTGGAGCAAATCAGTGAAACTCTATTAACCTAATTGGATCTGATGCTCAACCTCAAGGGTGTCATGTGCTTTGTTTTGAGATTCTTCGTTTTCTTCTGTATTTCTTCCCTTTCACCCCCTCCTCCCATTTACCTGTCAGGTTTGCAAAATTTAATATAATGGCTATTTAACTTTCCTTCATCCAGTGGCTATTTTCTGACTGTGAAGAGTAGGAATAAGTAGGTCACAGCAAAATACTTAGGATGTGGAAACTCTTGGAGCTTTGTAAACTGTGCTCATTCAGGGAAAAATACCATCTATCTGGTAGACAAGATATTGTCATGAATGAGACCTATTGCTTTGTATCTGGAAGGTCACATAACAATACAAATGCATTTAGAATTATATGCAGGTGATTTCTTTTCCTATATATCAGTATAAAGTGGTGTGTAAAACCTTAATGAAAGAGTAACATTTGACATGAAGTTTTCCAGATGGGTAAATACCTCAAGCTGAATTTTCTTTGGATTTCTTTTTGGAGAGGGAGACAGCACTTTTGCAAAATATAAGAGAAATATAGATTTGCTAATGATACTAAAAAAAACCCCAAACAAACAAAGCATAAGAATTTATTGAAGGTGCTTTAGTATCTTTAAAATAAGACTTTAAAAGCATACTGTAAAAGATGAACTTAATACTGGCAGGAGGCTTATCTTCATGTTCTGCATGATTTTTTGCTTCAACAGCCAGTCAGGAGATGTTGTCTTGAAAAATTCTTCATGTGGGTGGAATTTGCAGCTGGTTGCAGTTTACCATGCATTGCTTATTGAAATTTCCAAGGGTAAATTTTGTATTCAACATGGAAATGTGAGCAGGAACATAGTTTTCCTCTTTTTTTTTTTTTTTAATGATTTCTTTTCAGTTTTGCAAGCACTGAAGAGATAAAGGGGATTTACAAAAGGTTCACACAAAGTGCAACATTTCCCATATCACAAAACAGTGCTCTAGCTTCAGACTGTATGCATCATGACAGACCATTCAATTACCACAAAATTTCTATTTATTTTTCATCTTTTAAACAGGTTCAAAATGATTTGCCAATCATAGATTAAAAGCCCTTATATTGCTAGATTGCTTTATTTCCCCAAAAGCACCTTAAATAGCAAGTACAGCCCAAATTAGTTTTACATGCTGTATTTCATTGTCTACCTCCAACAAATTTTCAAAACTCATATCTGTTAAATATTACTAAAGCAGATATCTGCTGTTTTTTAAGCACTCCTGTGTAGCCTGAGCTCTTTAGCTTCCTTGCCCATATCTTGTCCAAAACAAATGGTTGTTCATTTGCCTAATCATACTTACAGAATTGCTCCCATTTTTCAAATTATGCTGTGCCTAAGAAAAGCCACGGGGATCTGTTCCCTTCTTTGTATTATTGAAATGAATCAGAGAACTGCTTTGCCTACCAACTGTTATGTACCTAATTAACATTACAATGTAGTGTTGTAGTTCCAGTATTTATTACAGAAATCTTTCTCCCAAGACCCCAGATCAGTTCATTAGTCAGTTGTGGTTGTTTGGTTACTGCTTTTTATGATGTTCATAAAAAGAGCCATCCTCATAATTGCTGTAAGTTTCATGCATTCAGGTCTTTGCTTTCCTTTGACTCTGGTTGCTGGAAGCTACTTGAACATAAATTATAAAGATAAGATGCAATTGCATCAAAGCATGCCTTATTCATGCCTGAGTGAAGTGAAACATTGTTTGTTTGGGGGTTATTTTTTCTTTCTTTGGCGTGTTTACCATAGGCTATTTGCGGCATGTCATCCTCTCTCATTTGATAGGAGTGCAGTTCAAAGAAGACAGCTGGGACTTCTAAGAGATCACGTGTTTTTGAGAGCATGGTGTGCCCAAAAGTTACCAGATATGCAAAGTCTTGTATATTTTCTCCTAAAGATTTACTGCAAACATAGACCAGTGTTGCTGGTTTTCTCTGCATTCCAATGCACTTATCAAAAGTTTTGTCAAAACTATGTTAGTCAGTCTGCTGCTAATCTAAACAAACAGATTTGTGTATTTACTTGGAACAAACAAATCTGACAAATTTTAGTGTGTTTTATATGAACAAGCATTAAGCTAATGCATGTTCATATAAAAATATTTGCATAGATGGTTCCCTTCTATTTTCTTTTCATTGCAATATATGCCATTGCTCTCCTCACTTGTGTAATTCTGTTCCACACCAGCACTGTCTAACAATTGCAGAGGGTGCTCCATTCTGATGCTCAGCCTGTGTTTCAGTTTCTTCCATTAATTTAGTAAAAAAGGATATGCATATATAATTTGTGTATTTTTAAGAGAACACCCCTAAATGAAGAAATATGAGGAACACAAAGGTTCTTAACTGCTCTTCACAGCTGGGTCATGAGATTGAGGACCAGCACCACATGTAATTACTTCAGAGATTGCAGGAAACAACTTCCAGCCATTTCCTCCCCGCAGACCCTGCCTGCAGGCAGCCTGTCCCTGAGTTAGTGAGGGTCATGGAAAAGCAGTTAAACTATTCTGTGTGATTGGGATCTCTTTTCCTTCTCCCTGTGTAATCCTGGTCTCTCCCAAACAGCAACTCCTGTAGTTCTCTATCCTCAGCTTGAGATCATTGACAGCTGGGTTTTATCCTTAAAATAAAGGAGTTTGCTGCCCCATGCCCTGTTTCCAGGGTGCCTACTGTTACTATTTCCTTTACAGATTTTCTGCAACAAACATCACCTCTGCTTCCATTATGCCATAGCCCATGGGAGGATGTTGACTGTACTAATGATCATGGGCAGCAATTTACCTTACATCACGGTGTTACCTGCTGCAGGTTACAGGTGCAGCTACAGCGCAATCTAGAGATGTAGAGAAGGTGTTAGCAGACAGTCTGTACTGGTGGATATTCCTCTTGTGAATCACAAAGAGTCAGGGATTTTAAATCAAGCCATTCCCAAGTCAGATGCATGGTGCTTATGCAGGATTAACAAGCAGTTAAGCAAGAAACTGAGAAAAGGTTACAAACAGACCCTTTCACTGTGTCAGAGAGCAGCTCAAAGAGGGCAGTGCTTCAGTTCAGGAAGGCTGCTGTCACTTGAACAGGCCACCTGTTTGGGTTACATTTTCTGGGCACTGAAGATGCCTTCCAGTATAAGGACTTGGAAAAATTCAAAGATATCCTAAAGGTGCTTTTTCATTTTTGGTGCTCCTGAGATATGAGTTCCTTTGTTTGTGTTGAGGACCGGCAGCTGATCACCATACAGCTCTATGAAGGAAGAAAGAAAATGGTTCTGGTACTTTTTAGTTGTTCAGATGTACCTAAAGTGCTATCTTTGGAGCACTGGCTTATCTAACATTGTGTTTCTATTCATTTTCAATCTTTTCTTTTAAAAAAGCAACCACCCTTCACCCTGCACTTGCATAAATCCTGCACATGTCATTTCTGTAGATGTAGGTGTATAAAATATGAAGAGCAGCACTAAAAGATCACAAACTCCAAACAGCTTCTCATCAGACCATATCTCTGTCATGGTATGGATTTTGTTTCTGTGAGCAACCTGGGAAAAAATAGAGGCCTACCTGCTTGAAAACAATCTGACAAGTGTCAGTGGAATCTTTTAAAGGAGCAGGAGATTGTTTGGAAGGCACATAGATGGAGAGACAGGCTACAGCTGCAGCTTTTGGAAAGGTATTGGGTCAGGTTTTTTATTTTTTCTTGCTGTGGACCAATAAATATTCTTTCCTTAAGATCTTATGAAATGTGCAATTCTTGCCTTAGCAGCATGCTCCTAATTAGGCTTGTCATCTGATCATATGAAGCTTCTCAGTCACATTCACACTTGTCATGAGTTATTAAAATATGCTTCTGACTTGTGTCCTTGTCCGCCTGTGTTTAAAAAGAATTCTTTCATTTTATCTGTTTCATAGAAAACCCTGAAATTTTTTTTGCCTGTGTGCAGAGCATGGTAAGTTGTATAAATACAGAAATTACTGGTTTAGTCCACACTTATAACCTTAAAGTATAAAGAAAAGTTTCTTAGTATCAGATTCTAGCTTTGGAGTACTTGATTAAATAAAAATGTCTGAGTCTGGCCTTAAAAAGAAGTTTTAAATATGTATTTTTCATCCTCCAACTTTTCCATTTGGTGCAAGGCTTGGCAGTACTTATCCACAAATCATGCAGAGTTGTGGCAGATATAAGCATGGTTGAGCATAACATTAAGGGAGTTTTGAAGAAGAAAAAAAATGCATCTGCTTTTTTGCAAAAGTTAATAGCAAAACCATCCAGCATGTAACAGCATTATCAAGAACTAGAGAAGGAGCAGGGTGGTATTGCTTGTGTTCCAGACATAACTTCTAAGGACTTTCTACACCGTAGGATTAATAACATCATATTAAACTCCAGCTATATGGAGCAATAACATGTTTTGATGTAGCTCAATGAGGACCTTTTAAACTGACCCCCCAATCTCCAACACAAAACCAGCATGACATAAAGCTATGATTTGAACGTGACCTCACATTCCTTCTCCTAGCTCAAATACCTCTTTCCTCAGACACTTGTGGCTTTGCATTTTGCCAATTATTTGTTCCGCCTTGGAGTAAGAGATTATGAATTCCTACCATGTACAGATAGTCTTAGTGGAGAAATAATTGGAGTCATGCAGGAAAATGTACTAAGCACAAGGTGGACTCAAAAAATGTCATGCTGCAATCTAGTCCTTTTTGTTAAGATACTGATTTTACCTTGGAAATGAGATACCTATTTTCATTCTCCTATAAGATTTGTTCAGACCTTTAGCTGGGGAGCAGTTCTTGTGCATTCTATGGTTCAGTGTGTATTTAATTATTGCAGCCAGGTGACACAGCTTAAAATATGAGTTCAGACCGCAAGCCCAGTAACTTAGAGGATAAACAATCTCTTGGGAAATTAGAGATTTGCCTTCAAATCCCTTCTCTGCTCTGGGAATTAGTATCTGTCTCACTTTCCAACAAAGCAACTTTGATCACGTTTTCCAAACTCAAGCTTTGATTAAAAGAGCCCTCTGTTCAGCCTGTGAAAGTGACATATTTTGACCACATCCACTGGAGCAGTTTCCTATGGAGGGCGTTGGGGAATTTATGCATCCTGTTAGGGTCTTGATATGAGATGACCAAAAAGTATTGAACAGATTTAGGTGACTAAATACATGCTCCAGAGTGGGACTGGGGCTCCTCAGAGATGTTGCTAGGTGCCAGGGATTTCACACTTGTCTGAGTTAGTTTTGATGATGCAAATTGGCAGCTAGATATTAGAATTGGACACCTGAACGAACATCCAACTCTGGCCTCATGTAAGCAAAGTACTTTGCCCTGAATGTCATGAACTTCCTAGGGATTTGAAATAGTCTTGGATGATGTTAATGATTGTGTGGCATTCCTATAATTTTGCAGTCTCAGGCAATCCACAAAGTGCTCATCAAAATGCTATTATAGCCAGAAGCAGGTATGATAATTTCACATTGGTCTATTGATGTCCACTTTCTTGTCTGTTTAGGTGATAGCTAACCACTGCTTATTTCGGCCTGGGGATGAAGCCTCTTGTAAGGGCACAGTGTTCACAATGTGCTATTGGTATTAAAGTCAGATTTGCTGGTATTTCATCTAGTACTACAGCATGGCATCTTAGAATGCATTAACTTCCCTAAGCTTACTGATGACTTTGTGCTTTGGTTCTGCCTTTGCACTTTACATCCAGTGTATTCATGAGTGAGCATTTAAATATGCAGTGGCACATTGATCCTGAGCACTTTAGTGTAGAGCTAGGTGGCCTGATAATTAAAAGTTGAAAGAAAACTGTCAAAACAGCAGGAAGTTAAAATAAAACCAGGAAAAATATCTAAATATTTAGAAAGATCTAAATATTTAAAAGATCTAAAGATTTAGATCTGATTTTGCTACTATATAGGTTCCTGAAATAACTGCATAAGCAGCATTTTGCTGGTAAGAACACAAACCCTAGTCTGTCTTAAAAAAAAATTAAAAATTACCAACTGTCCTCCCCACCATCCGTTTGCTCTGAGTTTTCTTTATATTGCAACATAAATTTTAAATCTTCGAGTCGACATGGGTGCTGAGATAAACCACAAGAACAGTGTATGAGTGATGGAATTGGTAGCTGATAAAATTTGCTTGTGAATATGAATTTAAACTGGCCTCTCCTTTCCTGATGTAACATGTAATATTAGTTGTAAAGTAACTGCTGAAGAATTCTTTTCCTCATTCTTGTTTATGGGGCAGAATGTCAGTGAATTTTTGAATGAAAGTTAAATTATTTCTTAATACTACCCTTGCTTGGTTTACTCAGACTGTAGTATGTCTACATATATTTTTTGAAACAAAACATGGGGGAGGGAAAGCAGTGATTTAGATGTTTGAGGCCTGAAGGGCAGTTTTTAGTTAAACAGAGTAAAAGTGGTTGTATTGTGATGAAGAGGTATAATACATCATGAACTTTAAAATGGGCAAAGGAAGTGATAAAGAGAACTTGTGTTAATGGCCCATAACACAATGATCAAATAAAAGTGATAACACCTGACACCTGTAGTTATAAAGGACCTCTGAAGAGAGTGATACTAATGGTGTAGAAAAACTGGGTAAATCTGTTATGACTCTTCAAAGTAGTGTGGTAAAAGGACAGATTTAGGGTTTTGTTAGCAGAGTCTGCAGCAGCCGTGCAGTCTCAGCTGCCAGGGCTTGCACAGCTGGAAGTGTGATGGAGTTAGGGAAGCAGGGTGGTACTAGGGTCACATAGCCCATAACACTGTGGCTTGGGGTTTCACTTTATGCACAGTAACACCAAACCACCCACAATGCCCTCGTCAGGTCACGTTTGTATGGCACATCATGTACACAAATGATTAATTTTTCCTAATTTGGACTGGGGGAGAGTATTGAGAAGTGTAGTGTAGCAATACTTGATCGGTCTGTTTGGAGCAGAGGAGACATTTCCCCCGTTACTGTTTCTGTGTCCTGGAGGAAATGCTGGAGCAGGGTTTCCAGCAGGTGAGCAGCTGTGATCAGCTGTCCCCTAGACCCACCAGCTGCCCTCTGTCTCCTTCCCTCTTAAAAAGACTTTAGACATGGGGGCACAGATTTTGTCACTTAGACAACTGTCAGCGTGGTGGACAAGAGTCCATCAGGCACAAGGATCAGCTCTCAAGATTGTGAGGAATGTGTGTGCAGCCACCTGTTGCACTAGCAAAAGTTCAGTGGCATGGTAGCATACAAGTCTGCACACCCAGCTATGTGGCAGGGGTGCCTGGGGCAGGCTGAGGCTCACCTCCCCCTGCAGGGTGAGCAGCTCTTCTGTGAACAGCTACTGACAACACGAGATGCAAAACTTACGAGCTTGGAATGCAAAATCCAACAGGACTATTTATACCTCCCGCGAGCAGTTAGCCAGTGACAGCTCCATATCTCATACTACGCAAACAAAAGCTGTGGTAATGGCAGCTGATGCAGATTCTTGCTGTTTAGTCATGCCAGCCTTCTCTTGCATGGCATCAGCTCAGATCCTGTAGAGATTGCGTGTACTTTTTCCCCAAGAGGGGGACATGTTTTTTTCAAGGCTGTGAGTCATGCTTTGCTATTCTTTTATTCTGAAGCTTAACAGAAAAGATCTGACGTGCATTTTGTGGAGTGTATTAAGTGAGGTTATAAATCCCTCACTCTGGAAAGGGTTAGACTGAGTCTATAATGTATGTGACAGTTGTGGTTTCACAACAATCCCATGGCGTGTCACAGCAGTTTTACAGGAACTGCAGACAGACTCGCTGTTTAGAGCCATATTTACATAAACAATTCTGCAGCTCTTCAAAGATGGAGCAGTTCTGTGAGTCAGTGAATTTCCAATTACTTATATGTCAAATGAAAAAATATCTATTGGAATGAAACCATGAGTAATAGAGACTGAAGCAATATACAAGATTGTGGTAATCACAGAATATATTGCAATATTCTTGAAACGGTTGTGAATGTTAGTACAGAACGTTCAGATTCTGCTTTGGTATTTTATGAATTAACCAGAATAATTCCATGAAATAGGTGAAAAGTAATGAAAGAAGAGGTCTATTTTCCTCCTTCTGTCAGGCTGTGTTTTCAAGGGTTGCAACAGCCTAACTATTCCTGACTCTCTGACTATGCACTTTTGGAAGCAGATCTATTCTTTGTCACTTACAATAAACACCTCTTTTTGAAACTTATGTTCAGTGTCAGAAACTTCTATTACCAGTAGCCTGAATCAAACCAGCACGATGCATTGAGTAATAGAACCTAAAGGAAGGCACCCAGAATAGGCTTGCTGCTTTACCAGTCACGTTACTTCAGCACTACTTCAGGAAATGTTTATTTAAAGACTGTGCTGAAGATGACGTCTACTGTCTATTTTCTGAAAATCTGGAAAAAATTAGTGGCTGAAAGTTTATTAGAATAATTTATTTAATGGATTAAAGAAAAATCCTTAATCCATTTTTTTTAATTGGACTGACTGAATTTTCCATAGAAATACATTTTCTGTAGAAATATAGAAGGATACAGATTAAGAGAAAACACCTCCATAAATATTAAAAAGTGTTCTTAATGTAAAGCTTCTTTGACTTCAGTCTTCTTTTTCCCTCAAAAGTACTTTGAAATAATTTCTTTTTTGCCACACCAAAAAATTTATTAGAAATTCTAACAGATGGCAAAAATCACTATTTTTAGCATGTTTTTACTAGTGAATCTCTTCATTTGGTGACAGAAGAAAGGTTATAAGTAAAATAGATATTATATATTCACAACAGTAATGACAATAAACCAAGAATTCTTTACAGCATGATCAGAAGAGTCAGATCCTTGCTTTTCTGGTCATTCAGCATTCTTTACTGTAGTGTTGTGAAATGTAGTATGGCCCAAGGGTCTGAATTCTGACTGCAGAAATCCTCATTTATGTTCCAGCAACTTTTCTGACATTTTAATTTCCTGAACAGTCTCTAGCTTTTAAAGTTGTTGAATTTTTGTATATGTTTGGGCCGAGTAACTTTCATTTGGCTAACTGTTATCTTTCTTTCTTGATGAGCAACAGGCAGGGATTCCACTGGTTTTTTTTCTCTGTAATTTGATTGTCATGATTAATTGCCCTTATTGCTGGAGACTCTTTCATAAGTTGAACTTGTCTGGCTTCAACTTTCATACTTGAATATCTTTTTAAACATCTCTCTTTTTACTTCAATGACTTTTGTCATGCACATTCCAGTTTTTCAACGTTTTTTTAATAACATGTATCCCACACCTCCATACAACATTCCATTCTCACAATTGCTTATATTCAGAGGCAGTGCTATTTTTTTTCTGACTGTTCCCAGGATTCTCCCATATGTTAGGTATTGATTGCATTCCTTGATCATTGGTGTCCAACCCTACATTTGTTTAGATTAAAATGCATTTTGTTTATTGTTCTAGTTTTCAGAAAGCATGACCTTAGCCACTAGTGTGACTCATCTGAAAAGCAGGGGAGCTTCTTGCTGTAGCCAGACTGGTAGTTCTTTAGCTTTCCACCAGTCTGTCTATCTGCAAGAATTATGAACAGTGTTTTAATATTTGCCTCCAGATGACTGGAGTAAATGTCAAGTAGCATTGGGCCTTGCTAATCCCTGTGGGATCTCAGTCAAAACAGCCTTGTCTGATTCCCCACCAAAGGCTTCTTCCCACGATCCCTTTGCTAGCAAGCCACAGCTTTGTTTCTTTTGGTGAGTGCTTTATTTCTATTGAAAAAACACTTCATGATTTATTAGTGTTTACCTCTCCTCACTGTAAGCATGACTTTGGGGTTAACAGGCCCTCACTCTTGTCACAGGAAACTCTGCCTATGTGCCTGAATAGAAGCAATCAGCTCAGAAAGTGGATAGGCTGTGATGGGAAAACTTGCAGTATTTTGCCTTGTTTCTTTCCTTGCTGGAGATGTGCATCTCCTGCCTCCAGGCCCATTTCAGTTGCGTCTGATAAAGATGAGCAGATTTTTTTTCATCCAGAAAGAGATTTAGGGCAGCAGAGGGATGGCAGAGACTGTCACAGCATACTACTCTAAAGAGTTACTCTTTCAATTAACATTTTAAATTAATGTTCAATACTGTCCTCTTTCTTTGTTCTCTGGTAGACAAGGAGCTGGTTCCAATTCTGAGTAAGAGTGGGAACAAGATAAAACAGGGTCATTAGTGTTACAGAAGAGTGGTGCATAAACTATCAAGGCAAATTTTTCCAGATTTCAGAATATTCAGAAAGAATGTTTACTCCAGAAGAATTGCATGTCTTGGCATTTAGAATGACTTTTTTGATGTATGGGACGACAGTTTCTTACTGATGGAGCAGTAAGTTGTAGGGTAACTGTTCAGATGCATTCAGTTAATGTTGTTTCATGAACGAACAGCCAGAACACTTCTGGTGAGTCATGCAAGGCTTGATGCTGCCATATGCACCATTCATACTCGGTGTGAGAAGGGATATTCCTAACACAGGTTTTAAAGGTCTGGTGGACTGGGACTGTCACCAAGAGTAGGTTTGCACCATCCTGGAGTATTCTGCCTGGCCTGTGTCTTGAAGATCATTTTTCCTGTAGCTCCTATGTCATAGGATCAATATCCTAGATATTGAATAGGCATGGCCTGGGCAATGCTGTTTGAACAAATGAGTTGAATTCTCCCATTTCTAGTGGGTAGATACTGGTCAGGAAAATGGCTGCTCATTAAGAATTACTGGGTATGAGGTTGTTTCATAGATGAGTTTAAAAAAGAACCTAACCTAATTTTAAGAATGAGAAGTTAATTCAATTAGAAAGGAGTATGACAAGAGAAGGGGTAGAAAGCTGTTTAGTCATAGATGTTTAATGAGACTGCAGTCTAATCAAATTGTGGATGTCTCTGTTGCCCAAACTTGCATGAAATCACATTGAGAATTTTCAAAATAATTACAAACAAGTTTAATTATGTATGTGGCTATGAAAAATCTATCAAACAAAAACCTCTTTTTGAAGTGAATATTAGGGCTGCTTCTGAAATCCACCCATGTTTTTACTTTTTTTTATGCAGCCCCGACTGAACTTTTTTCCCAGTTATTTATTTTCTTACTCTTACAGACCTTCCCTTTACTTAGTAAGCCACTGCTTAGAATCATTTTGCATTGCAGAGTTACTGAATAGCAGACTATAATGATTTTTTAATTATGTACATTTTTATGGCCTGCATAAAGGGATGTTAAACAAGCATGTGATATCATTATTTACCTGCATTACAGTATCAAGTGTGATCTTCTCTCAAGGAGGAGATCATAATGCCCTTACACCTGCTCCTCAAAAAACAAAGAAAGATAAACATGCAGGATCATGGAATGGCTAAAAATGACAGGGCAGTGAACATGAGTGAATTACAGTATCAAGCAAATCTAGAAATGGTTTTGCAGTTCTGGTACTTTCTTGGGACTACAGAAAAGGTTACAGCTAAATTTGCTTGGAGCACACCTGAAAAAGGCCCCTGTGCTGTGTAAAGCTTGTATATCCACAGTATTCTACTTAGCTTTTCCCTTCATTCTAAGTTACTGTTTCCAACCTTTAATGCCTAAAATTCCCAGATATCAATTGCCTCTGGTGTATACTGAAAAAGTTATTGGCCTGAGGAATTTGGTCATCAAAGAATGGAAAAACAGGTATAGGGAGGTGATTTACTTACTCAACAAATGCAGGCTGAGCAGTAGAGAGGAGGTATCTGACATGATTTGTTCTTCATCTACACAATAGAGAGCATGAATGGCAGCACTAGAGCAGGAAAATATTTTCCATGTAACTATCTTCCTATGATATGTTCCATCTCATAATATGATTTTGTTCCTCCTAAAAGTGTTTATCAGTGAATGGAAGAACAAGCTTGGGAAGGAAAATTATCTTATTACATTATCCTATATAAATTATTGTTCAAAGCTCAGAGTTTTTAAGCTATCATAGTTTGCATTCCACAAAGAAGTATTTGTAATCCTTGCAAAATCAATTCTTCTGAACATAAAAGACCAACAGATCTACTCATCCATGGTTCTGTTTCCCTTTTGCTTTGCAAAACAACTTTAAGACAGAAGCATCTGTTTCTGTTTAAAACATTCAAGGGGTGTAGTTACCAATTAGAAGAGTGATGCAGAAAATATCCATGTCATCTTAACTGTGTTGGCAACTGCAGAGGAAATTATCTTCCCAGCAAACAGTTCATCCCTCCCTCCCTCCCTCCCTCTTAGCTTTTCACAGATTTCAAGATTTTTCTAGAAAAAATGTTATCATTTGTAGCCGTCTCTGTAAATACCATTTAATTCCACAGCTGCTGGGAACACAGACATTTCTAGCATTTTCCACTGTTTCTCCTGACACTTTCTGACAGCTGGAATATCCCAGTCCATCAATTCAGTCACTAGGCTCTAGAACAACTTGTCACGGTCTTTTCTGAGTTTATGAGCTAGACCACTGTTGTTTTTTTAAACTTATTTTTGCAGTTTCTTTCCTTACTACTTCTTTGCTCAAACACTAACCAATGTTTGATGTGTTGGCTTTTTCTGCTTGAAGGGAACATGAGAAATTACCAACTTGAAGCCGTTTTTATCAAAACAGACTTAAAAACAATCATAGAATCATAGAATAGCCTGAGTTAGAAGGGACAGCTATAGGTCATCTAGTTCTTGCCCATGGACAGGGACACCTTCTACTAGATCAGGTTGCTCAGAGCCACATCCAACCTGGCCTTGAATGCTTCCAGGGGTGGAGCATCCACAGCTCCTCTGGGTGACCTGGCCAGTGCCTCACCCCCCTCACAGTAAAGAATTTCTTCCTAATATCTAGTTTAGCCTGTTCTCTTTCACTTTGAAGCCATTCCCTTTTGTATCACTACACAGCCTTGTAAAAAAGCCCCTCTCCATTTTGTAGCTCCCCTCAGGTACTGGAAGGCTGCAATTAGGTCATGCTGCTGCCTTCTCTTCTCCCGGCTGAACAACCCAAATTCACTCAGCCTTTCATTGCAGGAGAGGTTCTCCATCCCTTTGATCATCTTGGTGGCCCTCCTCTGGAGTCACTCCAGCAGGTCCTTGTCCTTCCTGTGCTGGGACCCCAGAGCTGGGTGCAGCACTGCAGGTGGAGTCTCACCAAAGCAGAGGAACAGAATAGACACAAATGTTTTTCATAGATTGTCTTTTTCCTTGTTAAACCTGTCAGGATACTTTTGTACAATGTAGGAGACATCTTTTAGTGCAAAAAAAAATGTTCCAATCAGTGTTAAATGTTAGGTGTATTTAAATAAATAAGTTTGACCATTACATTTTCCTATTATAATGTCAATACATCCATATATATCTGTTATCGTTTATATTTAGGTGGGATCTTGCAATAACTTGCTGAAATGTAGCTACAGGGTGTTTTTGAGTCATATTACTATTTCTTTGAATTCTTGTCTCTATTTCTCAGAAGCATAAATGTCCAGGAAAAAAGAAAGATAAAAAAGAAAGATTCAAAGAAATTCCACTCCATGGACTGTTTCAATGATGGGATGACTGAAATGTGCAAATCCAATGGTGTTAAGTAACATAATTTTCTTTACTGCGTTGGTTTCATCTAGGTCTGTTTCTACAGACTTTTACTATACCTGCAATGCACTGAAGTGACCCACTGGCATGAAAGAAGTATAGAAATAGGTACTGGTGTAATAATTTATAAACTATGTGTCTTTGAATAAGTGAAAGTGCACCTCTAGACTCTTAGTTTTGAAGAAAGTGGATATTTCAGCAGAAGAAAAGATAAGGCCATTAATTCTGAGACTTTTTGCCATTTTGTATGCTCTATGGCTGGTCACAATGTACTTCAAGTTAGTAATCACGTGTGTATATCCTGAAAGTAGAATAACACATGTAAATTGGAATTAAACAGATGGTTAAACAGAGCAGAGATTGCGTAATTAAAAATTTTTTCTTACTACTTCTTTGCTCAAACACTAACCAATGTTTGATGTGTTGGCTTTTTCTGCTTGAAGGGAACATGTGAAATTACCAACTTGAAGCCGTTTTTATCAAAACAGAGTTAAAAACAATCATAGAATCATAGAATAGCCTGAGATAGAAGGGACAGCTATAGGTCATCTAGTTCTTGCCCATGGACAGGGACACCTTCTACTAGATCAGGTTGCTCAGAGCCACATCCAACCTGGCCTTGAATGCTTCAAAATTTTTGACAAAATTTTTTCTGAATTAAGTTTTGACATATATTGAATTTTCTACCTGCTAAATCAGGTTCTTGAACACCCATCCCTGACTGGGGTTTACAAAGCTGAAAGGAGAGAAATGTCTTTTATCTTATCCTAATAAGAACAGTCTCACACGCTGTGCAATTCAGAATTATGTGAAGGTTTTCCTTCAGTTCCATATGAAGAACAAGCAGAATAATATGAAGGCAAGCAGAATAATGTTTTTCCTCTAGTTTCTTTGCAACTTAACAATTTACTGAATACTTGACCACTTGCCACACAAAAATAAATCCCATTTACTAAATGTGAAGTGTCATGCCTGGATAAAACCATTTTGTATTTGGAAAGAAAAAGTGGTGGAGTAGTTCCTCCTCCATTCACAAATGGCTGAAGGTATTTTAAAGCAAGAGCTCTAATTCCTGTTACTTCTAGGAACTGGCATCCTCTGTGAAAGAAAGCACCTTAAACAGAACTTTATGAGGTGTTTTGAGTGAAGCTTGCTCAGTTATGTTCGAATTTAATTCTACTTTTTTAAACTTTTAATGCAGTTGGAATTGAGGTCTAAGCATTCCCAAGTGATGATCCTGAAATTTCAGGTAGCTGTAGGTTCCATAAAATCATGTTTATTTTTCCATCTGTCTGAACAAAAACTTGAGTTTTCAGGCAAAGATTCGGTATTTTAACTTATGCTGAAAACCTGTGTTTGTTGTGCTACTGTAGTCATCACAGCTGCGTGGTTTAGTGCACCACAGGTTGGCAACAGCAAGTAACTAAATTGAAACTCTCCAAGAACTATTTCAGAACAGCCTTGAGAAAACAGTTTAATGTGTTTTGAACCTTTTGGTGGGTTTCTAAGCCTTTTACTCACCTCCAAATTCCTTGGTTTAGTTCAGGAACAAAAAGTGTCGTGGAAGAGAAGCTATTTTGTGAACATTTCAAACCTAAAAAGCAGTGACATCTGGTGGGAGGAAGTCTCATGGAATTTCAATCCCAATTTCCAGACTAAAAGCCACATAGAGCATAAACAGATGTATAGTATTTTCAATACAGAATTTGCTATTTAAGGTTGGAAAATACATAGAGAATGGCAAGAATTTTTATAAATTCAATCATTTCATGCTTAAAAAATTATTATTGAAATTGCATCTGAGATTGCAATCATTACCATATATCTGCATGTACCATACATACAGTGCTAACTAAAATGATTATGCATTATTTTTCTACCTTTTAGCATTTTTCCATAATAACTTTTTTCCTGGAAGAATAAAATATCCTGCATGCATACAGTTCACAGCTGTATGTTTACACAGGTGTCTGAACAAATTTTGCCAATTTAACTTGCTTTTCCTGAGCAAAAATTATAACTAAAAAATACCCCATAAATTGAAGACATATGATTGACTTGTAACAGTATGTTCAAAAAACTGACATAAATGTATTTTTTGAACTAGGTGTTATTTCATCATAATGGACAATTTTTTTAATGTGCAAAATTTGAAGGTCAAACAGAACAAGAAAATATAGAATAAAACTTGAAATAATATGGGCAACAATTGCTATTACTTCTGGATAAGTGACTACTTCTCCATTTTGCCCATTTATAGTTTGCCTTTTTCATGCCCTTTGCACATAATTGGTAGTAGGATGGCAAAGTTGCTGAACTGGAAATAGCAGTAATTTTATTTATTTATATACATATATATACTGACTTGAAACGTAAACAAACAAAAATACCAGTTCATACAATTATTTCAGTTTTTCAGTAAGTGTTTAGTTCCTATTGGTTTTTAGGTGCTTGATCCAAAATGTAATTTGCATAGCAAATTAATGGACCTCCTGTGGACTCTTTATGCCATCTCTGTTAATTGATTAATATTATTAACTTGTTCAGTACAATTCTGAAAATAATAAGAGAATTATATGAGTTGTACAGATTGACTAAAAATGTACACCATATATACATGGGGAAGGGGAAGTTTGCAGCTCTTTTATTCATAAAATGTGCTGGTGCAAATGTCACCTGCTGGTGGCAGCAGATGGGGTAAGATCTGTCATTCTCGAGCTACTCTTATGAAGAAAGAGGTATCTTAAGATCCTGTTTACCTAGTATAATTATTTCTGGTCCTGGAAAATTTACTATAAATCCCCAGTTACATTCCCAGGAGAATCTTCTGTGCTTGAAAGCATTCAAAGAAGTCTCAGAACATGACGCTACATGTCTTTTTATATCAGGAGAAAAAAAACAATAAACCAAAATGAACAACCTTAGCTGTCTGCACATTCTCCTTGTGCAGCAGGACATTGTGTAGCCCCGTCATAATGCGGCAGAAAACAAAGGCAATGCTTTCCAAGTTACAGGGATTCAAGGATCTGAATCAAAATATCCAAACCTGCTTATTCTCACATATAAGTAGCTTCTGTAGCTGTAGCCTGACATCTTTCTCTTCCATGCCAGCCCACAGATTACTATGAAAATCAAGCTGCAACCTACTGTGCAGGTGGTCAGGTTCTGTGGTATCTGTTCTTGTAGTGCAGTTTGGTCAGGACCCATTGTGCAAGGTCATTTTGAGATGGTTTTTAGTGTTGCAAGGTGATCTCTTTACCATCTTATCTGTTGGGTCTTACAAAGAAGTTTCTGTATTTAGATGTCTCTTTGTCCTGTTGTCATAGAATAAGAGTCAAAATCATCGAGGAAGGCAGGAAGAAAAAAAAAAAAGCTACCCGGAGTAGGTAGAATTCCATTCAGAGTTCTTTTTCCCTGTAGTGACACAATGAGATTTAAATCTGTATCCTTCCCCTTCCCTTCCCCTCATTCTAGCCATATTTTCTAGAGTTCTTGTGTTATTTCTTAAGTAGAGTTCTAATATCATCTAGTCCACCATGTAAAGCCTTAGAATGGAGGCAGGTGCTTCCCATGATAACAAGACACTGTGTGCAAACAATAAAAACAACCTTATAGTTTTATAGATTATGCTGAATAGTACTGATTTTTTTCTCTCCTGTGCTTGCCTTTAGGAAGTAAAGAGTTCTATCCTTCTTAAAAATTTGCAATTGCAGGTATAGCTCATCTTTAAACCAAAATTTTTACTCACAGCAGTTTGCAGTTTAGGGATTGATAAATTATGTTAACATCTTTTAACTAGTTAAAGTTTTGAAGAAATAATTTTGTACCATGAATTTTCAGAACCATCAAAATGTTCATTCCTCTTCTAATTTAACCTAATTTTGGTGTACCTGATCAAGTTTATGGCAAAAGAAAGCAGTGTAATATATGAGAACTACTTGAAAGGGTAAAAACATTTGTGCCTTAATTTTGTGTGTTGTTGTCAAATGACTGATTACACAACAGGACTAGATATCTACTTTTAGCTGACCAGTAAATCAACATGAAGTGGCAGGATTTTATCCACATCATGATTGAGGAGGAAAGAATTTGCAGCATAGTTACTGAAGCCATGGGTCATCCTTGTAGTACACCAAGTATTTTAATGTATATTAAAAATTAATCCCCAAAATAAAGAAACCATTTTACGCTGCACTATTACTGTGATAGCTGAATGTCTGAAACAATGGCATGCACACATTTGATAGTGTGTTACTGACATGAGACACTACCATGAGCCAAAACACTATAGCAGAACCTTTGATGAGCATGACTCAGTACAAAAAACCAGCTTCTGGTCCAAAGAACTTGGTCTATTTCTGTGAATTCCCAAATTGAGAAAAAAAGCAATTGCTTTGGTGTTCTTTTAAAGAAGACCTGAGAAAATATTATATTGAACAGCTAAATTATTTATAGTTAAACTTTGCATGATAGTGAGAATTTACAGGGGCAGTAAGTCACAGAGTGTTGTGTCTCATATTACACAGAACACTGATTTTCACAAGGGCTCTCTGGTCTCAGCAGCTGCATTGTGCACCATTCCAAAAAGTATCAGTTTCTTCAAAATTCTACCTTATTATGATAAATTTTTTACAATTTAGTGTAACAAAACTAGTTTCAGAAATGATGGCATGTCTTGTGTCTAGTTTGATTTATTTTATCATTAGGATTAGGGCTGGGGCAATTTAAATGCCTCAAGTTGCACTGCTGGGTCTGACATACTAATGTTGTGCCCTGAAGAATTCTGCAGGTAGATTGTTGTTGGTTTGTTTTTTTTTTAATAACCTTTGTACTGATTGACAGAACATCCACTATTGCAGTACCTGTAAGATATTTAAGGAAGAAGCTGAAATTATTGTCTTTCTGCTAGAGAAAGATGTAAGACTTGGAAGGCAGCAAGACATTGTCTGTGACTGACATACTTTGTACAATACATGTGAGAAAGTTCTTATCTGATCTATTATGAGGTCATATTGCCTCTTGATACATGTAATTAATTTCTTATAATCAGCTTCCATAATTAAAAGGAATAAGCTCATTTTGCCCCTGGAAAAATTTCTCAGAAAAAAAGTTAAGAGTTCTCTGAAGTGATTAGCATTTATTTGCAATGAAACTAGAGTGTGAAATTGAAGTGAAACATTATTTTTATTTGCCCTGACTTTGAGCTGAGAGTTGCACCAATTTCTTTCATTTTGCTGTGATAGGAGAAACAGCTCACAATGTTCTCACTTATATCTCACTGCCTCTGTCTATACTGAAATGCCATTTTAAATCCAGATTAATATTCAGCCAAGCCTAATCTTGATTTTGCTATCTTCCAATTTAAAAGATGTTTCACACTATCTCTTTGGAGAAAAATTTTGGAACAAGACACCATCTTCTTGCTGGAGTAGTTATTATGCATCCTTTACCATCTGACTTTTGTAGCTGAAGGGAAAAATTATTTTATATTTGCAAGTATTTTGCTCACTCTTAGCCACTAGAATGACAAAAATGGCTTTATCCAGGAAAGCTAAAACAACTTGCCCAAATGCGCAAAATCAAAAAATACGACAAAAAACCACTCAAATGTGTGCTGAAACATCAGGGTATAAAAATTGCCTCTGTGTACTGCTGGATTTTTGGAGTGAAAATTAGGACAACAAAGGCCCAAGATGATGTAGAACAGTTAGCTAATAAAGGATGTTGAAGTAATGATGAGTTAATATGAAGCAGCTAATTTGTCTTTGTCCATTTTAATGCTAATCTCGCTGTAGCACATTATCTCCCAGACACTGTTACTCACTGCAGGGCAAACCTGTACAGAGTTAGAAAGAACCAGGAAACACAACTGCTCATCACAATATGCTTGACTCTCTGAATACATTTCTCTGTCTGTATGAGTCTGGCACTACACAATTGTTTTCAATGTCTGTATATGTTGTAGTGTAGAATTTTTTCTGATGTACCTCATGGCAGTTGTCTAATGGGATCATTTCCAGCTAGCCTCTCTGCTTTTTTATGAGTGAGAACATAAAATTATATGAGCTAGGAGCAGATAAATTTAATGCACTGTTTCAGGCAAGACTTCACCTTTTTTGTGGTTGTTTGGATTGTTTTTTCTTTTTCATACACATAACTTAATATTTGTCTATATAAGTTTAGTCTTATATGTTATTGCTTATTTTTTTTGCCTTGTGACATCTTTCATTTACTCAGAGTTGATATTTGTCCCAATACCTCCTACAAATCTTTTCCACTTAATTTTTCACCCATTTTTCAGGTCATTAATCCATTTATTGAGAAGCATAGTGCTTAGCAGAGGTTTCTGTGAAACCCTGCTTGTGATCTGCATTTGCTCTTCTTTCCACTGTTTACTGTTTTCATTAACTGTCCATGCAAGGACCTTCCTTCTTATACTATGGCTATTTAGATTCATTTAGCCTTTGTCATTGGATTTTGTCAAAAGCATTTTGTTGGAAAACACCAGTTGTATGCTTTTCAGGAATAGGAGGGGAGGGTCTTCCTCCAAAAAAATGGTGTTGCCTCATTCTGCTACAGTTTCTACAAATTTTCATGACATAAACATCATGTGAAAGGATCTGCAGAACCTTTCTTTGCTATCTGATATCCTAAGAACCAAAGCAGTTCCAAATGGAAGGTCATGCACACCACAACCAGCAATTTGCCTGTTTTACCTGTGGCTTCTGGGAGATTGCCTGGGTATGCAATGCCTGGACCTTATGGACTGTTGGTTTGTTTCACAGTCTCTCCTGCTAGGCCGTCACTTTCATACAGATCCTTTGCTAAATCCTCCAGTAGAATTTCCACTTTCCCTGATTTGCAGCAATAATTTCCAGTTTCTGGCTGAACACTTGCCTTTGAGTTCCACATTTTTCTTCACCTTGTATTAGAAAAAGAAACCGTAAATAACAAAGATTATGTTGGGTCATTGTGGTGTCTTAAATTCTGATTTATTCGCATAATCAGGAACTTGAACATCCATGGTTGGATTTCCTTAGTTAAAAATTGATGGTCTGGCTTTGCTGCCATTAAAGTCTTGGGGGCAGACTTTTTAATGGACTTTAAGTCAGTCACATTAAAAACTGTAATCATGATTCATGTTCGTGTTCAAGTTTAATACTGGAGTCACTGTGCAAGCTTCTTTGGTCTATGTCCTGAAAGAATCAAGGCAACATTCTATTCTGTATCACATATACTTTCTAAGTCTCACATATGAAATAGGAGGCCAAGCAGTCCTAAATGAAAAATTGTCCAGTTTGGTCAGAATTTTAAATATAATCATAGGATAATTGCAAAGGAGGTATTTCTGAAACACATTCATGAGGCATCATATGAAGAGAAAAACCTAAACTGGGTCCATTAGAATTCAGTTATTTCAGAGCTTTTTACTTCTTAAATCATATAGGAAATCAGCAACAAGATCAGTGTAGCATGTGATATTAAATTCAATTTGCTCTATATGTAACTGACACGATATATTTCAGGTTTTTTGTGCACTGACATAATTTATCTTTGTAGTTGATACAGTTGATTACATTTTCAAGGAAAAGTATAATGAGCCTTAAACTTGGCAGAGAATTCCTGAGACTACTGAAATGGAAAAGACATTATAATGTAACTTGTCTGTGTGAGACATTTGTTTTCACTGTATCTATTCAAGAAAATTCAGCATCAATGAGCTCGTTAAATCTGATGTTAAAATTTACATTATTAGATTTCAAAGTCAGCAAGCAGACAAAATTATTTAGTGATGGAGTTTTCTCTGTTTTTTTGTGGCATTTTTGAGATTGAAATAAATTATTTACATGACAGACAGGTGGCTGTATAGTGATTGTGGCTGATTTTAACAATATGTGACAGTAAGGGAAATTAGAGCTCATTGAAATTCATTTGACCCAGTGTCTGCACCACTGATCAATGACTGGACTGCTTCATGGCTTAAAATGCTTAATGATGCTTTGTTTGACAGGAGCTAACTGCTGTTGGAGGAAAAGGTGGATGATCTGATGCTGGCAGAGTGAATGTGGCCTGCAATTTATAAACAAGGGAAATGTGAACAACTGAGGAGCAGAATGAGTGCGAGAAGCCTTCCAAGGCTTGTGGTGATTGATAAACTTTATTATGGTTGACACAGGCATTCTATGTTTTGTGCAAGAGTGTTAGCATCTGACTGAGCAGAAAAGCAGGGGAAAGTGAGATTGTCTGTGTGATTAGTGGAAGGTAATCAGCCATCTGCTCGGCATAATGCACTTACTGAAGATGAAGATAGAAAGCATATGTGTGCATGTGCTTACACAGGATCTCTCACCTTTTATACAAGGATCCATGACAATGTAAAACTGTATAGAAAGAATTAACACAAGGCAAAAAAATATGCTTAATTCATCTAATTTTTTTTCTCCCACCAGAAGGAATGCAAGCTGTGGTGGCTGTGTTATATAGTTCTTAAATGTGCCCCTCAGCAGACTGAAACAGTAGCTTCTGAAGTGGCAGAAATAAATAATTGGAGGAGTATTTTTTAGAAATAGTAGTATAATAACTCTCAGTCTGATTGTGATGATGAAAATAAGGTTATGCCCTGCACATGTTGAAAGATGGAACTTTTTTATTGATCAGGACATTTGACATTGCATTTTCATCTGTTCACCTGCAAATTTAAAATCAGCTGGTTTGTATAACTCTTCTGGGTACAGAAGAGGTTTGGCTTAGAAACAAGCTGGGATGTGATTTAGGATGGCTTTCCCACCTAAAACTGTCATTGATGCTACCAGGATTTTGTGATGCAGAAAATGAGACTTAGCATAGCTTTTGACTTTTAAAAAAAATTTTTTTTGAGTGATAAGGTCCTGCTTAGAAGGAAAATAATACCTTCTTTACCTCATAAAAAAAAAATAAAAATTGCGAGGTATAAAGATCACCTCGAAAAAAATTTATTCAGTTTTGATTTGTGTTCTAACACTTATTGTAGTGGTTTACAAGTCACTATTTGTACATTTTGTCACAAAATCTGGAAAAATAAAATACTCCAGAAATATAACCGAATTTAAGGCCAGCATTTAAATCAGTCACTTAAAATACCAATATAGGACCCCAAAGTATTGTTTATTTTTTCTAGCAGAACCTACTTCTGATCCCAGAGTGTTTCGGCAAGTTTTATAACTCATGCATTACATAAAATGGCTATGTCTATGAGGTTGGCTGTTGCTGCTGGGCTTTGTTGTTTGCTATTTCGTACCCCAACATTAGAATTTTGCGAAAGCGCCTCTGCGTGGGGGATTTTCCTGTTTTCGGTCGGCAGCCAGGGCCGCCGCTGGGGCAGGGCGCTCCCGGGCCGGGTCGGGGCGGGCGGGGCTGCGGGCGGAGGGGACGCGGAGCTTTCGCTTTCTGCGGGGGCTTTGGGAGCTCCCGCGCGGCCGCACTCCTTCGGTCCGGTGTTCTTGGAGAGCGCAGGATGAACCTTTCAGTTGTCCTTTCTCGCAGCACAGTTGGATGATGATGCCTTTTTATTCTGCCAAGAATCAATATAGAGAAATCTGTGTCCTAGTGTTTGGATTCAGTCACTTATAGCTGCGAGTTTCTCCTTTCAAGCATTTGTGAGCTTTTTAAAGCTTTCACAGACCTTGCTAATTAGTATCCACAGTGCATTTTGTTACTTTTGCGAAATTTTTAAGAAAATGAAGAGAATTATTTATTTTAAAATTTCTCCCCATATTCGTAATTGAAGTGTTGCAACTTGCGATCTGGCAGAAAGGGAAGAATGCAAAGGACTTGACTGTAAGAGCTGCCAGGATTAAGGAGGCATTAACTGTAATGCTGGAGAGCCACTCTTACAGAGTCAAGCACACCGTAACAAAAACCAGGTCAGCAGGTTCCTGATGGTTGCTAATTGCCCACTCAGTGCATGAAAGCCAGAAGTGCTCTGCATGCAGCATGGAGCAGCTTTTGTTTGCTTCTGCAGGAGCATGTTTTCATTTCTCTTCGCTAATTGCTTTAATGTCCTTACTAGAGCTGAGTCATACTGAAAAACTCTGCAAGAGTACCAGGGTTGTGTTGTTTTGTTGGGTTTTTTTGTGTGAAAAAACTAGGAAGCAAGCACTGCTCTTCCTGTCCTTTCGTATCATTTAGTGATTCACAGCTGTTTCTCTGGTAGGCATGTTTAACAGTAAACATGCAGAGATAAGGACCACGTGGGTTTCACCAAACTTTCACTTTTAGGAGGAAATAATGTGAAGAATATGTTTAAAATGTTGAGATAGTTTCAGCAGTTGGGTGAATTCTGTGCTTGAAAACTGGGGCTATGATCAGCAATGTCTTGGACAAAAATATTATTACACTGATTTTTTGTAGCAATTTATGTTGAGCACTTATAGCAACAGAGTTTAAGCTGAAAAATAGGTAATGTAAAGAGATGAACTTAGAAAATACTTAGCACCCTGAAATGTTACTTTCACCAACCTTTGCTGCAGAAGCTTTTATTTAACACAATTTAATTCATGATTTTTCAAAATTTGAGATAAAAGAGTTGGAAATTGTACAGCAGGCACTGAGAATATTTGGATTCTTCTTTCATTTCCTTTGCTTGATTGCAATGATAGAAGTTTTTGTTCTGAAGTGCCAGATTTATATTTAGTGTTATTATTTAGTATAACTTTAACATACTGTTTTGTGAGTGTGATAGATATGCAAACACTGATTTACTAAGTAATGGCAGGGTAGAAAATAAAATAAAATTAACATAAAATATAAATTTTTTGTCCTTCCTGGCTATGACAAGTGAAATTGTGACTGGATACTTCTTTAATACTCTCACTGCCTGCAGCAGTAGTCTTTGGATGCTGAGACTCCACATGAAATATTTGGAATATAACTCAGTAGTCACAGTGTTGATTGAACAGTGAGAAGTCTGTTTTTTCTACAGTCTTAGAGATTTTATGTTAAATAAGTAAAGTTGTTTTGGGTTCTTTTTTGGTTTGTTTGTTCATGTGGTTTTTGGGGTTTTTTTCCCTTTCTTTTATGCATAGATTTTATGGCAGCCTTCTTCATGTGTAGTACAGAAGTAACTAGAACATACAGAGGAAGAGGTACAAAGTAAAATGTTTTACTTTTTTTCAGTGGGTCTTATAAGTGTGTATTGATGATACAGCGTTTGGACTTTGATAAAGCTACTTTGTAAAATGATGTTTTAATTCTAGGTACGTGTTTTGACCTTGGGAATTTTTATATCTCTTTTTTGTTAGAGTTGTTGCTCATTGCAAAAGTTCTTAATCTAACAAAACTACTACAATTTAAAGTTCAAAAGGAAACTCAATAAATCAACTAAGCGTCCTCAATAATTGCTTCAAGTTTGTGTGCAAATTATTTGTTGTACATGATCAATAGTTGGGTGGACAGCAGGGAAATTTAAACAAATCTTGAAATATTCTGTGTTTAGTCTTAAATTTCAGGCCAAGGAATATGTTCCAATATCTACTAGTTTATGGATACCAGTCTTGTATTAACTTGTGGAGTTCAGTAAAGTTCTACTGACTTTGTCAATGTTCATTTATTTATGTTACAGTTGTAAAAAATCAGAACATATTTTTCATTAATGAAAACTACAATTTCCAAGGTGATTGGAAATTAGATGAAAAATTACAATTGGAAATTACAATGACAGAAATGCAATAGTCACTACTTTACTCATACAAAGATGACGTTCAAATCAACAAAGTTATTTTGAAAAAAATCTATTTGGTCTTGAACTTCAGTATAGACTTTTAGGGTGAAGAATTTATTTAGATGTGCAATACATCTCAGACATTATCATTTGCTCCTTGTCTTTGAGCATTTTGTTGCTGAATTTGGTCTCAAAACAGTGGTGTGTTTTCTTTTTTTCTTTGCAGCTGGTTTTGAAAGAAGTATGGTTTAGGCTTTGACACGTTAGCCATGGATGTAGCACTTTCTCCCATGAGGACACAAGACCTGGATCCCATGCCATCTGATGCCTCTCCCATGCTCATAAACATGACTCCTACGGTGGAACAAGAAGGGGAAGGGGATGTCATGAAGGACCTTGACTCTGGCCAGCAGTATGAGAAACCCCCTCCTCTGCACACCGGGGCTGACTGGAAGATTGTTCTCCACTTGCCAGAGATTGAGACCTGGCTGCGGATGACGTCCGAGCGGGTGCGGGACCTGACCTACTCTGTCCAGCAGGACTCGGACAGCAAGCACGTGGATGTGCATCTGGTGCAGCTGAAGGTATGATGGGGTTCATGTCACAGGCTTCTCAGGGAAGGTGTCTTATTCAGCTCTGCTGTTAGTAAAATCAACAAAAGGGCTTTTCCTAACTGCTCAAGCATATCTGACAGCCTGTGTTAAAAAGTGAATAAATCCTTTTAAGGGAGGTAATAGAAACCACTCAATTATCAGAGTTTTTGCAATGTTATTTGCTCATCACTTAATTCAGCAGTCATAACCATATTCATGAACATGTTCATACTCCAAAAGAAAGCAATAAGACATTATCAGTAACCTGACACTAACCTCACAAGTGCCCAGAATATCCCCACTGATTTTAATGGGCTTCTATACCTAAAACTCCCAAATAAAATTCCAATAAAATTCCCAACATTCCAGTAAATGGGGTTACTCATTTGAAATTCAAAGCAAAATTCAAATAGTTAATGCCTGGGACCGTAAGTGTATGTTCATTTGCATGGCCTGGTTTGCTGCAGCAGGTGAAGCATGCTTTTGAGGGTAGCAGTCTCCAAAAATAGCACAAATGTTATCTCTTCAGAGTGAGCTGTCTTCAGAGTTGCATTCTGAAGCCTGTTTATGTGAACACAGTCTTCCTTTACACTCAGTGCATTGGTATTTTATTTGTGTTTATTTTAGGACTGTAGCTGTAAGCTGTCTTAAAATACAGCGCTGTATACTAACACCAACCAGAGTGATTGTACTGTAATCAGTCCTCACCAAATAGAGAGCTGATCTTGATTTATTAATGGTCCCACCATTTTTCTAAAAAAATTAGGATAGACATTGCCAGCTTTTGACAAGAAGAAAGGACTAAATCCAAAATGTGCAGTAACTCTTTAGCAGATACTGTGAGAAGATTTCTGCAGGCAGACATGAGCAATCTTGCTGGGCTTGGTGCTAGTTCTGGTCTGGAATTGCTTGTGGCTGTATTAGCGCAGTGCTGAGCTGAAACTGGAGCTCTGTGGAGCTTGTGGGTGGTGTTTGCACCCAGCTTTGGGCTGGGTCAGAGTACAAGCAGAGCTGATTTGTGCTTGCTTGTGAAATGAGAATGTTCTGTACATACAGCTCACTCTCATATGTCCACTAATACATTTTATTTATAAATGGAAGTCAGTGAATAAATAGCATTCATCATGGTTTTTCTTCTTTGTAGAGTTTATTTGTGAAGTCGCAAGAGTTCATAAAATACTGTCCTAAGGGTTTTAGCTATGTAAACGAATGAAGGAAAGTTTTAACAAACACATTAGGAATACAGAACTTCTGTAACCTGCTGACCTGTAAAACTGTATACAGACAAAAAGAAATATGACTGTAGACACAAGTGTTGTTAAATTATTTTATATGGTATAATATAACATAGACTTTAGATAAATTTTGAATATATTGTCTACTATATAATAAAAACTAAACAAATGACAAAACCAAACAAGAAATCCAACTACACCCTCATACAGATATTGTTTTTCCTCTGTCCTCTGGTAATATTCCTGAGGGGCTACTTCCCAGTGATGTGTATCTTTCTGGAACTGTTGTGCTCAGGCTTGACAGTGGGCTCAGTGTGAAGCTTGACCATTGCTGAGTAGACTGGAAAAAGTGTTTGACATATCTCTCACAGAATACATACCAGTTTAGTATTTTCTTGCTTTCCAAAACGGCAGGATATGGTTGACTCAAGTTCAGCTTGTAATTCACTACAGCTCCCAATCTCGTTTCCCACAAATATGGTATTTTCACCTCTCTCTTATCCATGAAATTTTACATGTAGGATTTTACTTTTGTCTATTATTAAACATTTTTTCTTTTATCTCATTCCACAAGTATCTCCTCCAAACACACTCATTGTTTTCATCTGCAAATTTAAGAAATCTTCTTTCTGCTTCTTTGTCCAAATCATAATGAGAAAAATGAATTATATAGGCACTGGATAAAAGTCTATAACATAATGGTTTCTGAATATGATTTTCAAAATGCAAATGTAGCAGTAAGACAAACAATTTTTCATTTTCTCATTGTTTGTTTTTATCAGCCAGGAGATATCTGATTCCATTTTCATGAATCTTTCTATTTGTTTTGGATGCTTAGAGTTGATTTCTTTCCTCTAGCTGTCAGTTGGCTTGTGGTGATAAGACTGGTTTGGGGATCCAGGCCACAGCAGACTCTTTGTATTATTCCTTGGAAAAATTGCTCAGCACACAGATCATCTCTTTCTCTTGTGAAAATTTTCTCAATATCTCAGTTGCAGATCTGTCTGTACTTCTCCTCTTTCTGTAATCAAGAGCATTGCTTCTTTATTGTGGCTCGTTCCCTAGGGATTTTGGTGTTTGCTGCTGGTCTCTTTTCATGCTACGTGACTTAGGGCTTTACTAGGCACCACTGATCCTTTGAAAAGACTTGTTTGTCTCACTTTTGCAATGCCCTTTCTCAGAACTAGCCACATAGCATGAGTGGGAGGTTTTTCTTATATTGTCCCTTGAGAAATTTCCTGGAAAGCTCAGCTTCACATGAGTGCTTCAGGAAGATAGTTGGATGAACTGTAACTCTTCAGATTCCAGAATGCCCTATTTTAGTCATTCATATGGCATCACACTTAACTCAAGCTGTTCTATGATACTTTTACATTGCTCTGACACATTCACTGTAGCTGTTAGCAGTTGCAAATATTGTAAAAGAGATTTTTAAAAACTATGGTTTTGCTACAAGCAAATATACAAGTGCTGTCTGTGTCCTTGTATTGTCTTAAAATGCTGAGATGCTTTCATGATCCATTTAGTTATTGATACTTTTATAAAATATATTTGCTTTTACAGCAAAACCTTTCTTGGAATCCTTCTGAGGTGTAACTTGGATTCAGCTCCTGTTCTGCTTTACTTTATATCCCTTAACTCTCACAAGGAGGGGTCTACTGTTTCAAACTATTGATAGTTGCTTTCTGTCTTTTTGGAAAAAAAATGTAATGTGATGATCTAGTGTAATATTCTGTATCTGAGATGTCTGTAAATTTATAACTTATTTTAGAGTAAAGCACTCCCCCCCTGCTTTATGACTTTAATATCTGAACCATATATCATATATTGACATAGAAACAAACACAATTTATGCTGTGATAGTGTCTTTTTTGCAGACACTGCAGTTGTCTCTCTTTCCAAGTAGAGAGACTTCAGTCATCTTTTTCCAGGATGCCTGGGTCAGTCACAAATATCTTTTGACTGAATCTCTCATCTTTCCTCTTGACTCTCACCAGAAAATTTTCATGAACTTTGGATAGAGATCAAACACCCTATAACCATTATCCTTTCACCATCTCTGTTTCTACTTTTTTGAGGGACAAAGACATTTTAGTTTCTCTTTTTCCTTGAATTTAAATCCTGGCTAAGAGGACAGTATGAGAAATTATCAAAACAAGATCTTAAAGATATTAAAGCATATTACACTCTAATATATCTACAGTTAGATACAGGTTATTCCTTTCTCCATTACACAGTGAGCATTTGAAAAAAAGATAAAACCTAGGGTACAGTAGATATCTTTCTCATATCTTTCTCTTTTTCTCATTCTCATCTTTCTCCCTCCTCTTTAATTAGCTTTTTTAAATTTTCTGAGTAGTTTAGTAGGCCTGCATTTTTTAAATTTTCAGTTTTCCCCTGTGGCCTGAGCATACTCCTTGATTTGGAAAAAAGTCAAGGAGTAGCAGAAATAGATCTGTGTTTCTCAAATGTCATCTGGTCAAACCATCAGATTGCTTAGAAACCTTCCAACTTGTCTGGCAGTTGTACAGTCTTGCTCAGATTGAAATTTTTATGCAAAAAATGTGACTTGTTTACCACATCTTAATGTGCTCTATTACAATAACAGCACACCTGTAAAAGTCATTTTGGTTTTGCAGCTCTTAGGCTAACTTCTCTTCTGCCTAAGAGAGGAAAAATCACTTTCCCCACATCCCTCAAAAACTGTCCAAATCCTTTGCTATGTTTTATCAAACATAAACAGAGGCTAATTCTGTGCAGAGGGCAATCCTGGGTTGTTCACTTGCCTACTAGGTCAGTGCCTCCAAGGATGAAAGTGATTATCAAGCCAATTTTCTAGGTACTAATTAAGTTTACAAATTAGGTGCAAAGTTACTTGTCAGGATTTATGGCAGTCTGAGCTCAGAAAAGCAAAATTTTAGGCAGTGGAATACTTACACTGAAATGAGCAACAGAGGTGTTTTTGTGGTATTTAGACATCTCTAAGCTAAATGACAACTGAGCAAGATGATGCAGGACTGCTTTGTATGAACACAGAAAGAGCAGATATATTTTACTGGAGACTCAGTTGCCTTCTAAAGAAAGACGGATAAAATTAAGGTAGAAAGCTGTTGGGTAGAATAAAATAAGAGGCTCAAAGAGTTGGGAGCTAATGAAAAGTAGAAAAAATTGAGAAACAATAAGAGGTTCCTACCTGTTTCTGAGTAGAGAAGTGAGTACTGTTTGGTTAGTGTGCTGTTATCTATGTATCAAGGGAATAAAAATAGCTAAAAGCTGGAGAAGGCTTAACTGGTAGCCCCAGAGATAATGGAAGATCTTGCTTGCATAATTTATCAGGAGAAATGAATAATTAAAAAATGTTGCAGACAGCATTCTGGACCCTTTTAAGCTTGGACTTTCTTTCTGAAGAGGCAGGAAAGGTGACCAATAAAATATGTTGGAATTAGTGTTCTTGTGACAAAGGGGTTTGAATATCCTTTGGAGGGGGGAGAACATCAGATATTCCATCCAGGCTTGGGCAAAACAGATTTAAAAAAAAAAGAGAGAAAAGAAAATGCATATGTTACCTGATAGCCTCACTTGAGGTCATAGACATGGCCTTTGGTAAGGAATTTTGAACAATGTGTGGAGTATTCTAAGCCCTTCCCTTAAAGCAAAGGACAATATGAATAGCTCCTTTAATCAGCTTGAGTTTCTGCAAAGCAAACACCTAACGACACGCTGAGCAAAAATTCTGCAACCTGTGATATTTTTTCCAAGGATAGAGATGCATTCATTAGTTCTCAGTGACATATTTGGACAGAGAAGGGTGATGTGTAATTCAGGGAGTTTGTAGATAGGAGTACAGCAGCATCTGCAATGCTGTGGAGGTGTTGAGGTTGTCCTAAAATAGACATTTAGATTGTTCAGCAGTCAGGAGACTTGGAAGAAAAAGGTGAACATTTGCCTGTGATGAGGAAAAAAAGTGGGTCTTCTACCACTCACAACTTCTTAAAGTTCTAAAATAAAAACTGAAAAATCTCATTTTCATTTAGATATTTACACTTTTGAAACATACTTACTCCAAAATTTCTGTTGTAGATGTCACCAAGACATGAATGCATCTAAGTGTAATTTGAACCAATACAATTATTATTTCTTCCTCTCCTTTCCTCTCTCCACATTCCTCCTACATTAAAATATGTTAATACAGGCTGTAGAAAATGAGCTAATATGCTCTACCAATGGTCTCTGGAGAAATATTAAAGTGACTATCATATTCCAGCACAGATGTTACCTATTACAGTCTCCTCTAGCCTATATCTTAGTTTGATTAAAACATAAATATTTACTGGATACAATGCCATAATGATGTAAATTTCATTATGATGAAAAAATTTTGTATGTCAGGCCATTGGGCAAATTCATGAAGAAAAATATTTGCTGAGAGAATGTATTGTGTTTAGTATTTGTGTATGTAATAGTTATAACATACTGATGTTCAGATTTCCTGGAAAACCGTAAATTAATACTATTTCAATGGTGTGGGTAAGATTTAGTACTGTCAAATTTTAAAATGAGAGGTCATAGACAGTATATCATTATCTTTATTCAAAAGTAAGTGATAGGAATTTGTTATGATAGCTGTGACTGTTGCAAGAATTTTTTATGGATATCTATGCAAATATAGATGTGTGTGTAAGCAAAAGCAGACACAAAAGCAATGCCACATAAATCCTAGTGGGGATTTTTTTCTTGATGATTTATGTGAGTCTCTATGTTAGAAGTTAGAATAATATGATGTATTATGACAGTCACCTATTTCTGATCTGCGTTGTGAACGATGAGAACGATGATGTTCACAGGTGTTTTTGTGCTCTGTGTATTTCAGTAGTCTTTTTGGATTTATTTCTTATTGGCCATTATAGGGGCTGGGTTTGTTACTTTTTCAATTTATAATTTTGTGTCACTTATAATAGATACCCAAAAATTCTAATGTGGCATAAGGGAACAGTCACAGTCAGGTACAGAAAATTGCACAAAATATTAGAAATTTTTATTTTTTAGTTTGTTACATTATGTTTCAAATTTCCTTATGAGCTTTTATTATGGAGAGTTGACAGACGATATTTCAGGTAATAGGATGATTGCTGTCTGAATGCCAAAAATGCTGTATGAATATCTCAATTACATAACAAACTTGCGTTTTAATAAGAGCAGGTTCTGAAAGTTGGTGATTTTTAAACATCCTTTGATATTTGCCTCTTGCATTATGTGAATTACTCCTCAGAATGAAATCCCTTTTTCAGTAGCTAACTATCAGAAACTCTGCTGTGGATTGATGTGATTGCTTTGTAAGTCAGCAAAACAAACAAGGTTCTATGCGTTTTCTTGTGGAGAAGGCAAAAGGAGAACTAATACCTGCCAGGTTCTCCCTGTAAATGATTCCCTGGAGAAAGACACCAGATTTCATGTAGTCAGTCATGATTCTAACCCTTGCATTTCAAAAGATGGAGCACTTCTTTTTTTGGATGTGTTTCCTTTTGTTTTCGGAAAACATATAATTCAGAAGGCATAAAGTAGCGCTGCATTACAGTGTTACTACTACAGCAATCATAGCACTCCAAAGTTCTGACAGAACACTTACGAGTTTTCACAAAATATAAAATCTACTAGTAGTACATTGCAGTTGTGCTTTCCCACTGAGCAGTGTACTTCCTTTTCCTAATCTGTGTTAGCTGAGAAAAGGTATCACAGAAATGTCTGAGCCATATGCTTTCATTCTCCTCAGCTGGCTCTGGAGCCATACGTGCCCTTGACTGTGGTTCTATACTTCAAAAGGGCCTTGAAGCAAGCTTCAAGATACAGTCTTCTCTTTTGGTGTGGCCTTTTCATCTCTTTGTGTAGAGATGAATACATTTGCTTCTGATAAAAAACAATGCAGATATTCCACAGGCAAGAAAGCAAGTTTCTTCATAATACGTTCTGTAGATTTAATCATAGTTTATCTGCTAATGTATAGGGAAAAGATGATTTTTATACATGCATTTTCAGTGTGATTGTGATCTGAAATGATGAAGTATGTTATTTTCCTAACTGACATACATATATGGGCATATATACGTGTAAGTGCATTTGTATGTGTATGTTTGTAGTACCGTAACAGAAATACATTTACTACCTACTACCACCTTTGCATATGCATTTATTCCTCATGCATTTCTGTTTTTTCTCAAAAAATTTCTGAATTACCTGCCCTATAATACTAGAGAAAGGATACTACAGTTTACATTAGCGCACCATTCATATGTGTAACACCTCTGTGTTTGCAGTTCACCTTGTGCTTCATAGATATTGAGGGGTACTCTGTGTCTGTATGTCTGTTTATACACTGACAGAATAAAATTTTCTGATGTGACAGAGTATGGTTAGTACCCTTTGGGGAAAAGAAATTATAGTCAAGGAGATATGTTTTTTTTTTTTAAATGGTCCCAAGTATCTGTACTTTTGGGTACAGTAAACTATCCAAAAGGCCCCACAAAACAGAGAAATAGAATTGTATTTTAAGACCATTAAGCTGTGTGGGATGAGCAAAGTGGTTGATACACCACATAATCAGCTTGTATGAAAGGCATGGCTGACATCTCTTCCTACATCTCAGCACTGTCCAGCAGCCAGGCAGACAAAATCATCAAATGTAAGTCTGCAATATCATTAGCCAACTATGCTCTAACCTCATAGAGCTAAGATGCTAAACTGAACATTCTTACTTGCTCTTCCAGGGGTATTTTGAGGAGGAAAGCAAGGCTAAAATCCTTTCAATTAAATCTAGGATTTTTAGGCCCTAAATGAATTTCACAATCTGGACCTTTAAGAATATTATCAGATACTGTAAGACTCATGATAAAACAAAGGGAAGAGGGCTATTTTCATGGGCAATAACACAGGATTTGTACAGACATGGTACCACTGTAGCTAGGCTGTGTTTTCTTTGCTAAGGTCATCTGCACTTTTTTCATACAGTATTTATGGGGACTTCCCAATTGTTCAGATGCTTGGTATAAGTTTTTAACTGAAGACAAAACAGTTTACTACACATTTGTTTATCTGTTATCAGGTACAGGATCCCTTTTTCACATGGGACTAGAATCTTGAAATAAATAATTTTGATACATTGGATTCAAATACCAAATTTACACAGTAAAATAGGTAACCTCATATGAATTATTACAAATATAACCTTCTCTTCAAAGAGTACTTTAAGTACCCACCTTGTTTAGGAATCTAGACCAGCAGTTCAGTATGAGGAATTAAAACAGAACTAATTTGAAGAATACATGGGAAAGGAGCCCACTCTCTTTTCTCCAAAGGAACATTGCATTTCTGGTTACAAATAGGATTGTTTGCTTTCAAAAACCTCTCAAAATCCTGAACGCTGTGTTACTTTCAAACTTCAGGTAGAATAAGAAGCGATGAAGACATTTTTTTAAACCACAGTACAGTTTAGGTGATATGCTTTTGATTTTCAGCTGAGATCTGCAAGAATAGCTTCCCTGTCTCAAATCTGTTAAAGATTCAGTTTTGATCCTAAGTATGAATGAGATAGTTTTAGTATCTCTCAATGTTGGTTTTATCTTCCTTTTTTTTTTTTTAAGCTAATGAATAGCTAAATCACCAAAGTGACCACTTGAGCAGCAAAGACTTCATGGTGAACTCCACTGCAATTTAAATTACTGTGCTCAGGTTTGTAGTTACAGTATTTGGGTGTGATTTGTGGATTTGATCAATTCTCAATTATTAGATGGATTTTCTTTTCTGTTGTGTTATCTGATACAGGAGACAGCAAATCAGAATCAAAGAGCCACACCTGTAAGTTATTAAAGAGATTGCTTGAAAATTGCCAAGGAAAAACCCATGTTATATGGGTATCTTACAAAACATCTGAAAAATGCATTTTCCTTTATTCACAAGAATACACATCAGATTCAGGTGCAGATTGGCTTGGGACTTTTATTTGTTAGGTTGCAAATCATGTTCTAGCTGTTGGTTGCTAGCTTTATTTTCCAGCTTCTCTCTCTTGTTTTATCTTTCAGCTGTTTTCAGGTTCTCTCTCAAAGTTTTTGTCTTCCAAATCTCCCATCTGATTCCTGTCCTTTTTAATTTTCTTCCTCCTGTTTGTCCTTGGCTGAAGCACGATGCTGAGTCATTTGCTGCCATGCTGAATGGCTGCTTCAAAAATCCCTGCTTCCTTCCTAAACCTGGAGCACCACGTTCTGGGGAGAGCAGGAGACTGACAGAGCACTGGTTTAAGAATACTTACTGCACTAAAAATGAAGGAGCAAAGTAGACGACAGTACTACACATGGGCCTTACTTCTGCATAGAGCATTTTTGTTTTAAAATCTGGTCTTGTGTAATGTCTATAACCATAAAGGGGTGAAAAATAATCAGTTTCAAGTGTTTAATACGTTTTCTAGTATGTTCAAATCAATGAATGCTTTGGTTATTAGGGTGCAGGACTTTTACCTCAAACAGTTTAGAGTGTGGTCGTAGTATGTTCCTGCAGCATCCGGGAAGTCAGCACCTGGCTTTGTGTTGACACAGTCCTGCATTACTAGAATCTGACCTTGCTGATTTTATTGGAGGTTTTATGCTTGGTTTTGTTTGCCCCCCTATGAAAGATGAAGATTTAGTTGTTATAATTGAATAACTAATGATTTTGTTGCCTTGATGATTGAATAATTTGTCCTTGAATAGGAAATACAGCTTTTAGCATTTATGGAAGGGAGGTGATTTAATTTTGGTAGTGAAATACTGCGAATGAGAAGGAACTATAAATTAAACAGCTACAAGAATTCCTAAGAATTCTCCATTAAACGGCAATTATTAGATGCTTCAAGTCTTTGAAGTCCTTACTTCATCAAACTGTTCCCAGCAAATGGACTTTGCTCTCTTGCAGAACCAGTTGCAATTGGCAAATTACCCAGTGCATGGAGGTCTACTTAGCAGGGCCAACCAAACAGAAATTATACTAATACTACTAATACTACTACTACTACTACTACTACTAGCAAAAATACAACAATAATAGAAATAAATTAAAAAGAAATACACAAAGTCAAAATATTTGTATTTAGTAATATAAAGAAAGCCAGGAAACAAATGGACATTTAAATAAAGTTTAGCAAATTCTTACACAGGCAACTTTATCCTCCTGGGAAGCTGTTGAACTCTATGGAAATACAGAAATGGGGAGTTTAATAACACATTTGAATTACTTTTTAACGTGTAAATAACATATTTATAATGTTGTGCTTTTTTTAGTTACTTCTGTGACTTTATTTCATTGTATTTCTATTAGAAAAAATACTTTCACAAGGTAGAAGTTTTCTGTTGTAGTATTGTAGGAAGATCTTTGCTATTTGTCTTCTTGGTTCACTGTATAAGATAAAGTAGGTAAGCGATAACCTTAAAAAATTCCTTCGTGTGTAACTAATTGCATTTATTATGTGTGTCAGTTTTCTTTTTGTTCCTTATTTCTATTCTAACAGAGTGGGCAAGAAAACCACACAAAGCATAGGGTCTTAGAAACATAGAATTCACGTTAACACAAAGAAAAAACCCAAAGAAACAACATGAAAACCTGAAGGGCCTGGGCAATAGTATTTAGTAACATGTTTATTAACTTCAATAATAAAAAGAGCAGTGAGACATTTCAGGTCCAGCAGACATCAGAGGCAGCAGGTTCTGCTGCAGCTGTGCTGCAGCACCATCTAGCGCTGCAGGAGCTGCCTAGTGCTGCTGAGCAGGGAAAAAAGAAATAAAGAGGGATGGGAAAAGTTTGCTATCACATGCACAGAACTTTGGAGCATTACCAATAGTGATTGGCAAGTTTTATAAAATATTTATCTGAAAAAAATTGTCTTTACTTATGCCAAGTTTAGCATACTTGCAAAAAAAAAAAAAAAGCTTGCTCTTGTGGTGGTAAAGATGACATAGAACCCTCAGAGAAATATGTGGGCATTTTTGTACAGATATATATATATGTACTTCTGCTACCTTGAAACATTCAATATATACAGTGAATTTCTGCTATTTCTCTATGTCAGAAAAACACCAGCTTGTTAATACCACTAGCAGGAGACTGTTTAAATCAAGGGTGTCCCTGAAGATGGAGATACCTATAACCTCAGCCCTTCCTACTTGGATACAAAATTAAAGCTTCTTCAGGTTCGTGTGGGTCACTGGGTAACTTATATTTTGGTAGGTTTTGCCTCCTGTTTAGAAATAGTTTGCATGGCACACCCACTGCACACTTGACATAGTGCAGACCATACAGACACAATGGGGCTTGTAGGATGTCCAAAATAAACAGGCAGAAAAATGAGCAGCAAGAGCAAGTTACGGCAGTTCAACCCATTGTGAGACCACTGCTTTTATCAGCCCTCACCCTCCCAGGCAGCTCCTAAGGCAAGCTCTCTCTGTAGCAGCATGGTTCTCTTACTGTTTTGGTTTTTTTTTTTACAGTTCCCAATTTATTTAAAACAAAACGAGCACTTATATTTTGTGGTAAGAGTTATTACAAAATCAGTTTTCTGGAAGAGGTGCAGACATCAATTTAGCAACATCCTGGAAACATAATGCACCCAGCATGATAAAATTTTAGCATGAGAAATGTCCTTATATATTAAGGAGACTAATGGGTTTTGTTTAACTTCCTTTGATAAGTTTAGGACCATCTAAATATCCATTATCTAAATATGTTTCTAAATGATCAGCTCCTTTTATCCAAATGTGCTTATCCTTCAGCAAAAAAACCAAAACAATCCAAGCAAAACCAGTGAAAAAGATGAAAGGTAGGCTAAATTTGAGGTAGCTGATTATGAGAGCTGGCATGGATCTTCAAAAGTATCTGTGCTCTGTCTTAAAAATCTCTGGGTGAGTTTTCCGCTCCTTTCTTTCTGTCTATGAAGTTCTGTAAGAATTATTCACACATAGCACGTACAGCTGTGCACATCAAATGCTAATAAGAAGCAATGTGAAATATGCAACAAAATACTGTACTGATTTTGTATGTGGGTTGAATAAGGGGCTTCCAGTCCACTGAAGCAGTGATAAGACCAAGATTTTTGTAGGTTTTGTTTTCTTTCTGTTGCTTTGGAACAATATGGGCATTCATTTAACTATGGAATAAAACTATTTGGCTTTCTGCACAGTTTCATTTCACTGCAACTCACAAGGACTGAAAGAACAGCTGAATAACTTGATATGGAAAATTTACAGGTCATGAATATTGGATGTAACAGCTGTTTTCTTTAAAAAAAATTGAATTATGTAATCCCATTGCTTAGAAATGTCTAGAATGTGACAATCAATTGCTTGGAATAGGAGAAGGAAAACCAGTTTTAGCCAGCCTTTCATTTCCTAGGAAATACCATGTTTAGAGGTTTTTTCAATATTAAATCCTTCAGAAAACTGTTTTTGTATTATGAACTCAATATTTTTTATATAAAAGACTAAATGTGCAGTCCTTGTTCAACTTATTTATTCTATTTGTTCTCTATGAAATTTTAGAAATGCAATTTAGAGAAAGTGTTTCTCTCCAGTAACCTTACTTATCTTTTGGTTTGTCAGGAGGATGGTGAAATGTTATAACAGAGAATTCTGACTCCACTTAGAGTCTTTGAATTGCAGTATATGTCTTCAAATATGTCAGCTCATACTTTGTAATGATAATGCATTGAGGATTTTTTAATAGGATTCTAAACTTGAATTGTGTGAGTGAAATCTGCAGGTCCAACTGTTTTCAGTTCAGCTGTTTGCTAGAATAACAAGGGAGTCAATACGTGCACTCCAAGCAGGTCAGTTTAATTCCTTGTTTCCTGAAAGAAAGCATTTGAAAGTGTAGGGAGGAAGAGATTAAACCTTCAGTCTGGCTGGCCACTAATGGAAGATAGACTGCAGCCAAGGGGTACCTAATAGGTATGCAGTGAAAAAAGTGATTCTCAGTGATACTCCATTTAAATTACAGTAAAGAAAGTGCCAAGGGTGGTATTCACTGTTTCCTTTATCAAAAGGAGATGTTAATGTCTGCTACCTCTCCTTGTCTCACATAGATGCATTTCTTCCTGTAGATATTCTGGAGATATTAAATAAATGCAAATACAGGTAATTGGACAAGCACTTGGGAGACATTTGTTGTTAAACTTTAATTTTTAATTATGGAGGTAGACAGCAAAAACTGTATTTTTAAAATTCATCTGCTTTGCTTGCAATCTATTTGTTGTTTGTAACAGAAATGTGTTCCCTTTCTGCTTATGATGACTTGGTGGGGTGCTTAGGGAAAATTTTAGGGGAAATAAAAAAACTATCTGTTAATTGAATCTTCATTAAGTTTGAATATTCCCACTTCTGTATTTAGACTTGGTTATGTTACCTGCAAGAGAATAAAACCATCCTATTCTGCTATTTTCAAATCCACAAATTGAATTTTACCTTAATTTTTTTATCTTGAATTTTATCATAAAACTTTTAGAAGAAGAAAAGATCATGCATCCAACACTTTTCTTGATACCCACCTTGAATTATTGTGTGTAGGTCTTTGATGTACTCCAAGGACAGCTACAGTTATGTGAATCAGTAAATACCAAGTAGAAAAGAGATCTGAATTTTGGTCTCTTTTATTGCCATTGAGAATCACAGAAATGTAATAGAATGATGTAAAACAATTTTTTTTAGTCATACACATTTGAGTCACTTATACAAAATGGTTATCATGGAGAGAAAGCCTGTTCTGCTTTTGAGATGATTTTCCAGTTGAAATTTCATAGCAAAATTTTGATTTAAATCAAGAAATTTTTTTTCCAGTGAAGATTTCTTTTAACTAGAAAATTTGAAACTAGCTTAACTCTTCTTATCCATGTCAGTTGCTTATACTTATAAAATATCAAGTTAGTTGCAAACAAGGACTGCATTTTTAGTCTTTTATATAAAAAATGTTGAGTTCATAAGAGAAATTTTGTAGGCTGTCTGGTTTGTAAAGCTTAGCTCAAGAGGAAAAGCATAGGAATTAAACCTCAGGCAAAAGTATGTAATTGAAAAAAGTTACAGCGATGTTACAAGTTTGAAATTAGAAGCCTTTTGTGTAAGTTCTGAAATTTTTCCTCTAAAATAAATGCCAAACCCCTCATTTTTAGCAAATAAATATATAAAGAAATAATAATAATAATACATACACAGCCCCAGTAATTTCATTTAGACTGTGTAAGTCAACACAAGTGATGAAATCGATTGTGTCACTTCATTGAGCATTTTACCTAACCCTTCCAAAAGTGTATTTGTATTTCAGGGAAAACATATGACTCATTTGTTAATGCTAACCTCAGATGTTTTCCTTCTGACCTTCTCTCTTTTCCGCCTCCAGAATAACTCGCCAAAAATGTGTCCCATTTTGCAGTTAGCAATAAAGATTTTTCAAAACACTTGTGATGAAACCTTGCAGCTTTGCTGAACTGTCTTCCTACTATGCAGTGTTTCATTATTAACATCAGCTCATGTATATTACTCTGCTTGTATTTCTTTCACCATGGTATGATTTTATGATTTTTGTAGTTTTTCTAATTAAGATGGGAGTCCATTTCCAACTCATCAGTAGTCTATGTGCCTTTCTTACCCAACTTGACTTATCTACTGCTCCCTCTTGGAACAGGGATTACAATCAACAAGTAAAAGCTACCTAGTAATGAAAACAACATTCTGAGATATGTTTCTTGAAGTTACCTGATATTAAAAAAAAAATGGATTTCCTGCTATTAGGCAGGTATGAATCAAGTTTCAAAGAGAGCACTGAGCGACTCACCGTCAGTTATTATTTTTTAAGTATTTTACAATTTAAGCCCCAAACCAGAGGAAACCCTGGTAGAACCATAGCATCTCAATGTGTCACACTGTTGTTTTCCATAAATAAAATTACAGTTTTAACTAACATAGAAAATCTATTTCACTTTGCTAAAAGGATACAATCTACTGTAGCCTACGTAGCTACCTGTTTAAATACTAGCAGCTGATGAAAACGGAGGTTTTTCCTAGGAAACATACAATATTTCTAAAGCCAGAATTATTTGAAGCTGAAACTGAAGAAATCATTAACTGAAATGATTTGAAATAATTTTGAGCAATGATTTTTTTTTCAGAAATTTAGCCGGAAGTTGTTCTAAATTTCCTTATAGCATTTACTGGCTGAGGCTGTGCTGCAGTGGCAAGCCAATGCTTTCATGATGTCTTCAAATTGTTACGTTACAGTATTTAGTAAGAAATGTTCTCTCATAAAGTTACTCTTCTGAAGGAAGGTAGTGATGTAATAATGACAGTAATGTTTCTGTCTTTATGTTCAGATTTCAGCACTGTGTGTGCATTCATGGGCTCTATACTATCTGGGGTGACTACAGTATCCTTCTGAGAGTTGACTATCTCAAAACTATATGAATGGTCAGCTCATTCAAAAACTCCAGCTCTTCATCTTGTGATATATTTGAGGACTTTGCTGCCTGTATTTTATTTTGAATTTTGCTATTTGGGATATCTCTAATGGTTAGCTCGTTGCTAATTGTTTTGAGTGACATCTCAAGTTTGTATGTAACTCAGGATACCTTTGATATTTTAAAAGGACAACAGGAGTTTATGTTGTTTTCACCATTGTTTTCTTAGTACTCTTAGTATTCTTAAAGGTGTATTTTGCCTCCAGTGAATTTTGCTACAACATCATAGCGGCAGTTTCATTGTGATAAGTGATGTGTAGAAGTTATGAAATAATTTGCAGAAGCAGCAACTTTTCTTGGATTTTATTTGGCTGGTTGGTTTTGTGATTTGTTTTTCTTCCCTTCATTTACTCTCCTTTAAACAAAACTCTCTCATTTAATGGCATTTCTGATTGTAGTGCTTTCAGAAAAGCTTCTCTTGGTGTGTGTGCACACAGATGAACTGGCTGACCAGTACACCTCTAACCTGTACAGTCAGATGAGCTGTTTGTCATGGCTCCCTGTGTGAGGTTAGGTCTGCCACTACTGGAAGTATGAGGATGGGTGGGAACAAGAAAGCTGATCCATGAATTAGAAAAAAAGAAAGGAGGGGGGAGAGAGGGGGGAAGGAGGAAGGAATGAGAATGAACAGCAAATGAGGGTGTGGAGGTATGACTGAGCCTTTAAACATGACTTAGAAATAGTTAGACAGCCAGAGAATTCCAAAGGAATCCAGGGTTACCAAAGGCCTGTACAGAAGAGGGAGCCCTTTTCAAAATAACCAAGGGGAAACTAAAAGGTATTGTTATACAGTCCAGCTGTAATAAGTTCAACAACTCAAACCTATTTTCTTCTCTCATTTAGAATGTAATAGTTAATTATTACAAATATGAACATTGCGAAAGTAACAGTCTCAGTTTTGTAAGTAATGAATCTCTCCATTAGGGAAGTAATAACTTCCTATTAATACATTTGTTCCAAGCATATGATCTACCAGGTCCTAAAATAAGTTCTAAGCTTCCTAATATGAACCAAGTAGATATTTCCACTCTTCTCAAAGCTTGAAAACAAAAGCTGAAGAATATTTGGGGTCAGTTATTCAATTTTATGCTGTGAATTAGAGGGTCTCGTCTCCAAGATCAGCTTTACAGGGTTACCAACTGACTGATATGATACTGGATTCCTTCCTGTCATAATGCCATAAACATTCTGCTGGAACTTAGGTCAGTGCTTAAAATAACCTTGCTAATTGCAAGTCTCCAAGTGTCGGCTGAAATTTCAGTGAGCTGCCACGGAGCAGATCTGGGTGTTGAGAAATCACTACTGTAGTTTAGAACGTGCAGGGGAAGAGCAGACAGGCCTAAACTTGATCTGCACAATAACACAGATAGAGGCAGCAGTCAATTCTCTACATTTAATGTAAAACAAAAGCTGTTGACTCTGCGCTGAAGATGGATTGGGTTACAGATCATCTATGGCTTACTTGTCTGTCTTTCAAACAGACATATATTTTTTGAATTGCTGGTTGCATGTAACTCCTTTAGCTGAGGAAAGGAAATGGGACAGACCTTTTTTTTGCAAAGCCGATTAATGAAAACTCTACTTCAGTATAAATGAGGTAAGACACCGTTAAGCTGAAATATTTTACAAAATGTTAAAAAAAGTGTAAAGCAATAAATTTTAAGTTTGATTTTTTTAATAAATCAGTTGGTTTTCAAGTTCTTTAGAAGTATTGCGTGACCTAAATGTGTTTGACTTGAAACAGTACATTGTGTTTCCTGTGCACTGTGAATCTAACTTGCAAAATTGACAGATTTTTTTCTCTGTAGTTGTAGCTTTCTGAATTCTTCAGTCTCTTTCACTCACTGTTCTACACACTGTAAATTTTCTGCAATCACAATCTTAGGCTTGAACAATTTAAGTCTTTCACTTCTGAAGGTAAAAAAATGTTTGTAATGTGTAAAGTTTTTGGTCTCCTGTTTCCATGTGGAGATTTCAGCTTTTTACTGGATGTTGAGGTGAAACCTAATGCTCAGTCTTCTCTAGTCACTTAGACATTACTCAGCTAACTTTTTATAGGTCACAGTATAATTAGAAATAGACACTTTAAGATTCTAATTGCATTACTTTGGCTGCAATTTTGACCTATATTGTAGAAAGAAGCCCTTAGTAAAGGTTTAGGAAACCATCAGACTGAAAATAAAGTAAGTAATAGGAAACAAGGGACTTCATCATTATATGCAGACTTTACTAATTCTGTTAGAACCTTAATAAATTCTGTAGCTTTTCATAAGGAGACCAAATGTCCTGAAAAATCTGTTGCTTATCACAGTTGCACTAGTTTAGCAGACCATTTAAAAAGTATTCTGAGCATTGTATGCTTCCCAAATGCCCTTTGTTTTAGTTTTGTTCTCAGCTCACAAAATTCTGTGTGTGCCATATCCTGAGGAATATACTCAGACTGCTCAAATGCATCTGTTCCCTCTGTAAAATTATTCATTCTTTTGAAATTGTGTCTACAGGAAAAGTTCAAGAATTTTTTGGTTAGGCAAGGCTGTTTTCTTTAAAGATTTGCATTGGCTTAAGATGATAAAGGTTTTTGACTTCTCTGAAGCAAAAGTTGGCACTGGATAGAGAATTGTTGACGTGTAGATTCTACAAGGTGCCAGACGAATGGGAAATCAGCCCATAGATTATGGCAGCAGTTGCATCTGTTATTTGGATAGGAATTTTTCGTTGACTTTTAAAAGGTTTTTATTTTTGCTCTTCAGCTGACCATGCATCAGTGGCCAATTGCTCTTGTTTAGACTTTGCTGGCTAAACAAGTTAGTACTTTTCATCTCTGTAATGGCAGTTGCCATATTCTTCTCCAAAGTGCTATTTGTGAAACTTTCATTTAAAGCTCAGAAAGGACTGGAAAATTCTGCTACAGCTTTATGTGCTTAAGACTAGGCTAAGTGTAGTAGGTGTCTATTATTGCTCCATTTCACATCCTTTTCTGATTGCTGCTTCATCTGTTGAGATGTGTCAGTAAAGTAGGAGTCTGAATTCATTCTATTCCATATAAGTAAAACTAGAAAGGTGTTTTTACTCTTCTGTGGGCATGTGATTTTGAAGTGGATCTGCTGTTTATCCCTATTCAGTGCTCTTGGGTTCATGCTGGAGCAGTCCCTCCATGTGCAAACTGCTTGCTGTTGCTCACAGTTCTTGCCATGTAGAGGTTTCTTTTTAAAATTTGCTTACTCAATTCCCTTGTCTCTGCTTATGTTTCGTTTGTTGTCACATCTGTGGTGATATTTTCTTTTGCCTTTCTTCTGACTTGATAACTTTTTGTGCAGACAGATTTTGCATTTAATGTTGATGTGATTGCCTTGAATGAGATACATAGTTGGTATGGTAATTGCCTCTTCCATATCTATTGTCTCTACTGAAAATTGGAGAAACTTTCTCAGGAATGAATACTTCTCCTGGTTTACTTTGTTTTTGCAGTATGCTTACCTCTCAGACACAAAATCAGAAAGTGTAGAGTCAAGTTCAATTCTGATTGTTACCTGAATTTCATTTTAAGTCTGCAAAATGATTTTCATAAATTATAAACGTCTTCAGGTGAAATTTATGAATTATTTTGATGATCCTGATTCCATCTGACATTGTAAAAGACATAATGAAATATAAACAGTAATGGAAAATTTTAGAAATTCTTCATACTTTGAAATTCAAAGGATGATAGGATTAATGTTTCAGAAAAGGGTCATTACAATGAGCAGCTGTAATGTTCTGCTATCCTTCATGCTTCAGTCTCAGAGTGTGATACACCTCTATTAAGAACTATGGCCTCCCTTGTCCCCTTATTAAAGGAGCTAAACAGCTGGTTTGGGTTTTAGTACCTCTTCTTGCTGGAAGTTAATTTATAGTAATGGCTGAGAGGAATCACGATGTTCTACATAACATATTAACTTTTGATTAATGTAGGACATTTTTGATTAATGTTGGGCAGGATATTGAATTATAGTCAGTTGTAGAATTTCAAGAAAATCGATGTAGAGGGGATATATAAATATATTAGGTTTGACAGACTTGCTGTTATCTATACTATTTCAAGAATTTCTCAGCTGACCAAGCTTCCCATTGGCTCAGAGTGACTCAGTGTCTCACAAAATTCTTGATGAAGTGGTGAAAATGCGTCTGTGAAAAGGCATCAATATTTAGGAGCTGTAAGAGAAATAAAAAAGATTGTTTCAAAATACCAATGCTCCTTTCATTTTACTCAAACTTGCCAAGATTTGGCTGATCTGACTGTGGCTTGTCAAGAAAAGGAAAATATTTTTTGTTTTTCTATAGCCTTATGGATTTCATGTTTTGGTAGAAGATGACCTGCACATAAATATTGTATTTTTGGAATGTGTTGAAAATACAAAATGTTCTTTTCAAGATTGTTGTGCAGTAAAACCGTAAAGATTGCTGTACAGTAAAACCTGCCAGAATTAGACAGTCCCTCGGTGTCCATGGGTGTTTTCTATGACCTGTGTGGAGGGGGAGGCAGCTGGGCAGGGTGAGCAGGCTCTGGCAGGGCTGTTGGCTGGAGCAGTACCGAGCAGGGGTTACTGTATTTCCAGGCTCACATCCAGCCCAGCCCAGCACGGCCCCTTCAGCTCTGAGCAAACCTTGTGACCCAGCTAGGGCTCTGCAGGGCCAGCCCAGTTGTTCCAAAAAGAATATGGAAATATGAATACTTGCAATTTATGTTCCACTTACCTTTTCTGTTCCCTGTCTATACTTCAGAATACCACAGTTCAGGGATCCAATGCCATTTATTGTCCATCCAATTATCAGAAGAAGATAAAAGATTTACCTTTGTCTAAATTTAGGATTCAGTTCAAGGCTAAATTGATGATGACTATTTTTGCAGGAAATACGAATTTTTACACATGACTTAAAGGCACAAACACACATTACAAGCTTGAAGCCACTTAGGTTCATTAACTTCTGCACAGACAAGTTTGACGATTGAATTTCAAAGGGTTGTTTTACAAGCCCAGGCATGGAAACAACCCTTCTCTTTCTCATTGAGCCTGCACAGTGGCAAGAATTACACTCATCACTGAAAGCTACAGTCTAGACAAAGATGATTTATAACTTATCTCTAGCTTGAAAATAAAATGGCTTATAAAGAAGCCTGTTCAGGGATAAAACCGTTTATTGTCAACATAAGAAACAGTTTATCTCACAGGCTATGCTGTCTTGCTTTCCTAAAGATGCAATTGACACTGATTGTGAAGTGCTTTATAAATCAAGGATCCTATTCCAGTTAGCAACCTGTAATAAATACATTTTCCTATATATATACATATGTATACATAGAAATTAATAAATATTTAGATACACACTGCTCATTTCCTCCTTCTTTCAAAGCACTCCAGTCCTACTGTGTACTCACAAGTACTTTCTCAAGCACCAACATCTTAACAACCATTAAGTGTGTTAGTGTTTTATACCAGAAAATTCTCTTGTAAAGCCAAAAATCAGCACCATTAGCATTATCCTAACAGGGCACAAGCTGTCTTCTCAGAACTGTCTCACTGAAATATGCCTTGTAGGAATTTGTTGGAATGTGCTCTACAGTGTTGTAACATGTTTCTAAATTACAAGTACAGTGTATTTGAGTAATTCTAACTAAAATATTATGTCTAATTTAGACCTAATGCTAGTATTAAAGTGCTAATGTCTATCATGCTTATATTCATAAGCAGCCAGAACAAGCAACTATTATTGACAGAGAATTTTAGTTTCCTTAGGGACAATTTTTTTGTAAAGAAGTGCTTTATGTTGTAGATATGGCAATTTTACTAGCTTATCTTAGGAGTATTTCTGACCCATTTTCTGCAAATATGGTGCAAAAACTGAGTTTCTGATTATTTGCTACTTATACAGCACTCTTTCCTACATCTAAATCAAAAATTCAAGGATACTATGCACATAATTTTTTTGATAAGATACTATACACAAAATTTTAAATATACATCTGTATAAACATTATGGCCATGCAGTATGGCAGTGAGATTTGGAAATAATCAGAGAGCATGAAATACTAGTTAATATTTGTTAGTTGCTTTTTTTATGTAAAGTCCCACGTAAGCATGTGGTTAGTACATAAGTACAGATTTCCAGTTTAATCTCCATGATATTCCTTCTAAAAAAGCCTGCAAAAACCCCTACCCTAGTTTTCCTTTTGTGGATGTAAACTTGGGGGGGAGGGGTGGGGGCTGTAGTTTTGTCATTATTGCATTTCAGGTCAAAAACGACAGGAACATTTTCTGTGACGTACGTTACACATATCGGAAACTAATGAGGAACAATTTTTAATATATCATCTAATCAGGAATCATAAAAATCATAATCATCAGGAACTGTAGCGACAAGACAAGGGGAAATGACTTCAAATTGGAAGAGAATGGGTTTAGGTGAGATATGAGGAAGAGATATTATTGGGGAGGATTTGGGGCTCTGGCACAGGTTGCCCAGAGAAGCTGTGGCTGCCCCATCCCTAGCAGTGCTCAAGGCCAGGTTGGATGGGGCTCTGGCTAGTGGGAGGTGTCCCTGCCCATGGCAGCAGGGGTGGAACGAGATGATCTTTATGGTCCCTTTCAACCCAAACCATTCTCTCAGTCTGTGATAAGGGACTTGATTAGTCTGCCCAAAGAGTTCTTTCCATAATTAAATAAATAAACTTCATGCACAATTATAGAATTGAAATTAGAATAAAATGCTTTTACATTTTAGATGTCTTTAGGACATATAATTTTTTTTTCCTAAAATTAATTTCTTTATTTCTTCATTCACTTAAGACGTTAAGTATGTAAAATAGCTTTCTTCCAGTCTTTCAAAGAGTTTTTCCTCAATATAGCAAATTTAGGGTTTTTTTTGTTTTGTTTTTTGGGTATTTTTTGGGTTTTGTTTGTTTGTTTGTTTGTTTTTTGTTAGTGTATGTTTGTGTGTCTGTGCTTTTTTTTTTAATGTGGTATGTGGGTATGTACTTATTTATTTATTTATTTGATTTTTTTTTTCTAGCACAGCTTTATACATTCTAACCCTGACTCTTACAATACAGTAAGTGATATCCAGAATGGAAGAATCCTCCTGGTATGCTGGGTAGGTGGTAGCTGCTTCAGAGTACAGGAAGTGCCTCCAGATGCTCTAAGTGCTTTCTAATTGTTACTAACTCATTGGGAGATCTTCAACAGCTTTCCAGCTGACTTCAATATTTGTCATTCAGGAGAGAGGGCAGGAAGGTCACAAACATCAAGCAGCATGCAAAATAGACTCTAAGGCTTCTTTTCCATGTTTCTAAACCAAGCAAAAAAATCTCAGTAATTCCCATAAGATTGCATTAATTAAATACTATATTTTGGTCTTTTCCAATCAAAATGATTCTATGATTCAATGAACAACATAAAAGTGAACCACAGTGCCAATAAAGTGAAGTCTGGTAATAAAGACCAAGAGAGATTCTGTCCCTTTTGCTGTCCTAAATAATGACTGATGGAAAATAACTTCAAAGACATGTCACAGAGGCTCTTGGAGGCTTAGCTGCAGTGATATAAACAGACACTTATCTTGAAAACTTCCTATCATGCTATCAATTTTCATTATAGGAGACCTAGCACAGATGGTAGTTCTTCGCTTCTGACTCTTCATATCTCATTTGAGATGAGAGTAGAGTCTCACCATCCTTTATTAAATTCTGTTGTAGTCACTAAGCGTCAGTCAAAGAGAGTGAATGGGGTTAGTGTTCTTTGGCTTAAGCAAATCAAAATATTTTGATTAAAATTTTTCTGTTGTGTTCTGCATGCCTCTGCAGAAGGCCTGAGTTTTTCTCATGTGTGAACTTGAAGTTCCTTTCATTCAGTAGTTCAATGCTGTGCAAAATACTTTGTACTATTTATGTAAGGATACATTTCATTTGTAATTTAAAAGTTAATTATTTCAAGTACAAGACATTTTTCCAAGAATTTTGTTTCTCTTTTATCTAAAGTCTTCTCTTGAGAGCAGCTGTTCTCAAAAACCTTAACTAAATCTATTGAATTTAATAAAAACTTGAGTCTTTATAAAGAAATCTATAAACTGAAAAAGTAAGATACATGCTCCTATTTTGATTGCCTGACCGGAAAATAGACTCAGACAATAAAGATCCTATGGCCTTGCAGAAAGTTTACCCAATTATTGAAATTTTCTCAGTCTATGCCAAGAGTAATTCCAAATCTTCAAACTGAAAATTATGAGAGAACAAGAGTGGGACACACTCAAAGCTGAACTGTCAGGGTTAATAGTTTGCTAGCATAGATGTTTGAAGCTCACTGTTTTCAAAAGGATAACCAGTGTTGCTGGAAAATTATTGAACAATTCGTGCAATAGCATCGAATTCTGCTAGCTACTTCATATTGTAGATAAAATTATAGAAGTTATGATCAAATAATAGGAGTGGTCTTCTTTCTGATTCTTCGTATAGCTGACATGATTTTTTATAGCATTAAGTTCTTGTCTGTATTGCCTGGAATAGTAGTTGGGGTTTCCTCACAGCCAGTGAAGTGCTCTCTACACTTTGAGGTCGAAATCTGCCTTGTCCTGGCCAGGCTACCAGGAACTGGTTGGCTTAGCTACTGCAGAGTTTAAATGTTCACTCTGAGGAAAATGTACTTCCATTTGCATCCTCAATTTTTATTTCCGTTTTAATAATTTAATATAGTTAGAAATGCTTTGAAATTACACTTTGTATATATAGTATACAGAAAGCAAGAAAGTGCTGAGTAAAGAGAGTAAAAAAAGTAAGAATTAAAGGTAGCTATCAAGAGAGTTGAAAAATATATCCTACATTCTTCTATTAGGGTAGGAAAAGTAGAGTTATGTGAAGAGGATTACATAGTATTTGAAGGATGTTTTAATAAATCTCTCTTCCATTTAATAAATATGAATAGATATTCCATTTAGAGATATGAATATGTAACACAGAATGAGTGTGTTTAGTATAAAGCTAACTCATAATTTTTTTCTTATTTCTTTGTGATCTCAAATAATCAGTGTAATTTAGAAATATATATATAGTTACTGTAATACAATGAACAGGCAGTTGAAGAATGCATTTTTTTCCCAACTTGCCTCTACTACCACTTGGTTTACTAGGTTTTCATAAGACTTTGGTATTTTTCCTTTTTTGTCAGAAGTAGCCAGAAACAAAACCTGGTACTTATTGCACAGTTCAGCACTATTTATCTTCTTGTGGGAAGAACTGTTCTAGAGTACCTCTGCAATGATGTCTTCCAGTGTTGTACAAAACCAGACTTCATTCAGCATAAATATGACATTTCATATCAAGTTTTAATTATTTTAAAAATTTCAAAGTTAGGTCTTGGTAAAAATCAGTTTGCTTTATCACAACTAAGATAAATGAAAATTTGTACAGTTATGCATAGAAGGAATGTTGTACAGTGATAACTTTAATAGGAAAATTCCCCAAACACTGTGGGCACATTGCACAGTAGAACAGTGGAAGTTCAGGAATGTGAAAACAATATTTAGTTGCAGAGGTTGCATCACTTCCCACAACTTTTTTTGCTACATTCACCTTGGATTTGCAGTTTCTCTCACAAATGTAATTCATGTGTCAATGTTACTGTTGTCAGGAATATCTCAGAAGTGTCTAGCCCAGACCTGTCTGTGCAATTCTCTTTCCATACGGTTCTGATGTGCCTCATTTTATTGCCATAACTTTTCCTGTGACTCTCCAATTCCACCACAGGCCTTAGGAGTGATTTTGTGCATCAGGTATTTGAAGATTCCTGGGTGATCCAAATGCTTCCTTGTAATTAAGAATCTGGCCTGTGGTGAACTCTGTGTTCCGAAAGTCTTTTTTCATTAAATTACTGATTAAATTTAGTAGGAGAAATAAACATTTGATGGCAGCATCTCTTCCCTGCAGCCATTCCCTCCTGCAGAAAAAGTACAGGCTGGCCTAGGTTTGTAAGACAGTGCAGCTGGTCCTGGCAAGTGATCTGGAATAACTTCCAGCAGCAACTGCCATGTTTCTGGACAAAAGGATCCTTTTGCATGTTCCCAGTATGTTTGATCCTTTGTCCCCGGCAATGGTCCATATGGCAAAACAAATGCAAATTGCTGGAATCCCAGCACGGGAGTTTCACCATTAACATTTCAGGCATTTTTCCGCAGCCTGAAGTGCTTGGCATGTGGTATCGTATCTTACTTCTTCCATTCTTCCTGCTCATTTTCCTTGCAGAAAAATAGTCAACCAGTATACTTACACAACAAATAAACTAATAAAACACATAAACAACTAATAAATTATCACAGAGAAACTGTGTTTGTTACAGTTACATAGAAACCATTGCTATTTTAGCAGCTCTGTCAAAGAACTGATGAGTTGACATCGTTTTCACATTATTTCTAAGTACAGGGATATAAGAATGTAACTCACCAGTTCCTGAGAAAGCACAGTTGAAACATGCCTACTTAGAGTTCACAAACCAAATATTTATTTTCAAAACTTTTTGGAGAATTTTTCAACAGCAATATTTGTATAATAGAAAGTGGATCATCTTAGATTTGCTTACTGGAATTTTCCAATAATTAAAGTGTTCCTCACTTAAAACAAGGAGAGTAAATTTATCAAAATAAATGCCAAGCTGGAAAAGAGAATAATGTGCAGAATGATGGTGGGCCAGGAAAAGAAGCTATCAGTAGTATGTGTGGTATCATGCGGGAAGAGCGCAGAGGCTTTGGAGACCAAGGTATTTCCAAGCTGTCAGTGTCAGCAGAAGGCAAGGGCCAGTGATCTCAGAGCCCTCCTGGTAGCTGATTTACTTTGCATTCTTCACCCAGTATTTTGCACTCATTTCCCTTAGTCACGGAATGCCACAGCCCTACAAGGTGCACTGTAGTACTTCAGTGGCTTTCTGACAGGCCGGTAACTCGAAGTCAGTCCAGGCCTTTCCCTGGCCGTTGATTTTGCTTAGTCAAAGTCTGGATTTTTCATGTATGGTTATTTTGTTTGACTTAATTTTTTACTTAAAAATAGCTGCAAAAAAATTATGTGTGGCATTGCTCTTAAGGTTTTACCAATAATAGAAGAGAACAGTTTTATCTTTATTGTAACACAATGTACAGCAGGTAGGGATGAGAAAAATGAGAAACTATTTTTTTTGCCAAGTCAGAGTGCATTTTAAAGGAAAAATACCATTCTAAAAGATGTTCAGAAATAAAAATCTCTCTTTTTTTCCTTTCTTATATGTGCATAAACATAAAAGGGCAGTGCAGAGAGTTGATTTATAATTTTCAAGTCCAATTAAAGTAACAAATCTAAAAATTCTGTGGTATATATTCAAAAATTTTTTTTCTGAAGAGAAGAATTTGTACATTCTGATTGGAATATTTGTCTTCTGAATAATTAAAAAACACTTAAAAGAAAGACCAAATAGGTAGACGTTTTCTTAAATCATAGGTTGTATTTACATGTACAGCAGTTGTGAGATGCAGTAGCAATCTGTTTTTCCTGCTGAGGTTTTACTGCAAGATGAAAGAAAAAAATCTCCAGTATAGCTTCTCTGTCACTGATACTAACTCTAAAGCAACATATTCCAACCTTTCATCTTTCAGTAGTTTCATGTACATCTTATTACAATTTCTTAGGGACCAGAGAGAAGAAACTTCTAAAGTCAACATCAAGGTGGTTTTCATTGACTCTTGACTCTTGTTTATGCTCTTTTTCTTCATCTACTGCAGTGTTTGTGATTCAGGTTATTTTAGTTGACATGGAGGGCTATGAGCAGGCTGAAGGATTCAGCAGCTGCAGATTACAGGATCAGCTGTCTGGAAGACTGAGTGAAGTGGGCAGTTGGCAGCCAAATGGGGTACAACCCCTGTAGCCTGAGAAATTCCACAGTCAGTGTTACAGGAAAGCCTATGAGACGATGAAAAAATCTTTACCTTAATATCGCTGTGAAACAGTGTAAAAATGAAAAAAGCCTAGCTGACATGTGAGATTAATGATTATAAAAATTGTTTAGGCAATGGTACTTTCTAAAAATCTAATTATATTATCTAAAAATTAAATTATATTATACTATTATGATATGAAACTATATACTATTAAAATGGGGAAGAGTTTGTCCATATATGTATAGGCTTTATATTATTACTGTTGGCATGGAACTATGCTTATTTACAAAAAGATGCCAATAGATTATTACTTAAAAGTGCATGATTTATTTTATCTATCTGCCACTTCTCATAAGAGCAAGTGGCACTCATGGCAGCCTTTAGGTACTATCTTGTGACACTGCTGTTCTTTATTTATAAATACAAAGTGTAGAAAGGCACAAAACAGTGTTCTGCTGGTTTTGCTCTATCCAATGCTGTCACCTACAAGGAGTTAGGAAGAATGAGGAGAATGAAACCATGTTGCACCAGGTCTTGATACTGAGCCTCAATAAAATCATCAATTTACATAACTTTTACATGACTTTTTTTTGTACACTATTTGAACTGTGTGAATTATTATGAAAAAATATTAAATTCAAAGCTGTGCTATTTGTAATTATTTAATTTTACTGAATAATATGTAAATGTAGACATCAGGTACGGTAAAAAGTGTAACTAGAAAATGTCAGCTGGATTTGGCATTTGTATTGTTTCCTCTTGATATGCTTGATTTGTGCCAGTCAAGTGTAGAGAAAAGATGCAAGTAAATAGGATGCAGATTTATTAATGCTGTTCTGCTGAACACTAATCAGCATTAACTTACATGGCAAAAGTTAGCATTTCTTTGTAATGATTTTCTTCTGAAGGCTAGCATTTTTACACAGTTATTCTGTCATTGGCACAGCCTTCACCTTCACACCATCATATGACAGTTAAAATTAAGGAAAGGGGGTATCAGTAGGGCCCAAAATTCATTTTTTATAAGCTTTATGTAAGCCACCCATACTGTCTATAACCTAAATCCTTTAAGAGCTGATGCTTTGTGTTAGTGACATGGTAGTCTTATATGATAAGATCAGAGAATGTTATTTTGGATGTGACCAAGTTTGGGCTTAGGTTCTCTCCATGTTACTGAAGCTGTAAGGAGCTGTTAATTACCTTGTTAGTACATAAAGCACTTGGCTGTTGCTGTGTGCCACAGTAATCTGTAAATAAGTAGACTTTGCTTTTTGAGGAAAAATGAGCAACTTCTAGCAAGCCATGCAAAAATTAACAGCATATGTTGAATATCTGCTTCTTTCAAACCCCAAGTGGTGCTGGGATTGCATTTCAGTACAAAGTTGGCTTTTTGTGGAAAGTTTGTCTACTTTAGAAGCCTGAGATGCTTTTGTAGCTAGCATAATGGGGCATCAAGAGAAAACTTGTCTCAAGTGTGGGTCTGAATTCTTGATTTAGAGTATTACCTAGATGCATTAGCCAGTATTTTCAGTACATTATCAAACATTTGTCAGAAGACACTTGTTCATTGTTAGTTTTTTCTTCTTATGGCTTTCTGCTTTCAACCACTTTGAGAATTCATATGGTAGTTGAATTCAGCATGTAACTGTATGTGTGAAGCTTGAAAATATTAAAAACTTGTTTTGGAGTCCGGCACATCCTTAAGCTTGCTCACATAAATAGTCTAAATGGAGGTCAATTAAGTACTTTTCTGTAGACTGTGTCTAATTTACAAAATTACAGTTACTGGACACAATCTATTTTTTAATCACTGAAATGAAAATTAAACTTCTTTATGGCCAAGAGGAAAAAAAACATTAACACTCTTGAAGAAGTAAATGCAAATTGAGTTAAACTAATTAATTAGAAATATTCTTTAAAACATTTTAAACAACATACAATTACAGCTGTGCTTTTCAGTTGAGTATCAGTTGTAGTTGGCTAAATGGAAAATATGATCTTTTTCCAAAGCTCAGAGAGTTTTAGCTCTGTCTGCATGTTTGTAGCATAGATGAGCACACTAATCTGGTAACTAGTGTCCATTTGCTCACCCAGAAGTGTGTGGATATTGGAAGCCCTGAGCACTTGCAGCACTGCACGTTGGTAGGTGAGGCTGTGTGTGTTGTACCTGCAAACAGAGATGCTGCTTGTTACAACAACGACTGAGGGTACAGGGGAAGAGATACTGCCTTTCCCTCAATGCATCTGCAATGATCTCCTCATTGAAACCCCAAAGTTTTGTGCTCATCTGGCATTTCTGAGAACTACTCCTGCAGAGGACCTGATGTAACTGTCAGTGTTTTATTAAAATGAGTTCCTGCCAATGGCACCTGATAACAGCTAATATTGTACTATCTGTTGCACAAATTATTTAGTATTATCTAGAGATTTGATTTTGGCTTAATTTGTTACATACATGCAATTACATATTAAATACTTTGTCTTTACTTTCATTCTCAAGATGCCAAATCTGAACTTAAAGAAAATACTGTTGTGTATTATTAATTTAGAAATAATCATGCTTTCTGATTTTCCTGTTATGCTACTGCCATACAAAACCCCAGTCATCAGAGACATAAGATTTCATTGCAATTGTTTGATAGTATTGTTTCAATAGCAAATTTGAAATGCAAAATTATGATTGTTTTCACTTTTATTTACATGTATATAAAGGAGATTTCAGAAGGTTTGAATTAAATTAATATTTTTTTAATAAGTAGGTCTTTGATTTAAATATGTTATTAAGTCACCTTAATCTTACTCACTTTAAGTCACTGCCGGAGATGTTGGAAAAAACTTCTAGAATCCAGTGCCAATTTTTTTCAATGTTTTAGTCACATTTTCTTACTTGCATATAACATACTTTTTACACATAGTTTTCAAACAAAAGTGTTATAGAGTGGTTTGCTCAATAACATATGCCCAAATGTTCTTTAGCATTGTGATTTGTCCTTCAACAAAGAAAATTAAGAGTAGATTGAAATTATTTTACTCCGTATGCAACACAACTTTTATAATCTGTAACATTAGTTTTAAATTTGGAGGACACCATCCCATCAAAAGTTTAGCTTTATTACCTGGTAACTGATATTTTCTTTCTCCTTTCTCAACACAGCTGTTTCCAGCTTCTCTTTTGTCTCTCTTTCTCCTTTTGTCCCCGTCTTGTGTTCAGTTTTGTGCCCAGAGCAAGGCAATGCAAAAATCAGTGTCCTGTCACTACCACAGACAGGAATGGGCAGCAGAAATAGCTTATTCCCATTGAGTCGATCCCAGAGTTTTGTCCTTCTTGGTGATAGAGGTTAGATTTAAATTCTGTCCAAATGAAATTTTTGATGATGGCACAGACCAGATTCTTTGCATTTTAACTGGTGGGTATGTGTGTGTGTGTAGCAGAGAGGGAGATAGCTCCTGGCAATCTCACCACTTTCATTGCTATTGCTGTCTTCTAGGATGTCACTTTATGGTATTAATTTTCTGCTTGTGATTCATGTGATCTTGTTGTGCCATCCTTCTTTATTTTGTGTTGTCTCTGCACTTACTGAGCAGTACTGCCAAACAGGACAGCTGCTGGTTCATTTGCTGTAGCATTGCCATGAATAAAAAAAAAAGGAAAAAAAAGTCTGGATGTATTAATTACAGTGTATTTCCTCTATGAAAAAATCTATTCTGCATTTAATTAAAAGTACATGAAAAGTAGATCTGATCCATGAAAGAACCATGCCCTTAGCTAAATATCTACTTTATTTTTCCATTACAGGATATTTGTGAAGATATATCTGATCATGTTGAACAAATTCATGCTCTGCTAGAGACTGAGTTTTCCCTGAAGCTTCTGTCTTACTCTGTCAATGTGATAGTCGATATCCATACCGTGCAACTGCTCTGGCACCAGCTCCGTGTTTCTGTCCTGGTTCTGAGAGAACGGATTCTCCAGGGGCTACAGGATGCCAATGGAAACTACACCAGGCAGACTGATATTCTGCAAGCATTTTCTGAAGAGACTAAGGAGGTACAGTAACTAAATCCAATTTGAAGGGTTTTATCTGTGTTCCAAGCACCTCATCCCTCTTGCACATTTAAAATTGCTAGGATGATAGTTTTAAAGATGACTTACTTCTAGATATTTTGCTAAATTGGTTTTAATTTAAAAAAAATAGCTGATACCTGTTCTTTTGAACCAAATTAGTACAAATTAAGATCAACTTTCAGAAATGTCATACTAGTGGCAATGTTTTCTAGTAATGTTTTCTCTTGATTGAAATATTTTACAGAAAGGATTTGAAAGACTTACAGAGGTGCATCTGTTCCAAAGTGGTTCATCTGGTCACTTAGGTATTTAAGGTTTACAGCCATTTCAAAAGTTAATTTCAGTGTGCTGTGATTTCTTCAGTGAAAGTTTAGACATTTTCTTTCTCAGTACACAAATGTGAAACTTACAAAATGTTTCCAAAACTTTCCAGCCTAGGTCAACATTCCCCTATAGCAAGATGATGGTCTTTATTTGAGTGGCAATTCTGCATTATGCCTTTAAGCAGTCATGCATTTTTTTCTGAGAAACAGTGATGCAAGAATTGTACACTGTTTACTCTGACTGTATGCCAAATTTACATACCTGTAAATGTTTTGTAAAGCTGAGTTCCTTTAACTAAAATGCCTTTTCCTTTCAATTTATCATTACTATATTTACTTAATTAGAAGGACACTACTGGCCTACTTTTTTAAACTTAAAGAAGATGGACATTTTTGATAGGGTAATTAATGGCTAATAGATAGCATGTTGAAGATTTTTCATTTGATGGTCCTAAGATTAAGATAAAATGCTTTTGTAATGGTTATGCGCGTTTACAGAAACAGACCTCTAGATCAGTGACGTGAATTCTGTGACCTGTGTTACAGAGGAAGTCAGAAGTCCCCTAGACATGTCCTGAGTTTCATATCACTCAAGTTCAAAGAGAATGTAAATAATTCTCTGCTCCATGTTGGGTTTTATATTTTTCTTTGGCACAACGAAGGCGGTAGTCCAGAAATCAATGCTCAGAGATGCCCAGGCCCACCTTCCACACCTCCTCCTCATGATGTGTACATACCTGGCTCTTTCAGGTTCAGTTTCTGCTTTGCCCTTGCTGATAAAATGCTGGCAGGGCTGAAGGAAATCTACTCTTGTCTTTATACCCAGGTTTGTGAGTCAGTGGGGAGTCATTATTTTATGACAAGGACACGGTAATTTCAAGACATAAAGAAGCTGCATATTCAGATACTAAGAAACAGGAAATGTTCCATCTGGATCTGATTACAGCTGCTGTAAAAACCATCCCTGCTATAGAGACAAGGACTGACTGAGCAAGAAAAGATTATTTTTCAGCAGGGAAAACACATGTTGCCAGATAGGCTTACATGGTGCTATGACATGCAATATACTGAAATTATTTTTTTGTATCCACCCCAATTAAAACATAAATAATATTTGATAAATTTAATGACTAGCAATAGCAGGAATACAAAATTTATATCAAATTTCTGCTCTATTGCTTGAATAGGTCCACAGAAATTGCTCTGCAGTTTCTAACCTTCAGGTACTCAGGCTTTTTTATGAGGTATAATGATACTGGCTTTAGTTGATGAACATAAAAAATAAATAAAATAGAATGTAGAGACAATTGTATCTACTCTTACCCATGGGTTTTTTTAGTGTTTGGATCTTTAAAGGAAGCATTACTACATGAAAAGGAAAAAAAAATACCGACAGCATTCCTATTGGTGGCCATATAAATAATTAAATTTAATATTTTTCTGAGATAAAAACAATAAAAGCATGATAATACTGGCATTAAATAAAACTCATCTGAACACACATTTCAGAGGCTGCTTGGAAAATGACCAAGTAAGATGTTTTAATGCATAGGATTGTAAATTTTAATAATGTAAATAACCACATTTTAAGAGACAAAGGAATGGAGCTCATTATTCAGAAAAAATAAAGGCCTTTGGGGCCTTGGAAAGGTTTTGATTTATATATGGCTTTACAGTTTCTAATAATTTCCTGATATTAGAAGGACAATGCACCTTGTTTAGTCACTATTTTCCTTAACAAATGCAGCTCCAATATATAAATTTGACAGATTTATAGAAAATTCCCCTTTTAATTCTGAGCTGTTGACAATGCCAAATTTGTGGCATGGGATCTACATCTGGATAGAATTTTCTAAAGAAGAGATACATTCAGTATCCAAGACTATGGCTGATACTTTTCTAGTAAATTTTTTCTATAAATATTTTTAGTAGCTGGAGGATTTTATTCTATTTTTACTGTAAGTAAAGGGTGGGGCTGTGGATGGAGTACAGGGCTCAGATATTGTATGTTTTTATGGGTGTTGGCAAACAATAGCCTTCTTTATCAATAGGATTCCTGTTCAGACCAAATCCATGTAGTTTATTGTGATTTGGAGAGATTACATGGTTACTGCACCTTCTTCAAGCATGATGCTATGGGTCTTTAAACTATGGATTTGGGCAGTGTAGTGAGACAAGTTATTCCAGAGAATAATTCAGACATAAACCTACTGCAGATACTCAGAGTTTGATTCAAAAAACTATTATGAGAACAAACCTGGTAAGAAAGACCAGTATACTGATTTAGGCATGTAAAATTAGAATGCTAGAACATGAATTTCTCCCCTTCATGATATTTTTTTAAAGTAGTCTCTATAAGCAAAAGTCTTGTATACTGGAAGATCTACTGAAAATATGCTTTACACTGTATACTAAATATAATTTTGCTGTGAATGTTTTTTATCATGCAGTTTTGGATCTTAATCTCATCAGATTTTTTATTATCCTTCAAAAAAGACCAAAATATTTATAAGCATTAATTTGACTTTGATCTTAAAATCTCATTTGCCACTGGAGATGATCTCCTCTGGCTATGTCCATTTTTCTGAGATTGAAGGACTTCCATTGAGAAAATATTGACAAGAGAACATGTCAGGCTGGAGGCTTAACATTATAGTTTCTTTTCCTTGTGCCATTCTTCATTTGTGCTCTAAATATTTGGCAAATAAATTTTCAGGTGATAATGCTACCAAAAAAAAAAAAAAAAAGAAATGTAATTAGCAGTCTCTATCTTATAATTATGGGAACAAATGTCCATCATTGCTGCATGATGCTTGGAAAAAACATTCTGCCAATCAACTGAAAGATGGTAGAACAGCATGGATTTTTGAGAAAACAAGATTAACAAGGAGACTGGTACACTCAGCAGCCCCCAAGCTACCCTGCCTCCTGTTTGATGTAGTCAACACAGGAAATGCTTCAAGTCTTCTGTATAGAATTTCTGAATCCCCACCTACACAGTAAGTAAAACTGGAAGCAGAATTAAATGAGGAAAATACCATCACAAAAGTGAGTTGCTGTTTTAGGTAACTTGCTGTACCAGACTGAAATGAAGCATTTTTCAACTTACTGCCATTTTTAATTCCCAAATACTCCAGAATGGTTAGCTTATTACAGGACAAAAAGCAGCAGGTCAGTGATGAACCCTTCTCTAAATGTTAGGCAGTGGAACACAGGAATTGGTTTTTTTTCATAACTTTGTGTGTTCTGTGTATGAAAATTAATATTCCAAAAAAAACCAAAACCATTTCTTTGTGTATTTCAGGATCGTCTTGACTCTTTAACTGAAGTTGATGATTCTGGACAGTTAACCATCAAATGTTCTCAAAATTACTTGTCCCTGGATTGTGGTATTACTGCATTTGAATTATCTGACTACAGTCCTAGTGAGGATTTGCTTGGTGCTCTGGATGACATGACCTCCAGTCAAGGGAAAGCAAAATCATTTGAATCGTGGAACTACAGTGAGATGGATAAGGAATTTCCAGGACTTATCAGAAGTGTGGGTTTACTTGCAGTAGCAACAGATTCCATTGCTTCCCAGTGTAATGAAGCTTTGAAGGAGAAAGAAAATCATGTACCTCTTTCAGCAGAAGATGGAGAAGAAACCAAAGACAAGAAAGCATCACATGATCTTTCACTAGCATCTCCTTCTGGAAATTCCTCTCTTTCTAAAGAACCTTTCTCTGAAAATGGTGTTTTACCTACTAACAGCAAAGCAGTTTCCATATCAAAGAATCCAGAGTGCAATCCTCCACAGCACACTGGTGAAAATATCAAACACTCTCACTGTGAAAATTCAACACCTAAGAGGTCCATAAGAGACTGCTTTAACTATAATGAAGACTCTCCTACGCAGCCTACATTGCCAAAAAGAGGTCTGTTTCTGAAAGATGATGTGTTTAAAGAGTATATGGAAGCCAACGATTTAAAAAGGCAAATCTCTCAAATAGTTAAAAATGAAATGAGTAGAAGTACACCCTCATTGTTAGATCCTCCAGACAGGTCCAAGCTTTGCCTAGCTTTACAGCCACCATATACTAACAGTCTGTCTGCAGTTAGTCAGTCATATGATTGCTTAAATACAATAAGTGATAAGAATCTTGAGTACACAATAAATAATCACTTCAAAGACAGTCCCATAATTCTAGGAAAGTGTACTTTCTACAACAGTAAAGAAAAATCAAAGCACAAGTCTCATGATTCTCCAGAGAAAGAGAAAACTGACAGAACACCTGGAAGTATGTGTAAAACAGCTCCATCAACCCAGGTCAAAAAAAGAGGGTGTTCTCTGCAGAACGGAATTACTTCTCATAGCTCTAAGTCGCTGGAAGAGACAGAAACAGATTCTTCTGCATCCTCAGATTCTTGTAACCAGAGAGATCCAAATGGGCAATCACAAGGTAAAACTGAGCCCTTCAGCTCCCCAGTGTGTAGCCAAAACAGTGCTTCTTCAGCTGGTTCTGAGCTTTCCAGCTCATCCCCTCTTCTGCTGAGAAGGAAGAAAAATAAAAGCTTATCTTCAACACCACACTATACTCAAAAAACCACTAAGGACAACGAGATATGGTATGGATCTGATGAATATTTAGCACTTCCTTCACATCTCAAACAGACTGAAGTATTAGCTTTAAAACTTGAAAATTTGACAAAGTTGCTGCCCCAAAAGCCCAGAAGAGAAACCATTCAAAACATTGATGACTGGGAGCTGTCAGAAATGAACTCAGATTCAGAAATGTATCCAACATACCAGACAAAAAAGCACAAAAAAAGGGGTAGAATTTCACCAAGTTCTTCAAGTGATATAGTATCCTCCTTAGGTGACAGTATTGAATCTGGGCCTCTCAGTGATATTCTCTCTGATGAAGATCTTGGTATGCCTGTATCTTGCATTAAAAAATACATTGAAGAAAAGTCAGAAAGGACTGCTGCCACTCAGCCCACAGGGAATGAGACTTCTCCTTCAAATAAATCAGCTTTAATTCATCAACTGATGCAAGATATACAACATCAAGAGAATTATGAAACCATATGGGAAAAAATTGAGGTAAGGCAATAATCCTATATTCTTTTACTATGTTCCTGAGAAGCCTGTGTGTGGAGATGGAGCTGCTGGCAGGGATAAGGCTGCTTTTTTTTTTTCTAATGCTGAAAATCATCTTCTCTAGTGACTGCTGGGAGTAGAGAAGAGCAGCAATTATTGTAATTATAATGGACTGAACTTAACTTTAACTAAATAGGAGTTGCCTATATTATTTTACTTACATCAATGCCTTTAAACTTGGTAAAACAGTATTTTACCAACAGCACTTCTCTTTGCCAGGATTGGGTACATGGGTATTTTTTGTAGGAAAGGTAAAATAAAATTAGAGAACCAGGGATCTTTGCTGTATTTGAATGAAATTACACTTTATATCGTCTGCCTATTTTGTTCATTAAAATGATTTGCTTTAGTCCAAGAATAGGAATCTTGATTCCTGTCAAATTAGGTATAATAGCAACATTTCTTTTTAATTAGTTCTCTTCCCTTGCAGTGATTATTTTCCCTCCTGTGTTGGTGGAACTAAGCATTGCTTTATTTTTATTAACTTATATAATCCTTCTTAAATAATAGCAGTGTATTAGTGCAATATGCTAGAGCAATAATTGATACTATTCCATTAAACTTCAGATGAGATGGGACTTCACTGGGAAGTCTTTTTGAGAATAAAGATAAACTTTGGAAAGTGAGGTGAATTTGAATGAATAATCAAATAAAGATCTAGCCATCTCACTAATATAATTCTTAGATTACATTCACAGTAAATGTTTCTTTCAGTTTTCTGACATTCGTCTTCCTGGCCATTGCAGAGAACTCTTCACCTCAGAACATTTCATGCCCATCCTCAGTGGCATTTAAGTTTTCAGAAAAGAAAGCTCCATCTCTATTGGATTTCAAAATGCTTTAAAATTCATAACACATGCGTTAAAGGGTTATGTTGGTCTAAATGCCAAATCTGATATCTGCAATATAGGACTAGTTTTATATGGCCAGAAATTTCTTCTTACCAAGCACAGTTTCTGTAACTTTTGAAGGCATGGGAAGTATTATGACTAGTAGGGAAATAGTTGAGCGAGAGATATTTGAATATAAAGTAGGGGTAGAAAATACAGAAAGAGAAATTTCTGCTTAAACAAATGAGGGTGCAACAGGGGTCAGCTGTAAAGGGCAGCGTGTAATGATGCAAACTTCTCCCTCTGTCTTCATGGGTGGGGCTCATCTTCCAGACTTTGATGAAAGAACTGACTTAGTAAGTGCAAAATGTTTCTGTCCTTGAGTCTGTGTAGTGTTGAAAATTAGTCCAGCTGAAGCTGACAGGTACAGAGCCCTTCATTCTGTGAAAGCAGCAAAGCCCATCAAAGCTGCTTGTGAATACATAAGATGCTGTCTTTCAAACGAGACTGCAAGAGCCTGTTTAAGAATGGGATTGTTGAGTGTCTAGGGACCAGTGCCTTCCACTAGATGCTGACTTCTTTTGGCCCGAAACAGGTGGCAGAGAGACTTCTTGTATCATACTCTCAAATCACCATATATATTTTTATCAAACTTTTTGAAAAGGTAATTCTCTTTTGAGGGGCCGTCTGTCTTTGTGTGAGTCCTTGCAGCTGCAGTTCAATCCTACCATAGTGGAGGAGTAAGAATCAGCTGTAACAAATGGCTGCAGATGTAAACACCCTCTTCCCCTCCATCCTTTCCTCACCTCCTCTGGAGAGTGGATTGAGTTTGTGACAGCAATTAAGAGTAGTTAGCTGTTCTGTGGCCAGGGTAAACCCTTCTAGCTAGTGACCCCAGCTGCTGCTCTTGTCCTTGAGGAACTTGACTGCTGCTGACACTGCACTTTCTACAATTTCTCAGTGTTTCTGGTTGTGATAAATGTTTGGAAAGTGTTAATGTGGAATTTGAAAATAATCTCATGAAGTGTGTTTGGCTCATAGTAAAAGAAGGGCTTTAAACAGAAAGAAGAGCAGATGCAAAGAGGACTGCTAGGAAGAGAGAGCTCAGTATTCCATCAGCTTAAAAGCAGCACATAAGTTTCATATTTCACTAACTGTGCTTCCTGAATAGTGAATAAAAACAACCAGGTGAAAATTTTTCAAATACTTAAAAAAATTATACTATTTTAAAGAAATATAAGTTTTCCTCAAGCTGCTTATTTACCCAAGTTTTTCTATTATTACTTGTTATTAAATCTTCTTGTAAGACTAATTAAAAATCAATTTTTCACTTTTTCAAAAGCTCTGACCAAGGTAAATCCTGTCTCAGTGACAATATGATGCCTTGCTGAGATACTTTAGTATGACATAACTAATAAGAAAACAGAAAATTCCTCCTTTATGAGATGCTATGAAATATTGTGAACAAAGAGGAATCTAAGGAAAAATACCACACCTGTATCACAATTAAGTTCTTTCTTTTACTATATCTCCTGCTTCACAATCCCCTAAGACAAGAATCAAAAATGTGTCATTGCTTTTTTCAATTATTGTAAATTGGCTCTTGTGTTAATTCTGTTATCTAAGAACATGTATCCTACTCAAAAAGGAGCTTCCTAATTTCACAAATATATGTCAGCAATAATTCAGTACTGCTTTTGTTAGCAGCAGTTTTGTGCTGAAGAAGTCAGATATGAAAGGTGAACTTAATTTTGAGGACAGAAGAAGAATGCCTATTCCTATTAGCAATCCAATCCAGTTGCACTGCTGCAAATGTCTAGCATGATGTATTTTATTTATTAAGAATGTAAACAAAACTAAAATAACTTAGTCTTTCATTTTGAGGTTATGACAACATAGAAACAACTGGAAGCCTCAAAATCATTGAAAGTAATATTTTAGCTAGGTAATAGGAAAAACAAGGAAATTTTGGTATTTTATTATGATTATTATGGGAATAATTTTGAATTAGTATAAATCTAGTAATATATTCACAGAAGGTAATTTGTTGAAATTATGCTTAAGCATTAAAAAATAATAATTTCTTAGTTATAGAAATTATAGTCATGGGCAGAAACTGATAAATTGTTATGCTTCATACTTGCAAATTAGGTTGATGTCCTTGCATGGGCATTAATATTCCTGTCTGTCTACAGATAGAACTCTGCTCAACAGCCCTGTTTGCTTTTACATAGGGCCACTTTCTTGCTTTGCAATAAATATTGCATAATCTTGTCATATTTTGTCTTCTACTGGAGGGAACCCTCTGGCACGTTTTTGTACCCTTAGTAATAGGCACCTTTGTTCTGGGGTGCAAAACAATTTATGAGGCTGTTACTTTTATGTTTCAGAAATTGCTTTTTGGAGTTAAATGTGAAAATGAGTGATAGCAAATGCTGAAAGTTCCTCTCATTGTTTTAGTTTAGCTTTTAGGAGCTGCCCCAAATGAATTTTAGAATGCAGAAAAGGCTATATGGTTTCTGTTACAGTAAAAGGGAAACAGCTATAACAGCAGCATTCTCACAGATAATGCCAATAGAGTTATTTGCTATAAGAATTTGGCTCTTTGCCATTTCTCATATGTGACACTAGAACTTCAGAGTATCAGTTTGAGAATGCTTCAAGGTTTGCTTTCTGTGAGAAAGCTGTTTTCCTTAAAATCATATTAATAATTGGGTTTTCCCCCCATTTTATGTGCAAACTAAAAAATTGGGAGCAAAAACTTATTTTGAACTGATCTAATGGCAATATATTTTTCAATCATTTTATGTGAATAAAATATAGTAACAGTAAAGAGACCTTGTTCTGGCAGTTTTATCTCTTTTTCCAGAAATTGATACCAGATTGACTATACTGATATCCTTGTGCTATAATATGTGGTCACTGATAATTCCATCTACTTGTTTTCAGAGGCAACTATTAAAAATTACATTTCTAACAATTTGCAAGACACTTCATTAAAGTGAAGATGTGTTTGCTTTGTAGGCCTCAGGGTTAATTGTATGGCCCACATTGCTATTTTTTTGTTGTTGTTCTTGATTGTTTTTGTTGTTGTGTTGTTGTTGTATAGATTTATAGCTTGTTTTATCACAGGCTCAATTTTTGAAAGAGGCAGCTGAACTTCCTCTGCAAGAAGCAATTTGATATCGATTGATCCCACATTTTCAGTACATCACATTTCATAAACTTGTCCTGAACTCCATTGACTCCATATTTTGTCTATGTTGCCCAGTTAGTCTTAGCATCCTACCTTCTGGATGTGATAAGGAGATAAAATAATGCTGATCTATGAGTTTTTCAGCTGTCAGTTACAGCATGCCCCAGGGTTCCTGCAGCAAAGGGATGGATAAAAATTTTACTGCCTTCCGGGACCCAGGCAGGGAGCCCTTCACCCTTCTGTAACCATTTACCCCTCCTGAGCCCAGGATGCCCCAGGAGAGCAGAGATCTAAGACCCTGTTTTAACTGTAGTGATGGGAATGACTTTCCTGTTAAGGGGGACCTAAGGATCAGTGCAGCCTGTAGAGGAGCATGCAATATCATATCTGAACTTGTTACTGTGGCAAATAGCTGGTCTGTTGGGGTGGGAAAGATTTCCATTTTTAGAGAATAGTCACAAAAAGTAACTGAATGGTAGACTTCTGCAAGTGTTTAATGGATTGGTAGAGCAAGTTTGGTAGGGAGATGTGGCTGGAAGTCCATTTGAGTAGTGGAGAGCCAGTTTGTTAAAAATGGCTGGAGAGCTGACACAGAGGGGAAATAATTTGTTTAGATTGACAGGGGACAGAGTTCCTTCTGGACAGAGAGTGGACTGAAAACACACCAGTATAGGTAAGGTAGAAGCTGGATTGCTTTACGGGAAGTTTTGGAGGTGTTTGGAGGTGATTAGAGGGAAAAACTTGAGAGAAGTCAAATGCAGTTTGAGCTGTGGGGCTAAGGTAGTGAAAAGCAAATAGGAACTGATAACTCTGATCCTGGCAACAAAGAGAAACATAGAACTGAAACCAGCAATGTCAGAATGGGAGGAAAAAAGCAAACATAATCAACATGGCACAGACCTGGCTTTTTTGGATTACCAGATAAAGGATTTTTGAAGTGTTGTAGTGCTCCCCTTATACCTCTTGCTTTCGATAGCTTAGTGCTTCTAATATTTGCTCCTTTAAAATAAATGCCTTTCATAGTTTTCCTAACAGTATGCTTGCCAAAATCTGTTCATTTCTGAATCTTACTTATACTTCATACAATTTAGATTGAAATACTCCTTTTGGTTGAAGACCAGTTTATAAAAAACAGTAAGTGAAAGAGGTATCAGATCCAGAAATTCCTTGGCAGCTCTGCAGTTTTCTCAGCAGTCTTGCTGCTTGGTGCAGCATAATTGAAAATGTCACTTCACATTTTGTACTGAGAGACAAGTTTGTGCTTTGCTGTTTTGGGTCTGATGATGCTCCCCTGCTTCAAAAGCCTTCAAGCTGGTTAAACCATTATTAAGCAATAATGTTGTATACATATGGAACTCTCAGATTTAGGCAGACAAATAGAGCTTTGCTAGAAGATATTGAAATACAGTGAGCCCTCTGTTCCTTCATAACACTTAGTTCCTAACAGTTTGCTTGAATTTTAAACAGCTCTGCCAAGTACATTCACTTTTCTTTGGCATTTGCTTTACCAGAAATAGTTTGAGCATGTTTGAAACCAGCAATTTCAAAAAAAAAAAAAAAGGCAGCTTCTATCTAAGCTGTGAGAATTCTGCATTTTTAACTCTGCAACTGACTGCAGGAATTATGCTTCCTTAATGAAACATATCTATTGTGAAGCATATGTTTGTTCAGAATGGTTTGAATTTCCACTCTAAAGACCTCAGAATGATTTGGCAGTGAGTAGTTTTAGATCAGGGATTTTTTACATTCAGGGTTTGGCAAGTCATTCCAAATAATTTGTGGTGGGGGGAAGGGAAGGGAGGGGAAGAGAGAGGGAGAGAAAGGAATGGAAAGAAACCTGCTCCCAGATAATTTTAGTTATTAGGCATTGCTTTGAGGGTATGTCTTCCCTAGCATTTAGAACTGGTGGTAGTGGATATGCCTATATCCAATGTTTGGCTCGCATCTGATGTGAGACCTTTGACTGCAAAAGCTTCACAATTCTGTACTGTTTTGTACATATTTAGATACCACAGGGATGGCTGTGAGCCGCTTAGATGAACCAAGAAGCAGCTTCTTTTGCATAAATGTTTGTGAGCCCTCCATTTCCATTCTTACACAGTCAGGTCAGCTTTATGTGACCATTGGCTTTATGACCCAGAATCATGTCTTAATCATCTATACTACAGTGTAGCCACAAGCTCTACACTCAGAGCATCCACATTATTTATTTGTGAACTGGAAACTTTCTTGATATTGGTTGAAGATCTGTGGATCTCTGCTATTAGCCTAAAGGGTGTAAAAGGGTTGAAGGTAGAGAGATGGAAGAGTAAGACTGCAAGAGGTGAGCTTGCTCTCACTGTAGCCAAGGATAGGCAGGAAGGTGAGCAGTGGGCGCCAGGTGGCTTACCTAGATAGCCAACAGAGGCTCCAGATTCAACAGGGACACAGCTGTGATTTGGACAATGAATCACTGGTGACTTCAAGGTGATCTTATGATATACTTGTTTCTATCAGTGTACAGAAGCTCTTTTGTCTGTGATTGTTTGGTGCAAAAGTTTTCTCATGAAGGCAGGGAAAGACATGCAGAAACCACTGAAGCAGGTTTGGAAGCTTTCAAAACAGTCAAATTGCTATTGGGAATTTACTTCAGTGTGAATGTGGTGGTTTAAGAAGGATCTTCTGTTATTTAGGATTGAGTCATCTGTAACTGCTGTCTTATAGGTGCTGGGGAGAAGGTTGGTTCATTGTGAAGAGTTTGAGATAACTTCAGATCTGTCCTGTTACCTACTTACTGTATTGCTTTTATGGCTCCTTGAAGTGCCTCCATTATGAAACAGAAAACTATTACATTTGAAATTACTGTACTAATATTCCCTTAAAAATGGTAAATACAAAGGGGTGAGAGAGAATGTTCACTGCCTTTTACATTCATAGGGATATGCCTTTCACAATGTCTTAAGGTCTAGCTTACAACATCATGTTACATAACATACTTAGTCTCTGTGGTACTCATGTTTTATATATCTTCTGTGAGGAAGTACAGGATATTCCAGAAACATACAATATACAGAAATCTCTGTGCTCTATTCTAAATATTTAATTTTTTAAATAATACATTGCTGCTAATTTTCACCTAAATCAAATTCCAGTCTACCTACTGTTAACACATCATTGCCTTAAAATGTGTACATGCTAGAGATGAATCAGAGCAAGACAAACGAGCAAGGGTCTTGAGAGGATTAACCTGAAAGGAAAGATCAAATCCACTTACATAAGATTATTGCATAACTTTTCAAAATCTCTTCATATCTTTTTCTTCTTGTGTGTCTTTATATATTTTGACAGCAACTAGTTTTCTTTCCTTTATCCTTTCCAGTATCTTATGATCAGGAATGAACCATTAAATCATGCTGACTCTCAAATCATTGTCATCAGAGTGAATATAATTTGTGGTAAATATGGTCAGGAAACTATCTCTCAGAGGCTTGTTTCAGACTGCCTGTCTGCTTATGCAGTTTTTCTTTATTTATTTTGAAAGTAACCAAAAGGGCAAAAAATAGTTTTCTTGTCTTGGCTTCAGGTTTTGGAGCAGAGAAAAACCTCACAAACAGCTGAGGTATTCTTCCTGTATCAAACTGGGGTTGTATCTGAATTTTCCTAAATTGTTAATAAAGACTTATTTTGATCACTGACTTACATTCAGGTCAAGTAAGGTTTTCCCAAGTGAGAACTAGATTTGCTTCTGGTTTTCTTTGCCAGTGTTTGGAGTCTCTCCAGGCTAACATTGGAAGAACCACTAAGCAGACAGATTTTCGGTAGTAGACAGTGTAGATGTTCAAGTCACAGTAACCTAATATTACTAAGTGCTTTTTCTCTCCTGATGCCAGCATGTGACTACATGAATGTTTCCTCACTGAGCTATATATGACTGAAGACAGGGTAATTTAAAATCATCTGTTGCACCATTAGCTGCAAGACAATTATAGAAGCTAACTAAAAATGTCTCAGGTATGTCCAAACTAGGGTCATGTATTGTAGTTCAGATCTCTTGCAGCTTTGTTGAGGTAGAGAAGGCCAGGAGATAAAAAGTGATTGTGTAAAAAACCAGAAAAGCTTCTGCAATTAAAAATAAGACAAGAGGAAATAAGTTCCGAGATTTTTTAAAAATTTCGTTCTGCAAATATGTCCAGATCTGGGGATAAAAAATGTTCAGAATTAGGGTCTAAAGAGGGTGTAGAAGAAGGCCCCCTAGAGATCACTAAAAAAAGAATCTTTCTAAAATGGAAAGTTGATGAATTAGGAAGCAAATGAATAAAAGTTAATGGAGGAACTAATAGTGACAGGATGTCTTTGGAGACTGCAGGTGAACAGGAACCGGGTGCATAACAGGAGGCTAAATGAGGAAACCAGAGGAATAATAATGGAGTAAAGAGTAGAGGTGGTGAATCCTAATCTCTCCTTACTGTTCACATATTTAGCAAAGAGTGGCAATCACAATTTTCCTTTTTAAAAATTCAGAAATCTTAACTGCAAAACAAGTTCATGGGTCAAAGAATTACAATATCTCTAGTGAGGTGACAGACTTAACCTCTTCTAACCAATTAGCCTTGAAAAATAGGAAATGCTGAATTAAACGTTCTGATTTCGAAAAGGAATGGTGGTCATTATATCTTAAGTCATGTCAGTGATACAGCAGAGGTCAATATATTTAGCACTTGCCCACAAGCAAACAGCATCTGTTCTATTTTAGTAAAAAGTAATTTTTTTTCCTTCTTTTTCGAAAACTTTTCAGACGTGGTGATATATTGCCCTCTTGAGGCCAAAACTGCTTACTGCACTTATTTTACAGCTTTTTGATTTCCTTCTCAAATGAATGAGCCCCGCACAACTTTACAAACGTGGTTGTTAGACACTCGGAGAATCAATACATCATAAGCTAGAAAATTTCCTCCTTGTTAATATAATTTTTTCTCTAGTGTAGTCTCCAAGAAACTTTTTGTTATGCATTTTATTCCAACAATTTAATGTTGAAATAGAGAACTAGAGTAATATTATCTCAATAAACAGTGTTTGCCCGGGCTTTGTGACCATCATATCAAGAATATAGTGGCTTGCTTTCTTTATCTGTCACTTACAGGCTAACTTACTAAAAATTTTATGTAAAAATAATGAACATAAATTTTATTCAAAAGGCACTGAAAATACCATGGAATTAATTTTGTGCTATGGTGTAAGGGTATAAAATCTGGCTAATTTAATTCTTTTGTGATTTATTCTTTGTGAAAATGTAGCATTTTTGGAACTTCATGAAGCATTGTTTAATTGACATCATTTCACTCAGACTTCAGGCTACAGGGGCAACATGGTGTGTGTATATCATGTGTACCTTTCAAGGAATTACGTGCTTGGGGAACGAGGTTCATTTCTAGCAACTGTGAGATCAAAGAGGAAAGAAATGTTGGGACCAATTAGGGGAGGTGCCTCTACAGCTCAAATTGAGTGTCCTTCAGTGCTCAACATGCACGAGCAAGGTAGCAGCTGACCATCAGCTGGAAATAGCAGCTGCACAAGGGCGTTCCACCCCCAGTACACTCTCTGAAGCCAAAATACTCAGGGTATGTAAACCAAGGAATGATGGCCATCCATAATTGTCTATTTTTCAGAGCAGAATAAAGCTTTATATTAATCTATTACATAAAGGATCTAATATGGATAAAGTTGTAAATAGAGATTAGTTTGTCTTTTGGATGCAGTTCATCTCATAATCAATACATACATTAGCTGTAAAAAAAATCTGAAAATAAATTATGTTGTCAACACAACATTTAAAATAATTACATGAAGAGGAAATGCAGTACTTCCAAGTACCCTTACATCACTGTAAGTTGCTTCAACATCCATAGTTATATTGGCAGCACTTTTACAAAGCATCAGGCTAAGTCCTATATTTGCTGAAAATTAAGATCTTATTTAGAGACTTCCATTATCATTAGAGCTTGCATCTAGTTTTCTGAGTAACAAACATTTCAAATTGAAAGAAAGGGAACAGTACTTATCAGGAGACATGATTTTTGGTCCTGTAGAATAGATTCTAGGACCTGTAGAATAAATAATAAATTTGTACTTTCAAACAAGAGATCTTGAACTAACTTCTACATTTTCTATTCTAGTTTAGAGTGCACAAAAAAAAAAAGAAAGGAATTTGGGACTGTAAAGTGGATGTGAATTTACTACAGCTTTGTGCTACTATCCTTTATACACTACTTAATAGCTCAGTTTGGTGTCTGGCATTTTTACCAAAGACAGGCCCCTCTCCTGTGCTGTGCTCATGGTCCCTTCAGAATCCGGACATTCCTTCCAGCTGCTGCTGCAGAGCTGAAGTGCCCCTTTCTGGGAATTACTGGCATCATCTTTTGTGGCTCAGGCAGATTTATTTGCTGTTCTCATCCTTGGCTACAAATTTCTGGAGACATTCTTTCTCCCTAGTTTACAGAGTGAAACAAGAATATGTGACCGAAAAACATTCACATGTCTTAACTGATCTCTAGATGTGGTAAGTCTTTGACTTAGACAGGATCACCTAAAAAGTATCAGCTAAGAAGGCTTTAGTTTAGTATATTTGATGCTGTGATACATAAGACAAAACTTATCCTGTATTAGATGCTTTGGGCATCTTTCTTTGTTTCCTAGATGCTGCTTAGACCTCCTGAATTTTATGTAGAAAAGAAATTACTCAGAAAAAAAAGTTGTTTTAAGAGCAAGGAGAGTTTCTGTGTGACATGACCAATAAAAGACATTGCTCTTTTTAAATAAATATATTTTTAGAAACTATATGTCAATCCTAGTAGTATGATTAACTTTGAAGACCAGACTTGTACAATCCTTCAGAAGTTTGTACATGACTCAGATCACTCAATATCTGACTTCTGACTGTTCCACTTTTAAGTCTCAGAGCTTCTGCCTGCCTGTTTTATTGCCAAAGACCATCACACTTCCTTCTTTTTTTAAACTAACTATAAAATAGCTATTTTTTCTTGTCCTTGTATTTCCTCCTCCTCCATTTTTCTCCCTGCATATGTCCCATTTCGTTATAGTCTGTTCATTCTGTTTCTGTCTCATTTTCAGGGCTCTTGGTCTCCTTCAACTCGTGGGTTTCTCCTTTCTGGTGCTTATACTATTTACTCCATAGTTTCAGTATTGTTCCCTAAGGAACCTTTTTCCAGTGTACCCCAGCAATTTCTCCCACTTTCAGAATGCTGAACAAGTTGAATGCTGAAAACATTTTAATACAGATCCACACTGTAGAGGGTTTCTGACAGAAGCCAGTGCTGATTAGAACAGTGGAAAGTATTTGCTTCTTTAGCTGATACCTCTGTGCCTGCATAAGCCAGTGGAGATGAAGCTTGTCTGTGTACAGGGGTGTGTTTTGGTCAGTGTCCCTCCCACTCTCTCTGGTGGCTCAGCAGCGCTGGCAGGCGGCACGTGCCGCCTCCACCACAGGGCTCATGCCCACTGCCCCGCTTTGAAAATAACTGGAATTCAAAATAGTGGGCATGATAACTTAGGAGGCAGTTAAGCAAAATTACTGTCTGTCATCCAGAATGTGAATGCAGATGTAGAATTTCTCTGTACCACGAAGGATGTGCTCATTTATTTACTCAGTCCCCAGGAGTGCTTTGAACCTCACACTGCTTTTGAGGTATAGCACCCATATTTTCTCAGTGTGACCTCAATCCTCACCTGAATGAATGCAGGAACTTTGTCTGGCTCTGTTCCTGTTAAGGCTACATCTCAGGTGGGACACATGGCCACGTCAGCATGAAGAGATGCCAGCAGCCATTGCCATCAGAGCAGATGGCGTTTCTGGAGGTTTACAACCAGCCCATACTGGTGTTCAGTTCATACCAGAGGATTCTTTAAATGATGGAAGAATCTGGTGTTCCTGTCTTTCTGCTTCCTTCTCTCTGCCAGTCCACCCTGCTCTTCAACCCATGCAAAGCCACAATGACACTGGCTTTTCCCATGCTGCTGTATTGCATTCCTATGCACAGCTCTCTTGGCCTCATGGCTATGTGCTTCTCCCCAGCACTGTCCTTCCAGCCCATGGATTTTGTTTCTGTGGTTCTCGGTGTTCACTGATTCTTCAAAAGGCTGGGGGAAATGTTACCACTGGTGTTGGAATCTTCTCTGCTAATCTAAGAATTAGAACAGGGTTCTCTGGAAGCATTGGCTTAGTTTTCCCATATCTGCCTTTGCTCCACAGTGAATCTGCAGGTACTGAGAATCCCTGTTTTAGATCTTGCAAGTTTCTAACAGCAGTGTAGGCCTTGTGATAGTACTTTCAAAGAGAAAGTAGATCTTCACCTTGAGCCAAAGGTAAGACAATGCATAGGGTAAAGAAAGAATTATGTTTGTAGCATCGTGGAAAAGTTTAAGTATCTACAGAGCTATATTAAAGAATGATTTTTAATATTCAGATTACCATAACCTGCTTTTTGTCTAAAAGCAGAAAAAAGTCAACAGTCCCATTGGGGTGGTGAACTTTCTGTTGTACAATTGGCTGCACTGTTGTCAAATGTAGCTGTTTATAGTGGATTGAAAAGTAACACTTCACATGTTTCTCTTCACTTTTCATGCTTTTAAAGCAAATCCTACCTTTATGATTATGGCTCTTTCATCTAGAAGGCTTTAGGAAACTGAGAAGTTAAACATTTTTGCTATTCCTGGTATAGTAAGAATACAGTATGGAAAAATAGCTTGGACTCTAAACCCAGGAAAAATAATGAGCCAGTGACTATCCTGTGGTTATGGAACAGAAAGTTCCATAATTCATGGCCTATTCAATAGATGCCCATTAGAGAAAAAGCATTTAATAATAATGTCTGTGTGTGGTAGGTGGGCACATAGCCTAGAGGTGGCACTTAGGAAAGATTTGTGTAATTAAACAGTCTTTGAGATGCTTAACTTCTAGATAACATATAGAAGTTCTTATGTCTTTATATGGATGTCCACTAAGAAAAAGATTTGATCTTTAACCAATTTGGAGGGAGCATTTAAGGCACACATTCTGATAAACTGTGATTATTGAGTAAATGTGGCACTTCTTTAGGAGAAAGCCTCCAAGTTGTACTTCTGAATTGTTTGTGAATATATCCTGAACTGCATGTTAAGTATTTCCATCCTACCAATGTGTTTGGTCAGTTTGGTTTCTGTGAGGTCACTGCCGGTCACAGAATCTTGACAATATCACACAAAGAATATTTTCCATTGTGGCATCTTGGTTCCTTTGGGATCCCTAACATCTGTATTGCTAATGGTTTTATGGTTGCCTCTGGCTCTACCTCCAATTAAATTGACCGTGGCAGTTTGTTGCAGCCTCATCCTCTTGAGTACCTGGATTTCTTTGCCTTACCTTTGCCTATGAAGAAAGCACACTTTTATCCTTTTGAAAATAAAGTCCATGGGCAGGAATGTGTTCCTCCTGAGACTAATATGCAAGTCCTTTTGTGGTCAGACAAAGGGCTTTCTTAATGTATTCTGTGATAGAAGTGCCCTAAGAGCCAGCCCATCCTTGTACACAGACACCTCTGTGAGCTCAGTCTTTTTGTAAATTGGGAACAAACTTTACAACACTGCTGGCTTGCAACAAAATTGGGCATTCATTTTTAAGCACACAGCCTCATAACCAATTCTTTTAAGAAGAGAACTCCCTTTGTGTAATAAAAGGGAAGGTAGAAAGAAAAAAGGTCTGGGGTAGTGATTTAACAAGCACTGTTGTCTGGTGCTTCCACGCTGAGGCTTGTGGAACAGAGTAGACCTTCCACCATCAGACTTAGCTATCATGTCAGATAATTTTAGAATGCTTGCATTTAATGGTCTGGAGTGTTGCTTTTATTCTGATTTTAATCTTATTTTAGGTCATTGGAAGGGCTTTGTACTTCTAGAAATGCAATGAGCAAAAGTGTCTTAAGTATAAGCCAGCATACATGTAAAATAAAAATGTAATAGTAATAAATTGAGTGGTGTTAAAATTGCATAGCTTGAAATTACAGGCCAAAAAATATTGAAATAAATTTGCTACCCATGCCATGTAGGCACAATAAATCTGGGATTACTTTTTCCTCAAAATGGAAACCCAAAATTGGATCTAGGATCAGTACTGTAAAACTTTTCATAATGATGCTAGTTGGGTGCAGTTGCTTACTCTGTTTTATGGCATAATTTTGGCAATGTTAATTTCAGTATATGCATTTCCTTAAATGTGTATATCCAAATTCTCCATCTAAAGGAATCCCATATAAAAAATCTACTAAAGCCATATAAAACACTGCTGTTTTTAGTGTAAGAACAATAAAAAAAGGTTGCATGTTTCCACGTTCTGTTTTTTGGTAACCCTAAATGTGCTTTTGGACTAAAGCTTAAAACTACAGAACTGGGCTTTGGTTTACTTCCATTCTAAATGTAGTCCAATAAAAGCTGGAGTTGTAAAGTGAAAGCTGCAGCTGAGATAGATGCTGCCTCTTTTCCTATTCCATTCAATTAATGAAAGCTGAACTTCAAAGTCTAAATGAGATCATTTGAAGTGCAAAAATTATTGAACACCAGTACTGTTTACTTTCCTATCTGACCAAAAAAAAAAAAAAAAGGAGAGCTTGTAATGTAAAAGTAAAATTAAACCACTGCCGTGAAGTTAGGTAAGTTTAAAAGTTCTCATGCAAGTAGTGGTGTTAACCTAGCTGAGAGCATGTGTGCATAGTTTTAAGTGACTCGATAGCCGACTCAGTTTTTTCATGACTGTGATAGTAAAGCTTTTCTGGGAGGTCTTAGCCCAATGAAAAGATGTCTGAGCAACACCCCTGACAAGCATGAGAACATGCAAGGATATCATCAGGAGCAGGAGCCTTTCTATAATCTCATAAGCACTTCAATATTTATCACTAGCTTTCTAGTTGTTACCAGAAGTTTTTTAGTTAGAACAACTCCTTCTTATTTTGCTGGCAGCCCATAATATTTGTCCTGGACTCTATTTTGTCCTTTTAAACCATGAACATTGACTGTCCCACCAACTCCAGAAGCATAGCTGTGACCAGCAGATACCAAAACTTATTTGATTGACTCATTTGGTGGCATTAATATCATTGCCGGGTCTGTTACAGCAAACTACGAAGTGGAAACTTAGTGGGGATATATTTCTAAAAGAGGATGGATGGTCTGTGGCCAGAGATGGGGTGAACTTCTGAAATTCAATGGGAAAGCATAGGAGGGAACTGTGGAAGTTGTAGAAATACAGGGAGTGAGGAAATCCTGGTCCATGCCAAGAGGCAGTAGCGGGGTGCAGGTAGTGAGCAGTGAGGTGTGCTGAACAGTCATCCTGATTAGGGAGGAATATCTAAACAGAATCCATCAAACAGGAGGAAGGGATGGATTCAGGCACAAGCTGCTTGGTTGCCAAAGGCTACCTACCTCTGTGTCCATTAAAAATATTCCATTCTTATGACATACATTTGGGATAGAACACACACAGAGTCCTATTAAATGTAACAAATTGCACATGAGACTTGTTCCACCTCTGGAGGCCTTGCCCCCATGCTCCAGGGTTTCTTCCACTGGTGGCACAGCACCACAGCTGCTCTCCTGCTCTGTTATCCCACATGCCAGACTAAACCAGGCTGCCTAAACCAAGATCCTTTGTGCAGCTGTACTGGGTATAGAGAGCCCTGCAGCCCTGTGCAGCAAGTGGGGCATCTGTGTCTTCCATATGCCCTTATGTTTAACAGAACAAGGGTGGGAGGCACAATTCTAGGCACATCCTTCCTCAGCCTAATATCCATGTATGCCTTTGGCCTCTGAGCATGCCTTTGCATGACTCAGCAAATGAATTCTCATTCTGGTGATTCAAAAAATTTGAGTGTTCTGGTCATTAATAATAAAGTGTCAAGATATTTTGTCAAATCCCATCAAATTTATATTTAATACTTCAGTTAATTAATTAATTCCTTAATTGTGCAGAACAATTGAATTAAGTATATTTTCATTTTATAAGATAATTAAGCAGACACACTGAGTTAAGCTCCCTCCCCCCCAATACTTAGAATTGTCTGTCTTTTTCATTCTTATCCATCCAGAGAAAAAAGAATTAAACCACAAAAAAACCCAACTTTCTATGTACTAAATTTCAAATGAAGCCATTTTTGCTCTAGTTTTTTTTTCAGGAGTGTGTGATCAGGACTTTTTTCTTCCCCCTTGGAGAATTTGTAAAATTGTCATGAAACAAAATGGAAAGCTGAAGGTTTTAAAGGTCAATGTTTAAGAATTTCCCATGTGAGGTATGGCTTTATCATTATCTTCAAACTTTACTACAGAAGCAGCTACAAATCATCCAATAACAACCAGAAACATTTGTTTCTCTACTAAGCAGTGTAGACTAAGAATAATTTTATGCTGTAGGAGCTCGAGTTTTTATGTCTAGTTGCTAGCAGTGCGAAACTATTATATTTGCAAAACTGAACCAGCTGCTCTAAAGGCAGAGAATGGATTATATTGGTGTGTCTTTTTTCTGTTCTGTCCCTTTGATTCTCTCTGAGGAATTGTACAGTAATTTTTGGATTCAGTGTAGCCAGCTGTGAGTTTTCAACTTCCAGTAAATTTTGATGGAAAATAAAATGTTTTAATTTCCTGTAAATTTCTACCAAAGTACAAGTTGGGTAGATTTGACAGTATTTTCATTGTTGTTTGATGCTGCGTAGATCAGACCCTTACACAGGAAAAGGCAGCATACCTTTACTGAAGTTTTTACCTGTTGAAACGTCTTCCTTTTTCCCATCTTAAAAATTATGAAGAAAAATATCTAGAGAAAGAAAAACATAATCTCAATTTTAAAAGGCAGAAAGGTATGAAGTGTCTAGAAAGAGATGTAAAGTGTTTTCATAAATATCTTATTAAATGAAGAGACAAAAAAATCTCCTCTCTTGGTTAAAGTTTGTCATCCTATGAATTTATTTCTTTCACTGAATATTCCTGGACTGGGGTTTAGGATTATCTATTTAGGATTGCCTATCCTTTGTTTTAATATAATTCATCTTGTAATCTGTTTTTAAAAATATCTCTGTGAGAGAGTCACAATAGATTTTCTGTGTTGTAAGACAATGTTTTCCACATTATTTTTAAGAACTGGTTTTGTCTTCACCTTTTATTTAAAACGTATATCCTGGGAAACATTTGAGATGGTAAGGAGAGGAGCTATTCTAATGCTGTTTGTGTCCCTGACGACATGTACATCATTAATTGAACTCTAGTTAACTAGGCCACCTTGATTGCACAGAACCGGCTCCGTGGTGGTCAGTCTGCGGAGGGGAGTGGCCCTTCAGTGAGGGATAAGTTATGTTTTGGGCTTCCACTCTGTTATGAGCCTTAGGGGGATTAAAGATCCGGATCTGTAGTTGTGACAGCGCTACATGGACCTCCGATACCGCTCCTTCTCTAAGCGTGGGAGCGCAGGCGGCGTTTGTTCGTGCCTTTGGCTGCCCAGCCCAGCCGGGCAGGGTCCTTCGTGCCAGGGCTCGGCTACAGCCGGCGGCGGGCACTGGCCTCAGCCTCGGAGCCTGTGGGAACCAGCTCAGGGTCCGGCCGGGTCCGTCCCTCCCGAGCCGCCGGCTCGGGGATCCTGGCACGGGGTTCAGTGTCCGAGCCGGGGCTGCTCCCTCCCGGCCAAGGGGAGCCGCGGGGCTGGCGGCTGGCTCATCAAGGCGGCTCCTTCCTTCCCCCCGGCATCAGGCTATTCAGATAAGTAGGATGGAATCCTGGGCACCGCTGTGAAAAAGAAAACCCGGGGGCATTGTTTTGATCACTAATTCAGGGCGAATGAAGTGGGACCTGCATTGCTGAGCGATGTAATCTCACGTGCAATTTGCGATACAAATAATTTTCTATTTCTCACGCTCTCTAGCAGCTGAAACCGGACCGTCTGTAATCTGTGCCCCGGTATGCGCAGAGGGGTGTCCCTTCGCTGGTGTGCCGTCGCCGGTGTCCCCGCCGTGCTGTCCCCGCGGTGCCGTCCCGGCGCCGGGAGGTGGCGCTGTGGGCCCAGGCACGGCGCGCGGGCGGGCGCGCGGCGCTCCCTCAGCCGGCGGCCCGCGCCGCCAGTCTCGCCCTGCCCTTCCCGCGGCCCGCGCTCCGCCGCGCTCGGCTGCTACAGATGTGCGCTTGTGAATGGTTTCAATAAAATTTTATAGCCGTCATTTGAAAAATGGTAGGATTATTGTGATTTGTGCAGCCTGGCAGAAGCGAGCCCGCCGGGGCTGGCCGCGGCCGCTGCTCCCCCTGCCGCGGGCTCCCCTCGGGCGCAGTGTCCCCCGCCGCGGTCCCAACGTGCCAGGTGGCACTGGCGCTTCCAGCTTCTTTTTCTTTTTCTTTTTCTTTTTCTTTTTCTTTTTTTTTCTTTTCTTTTTCTTTTTCTTTTCTTTTCTTTTCTTTTTCTTTTCTTTTCTTTTTCTTTTTTTTCTTTTTCTTTTTCTTTTTCTTTTTCTTTTTCTTTTTCTTTTTTTTTCTTTTTCTTTTTCTTTTTCTTTTCGTAGATAAGGTGCCTCATGGTGGCTTTGTAGGAGACTGCCTCTATGTTTTTTTGTCCAGGCCTCGGCATTCCCCGCTTCGCACTGGGGCCCGCAGCCCGCCTGGCCTGGGCGGTGAGGGGACACACGAGCCTGTTGGAGCTGGATGCTTGCGAGTGTCTGAGCACCAGCGGGAAGTAGCAGACATTGCAACACAGTCAGGTTTTGTGAGAGGACAGAAGTAACTCCGTGGCTAATAGTTGCCTTTTATACTGCTGCAAGCCTTCAGTGTTTCCAAGCACCCTTTTGAAGGCATACAGACATTGAGTACTGCCGACAGATGTTATACGTGTCTGTCTCTGTAAAATACATGACGCATATACAAGAGAGAGACTTTTTTTTTTTTTTCTTTTTGCTTACCATATCACCTTGTCTCTCAAGGACAGCACGTTGCTAAAATGCAGGCAGAGATTTATTGGAGGGACAAGAAGGACTTTACTCCTCCTGCTCTTCTCCTCCTCAGCTCACGTCTCTCAATCCTCTGCCAGTCTGGCATCTCATGCCCTACTGTGAGCTGGAAGAAAGTAAGCAATGGAGCAAGGAGAACATCTTGCCCCTGCCCCTGTCTGTAGATTGACATGGGGGAACATAAATCCTGTGGTATGATAGCCTGCTGTTGGGAGACAGCAGATGTATTTGCCTTCATTACTTGCCCCAGAATAAAGGTGCGTTGTCTCAGTCACCATAGCCACTGGATTGCTTTCCCAGTCTTTTTTCCCCTCTTTCTGGAATGCCCTGGAAAATAGCCTACAATGAAACCTGCACAATACCAGTTTTCTTCCTTATAATGGTTTGATATACAGTGGATTCCATAAATAGAGACAGCAATAGTCTCCTTATCTTGAGGTCTTGTGGGGAGTCACATAAAAAAATTAAAGTCCTCAAAGTGCTGAAGTGGGTGCTGTCATGCCTGCAGTATGCACTGCAGCTTCCTACCAGACTCTAGCTTTGGTTTAGAAGCACTGCTGCTTCACCTCGGAGCCAAGAGTTGGTTGCTGGATCCTGATTCTTGGCAGTGCTGGACCAAAATGGCTCTTCTTCCTTGAATTTTGAAGGAAGTGTGGTTCTGCTTGGTCTTGGTTATTACCGTTGCCCCTATAAATAACATAGCTGTGCACCTACTGCTCAGACTCCTTTTTCTGACTTGTTTAGAATTCCAGTTTCATGTGCAACTTTGGAGAAGAGGATTTGGGCTTCTGAGACACTCAGGAATGTTTAAAAGTTCTATGCTTAGTTTGCTTTTAGCCATCTGAATGGACTAATAATTAGCAGAAATCATTTACTAGAGTAGGGAGACTGAGGTACTGAGTGTATATACTGAGTTGTTACCCAACTGGAAATTAAAATTTCCACTATGCTGGAAATTCATAGCTAATGACTAATAATATAACCAGTATTAGACCTAACTTAATCTAGTCTTACAACACTTGTAATAGATGCACATTCCTCTTCAGAGTTAATTTTCAGGGTGCTTATAAACATCACGGCCAGTTTATTCCATTTACTCTCTTGCTTTGTGGTGGATAAGACTTCGGTAAAATTATCTGTACTCAGTATGTGCTGATAGAATCATCCAATCATGTAAATTCAGGGGTACTATTTTTAATCAGACAATATAATTGGTACTAATCTTGAAATAAATGGTGCTCCTGAGAAGCAGGAGCTCCTGTCTTCTCCGGAGCACCATCTGTGTGGCTCAAATGCAATCAGCAATATTTATATTAAATGCTATATATTCTGCCTCATCTACTGTTTGATTTCCTCTCTCTGAGTCTCACGCTATGAACCAAAACAGGAATCACAACACCCAAGTTCTGACAAGTAATTTCTTCCCTCGGTCTGCTGTGTATACCTTGTTAATACAGCTTTGTTCAGTCCTTATGTCAACACTCAGTGCTCATAGTAACCCAGTCTGCTCATTGCAAGGTCTTAAGCTCAATTTTCATTATAATTTCTATGAAGCTTTTTATATATCTCCCTCATATTCTCTAAAACTTTGCTGTTTTCTCTGTTTCATCACAGTCATATGGATCCCACATTGTCTTGTCCCAAAATATCACGTTGGATTACTCCCAGAAACACTATTCTGCTACTCAGTTACCAAAAGACCACTCTCTAATAATTTTGTTTGTTTGTTTGTTTGTTTTAGGTTGTAAGAGGTAAAATTTTACTCTTTTGGCTAAAAAATATAATAAAATTGAGCATACATTTTTCACATTGCCATTTTACTAACCAATGCTTTACTTGTACTTTCTTTTTTCTTACATGGTAAGGGGTTTGTAAGCAAGCTGGATGAATTCATTCGCTGGTTAAATGAAGCCATGGAAACAACAGAGAACTGGACTCCTCCTAAAGCAGAGACAGACAGCCTGAAACTATACCTGGAGACACACTTGGTAGGACAAGATTATACTATGATTGCTGTCTGTAATTGAAGTGTTCTGCTATGCTTTTTATTTGATTATTACTTTTTAATTACTAGTGTGCATCTATATTTTAATGTAAGGTTTGCAGCATTGCAGTTTATTTTAATGAAAATGCCAACAAATTATTTTAATGAAGATACCAACAAATTATTTTCTGTACTTGAAATATGTACTGATAGCTTTGTAAAAATTAAACTACTCTAGCTGGTAAAAAGGAAAAAAAAAAGTACAGAAAATTAAGCTAAGAAATTTCCTCTCTTTCTGCCAAAATCGTAGGTTCTTACCAGTATGAAATGAAAGAAAATGTGGTGATAGCACTACTCTGAGCCAATGACCTAGACACCCCAGTTATATGAGACAGTGCATTAGCTGAGCCCACATGAGATCATAAACCCCCAAAGCTCAGCCTCATTTCCAGTCTCTGATAATATTATGGTAAAAAATTATTTGACAGTCCCAGGAAGTCATGTGATGCGTTACAGGAAAAAATGTCATCTTAATCCCTACCGTAATGCTGGAGTGACCATTATTAAATTAATCAAGTATACATCAACTACATATACTGTTAAAACCAAACTGAAAACTGTCTTTGGGGTTTCAGCTATGCAGAAAGCTCTCGTGTCTGTTGCTCTTAAACATTTCTGTTGTAGTAGTGCCTATGGGCAGTCACTGGATTAAGTGCCCATCGTGGTAGTCTATCAAATCTGGTATGAAGACGCTTCATTTTTTCTTATGTTGCAGATTTTGTTTTTTGTGGCAGAGTTCAGATTTTTGCCTTGCCTTCTGCACATGCTCAGTTCCATGATTCCCATTGTGTTTACAGGTGCTCTGAAGGCACAGAGCACGTTGTGAAAAGAGATCTCAGAAAAGCCATTGGTCGCTTCAATTTGTTTTCTTTGTACTCTGCAACATGAAACTTCTGATGAGAAACTTTTATGAGTAGAATCACAATTTCCACTCTTGACTGGATAAAAAGAAACATATTCCAGGTAACAGGGCAATCATCAGGCTGAGTAACTTTCACAGTCAGTTTCGTTTTCCCTTTCTTCCATGGGGAGGCGCACGGTAGCTCATTTGCAGACAAATTACTTCCAGCTTTGCCATGTGGTTCTTGGGGAGGTAAGGCCAAACCCATCTATATCAGAACTGGAATGTGGAATAGTAGCTCAGAGGCAACTCCATCATTGCTAGAGGTAGTCCAGAAAAAAGAGTATGTGGGCACCTGTACTTTCCCCTGTCAGTAGTTAGGCTCCCAGCTGCCCTCTGTCTATCTGGGCTAAGAAAATCCTCATACGCTTTCAGGATCATTATGCTATGAAGCAAGGTGCGAATTTCTTTTACTTCATTGCAGGACTAAAATATCTAAAGAATGGTTCAGTTTCTATTTTATATTTGATAATATTATAATTATTTTATGGCATCTATATCCAGTGAAAAACTCACTGCATAACTTGAAAAACCATACCTGAGTTTTGTTTCTTGGATTTCAGAAAATGGCTATTATACTAGTTTCTACACAGCAGAAAATACAGGGCATTTTGTAGCATGGAAGATAGTTATTTGTATTAACTAGATTGTCAGCTTTTCAGTGGCTTTTATCTGTCAGACATCCTAATCTGTGTTTAAACAGAAGTATATGAACTTCAATTTGTGTTAAGCTCACTGTTGAAATTTCCCTTAGTTGAGCATTGTAAGGCCATGGTGATTGTGGCTTGTATGAGGGACTTATACTTCTCATTTTCTTCTTTTGCCAGTCAGGTTATCCATGTCAGACTCACCTAAGATATGCTGAAGTAAAGGATTTGGAACTTTACATGATTAGGTTCCAGACTTACAGGTTTATAATACAGACACTGGTAGGAAACTAGATGGGAAAACAAAGAAAATGTCTTGGTTGTTTCTATTGTAGTGCATCTACACCAGCATAACTCATAACTCTTTCCTCAGTGGTGCAGGTTTTCTCATCATAGAATGGGTGAAAACTTGAAGTAGTTGATTTTATTGGTAGGGATATGTCCTTAGCCTTTGGCACAGGGTCTCAATTCCATTAAATGTGATACTGTTTTCTTTGAAATACATTTGTTGTGACAACAAAATTTGTGTCATAAAGGGGGAATATTTTGCATTTATGAATGAAATATCTTTTGTCAAAATTTAAGAAAAGAAAATAACAGGAGCAAGAAAACACAAAAAATGTGCTTGTTCCCTTTGTCATTGGTTGGGAAAAGTTCTGCAGAGGTGACAAGGAGAAGGTTGTTGGCTTCTTCCAAATTTTCCAGTATGTAAAATTGTAGGCTGTCACTTTACGTTTTTAATGTAAACTGTTGAAAAAGGTTTGAATTTTAAAATCTCTACCCACTCAGCCTTGCTTTTCTTCATCTTTGACATTTCAAGAAATGGTGCGGCACAGACACATAAATAGAGTGAGTTAAAAAAAAAGGCATCACAAGAAACCTACAGCATCAACTTATGAAAATCTTTACATAAAGTAATGCTCATGTGAGGAGTCAAATCTCTTGAACAGGATGGCAATTCAAGTGTCATAGCATGACATCAGCTTAAATTGGTCCAATTCCCCCAAATAATTATTCTTGTTAATTCTTATACCTGGCCTGGCAATACTGTCCACAAGGATGTTAATCAACACTTCGAAGCACATGAATAGTGTTTGTCTGTTGCTCTTGGCTCAGCAAGAGCTGCCTGCAGAGGTATCTCTGTAAGTGTCTGGTGGTCCTGCCTGGACAGCTCCTGAAACAGTGAAGCACGCTGTGATGAAGGTGGAAGGCAGCCTCTCCTCAATTCGGTCTTTTTTTTCCAATTAGCTCGTCTGCACAGAGACTAGCTGGGGACTTCCTGGGCCACCAAGGGAATTCACAACTAAATGCACTGTGTGTGTGTGCAGGCACAGGCCTGATACCCAAATACACTACAATTATAACTAGTAACTGTAAGACCTATTGGAATTTCGTTCTTAAAATCACAGTTACAACTTACACGCCATAGATTTTGCCATGATGAGAAACATTTTGCTAAGGAGTATGATTTTTTTCTACAAACTGAAAGGTATTCTACATCTTGAATGCATGCTGTAATAGACAATCTTCAGCTTAGAGAACAGTTTTCTTGCAAATTTTAAAACCTAACTCCCTGATGTTGTGCAGAACAAAGGTTGCTATATGCTTCATTTTAGATAACACCAAAGCACAAATCTATAAATTGAAATGCTCTCAGAGATCCCTGAAATAGTGACTGAAATTATTCTTTCAATTTTACAGGTCTTCACAACTCAGTAATATTGGTTAAACTGATTTGGGAGCTGTGTGCTTCCCATTCATATGGAAGGGCTGACATGGAGCAGCAACCCCTTGAACATCTGGCGCTCTGCAGGCAGCCACCCAAGCCAGCAGATGTTGAAAACACTAATATGTTTTCATAAAACAGGCATGTTTTTCAGTAGAAATCTACTTTTCCACAAAGGTCTCAGTCAGTCCTACTAGAGAGAAAATGAAGAAGGTTTTAAATTTTTTGAACAATTAGGCTAAAATCAGTTCCTAATGAAAAGATAGCTTCATTTGCCTTACCAAAAAGGAAAATGGTTCCTGATTCACTTCATCTTTTGTATCTCTTCTTTTCTGTTACGCTGATTCTTGCCCATTGGCACCCTGATCAAAATCAGCTGCTAGCACACTCTGTGCTTAGACTTAGTGGTATGCAAATGAGTTTTCATTAAAAACAATGTCCTGAAGGCAGCTTATGAGCTAAAAGCATCGGTCTAGGTGGTACCGCTGTGCTTGTGAAACCAAGCAGACTTTCTAACCAGCTTGACAAATAAGAGTACACCATGTATCTCTTGACCATTTTAGTTGGCCAAAAAAGACAAAAACTTTATCCATGGCCTGATAAGATACATTGTTTTAGCACAGTAAAGAAGTAAACTAGCTGCTGCAAAGAACCACTGAGGAGAAGGTTTACACAAAAGGTACTATATTTATTTGCTGAGGCCTGGAACTTTTATAGTTTTAACTTTTTCCTTTGCTGCTAACACAGTACTTTGTGTTTTTGTTGCTGCACAACTCCTACTTTTGCACTGTAGTGTGGTGTGCTTAGGTCATTGTACTAAGCCATTTCTGTGTCTGGAGTCATACTTAGGGCTAGGGAACACAAGATATTGAAATGGGATCCTGCAAATGAAAAATATAGTATCTTACATTTATTTAGATGCAACTTTTTAAATACTTCTTGCATTATTAGTAGATGTTGGCAAACTATTTTTTCAGTAGAGATAAAACTAATTAAGGTAAAGTCTTCTTAGGAATTTGGAATTAGTAGTCAAGCATTTTTCTCCATTTTTGTCCAGTAAGACTGTTCTTGCTTCTTCGAGAGTTTAGGCAAAAATATATATTCTGCTTAGTTGAAACTAGAATAGCAAATATTGTCCTGTAAAGACCACAGGTGGTAAGGATTGCAAGTAGTTATTGCAGTACAAAATGTGGTTTGGGTATACTAACTGATAATATCTATGAATAGTAATTTCTTAATTTTTATTTCAGATCCCTGTCAGTAATATTTACTCCGATTTAGTCACAAGCTTTGTGCCCCATTAAAATTCTTTTTAGCCCAGAATCAGTTCATTATATTAACCTTCTTAGTCACCATATTTACTTTACTTGTTAGAGTCTTAAAAATATCATAGTGCAAGCATCATTGGTATTTCAAAGCAAATTAGACAAGTTGATTCACACTAGCATTTCCTTTCCTTCTGTACATAAAGATTCATCTCCATTCAGAACCAAATTCTTCTTAAGATACAGAGGGCTTGAGTTTTATTATCCAAAGAGAAATGAAATAAGAATTTTTCTGTCTCTGTTATAAATGTTTCTGGCCACATCATAGCTCAGCAGTTTCTGAGCTGAAAATAGCAAATGCCTTCATACAGAAAATAGATTGTATTTTCACTTTTAAGAAATTGTGTTGGTGGAGTAATGATGCCTCAGTGATAGTTCATGATACCTGATTGTCTGTTTGTAACAAGACTGCTATGTCTGAAAAAAAAAATCATTCTCATCTCCCTGGAAAATCTAATTTTCTGAAAAATGTCGGTTTAGAGAAGTATTAAATATCTATTCTTATTGAAAATAAGGTTAAATACACATGCCTTGGGCTAATCTACCAACTGTTTTTGTAGTAGCAGCGGTAATGGTAATTTTATTAAAGTTATTAAAGCTTCTGAAATGGCTAAGTTATGTATTGTACTTTTGCTATGCGGGAATTTCCAACGTGCATGGCAGCTAATTTAGATAATTTCCTCAAAATATAGAATATTTTCTTCAGGATGATGGCACTAAAGAGTGAGCACCATGAGTGGCCTAATATTTTGTTTCTCTAAGGATTTGGATTTGAATTTGTTTAGCCTATTATTTGTTTGAATTTTTAAATTTTATGATGTTTTTTATCTTGAAAGGCATTTTGAGTGTGCATGGGTTCCTGAATGTGTGTCCTTTTCCATTGGAAACAGTCTGCAGAACTTACTAATAAGAGAGGTAGACTAAACTCAGCAGATTTCACAGGCTAATAAAATGATTTAATAGGATGTAAGACAGCAAACTTAAACAAACAGAATACAAGTATATTGTCAGTTTTGACTATTATTCAGCTTTCAAAATCTGTAAACCAAATAACCTCTATGTAAACTTTTCTGTTTCTTGAGTTAAAGCATAGGAAATGTTGCTGTCATTTCAATACATTTGGCTGTACCTGTATTATAGTCTCAACCCAGAGAATGTAAATTGCAGACTGTGGGAAAAATAGAGGTTTTGGAACTGTTTGGACTGTTCTTCAAATTTAAAGAACATTTTTGGTGAGTAAGGAGGAGTAAAAGCAAGCATATAAGAAAGAAAATCCAGGTATATTGCCCTTCTAATAACAGCACTGCTGTCCTGACCAATGCAAAAATACTGCATTTGATCTAAAGACAATTCCCATAAGGTCATGCAATGAAGAAGAGCTGACACAAATCTTTTCTTTGTATAGGAGAAAGAGTGGGCCATGGTTATGATCCTAGGACCACAGAAGTAGATCTATTATGATTTGGGTCAGTTATTACCATATATGTTTTTAATGAAGGAAGAGAATGTCCATTTACTGTCTTCCTATACACATAGTCCCACTCCAGAAGTTTGTTTTGTGCAAGCTTGTAGTATATGAAATAGTTTCTTTGTAATTTTCCTAGAGACTTCATACTCTTAAGAGTACTACTTTTTTTTCTATCCTGTCTTTAAAATTTGTAGATACTTACTCTTTTGTAGGTATTTTGTACAGCTGCATATTAAAAGAATATTGCATTTACTTTGGTTTTTGATTGGTTTGAACCTTCCCAGGACAGTCTTTGCTACCCCCCAGACTTACACAGTTTTCTATAGGAAGGGGATAGGGCCCCATAGTAAAATGTAGGTCTGCTGGGCCTGCCTGTAACATATTGGTTGTTAAATATCTTCATGGACAACTGTACCAGCTTTTCTAGCTCTGAGAGCTACAGTCATCTCTGGACAGAGAAGGCATTAAACCAGAGGCAGAGCATATTAGGATGTCATCCTAAAATAGCTTTGCTTCTTCTACTGAAGGAAAAGGGAAATTGTAATGTTCAAAATCTGAACTCTCACTTGTGAGGATTTTGAAGTCTTGTATTCTAGATGTATGAAAACATAGTGTATGATCTGTGCCTCAAAAACAAATGTATTGCTTTCTTGTTTTGGTTTTTTTAATGCATGATGTTTGAGGTTTAAAAAGTTAGAATTCAGACTTTGGGAAATTTTTTAATTCACTTGCACTTGTTGGTAAATCTGAGCAAGGCAGGATAACTTGATTTAGTGGTGTTGCAAATGTTCACTCCCTCTCAATTCTTACTACCCAAAGCTGTAAAATTTTTAGGTCCTGAGGTATCCCAGAAAGGAGATCCTGTAAGTCTGAGTAGTGAAAGGGATTCCACTGGGTCTGTTGTGTGTTTGGCCTGCAGAAGACATTATTTGCATATAGGAGATTCAGAGACTATAATAATACAATGAAATCAAATCACCATTATAAAACACTAGGCACTAACCTAAATAAGAAAATTTTAGTGAAAAGTATTTTCACATAAATTGTGACTTAGAAGCTTTGGAGCTTTGTGTATGACAACCTGGTCATGCTCTGTACACAAATTTATCATAATAATTTTTGAAACACCTTTAAAATTATTTGAAATTAATGTTTATTTTACTAATAAATTGCATCATGCTTATGTAGGAACTCTGTTAATTGTAATTTTTTTGACTATTAAAATGCAGACTATTGCCTGAAATTTTAGTATTGTTATGCTGGTATTATCAATATAGATGTAGTCAGTAATTTGGTTTTGGAAATGAAATTAAATTTATATTTATAAAATTTGGAGATTGTAAATCATTAAAAAATATAATGCCAGCATCTCAAAGGACGAACAAGCCCACTTTCAGCAACATTTAAATAGCTGCCAAGAGCTATTGACCACTCCCATGGTTCTGTGCTATGTTACACAGAGGCATAATATCATTCACATTTTAAATACTCAAAGTAGCACACTTATTGTCTGTATTTTGGTGTTCGCAATGCCAAAGTATTCAGGAGATATACAGAAAATCCAGGAAATGAATGGAGGTTTTGATTGGTAAATATTTTTACTTGCATCTCCTATGATACTTTTTCTTAATTCTACAAATGAATTGGGTTAATAATCTGGGATTTTAATTTATTAGCTATATTTCGCTAAGATGGAATTTTAGTTCACCTTCAAATTGCGTGAAAACTTTTGTCTGTCCGTATATAAAACAAATTACATCTCCTTCATATTCCCCTGAAACTAAAATCTTTTGAGAACTGTTTTAAAACTACATAGCATTATTTAATTCCAGAGAGTTCTTTTTGGTCTGATAGTTAGTAAATTTAAATAAGATTTAAATATTATACAGGTGTAAGTTATTTTCCCCTTGGTAACTCCCTATTTGCCAAGGCTGCTATGCCCCATGAATTCATCTTTGGTTTTCAAAGCTGTTATCTCGTGGTTGGCTTTTTATTCTGCATGTGGTAGGGCAAAACAACTTGGACATATTTTGATTAGGTAGTTTTTTGGGCGTGGTGTCTCTGGGTAGAAGAGATGTACCTAGAAATGTGTAAGATAAGACAGAACAACAAGTCAGAAAACTGCTTTCTGCATATTTTTTTCTGAGTATCTCCAGAAGGCAAGAAATGATTAAGGACAATTGTATACAGAGGGCTGTGTGTGCAATTCGCCATGATTATGGCAACTTAGCAATTGTTTCACTGTATAGCAATTTTACCCATGCCAATTTCTGCCTGTGTTCTTCCCTCGTTGTCTCTTGATAATAGACAAATGGAGATTCAATTTAGGAAGCCTCATGTGAACTTTTTTTTTGACAATGAAATATGTTTGGACAGACACAATCAAAGAGAAATTTACATAGTGAAACACAGAAAAAATAAATTAGAGCTGGCAGCAGAAGAATTTAGGTGAATTTGAAACAAAAAATATCTACAAAAAGAGCCTCTATGTCTTCTAATTTGCAAAATAGGCATCCTGGAGAATAGGGCTAACTATAATTTTTCTCAATATCTAAAATTATGCATTCAAAACTTGGCTGAGTTACCTAAAAGGTGGCAAGCACAATCAGGAGTAAGAAACAGAAACTGAGAGACCTAAAGCATTTAATGTGAGGAAGATTAGGTTATTCACATTTAAGTTGTAACAAAGGGAAAAGCCCCATTAATTGTTTAATACCAGTGTGGCAGAAGCTGTGACAGAGAAGAAAGGGGTGAGGTGATTTTACAGAAGTATGAATTACTAGGGGACTGCTGGAGTAGAGCCTGCCTCTGTATTTAGTTTTGCCCACCCAATACAAATTCTGTGGCCATGTGACAGTGCTAGGTTACTGCTCTGTCAGTGCATTTGTAGCCCTTACTCCCACATTTTTATCCAGTGTAGATTCAGTGGTCTCAAGGGATCCGGGCTTTCACTGTTTCCCTTAGGAGGTTATTATACAATTTAATAGATCTGACTTTCATGGGAACATTTCCTATTTGCCTTAAATTTTCTCCTTCTTAATGTAACTCCATTAGTCCCACCTACTATGCCTTCTGATACTGTACTAAGTCTTTTTTCTGCTTGGTGCTCAGATTCATGAAATATAAAACAGACAAAAGCAGACAGGACCTTTCTTTTAATCAACACTTTTTCTTGTTTATTTCTTATATGTTCAACCATTTCCACTTTTAAAGAAATTTTGCTTGTTGTTCACTAAACACCCAACAGTTTCTCTCCTTGTAAATGTGGCTGAATCCTCCCAGACAAAAAGTACGTTCAGATCAAGTGAAAGATGGAGAATGCATATGAATCATCAGAAGGTAAAATCATTCTCAGGGTTGCTATAGTTAGCTCATTACTATGCATTTTGATGCCAGAATTTTCAGTTAATATTATGTTTAGATGAATGATAAACTTACAGAGAGAAATTATCCGAACAGTCAAACCATCTTACATCTGATCCACATCTACAGTAGCACAATGCCCATATCACACGATGATTGTGGGATTTCAGTAGTGAAGTTCCCAGTTTTATGTCAATTTTAAAGGCATTGTATATTATGATCTGGTATTGTGAACCAACATAAGAAGTGAAATAGTTATTTTGCCCATTTTTATCTGCTTACAGCGGCCAGTGGAAAGAATTGCCTGCAGAGAAACAAAAAAAAAAATTATCTTTTAAAGTCTTCTCATTGTAGCAGAGGATGGAAGACCAAATCTGCTTTCCACTAACTATTCACTCTTAAAAAATATCTAACAGTTTCCACTGGTTACAGAAGAAAATGCGTGGTCCATCTAAGACAAATGATGGTCATGTTGTGTTAGGGATTAGAGGTTTGTTTAGTATTTGGTGATAATTGGCCCCTTGGTCATCATTGCTATAGGGAAGGCATGTTCTTAATTTCAGAAAGAGAAGAAAAAACACATAGTGGGTGCTGATGCTTCAGAGGAGGGTTCATCACGCTCTCCCTAAAAAGCAAAGGTAGAATCCCTGCTATTGTAAGACTCAACCTTGCCTATGGAGCTGCATAAATCATTTCCATAGTGCTTGTGTTCTTTCAGCAGGTGGAGCGTCAGTCAGATGAAAATGCAGCTTAAAAGAAAAGAAGAAAATTAAAAAATTCTTTGTAGACACCTAGGTTTTATGGAAAGCATGAACAAAGGAGACATTGACTGAAACCATTTCACATGTAATATCTAGTTCCCAGAAAAACATATCCTAGAGGCTTTACTAGAAGCTAAATGTATAACCATTTCTATGTTAATATAAGGACAACTTGCACAGTGGTTCTATTTTTGATTTACTGAATGTCATTGGAAGTTAGTAGTCAGGAATCTGAAAATACCGCTAGGTTATTACATGGCTTATTAGGTTATTAACTCAAATTATTAACCTAAATTATTAACTTAAATTCTTAAATAATAGGCACTGTCCAAACAGAGAATTTCTGTGTCATCAAAAATACTGAAGGAAAAAAGAAGAAGAAGAAGAAGAAAATAGCTGCCATTACATGACCAAAAATTGAGTTCAGAACTTGATATCTTGGTATTTTGTAATAGCAAATTATTGGAAGGTAACTGTGCCAGGAGCAACACAGGTACTTGCAAAAGTAGCTCTATATTAAACATATGAAAATAATTTTTCAGGAGTTGTTTCAAGTCATATTCCCTTTAAGACAAATGAAGTGGGCATCCTGTATCTTTTCTACCAGCAACTGTTCCCATTACTCTAAATTTCACAATTGAATTATATCTGTCACAGTGAGTGTTATATTAAAAGTGCTACATTCTTAGCCAAATTATATGTGCAACTATGCCTAAATATAGAAGTCCATATTTCAGTAGTGTAGATTTCTCAAAAACACTAATAGGAAATTTTAAATTAATCTTCCTTTTTCAAATTCTGAAACCATAGAATCCAGGACAGTTAGATAATTTTTAATTGTCTGTATTATTGCTCTAAGAAATAAACATTCTAGAAACAGTAATATTATTCATAAAGGTATTTAAAAATATAAAACATTAACTTTAAGAAAATTCTCTTTCGGGGTACCCCCGTGCACCACGCATTCTGATAGTATACTGAACTGAGAAAATTAAGATATTTCTTTTAATACATTGTCTTAATTTGACAATAGGTGTAAACTGTTGTGTCATCCAAACTAACCTGTATTTATGTATGCATTGTAGGTTCACATGGTACCTAGTTGCTGATTTGTGTTTCAGAGACAGTACATTAGAAACAATCAACTGATACATTATGACTTGAAAAAAATCATGCCTATAGTAAGTCTCTGTGCCTCTGGAAACAAACAAACAAGTAAATTATAGTTATCTGTCCTTACTGCAGATATGAATAAGTAAAGACCCAGGTGTTTTACCAAATTATAAAGATTTTCTAAGAACAGAGGGGAAATGTTGCATGTCAGAGCTCAATATATGTACACAGTGTAGGATACCTACACAATAGAAGCATTTAAGTAGCTACAACCTAAATTTAAGTAGCTACAACCATCAAATAAATCCTATGAAGAACTTAAAATATTTTTTCCCCAATTTTTTTCCCCACAGTTTTTTTTCCCCCACTTGTACAGAAAAGTAAGGTATGAGGGAGAGATTATTATATAGCACTCTTTTATTTTTAGTGCTTTCAGAGTCCAGCATACATCAGGAGGTACTGCTTTTTTAACACATGGATGTTCTGCACTATTGTAATCTTCTGGATCAATAAGTTTCCTGAAAGTCAGGGGATGCCTTCATTTTATGGAGGCTGGGCTTCTTTGCCTCAAGCCATCAGCAGAAAATAGCACTCCTGGCACCTTGTATTTACCCTGTTGGTGTTTTAATTTCATTTATTATAGTTATGCAGCTTTTCTAAAATTGCATGATTCCCATCTCACTTTTCCTTTCTTGCTAAATAAGAGCAGTTGATAGTTATATATAGGTACATGGTGATCACAAAAAGTGAAGAGAACTTTGTAAGGAAATTTTGCTTGTTGCAGCTTGTAAACTACATTTTATACACTGTAGTTCTAGGGATGACATTAATGTGTTGTTTAAAAAGCTGCTGTCAGGCCAATGCACATGCATTTTCCATAATGTATACGTGCTCATGTGTGATATTTAGACTGCTCTATAGCTGCAAATGTGCCTGGAAAAATGGCTTTGATTAATTGACTTCCCTCCTCTTCTTTCCTCTCTTCACATGCAAAGGCTCCATTCATTATCAGGAAAGATCAGAGGAGGAGGGGAGCAGAGTACCTGGGTCACACGCTGTTAGAGTTACAATTTTCCAAATACCATAAGTAAACAGTAGGGAACAGGAAATATCCAGGATGGGAGGGGACTTCTGTGTTTGAAGGTCTTCCTTCATTCCAAATATTTGGTTCATTTTATCTTTAGCTGTGTAAATTTGCATTTCTCCATTGTATATACATGTAATACTTGTTACATCTTCAACTCCTGTCTTTTTCATGTGTCACATTTTCAACCTCTCAGGTATGAGAAACCTTGAGCATTGATTGAGGGCTATTCCTTCCACTGTTCCTTGTCCAGTTATTTTTCCTTAGGAAATGACTAGAAATTTTATATATATATATATATATATGTATGTATAAAATTCTAAATTCAAGTTCATACTGCACTACATCAAAAACATTCACTTCTGTTTATTTATACTTATATGAATGGTTCTCTCCTTTTAATGTGTGCTGATTTTGGATGGGATAGAGTTAATTTTCTTCATTGTAGGTAGTATGGGGCCATGTTGCAGATTTGTACTGATAATACAGGGATATTTCAGTTACTGCTGAGAAGTGCTTGCACAGAGCCAAGGCTATTTCTGCTCCTTGTACCGCATCACCAGCAAGTAGGCTGGGGGTACACAAGGAGTTGGATACAGATGCAGCTGTGACAGCTGGCCCTGAGTGACCAAAGAGGTATTCCATACCATATGGCATTATGCTCAGTACCTAAATTTGCTGGAAGAAGGAGGAAGGGGGGGATGTTTGAAATGACAGCACTTGTCTTCCCAAGTCACCATTATGTGTGATGAAGCCCTGCTTTCCTGGAGATGGCGGAACCATGGGAAGTGAGAATGAATTTCTCATTTTGTTTTGTGTGTGTGCACAGCTTTTGCTTTTCCTATAAAATTGTCTTTATCTTAACCCACAAATTTTCTTGCTTTTACCCTTCTGATTCTTTTCCTCATCCCACTGAGTGGGGAGTAAGTGAGAGGCTGTATGTCATGCTTAGTTTCTGGCTGGGGTTAAACCATGACATGCTGCCTCACTACTGGGAAAAGTTTATTTCTGCTAAATTTCATGCATGTTTATGACGCTTGTGCCACTCCTAATTTATCCATAAAATAAGAATTTTGCACAAGGAGAATATTGCTAGTCAGAATATTGCTAGTCAAAAGTTTGGCCCCATCTTTATTCATCTTATTTTGCTTCTTCAGTGTAACGTTATTACTGCTTAATAGGTGCACCTGAAAATCAAGCTGTATTGTGGTATCTGGTGCGTTATGTTAAATGAATCTTTTCTAGGACAGCAAGTCTCTTTTTTTTTTCCTAATGAAAGAGAATACCTCATCTTTTCCAATTTTCCTATCAAACACATCCACATCATCTTGAGACACTGCCACATCCAGCTGCATCTATACTCAACTTCAATTATGTGAAATTACACAACCTACTCTCAGGTCCTTTAGGTTCTCTTGCTGTGTGAGGCACACACATAGTGCATTTCCTGTGAAGTGCATGATTACAAACTATTCAGTACAAGCCTGTTTTAAGTAAACAGTAAATTAAATATTGTCAGTGCTTGTTCAGACACGCTCTTATGAAAGAAAGAGAACTTGTAGATTTGGGTTCATAAAACTCTAGATTTAAGAAAGGGACAGACATAAACTAGGCATCTTTTTTCCTTTTTAACTTCTCTTGACTGCCCCAGTTGTTCAGGAGCCGGTACAAAACAGTGTATTCAGATGTCCCTACAAGGAGAATTGGGCTAGTAAAAATGCTAAAGGTAGCAAAATTTCTGTTTATTGCTCTTTATTCGAATGGAAAATTCTCAAAAACATTCTGTCACTGTCAGGTACAATGCTGCCTGAAAAACTGTTAAGACTCTGAGCCACATGCCTTTTTCAAGCATGAAAAATTACAGTAGAAGCACCTTATTTTATTACTCTTCTGGCAATTTTTTTTTTTTTTGCTATGCCAGTCAACCTGACTAGAAGGGCTAGGAAGAAAGAATATGGTTACTTTCTTAAGAATTGAGGGCTCTTGAGTATTCTGTGCTACCTAGCACTCCATTTCTATCATGGTCACTACCATTTGAAGTATAAAGTTTTATAAAAACCAGAAGCTATGAATGTGCACTTGCAAAGTCTCCTTTCATCTCTGCCAGTTAAGTTATTCCCAAGAGAAGGAAAAGCTCTTTTTTTCCAAGTGGTCAAATACTGTTTCCATTTATTCCGTAGACATTTCAAAGAGAAAATATGTTGCCTGTATGCATTTTAGGTCTGCACACAATTTATGATTAAATATGGCAAGTATCCTTTTCTCTATTGTATTTTGTTTCACTTTCTTACAGGCAAGTATAATGAGAAGGTCTGGAAAATGGTTAAAAAATTTATCTGAGTTATCATTGATGTATTAAATAGCATAACATATAGTAGATAATGTTTCTGGTTCCTTTATTACTAGATCTTAATACAATTTGTAAAAATAAAATAATAATTAAAAAATAAATAAAATATTTTATTGACTGTTAAAGCAGAGATCCTTTCCAGACTACTAAAAATATTAAGAAAAAAAAAAGTTTGAGAAATAGTTGCTTTACAAAGTAAGAAGGCAGAGATCTAAAGCAGACTGATTTTTTCTTTGAAAATGGATATGAGCGTTAACTCAAGAACACAATATTAATAGATTTGTATAAATGCACATAAGGCCAATATATTCAATGTTGTAATTTTTTAATGGTTTCATAAATAGTGCTATCACCAACATTTCAAAGAACTCTGAAAAAAACAGAGCTCATATGTGGTGGCATAAATTTCGTGTATTTTATAGAACACTGTTACTCCAGATATAGCCTACGGGTTGTGACTTTTCATAAAACCTAATGAATGTCTAGATTTGTCAGCTGTTTCAACACAGATGCACTTTGCTGATCTAATGGAAACATTTTGAGCCCAGATCCAAAATATCAATAGCTTTTAGTATCACAAATTAGTTTGGCTATTGAGTGAATTGGGATGTGGTTCTTGATAAAAAACAGCAAGTAATTGTGTATGTGTGTTTTATGATAACTGCCTCTCCAATGTCTGATGCTGAGGTTTTTTTCCCCCTCTCTCTTTTTTTTTTCTTTTATTTCTGCAGAGTTTTAAGTTGAATGTAGATAGCCACTGTGCTTTGAAAGAAGCAGTGGTAGAGGAAGGACGCCAACTTCTTGAGCTTATTGTATCTCACAAATCAGGTAAATCCTTCTGAAATATTGCAAGTCTTTATGTCTCCAGACTATTAAAGAATGAAGAAGCATTGCTGTAAATTACTGCATATATTCACTTCCTTATGTATTATTAATATTTACATTATCAGATTGACCTTCAAGATTTATAAATGTTTCATATACTGCATACAATGCAGTGATACTTATAAAATGAAATACTGCCTGCAAATAGTCTGTTCATTTTATTTTGGCCTTGCTGTTCAACTGAGTTTCAATTGAAATCACATCACTGAAAACTTCTCACTGACATATCCTTTGATGTAGGTGCTATGGAAATAACATTAAGATAATGAACTAGGATTTCAAATATATATATGTATTTACATACTCTGCATGAGTAATTGCATTGGTAAAGCTTTATTTTACCACTTAAACTAATTCTTACATTGATTTAAATATATTTATGAGGACTAGATTAAAATTAAAAATACCTTTTTCCTTTGGTTAGGCTTGTCTTTTTCTTCAGAGGCCTTAAATTAAGAGTAGGGAGAGAGATATTCTGATTTCCCTTTATCCCTACCACCTCCTATATTTTTAGATGTTTGCGTGACTTGTCTGCTAATAGGGTTTTAATCAGCATATACTGCTGTGGAATGCCATCTTCATTTTGGCCTGCTTAACATGCTTTTCATCCAGGTTGAAGTTATTCTTTACTGTTTTCTCATCATGTTATATGTGCCTCTATTGTTTCACAGCATCAGCCATATCTGTGTAACATGAAAGCTATAGGAAATTACTGACTTCTGTGTATAGTTCCAAAAAGATAGAGAAGCCATAGCTAAGGAGGGTAGTGTATGTCATCACAGATGTAGGAAATGGTTACGTTTAAATTACAGGAAATATTTAAAGGAGTTGGAGGTCAGGAAAATGTCTTTGGAGGATTACAAAATGTTTCAAGACAAAGACTGGATATTAGAGGGAGAGATTTCTCTGCAGTGTTCCCTACTGCAGAGAAATGACAGTTTATATGGAATTTTTCTCTTGAAATTGTCAGCTGAAACTCAATCAAAATTTAACATGATGGCTAAAAGAAGTGTTCATCTCTATAGCATTGTTTGCAGGATGGATAATAGTAAACCTTGGATTTTTTAATGAGAAAACACATTAAAACTTTTGTTGCGTTTATTATTTTAAATGTCCTGCTAATTATTTGAATAAAGGGCAATATTTAAAGATGCTGTTGAGTTTACAGCTTTTATTTTTCCCCCTTCATTTTGGTGAAGGACTGAAGGACATGCTGCAGATGATTGCAAGTCAATGGAAGGAACTACAGAGGCAAATCAAACGGCAACACAGCTGGATTCTTAGGGCTCTGGATATCATCAAAGCAGAGGTACTGGCTACTGATGTGTCTGCAGAGAATGAGGAAGGGACTGGGAGCCCTAAGGTAAGTGGCTTGAAGTTTGCCTTATTTCCTCTTATTTCCGTCTTCTTTTGAACTAGGCACCACTGAAGTTTTCTTTCCACCCTAAGGCTTTTCATTTCTACTGGGTAAACTTTTTTTTTTATAAACAAAATGAAATGCCTTACTCTGAAACAATAAAAAAAACCTTAGAACTTTCAAGTTTTCCAACAAGACCTGTCTTATTGTGTGTAGAGGGGCATGAGGGGGAACATAAAACATTTAGTAAACAAAACATAAAGCATCTTTAACATGAATAATCAGAATGCTTTTAAATTGTTTTGTTGCAACTATAAATCACTATAATCAGTGCAATCACTCAGCTCTGACATCCATTAGCCGCTTGGTTACAGCAAATTAACAAAGAAGAGAGAAAGTGATTCATTATCTCATTCCTGTTAATGACTATCAGATGCATTGCTTAATTAGGGGATGGCCATTGTAGTAGGAAGAAGGTCATATGCCTTTCCACAAATCTTTTTGCTCCAGGTTTAAGTCATCCATAATAGTGCTTGTGTTGAATACAAGCACTTTAAGAGTAAGTTATTGACACCTGTCATAATTTTGTGGATATTAATTATTAAAGAGGGCTATAAGAGTTACCAGTTGCCAAACCTAGTGTTTGTAGGAGCATTTTAAATACAGACCATACTTATTCAAATAGATGCAAGCAGTGCAGGGATACTGTGCACAATAGAAACTTCTGGTTTAGGCTCCATGATCTTTCATCACCATCAATTGTAAGCAGAGCTGTTCCTTAAGCAAAGAACGTGCAGTAGAACAATCCAGTAAGTCAATATCTTGACACATATCTGGCTGAAATGTTTAGAAAAGTTCATGGCTTCTCTTTATGGAAACAACAGAGGTGGTTGTGCTGAGTGGATTTTCTGGTTCTGATGCTAGACAATTCTTAGCATTGGTATTCAGTGCTTCCAAGAGAGTAGTTTGTTGAGTGACTCTTGGCTATGATTATATGAAAAGTTCTGGTGATTTCTTACTACAATTCTACATAGCAAGAATGGTCTTGGAGATGGAGGAAGAATCAAGGAGAAAAATGAAACAAAAATACAGGAAAATACATATATGCAGGAGACAGAATTTGAACTGATATCCCTCATCACTTGCATGATGGAAAGTGCTCCTAGGCCATACAGCTCCTCCTTTATGAAGTAGGTGGTGGAGAAATGCTTGATTTCCTAATGGGATCTGTTAAACTAAACAGACTAGCCCAAAGCTGTTTTTAGCCTGCCAGTAATATGATCCCAATCTCTGAACATTTTGACTCATCTAAGTCAACGTGGCCAAACATTTAACAGCTTAATCAAAATTATCATGTAATAAGTATTCTAAAATCCAGCTGGATTTTGCGATAAAAATTGTGGAATCCCTAGCTTGGAATGATTATATTCAAATATTTGCTTGAAAAGAGAGCAATGGAGGCAGGGTTTATACTGCAGTAAATTTCCCATATAGATAGGGGATAGCTCCTTGCCCTGTGCTTTTTATCATAGAGATAGGAAACTGAAGAAATGCTTTTTTTTGTTTGTTTAGTTTGGTTTGGGGGTTTTGTTTGTTTGGTTTTGTTTGTGCCAACAAATAAATTTTAAAAAAAGTAGACCAAAAAAAGAGATCAAACTAAAAATATTTGCAGGTTATTTCAGTGATTCTTGTAAGTATGCGCAATAGAGTGGTTGAATACTATCTACTTCTTCACACTAAAAGATTAACTAAAACTAAAATACAGCTAATAATATAACTGCACATTTCAGTTTGTATTGTTTCAAAAACCAAAAAGAGCCCAAGAAGTGTAATAGAAAATTGAAAGATTATACCTAGAGGGTATTTTTATTTTTGCCTTTTTTGAGAAACTACAGGAAGAGTGTTGGTGTTAGAAATCTGTAAAGAAATAGGAAAAGGAGGAATTTCAAAGACCCTAGGAAACTTTTCCCTTAGGACTTTTTAAAACATGTTTTCATAGCACTGTGGCATCTTTAATGAGATAAGTGAAGAGTGAGAGGGGGAAAGGGATGCTCTGAACTCTAGAAATATATTGTCAAGATTTGTAGTAAAGAATTCAGATTTTGCTTAGGAAATTTTTCTCTTTTTTTTGTATGTATGTTTCATAGTGGGTTAGAGTGATTGCCATAGAAGATTTAGAATTGATTTTAAACATTTCTGATACCTAATCTCTTCTAATATATTGTGTCCTCTGTAAAATCTTAGGAAAACAGTGAGTTCTTTAAGTATTTACTAAAAATATTTTTCAGTCATTTTTATAAATGAAGAATTGATGCCTGTATTCAGTTTACATTGAAGGATATAAAGTTTTGCTTTCTTACTCTTTTGAGAAGTGCCTTTAAAAATGACACAGTCCAACAAGTACTGATCTAACAATATGAGTAGCACATGAGATGTAAAATACACATTCTGAGTTTTGATTCTGAATCTTGAGAAAACTTAGCTGCAGTGTATGTTTTCTTTTGATAGAAATCAATAATATTCTAAAATATCTGGAATATAGGAGGAATGGTTTTATATATGTGCATTTTTCATTTTTTCACTTTCTGAAGATGTCTGAGACCACTTGTTTTGTAGGTGATCTCTTAAATTGGGTCACTTCTCCATCACAAAAGGACTACTAGAACAGTATTGCTTTAAATAAACAGTACAGAGTGGTATTGAAAAACAACACGATTTACTTTCATATCTAGTGACTGTGAGTGTAAATACCCGAATATTACCTTGATCTATTTAATTCATAGTTTGTTGGAAAAGTTCATTGCTTTCTGAAGAACCTGCAGATTTGTCTTGTAACTGATGTCCTTTAAACACATACAAGTCTTAATAGCATTTGCCCATTGTACACATTCTTCTTCACTGAACATTGTATGGATTAATATTCTTAGTGTCATTTGCAAGTTCTGCTCTCAGCATGCATTTGTACAGTTAGTTCATTACTATGATTTTGAGATCTGGATATCTTTGTTCTGCAAGTAAATGTTTGAGTTAAGTTTTTTGGGGTTTTTTGGTAACAGTTCAGAATATAACATCAGAACTTAAATGCTGGTAGGTCAAAAGAATAATGGTATACTCTGCAAATACACACAGTCTGTACTTCTGGACATTTTTATTTCCAGAATAATTGCTTTATTACTGAAGCACACTTCTTGTTTCCCATTCCAGCTTCAGAAAACTAAGCATGCAAATGGTTAAGGCACTGGACTTAATACACAGAACATGGAAATCTGACCCAGTTGTTCTAGGTATAAAAGGTCTTGGGAAGAAAGTCTGAACTGTAAAATGGACTTGTCAGTGGGTTAATGATAGAAACAGTCAGGATTTGAAGAGTATCCTCTTTGGAGGAAGAGGTAAAAAACCGCATTTAACAAAATAAACTCAAAGTCACAGGAATAATAGGTGGCTCAGGAACAGAATTTGAAGTGGTTAAAAAATCTTTATATAAAGGGAAAAAGAAAACCTGTGTAATTTCCTCTTGATATGTAATTAAACATCACACACTTCCAGGATCATTTCCCACTTAGTTGCATATAATTTTACAGCTTTTACAATCATTCTAAACAAACAGTCTTCAGTACACAGAAAAGTGATTTTCATTTAAAAATTGAAAACTGGTGAAGCTGTTTAGTATCGATCACTGTTTGGGATTCTGGGAATGCTGCTTCACAGACAGGTTTATAGTGACACTGGTCTCAGACCTAGTGGGTGGACTAAACACCACAGCTCGGAACAGTTATATCCTGCTCAATCTTTTCATACAAAGATGAATTTGCGACATGGGCAGCAAGGCAGAGCAAAGTTTAGAGAATGGTAACAGTCTTTTCTTTGTTACTTCAGACTTATAATTGTTCTAACCATCTAATCAGGCTGCTATGACTGCCACATTTAGATTAATACTTTTATGTAAAAGGAATATACAAATGAAGTGTTTTGGCATCTTTGTGATTAGTGCAGAGAAATATCGTACTTGTGGGTAGATAATTTTCTTTTACTCAGTGTCTTTTATCAGTTCTGTATTTCATGAGTGTGGTCATGGGCTGTAATATTAAAAGCAACATACCAGTATTTCTTTCTGTTGTCTTTCATTGTTTTAAAACAGGGAAAGTTTATTACTGACACAGATTTAAATATTATCAACAGATAACAGAGACTATGATTTCAGAATCTAATATTTTTACTTACAAAACCACTTTGAAAACTGGTGACCGATATATGCAGTTGGTGTATTGCATATATTATTGTAGTGGGTAGTGCTTTGAAGTTTTCAAATGGCATATGTAACTGGCCTTCATTCTCTTCTCCTTGACTTGCTTCTAGTGGAAGGGCAGGAATAACAAATGCTGGAAAGATCATTTTACTTACCTTGCTGGAGTTACTTAGATTGCAGCAGAATTTTAGAACTTTACATCTCAAACTGGATTTGTTTATTTAACTTACAGTCTCTCTCTATTTTTCTACATGCAAGAACTCAGGATCACACTTGTGGATTAAATCCTGTGTCTCATGTTTATAATACTATGGAATAAAATGTCAAATAAATAGCTTTTACTTATTCAGTAACAATTTGAAAAAATAATGAAATGGAAATAAGACTTTCATCTCTGATGTACAGACATATGGAAAGGGCTTTTCATCTGGTGATACACATGCCATTCTGGTCTATTGTCTCATGGCTCAATCGAGTCTTTTTTTTTGAAAAGAAATGTACAAGAAAAGTTGGTATTTGTGCTTTAGAAGAAGTAATTTTTTCCTCTAATGTGTCCATAATGAGCAACATCCCCATCTAAATATAAGAGAGTTTTATCTCATGAGTGGAACACCTCATAGATGAGACATTAAACTGAAGTTCTAACCACCTTTACCCAGGCTTGCTTCCAGTATCAGTAATTACCATCTGCCACCTTAATTCTTTGCAGTTTCAGCTGAATGTGTTAGTCTCTTCTGTTCAGAACAACTGGATAGTCTCGGGCACAGTTACATAGTTATTACCTTTCACTGGTGAAAACAATGCTTTATAATATCCTGCAATGTATTTCTATGCTGAAGAGTATTGCAGCAAGTCCACAGTTCACCATTCACTACTTCAAAGATGGTAATAGGGAAGTGCTTTCTTTTAATTAGAATAGAAGGCTCTGATATGTTGCCATTGAGGCATAGTCTCATATTGTTGAATATTTAAAATGCTATCTGTACATAAATACTATTATTGTACCTAACAGATGAACAGTTTAAAAGCCTTCATGTGACATTTCAATTCTGAATCTGGAAACTTTGGAAGTCTAGAATAAAGATACTGTCATCTCAGTCATAAGTACAAATGATGCTATTAATTCTGTTGTAATAGGAAAAATTAATTGCAGTTACAGTTTTGCTTGCCTTTAGGTATTTAATTATATGACATTACAGTAGTCTTGATTTGTCAGCATCTTTGGTGGGGATTTGAACCATGTATGAGTTGGCCAACGAGATGAAAAAGGTAGTGGTATTTACGAAATCCTTCTATAAATCAACAGACATAATTTTGGTTTTGCCAGGAATAAGCCTGTCCTTTAGTGCTTTTACTGGAGTATGCAAAACATGACTGAGTTCTTTTGATATTAATTGTTATCCAAATACAGGATTGAAAACATTCATTAAGAATTTCCAAGCTAATCAAAACAGCTATGTTGATGTAACAATGATAAGAACATAAAAAGGAAGCAAAAGGAAGTAAAGTTTGTGTCTTTTAGCACAGTTAGACACTTCAAGTTCCTTCATTTTCTAGTTTTTACTACCTTGCTTTGTAAGTTATGTAATTTTAATGTTACAGACATTATTTAGACTGTGCACAGACCTAGCTATCATTGTAACCAAAAGTATCTCCAAAACGGATTTGAGAGCATGACGCCATAACTCTGCACACCATTTTAGAGTGGAAGAGTAAAAGGAAAGAGAAAGATGGTTTAAAATAAGTTTAGAAGGAGAAACTAGCATTGCTAAAAGGAGAATCTGAATATGGATATTGAATGGGACTGATTTATAGTGAGTCTTTGTTGAAGAAACAAGACGAAGGGGATCTACTGAAGGATATAAAAGATGTGACTGGCACCTGAGTAGAAAAGCTTTGTTAACTGTAGTACTGTCTCACACTCAGAATTAGCTGAAATATTTTGTGTGATAATTTAAGTACAGATAGAAAGAAAACAGAGTTTTAGTACTATTTAGTATCTTTCTGGTACAGGGCTTTTTATTGGTAAAACCAGTGTCTTGACAATAATGTGTGACTCATCATATTTTGAAGCAAAATTTTCTTCAACTAAACACAAGCTTTCAAAAACCCAGGCAAAGCCAAAGTAATCAGGTAATCTCTCATGTACAGAATGTTTCCTTTAAGCTTCTAAATGTGTATGGTCTTAAGTTGATGTTTCGTACAGAATATTATTTGTAAAACTGCCACGATTCTTCTGTCTTGTATTTTATATCTGTCCTTGAGTAAAGGAATTATGTAGTTGAACAAGTTCTTGCTTTGTTAAAATGCTTTAACTGAGCTAGTAATTTTTAGGGTATTTTACATTTCCAAGCTGATAAAATATGAATTTTTGTGTCATTAGACCATGGCCTTTTTACCAAACATAGGCATAAGCAAACTGAACCTTAGTTAGCTCTTTTACAAGGGCTTACTCCTCAACACACCCTGAGAGAAGCAGGGGTCAGAACTATTGTTCCTTTTTGCAGAGGGTGATTGTTGCATTTCATATGGCTGTTCATAAGGATTTGCACAGCTGAGATCTTCCAGGAAAGGCTGTAAATCAAATTATGCCATAGGTATTCTCCCCTTTGACTCTGTGAGCCCATTGTGGTGGTGGTTGGCTGCTTCATAGGGAAAGAGGATGCAGGTTTTCTCCAAATGCCTTCCTCCCAGTTGACTGGAAGTCACTGAGGCCACCTGAGATGAATCTAACTCAATGTTTTGAGGGTAAAATATTGCAATAATAACTAAATTTTTGTTGCATGATAATGCCTGGCTAAGGTGCAGGATTATGCAGGTAAGCTTGTAAATGTAACACTAGACCACTGCTTTTGGAAGTAATATTCAGTTGATAGATTTTAAGTGTTATATATCTACAAGAGCTCTATTTTGAAAATGTTTCTTTTGTTCAAATAGTCATCGGGTTTTTTTTCCAGAATGATTGAAGCAAAAGCATCAAAGGTGCACAAAAAAGCACCAAAAGACCAACAGGCTTGTCAGGTTCCACATGGTAGATTCACTGTTGTTTATTGGAAGCTGTTTCTCTTGATTTACTAATTGTATGCTTTTTAGTGGGCAGGAGGAATGATTTTGTGTTTAATTTAGAACGTCCCTTCACAGAAAAATGAATGAATCTAAGCAGTCACTCTTTGGACTGAATTAAGACAAGACAAATGAATAATAGCTCCATCCCAAACCTCATCTTTCAGGTTACATGAGTTCTGGTAAAACTTCTCTATATCACAAATTAACTAAATATTTTTCTAGTTTTTCAAGTAATGATGTCTCTAAAGTCTTGGTCAAGCAAATCTCGGTCCCATTTTAGGTCGGAAAGATTGTTTCCTCATACATCCATCAATGTCCTGCAAATTCTATATGACAGCATTGTTTTCATAGCATCTAAAATAATTTTAATAATTTTTAACAAGCCAAATTTCTAAAAAGTAGTGAAGGTCCTCATTTTTTTTTATCGAATCTGAGAGTAATCCTATTTGTGAGCTATTTAACTCACTACCAGGTTTAAAATTGAGAGAGCAACACTTTAAAAATAATATTTTTTTGCAGCTGAATTGTATCTAATATTAAGCACAATAGTCAATCCTGTTATGAAACATAGGTGGTTTTTAGACCAGCATATTATAAAATTTACTGCAAAAATATAAAAAGTCATATTTAAATTGAACAAGTACTCTGAGGTGTCTGTGGTACTTACAATATGCTTCTACACTTTGGTGATTCTAAATATTTTATATTGATGACTTTTAGCAGCTATTGCCTTGTTAACATCCATCTCTGTTAGTAGAAGCAGTTATGCTTATATAGTTAGCAAAGAAATTATGACTTTTTACTTCAGGAATGAGAAGGGCTACTTTCTATTAAAACATAGATCAAGTTCAGTTTGAAAGATATTTTAAATCTAAATCTCTCCTCTGAGATCAAGTGCAGACTAAGAACTTGATGAGAACAGATATTTAAACCAGCATACGCCCCAGGGGCTTATTTTATCATAATGCTATTTGAATTTGAACATTATTACCTGGAATTCTGAAAGTATGTTGAGCTGTTGTTACTTCCCCTATGTAAGTGGACCAACTCTGATAAGTTTTATTTATGCAAAAATCCCATTTGGGTTTGGCCTGTATTTGAAAATATAAAAACAGAAGGGCATTGAGTATGTGTTCATATGAACACATTTTCCTTAAGTGACATAAACGAAGTATTAACCACTCAAGGGCATTGATTTCCTATTTTGCCAGTATCTGTCCATTCTGCTCTCTCTACACAATTACATTGTTGCATTTTTGTTCTTTTATTTTTTATAGAACATTTTTTCAGAATTGAATATTGGTGGAAGCTTTCACCTATTCATATCTGCCCATTGTTTTGTGTGCTTATCAGATTTCTAGAAAAATACACATTTAATAACTTTTAGTAACATGCACACACAAATACAGATTTATTTTACTGAAAAGTCAATGTCTCCCAGTCTAAAGCAGAAATTTCTGGGATAGCCTGTCAGAGTTATTACTTTTCTACTTCTCTATAAGGCTTTAGAATCCCATGAGCTCATTCAAGGTTTTAAAGCACAGCAGAAAGAGAGCTTTTTAAAAAATTTATTTTTGAGTTTGAGTTCAGAAGTTGATGGAACACACTAAAATAAATTAATAAATAAGCAAGTGAAAGTAAGGAATCTTAGCTGACTAAAAATGCCTTGAAAAAACAAGTTTGTGGTTGAATTTAAAGACCATGATCACTTAACAAAGCAGATTAGTTGAAATTCAGATCTTTTCAGTTCAGTTTCTCATATCTTATTCCTGCTCCCTCTCCCTCCATGCCATCTGTTGCTCCTCAAAGCAGTTCAGGATTTCAGCAGGGTCACAAGTGAAATATGGGACAGGAGTGTGTGGAGAGACTCTCTCCCAGAGCTCCCTGCTGGCAGTGCAGGGGGATGGAAGGTCTGGTGCTCTGCAGGGATCGTGTCTGACTTCTGGCAAACGTGGTGCTGGCCAGATTGAATGGGAAAGCTTGAATGTGTCTTCTACCCGTGTGTTGTTTACCTGCCATCACAATGATAAATATTTTGGCTTGATCAGATGATGTGGCATAATATCTAGGTGTTGGACTTACAAGGTTATCTTGTATCTCCACTAGTCCGTTTTTTTTCTAGCTCTGGTAATAGTAATGCAATATCAACTCATGCCTCTCATCCTAAAATTACCTCTGGTAATGCAGGATTTAGTGGTGTAAACTAAGATTGCCTTCTGTACTGAGATGCTTTTTTTCTTTTCTTTTTGTTCCAGACTGTTCCACCATGTTTTGCTTTTGAAAAAAATTCATGTTTGAAAATCTAATTTTTCTCTTTTGATATAGTCTCATAGAAATCTTGTACTTTAAATAGGACAGCTCAATAGGGATGCTGTTGTCAACTGTCATCTTTAAAGATTGTTGCTTCTGTTAATAGCATTCTAACTTTGCCATTTTATTAAACTTATATTACTGGTCTGAAGACAAAAGTTAGTGCTTTATTCCATTAAAGAGTGACTAGCATGGCACTCCTCTGATCTTTAAAGAGAAGTTTTACTTTCATTGTATTTGTGCATTAAATTAATGCTCCTATCTACACAATAAACTGACTTCTTATAAATATTACTGTGCTTAATTATCAGTTAGGTATTGGAGTTTTTGCTGTTATGGTTGATGTCCAAGAGTGATTAAATGTGTAATAAAGAACAAAAGAAACATTGATGTGAACAAAGATACTATGAGATAAAGATAAATTTTATCTTCTTCATGCTTTTATTCTTTTAGAATTATTTTAATTACTTCTATACTCAGCATGATTTGGTGGCACTTACCTTTCTTTTTTTCCAATTCACTTCTTATTTTAGTCTTTCAGAACATCTAGCAATGATTTAACTTGTAGTATCTTTCAGTTCTAGTCTCAGCTGTGTGCTTTAAGCATCTATTCTTCACTAGGGTGGTCACAAAAGAGAAAACAATTTTTGAAGGAAAAATCTACTTGGACATCCTGCATTTTCAAACTGACTTATTCTTAAATGTCTTATGGCATAGTATACTTGACTACACTTAAACTTTAAATGCAAAGTGATGTTACAAATTTTTCTAGTTTTTTAAGCCAATCCATTAGAAGACAACAGAATATAGTGCTGAGAATGTATGTGTGACCTGACTTGTTTATGTGTATTTACATTGTGAAAAAAAAAGAAAATCAGTAGAGCATTTGGTGAAATATAGACTAACATAAAAAAGCCTGCAAGATGCTTATGTTAAAAGCATTTGTACATTTGTATGTCAGGTCTAGTAACTTTTGGGTAATACCTTTTTTTTCTGTTTTTTTTTTTTTTTTTTTTTTTTTGATGTGTGTGGAGTTTGTTTGTTTGTTTTGTTTTGTTGTTTTTTTTTTTTCAAATTTTGCCTGGATTTTTAATTAATCCTTTCTTAAAGTATCTTAGATGCTTTAAGATGCTCATTTATTGATAATTATACTTACCCAAAGTAATGCAACTAATGTGGGAGATACAATGGGGACTGCATCACATTTAGCATTTTAAACTTGTTCCTTAAACACCTGGAAGTAACTGCAACAAAAATATGTGTTGTAGTAGTGTACTTTGCCGTATCTCATGGGCAGCTGTAAATGTTAATTACAGTTAACCTAAGATGGCTTTAAATGCAAAATGGGTTTTCTGACCAGAAGACAGGTGGTATGCCATATTCTTTTGTAATCGCCCCATAGCATGCTTTATGAACCATCATCATGCCAGAGAGAAAGAATAGCTCATCTGCGCATGTACACTTCATTTCTTCATCCTATTTTGCCTCTTTGCAGTCATGTTGTAGAAAGGAGACAGGCATTTAGCACAGAATGCCTTAATCCTTGAGTTTATGAGCCCTAAGAAAATCACAAGTGTGGTTGATGCTGACAGTTTACATCATCCCTTACAAAATGAAGAAAAATCTTGAGAAAAGAGAAAGAAAATTGCAGAAGAAAAAATTCAGATCTGTTTAAGAGCTCAGCACCATGTGTTCTGAAATACTTTGACTTAAAGCTGTGATGTACAACAGGATTTTAGAATGGCGCATTTATGACTGTGTACATTCAAGGATTATCATTTCAGTGTGGAGGAAGGAGACAAGAAGGTGACTGAGGTCAGGTCAGCTTGTCTTTTCTGTCCTTGCTGTTGATTTAGCAAATTTTCCTGGAGACAACAGGGTTATTGAGTACATGTATTACTTTCTACAGGCTGTCCTTCCTGTCTTAGATTTGAGGGGCAAGCAGTTAGAGCATTGCATAACAACCAAGTACTGCTAGAACTGCAAAATATAAAGATAGATGCAATAAATAGGGTCAATTTATCTTTTAAAAATTCTGTGTGTAGTAAGATGAAACAGCCCTGAAACAAGGAACAGATGTATGTGCTCAATTTTTTCTAGATATGGCAATTAATGGGTTAGTTGGCAAATCTATGGGTTTTTTTATATTAATTAGTCAAGAACAATAAGGTTTAAAAGTTCATACTTTTCTAACATAATTAAATGCTTTTAGACATTGGACAGGAAATGTATTAAGTAAATAAACAGAATAAATTTAAGTTCATCTTTTTGCAGGTTCATTTATTTGGGCATTGATTCTTACTCTTCAGTATAGGTACTGTATGAAGCATCCATGTTTATCTCAGTAGACTTATTCCTGACATGTATAGCTACAAAGGCTTTTGTTTGTGGAGTATCAGCTAATTAAAATAAATCTATAATTAAACATGAAAAATGTTGATTTCCAATTCAGTGAATCCTAGCAATATTATAATAAGTTTGGTTTTAATTCCCGAAAAACATATTAAAATTAACTTTTCTCCCATTTATGTAATGCATATAACTAAACTCCCTTCCTACTGTGAGACAGTTTCATTTATTGTTATTTGTAAACAGCTTAGTAAAGATGCATAGTGGATTGGTCTAGAAACTCCTTGAACAGTTTCTTTTGAAATAACACTACATACGTTAAGCTCAATTACACATCCAAACAGCCACAACACACTTTTGGTAATTTATTCATTGATTTAACATAGTACCCAGAAGAGTCATGCCTGCTGTCAATTTTGTAATATATTATGTTTTAAATATACTCATGCTCACCCATGCACGCCATTAAGGTGTGCATAAACCTGTGTTTTTCTCTCTTGACAGCTATAAATGTTTGTTATTATTACACAAAACATATGTTCATGTTGTTTTTGTCTAAATTATTCTATCTGGGGCTATAAAGTTTTAATGTTATTAGTTGCCCTTAGAATTTTAATGTTTCACTGCTGTAACCTTCTTAGGATTTCTCTGCAATTAAATAGAAACTATTTTCACTACAGCCTGGAAGAACAATATATTTTATACAAATAAAAAAATCCTTCTTTCTCCATTTTCCTCCATTGTAGTAAACTGTCTAGCTGACAAGGCTCTATACACTGCAGTCCTATCTGTAGTATTTTCCAGAACTGAATAGAATATTATACTTTCCTGTGGTATTGTCATTAATAAAAAACCTAGCTTAAGTCGTTTAAGATAGAAGGCAAGTCAAAAGCAGTTTCCTTTGAAAGCCCTCTCCCTGTTGTTCTCTGTTGTCCCCTTAGAGAGGAACCTCAATCAATTTAACGCTTATACTATGAAAAAAGGTGAGGCTTTAGGAGATGGAATAATAATGTGAAAAAATAATTTTGAGAAATTTTTCCTGTTTTCTTTTAAATAGCAGCAGTGTTGGCAATAGGAAAAGGTTCCCCCACCTTTCAGTTTTAGAGGCCTTTTTTCTAAGGACAGAGAGCAGATCGGAATTCATCTAGGACATTAAAAGATATTTATTACTTTTAAATGAGCAAAGGCCTCACTTGGCTATTCTCTTCTGCATACTGTTAAGGCATTATATGGACTTACCTTTTTTCTGGTGTTTTGGACCAAAATAGAGGAAGTAATGTACAATTGTGCCATGCAGTCTTTAACCAGCTGACATTTTCTATCTTATCTCTAAATACAGCACTCTGGTATTTCTACTGGATTCTTCAGGCTTTATTCCACAATCTGACCATAACACTATTCATGTGAAGAGATGCAAGAGTGGTCAGAATATTCAAAATAAACCAATTAGAAGATGCTTACTCTCTTAAATTGATTAGGCAAGATTTGTTTTAGGAAAAAGAAATAAGATATTTCTAAGTGAATTTGTGCAAAATGCTTGAGATATTTCAGCCTGAGAATTTGAATTGGAACATGTTCCATGAATCTTACATTAAAAACTGAGGAAGAAGACATGCTTAATGGCATTAGTACCTATTAATGCTTGGTATTTTTGAAGCACAGCATATGTAAACATCATAATGCCTTTTGGAAAAAGGTAATTTTCACAGAGAAAGGAACCAAGGCGCAGAGGGGGTAGAGCCTTCCCCACAACTACAGTGTGAGTTTTAGGCCAGCTGGAATTAGAATTCAGCAGTTTTGTCCTCCAGGCTTGTGCTGAGCTCATTGAACCAGTAATTCACACTTCTACAGTAACATCCTTTAACATTGAATGCTTCCAGGACTCTGCCAAAAAGACTTATTTCTTTATGGAATTTAATTCTGTGCCCCCAAATTTAATTTGTCTTGCCTGTTTTCCTTGCTCTTTATTTGTTCTTCCATTCACTTTTTTCCTTTGGCTTCCATTATGCTCCCAAATATTTCTGTCTTATTATAATTAATTCTTCTTTTTCTTTCTTTTTCCACATGCCATTAAAGAATTGTGTCTTTTCATCCCCAACAATATTTCTTGGTTTTGTTCCTCATTATCCTTCAGCATCTCAAACCTGCCTTTAGAACTGCTCTGCTTTACAGGGCCACAGTTGCAGCTCACAAACATTATTTCATAGCGCCCTAATTTTCAAGATTTTAGTTATATCTGAAGTTTTGCCAATTATATTGTGAACTTCTGCATTGGAAAGAATAAGACCACAGGCTTCTATACTCAGAACTGAAAAGCCTACAATAGAAAAAATGTACCATTTGTTGAAGAATAGAGATAACGGGGGAGAAGCAGTGTGTCAAGGTACTTGGTTAAACAATAATCTCTTACAGAGCACTCATTACTGCTAAATAATTGCCTGTGTTGGGAGAAAGGTTTCTATGTGAAGAGAGGTTCAAGAAGGTCAGTTATCTAGTGGTAATGACCGTAGCGGTCATTAAAGGGTATTAATGTTATTAAGAACAGAACTTTAACTTTTTATTGAAGTTTTTATTTAAATTATATTAACTTTGATTCAACTTTTAATTGAGGTGCAACCATCCAAATTCTATAGTCAGGAACCAAGAAGTAATGAACATAAAATTACATGTTCTTCTGATAGGCTGATGAGTCTTTAATATATTATAATTTCAGGAGTCTCTACAGAGCAGTTATTAGTATAAAACTATTCAGAGGTATTCTATTAGAATTAGGGCTGGGTGACTGATTCAGGCAAAGATCCCATCTTGACCCATAGCAAATGTAGACAGTATAATTTCTGAATCAAAAAGAACTTCTTTTCATAAAAATAGTTGCATACAATCTCAAAACACTTGCTGAGTTAAAGCAGTCCTCTGGTGCCTAAAATGATCTGGTTTATAAATCTGATGCATGGTGGCAACAGCACTGATTTCCTTCTGAAATTTATAGTCGCATACTATGTTCAGTGCTTGTTGTACAGAGAATCTCATACTGAAAGTATGTAAGGACAGTACTACTGCTGTCCTTCCAGACACTACAAGAACCAGAGTCAGGGTTTGGCAGGGGCTCCCAGGAATCTGAAACACCGGCTACTACATGGAAGTGCTGAACTAGTACTGAGTATTCCTCCTGGTCCAACTTTTTTTGTTGCATTTTTCTCTAGGACATTTCAGGAATAGGCTACTGAGTTAAGTCTAAAGGGCTGAAGCACTAGAGAAGAGATGTGAGACTGGAAAATTACCCCTTAGGGATCCAGAGGAGTATCACTTGTTGTACCATCTTGAACTCTTGCCACAGAATTTTTTGTCTTTGCCTTTCAAACCTGAGGATACAGTAACATGCTGTAAAATAAGAAATCAAGCCCATCATGCTACTAGAGCAAAATACTAAACAGTGCTTCATTCACATGGAGGAACGATAAGCAAAAACATGGCTGATGTATGTTAGGAGTTAATCACATTGCCAAGTGCATGTCTGGGCAGGTGCTAAGAGACTTGGGTAAGAAAGGAGCAGCATAGCCTGCTGAGGATTGCAAGCTGAACAGAATCCTCAATGCTGTCATGGCAACTTTTCAAGGTACAGTTTCAGAGCCAAAAGCTATATTGTATTTATGAAAACCTATGACATTGAGAGAGATCTAGCAGTCTTATAAAGTTGCAAGGAGGAAAGAATCTCAGGTTAAGGCATTTGTAACAAAGGAGAACATGCTATCCAAAAGATTTTTTGCTGCTTTTATGTTAACACATTAGATAAACCGAATAATGTCAACCAGTAGTTATTTATTGCATTCTTACCTGAAAGGCTTTGATTTGCAGTGAGGAAAAGTGCCAATTGACCTTATTAGAGGAAAAAGAAGGTCTGGGTTTTGGAAATGTTCTGTGTGTTTCCAAAACTTCTATGAAAACATTAAACTTTCAGTTCCATTGTTGATTTTATATTTCTGTAGTTTCAACATGTGAAGTTATGTACCATTCTATGAAAGCATCTTCTGCTTCTAAAATCCTTTGAACTTGTTTTATAATAATTACAGACTTGGTGAATACTTTGTATTAAATTGTTCTACTGCTGTTTTCTTGCAGAGAAATTTACCATAAAAACTGATTATGGCTGTTTTCCTCTTTTTTAAAAAAGTAAGGGGCTTTAAATTTTTGGTGGGAAGCCAGGTTTGTGTCATTTAGACATGTCACATCATTATGAAAACATCATTCATCATAAAACAATATAACAATGAGATCTACTGAGCTGCTGACTCCTCTTGAAAAATTGGAAAGTGGTGTGTGCATATTTCTGTGCAAAGAACTACTTGACTATTATAGAGCATTTTCCTGGGGCTACCTGGTGAAGAGGTTTAATGTATTACTCTAGTAACTGGCAGAAGATAGGTTCTAAAAAGTGATGTGCAAGTCTTTGTGGTTCTAATTCATAGGTACATGACATTTACAAAAAATAATAGAAGAAAGTATTAATAGACATTCTGTAATGTCATTCAGTTCTCTACCCTGCCCTATGCGCAAAAAGTTAAGCATCTGAACTGTTTCTGCTGTTTCTCTGTTTTCTTACAATCAGCCAGTGGTGGGTATTCTGTGACATCCAAAACAATTTCTGCTAGTACTTAGCAAACTTGAAAGCTTTTTCCTATTCTCTTGACTAAATTTACCCTACAGCAGTTTCTACACAGTTGTTCTTGTCCTATCCCCAGAAGACAGAGAGAATTGTTACTTTAGCCTGTGTGGAAAGCTCTGATGTATTTGAAGATCACCATCAATTTGTTATTATATTTCACATTGTATGGGCTTGTTCTGTCAAACTGTAATCAGAGTATAAAGCTAATAATAAATGAGGGTCAAGATAAATTCCATGGTAAACACCCAAAAAAGGAAGAGTTATCCTCTAAGGTCTAGGGTGTTTTAATACTTTGCTGTTTAAAACTCCTATTTTCTTTAGTAGACTGGCCAACCTCTTTATTAGGACAAAGTTTCTTTTCCTTTGCTGAATATGAGGAAATATTCCTTGATTGTACAAGGAATGAACTCCGGCTTTTAACTTGCTAGTCGGCAAATGTTTGCTCAAGGAGCTGTGCACTTTCTCTTCTACTCCTTTTGTTGATGCTTTAAATTCTCCTCATTGTGTAATGTACCTTCTTCTGGACCTTACATCCCGTAGTAATATGTATGTTTAAAAAGGTATTTCTATGAGATTCTTCTGTTTAGACAGTTGTTTAGTTTTTGCTCTGTCTTGAGTAACTTCAATGTCGCTAACAGTTAATGTCTTTGGGATGTTTCATCCACAGGGTTCTCCTTTGAAGGAGACGTTAATAGAAGATAAATAGATAAGTAGGTAGGGAGGGAAGTGAAGCACTGGCCAGATAAAAGCAAAAATACTTTATAGTATTAATCACTGAAGTATTAACACACACATTATCTATGTTATTATCTTATTAAAGATAAAAATTAACATTAGTAGAGCTAAGAATGTTCTCAAAGGCTGCCAGAATTGTGATGTCTGTAGAAACACACCATGATTAAGGATAAAAAAAATTGTTGGTGGTAAGAGTTTGGAGAAATGGGGAAAAACAGCAATAGAAGGTGTAGACACTCCATGTGTAAGTTGTAGTAGCTAAAAATTAGGGGTCAAACTCAAGTTTGTTTGAATATTTACAGTCCTTTCTCATTTGCCTGTTGGAGTGGTAGTCTGGAATAAAGAATTTGTGGAGAAGGAAGATGTCTGAAGCAGGCTGAATGTGATTAAAAATTGAAAAAACAATGCTAAAAAATATAAGGAATAGAAGCAATATAAAGCAAAATAATGGGTCAAAAAAAAAGGTTGCCATCTTTTCTTGTTTAATGACCAGCCTATCTAAGCCCAAGAAAGAGGGCTCTAAGCTTGATGGAATCAGAGCTGCTCTGCATTACCTGTCATGAATGGGTGCTGTTTTTCAGAGGTGGTAAAACAATGGTGAACATGCCTGACACCACCAAATGATGCAGTTATGAATGATACTGAAGATGTATCTGGAGAAGTTACAGTTAACAAAAACACAGCAGGGGTGAACAGGCTAGGCAGACCTAAAACTTATTTCCCTGGTGCAAATTGATGCTGCAATCAGAGCTCTCCTGGAAAAGCTCAGCTCTTCTCAGAAACTTTTCCCAGAGGAGGTAGAGATAGGGTCTGTATGAGCAGTCTGTAATGAGTAATAATGCCCATCCTGTTGTAGTACCACGGCATATGGTGCATTTCATGTTTTCTGGGTTTAAAGGGTGCAATGAAAATAAGGCAAATTTTCATACCGTCTAGTTTATTTTGAGAATTTTGTGAAAAATCAGCTTGAGTAGAGTTCCTTCCTTATAAGAGCGCTAATATTATCCCCAAAAGACTGGGAAAAAACCCACCTTCAAAAATCATTGACTATATGAATAAATGAGTCATCTTTTGAAAACTCTTATATGAATTGCACTGTTAGGCTCATGTGGGCTATGTGAGCAATATTGTCAGAAAAGTCAAATGACCACAAGTATTGATTTTTAACTGTAATTGAAATAGCTTAGTGTCACATGGTATCTGGTTCCAATCTGTGACTTTGATTTGTAAGGATTGTGAACTAATCTTGCCATCACGTTACATTTGTAAACCAAAGTTTTAAATTGTGCGGATCAGACATATGTAGAAAAATCACAGCTGCACTGCAGGCTTGCACCTGCAATTTCATCTTTTCTAGTCCCTATTCAGAGCACACATGTAAGCTATGAGAAAATTTATGGCGTGGGAAACCTGTATTAGTAGTATGTGTACCAGAAATAAGTGAATAGGAAGTA